>NC_134593.1:30540522-31189897 GCF_037038515.1 Microtus pennsylvanicus
GAGGTGAAGGAAGAGCAGAAGGTGAAGGAAGAGCAGAAGGTGAAGGTCGAAGTTCGCAGAACACAGTAGGAGCAGGAAGGAGTGTGGCTGTCAGCATGGTCACCATACTGCATGCCGAGCGCATGCTCACTATCCTATCCATAGCTCCTGATGAGTCCAAGTTACAGATTATCATTGTGCTTACCCATGGGGAATATTTCTATAAAACATTTTTATTATTTCTAAAAAAAATTTTATAAAAAATTCTGTGCGTGGTGCCCTGAGAAATAATAAACTTTGGAATCAGAGTAAGTCATTTGAAAGGCAATTTTGGCACATGGATCTGTGTGCTTGTGTAAGGAACATTTTAGGAGATCCAAATATTGTTATTTTCAATTATGGCTAAAATATATATGTATATATATTTCTGTACATTGCAGCTGTTTGCAAATACTTCAGTAGTGAAATACAAAGAGAAGATGTGAGTGTTGAGAGAAAATTCAAACATTAAAGCAGAAATTGATTTAAAACTCCAAGTTAGCAGAAGCAATTACAAATTCAAAGACGAAGACCAAATCAGATCAGGCAGGGAAAATGTGCTGGCTGGGAAGGAAGGAAGTCAGCGAGCTTATATAATGTCAATTCAAGTTGATTTTGGACACAAACTTACCAAATTTGACAACTGTCCTTGCAAAGCAAGAACATTTTTACTTTGAGTGGGAACAATGAATGTTTTGTGTGTTTAAAATGTTTTTTTTCTTAAGTGTGATAGCCTTTTAAACATTGCATTTGCATTACTATCTTTGAATTTTTAAACGACTTTTATTTGCCAAGTATTTTCTCCTAATGCTTCTGGTACTCAAATGTCTATGTCAGGGCAAGATCATTCCTTTCGGTTTGTAATAAAATTAAGTTATGCACTTATTACATATTTTTAGCAAAAGCTTCTCTGATAACATTTTGATTAAGAAGCAATGCTTGGTTGGCTATTATAGCTGATCATTGTTATTATTGAGGATGTGTGTGCAGATGGATGTATGCATGTTTGTGGGTGTGCTCATGTGTGTGAGTATGGATGAACATATACATAAATATAATATATGATAAATAATAATATATATCAATAATTATATAATATAAATATATTGAGATAGAGTTCTTTGCTGGCTTGGAAGTCACTAAATAAGTGAGGCTTGTTGGCCAGTGAGCTCTGAGGTTCTACCTGTCTCCACCTTCCTGGTGCTGGGATTACAGGCAAATACCATCAAATCAGGGCTTCCCCTCACCCAGTCTTGGTCCTGGGAACTGAACTCAAACCCTCAAGTAATCTTTGGACTTCACTATCTCGTGAGTCTATTGTTGCTATTAGTTTAAAACACACAAGTAAAGGAGAATAGCTTGTGATTGGATGTTCTCATGGGAGTTCCAGGAACTTCGATGCCTCATTCTCCAATCCTGGTCTTTCATGTTGGCATTAGGAAGCAGGCTTCTGTGAGGGTGAGGGAGCCATACCTTGCAAGGGCATGGTAGGGGAGGGCTGGCTGGGGCACACCGATGCTACTGGTGGAAATATTTCTCATTGGGAACAACTGCTGCAGAGCACTTGGGGCTGCAAAGCCCCCAGGTCTGACATCACTTCACCTGAATATTTAGGCAATGTGTCTTCATGTCATCGTCCTTCTTAGCTTCCATCTCCACCTGGGAACGTGTGCCAGTGAGCTGAAGTGATCCCCGGCTCCCTTTTCCTGCTAAATCTACACTAGGCTGACAACCTACACTGAAGCTGTCATTCTGACGCTTTCATGCCTAGTTCCCTGTCTACATAGCCCCACCCATCTATGATAGGGTTCGAAAATTAGTGATCTTAGGATCAATACCGCCTCCCATAACAAAAGACAGGGGAACAAGGAAAAGCAAGATGTCCTGCAGTTTCTTATTGCTGCGATCAAGTATCCAATGGAATCTGCTTACAGAGGAAAGATTATTTCAACTCACCGTTCCGGATGAGTCCATCTGTCAGAGTATGGAGATCAATGCGGGAAAGCTCAGCCTGTGGCTGCTGTGGTGGGAAGTGATGGTTTAGCCAACTGGTGGCAGAACCAGGAGTGGAGATAACCTTCAAAGACCGACCCTGAGTGCCATACGTTTACCAGCTGAGCCCGCCTCCTAAAGCCTTTAAAATATTGCTACAAGCTAGGAAGTGCTCAACACCTAAGCCTGTAGGGAACATTTCAGATCGCAACCAAAGCAAAAGGCAAAGCATTTTGCTTGATGTGGGGTCTTCACAGGCACAGGTTCACTCAAAGACCCAGAGCCTTTGGTTTTATAAGGGATGAATGTCTTGGGTAGAATGACCTTAGACAAAAGGGCATGGTTCAATGATGACAGTTTGAGAGGGGACCTAGCGTGTTCTGTTTGCTCAGCTTCTTTCTGCCCTGTGTTGTTTCTTGCTCCTGAAAACAGAACCTCCATGAACTTAGGGTCTATGGGAGGAAGGGAAAGATTTCTTTTCTAGAGTCTATATCCTTCCCTTGATGGGAGAAAGGATCTAGGCTCTATAGTTTTGCCTCAGGGAAAAAGAGTTCTGGTTTCTATATGTGGGTTTGGGGCCAGGGCAGGCAGGAAAGCAAGAGAAGTGTAATTGTTAACTCTGTATTGCTATAGAAAAATACACGAAGCAGTTAACTCAAACAAGGAAAAAGGTTTATTCAGCTCCTGCTCCAGTGACATTCTAGTTCAAGATCATACAGCCCCATTCTTCAGGCTTCTGGGGAGGACAGCACTTCCAAGTTCAAGATGGAGCAAAACGCTTGCATCATAAACCAAGAAAGAGAGAGAGAGAGATGGGGGTGATGGAGGTCCCACAATCCTCTTTGAGAGTATGCACTCAGGACCTAAAGACCTCCCACAGGTTAAAGGTTCTACCACTATCCAACAACATACTCTTGTGGGACTCCCACCCAACCTATAGGAGGAGGTGGAGAAACCTGGTCTCTAAGGCCCCCATCTCTTTCACTTCAAAGCTCCCAGTGTACCATGGAGTTGTACTTTGGGGGTATCATTTTTAGAACTCTGTCACTTGTCATTCAGAGCTTCGTGCTTTCTATACTTTGTGGAGAGTTAGAGATTGAGGTGGAATTGCTGAGATGACTTACAGCAGGCCTTTCCATCAGAGCCTGGGGACGATGAAGAGCAGGCAGCAGGCACTAAGAGAACAGGACCATTAATAGCTGGTGGCGTGGTGAAGCTCAGGTCCCAACCCATCATGGAGCTGAGGATAGCTTTCCTTGGCACTTTGTGGATAGGATCAGCTGCTTGAGAGACTCTGGGGAGCTAGGAAATCCATCTTCCTTCAGAGACCATGGGCCCTGGTGGTGATAGTGATAGTTACTTGGGGATGCTTTCTGCCTTCTGCTTCTTGGGCCCTCCCTTTTATTCAGGTACTGGCCATAGGGAGAAAACTAACCAAATGAAGCCATTGGGGGTTATACTAATTCTCCAGGATTGACCGGGGCTGCTGTAAAGCCCTGCTATAGCAGTTCAGAACTAGGGGGGTAATTTAGTAAGAGGCAACAGAAGCCATTTCTTTGAATTTCATGAAAGAAAGTCACACTTGTCTCCTATGATCGCAGCAATATAAGAAAACACCCCGATCCACCCTCTGCAGCCATTCTGTACCAGAGAGGGACACAGCCAGATTACTATGCGTGAGTAGCAGGAAGAGGGAAAGTGCTTGGGACCTTTTTGTGCATCTTTTGTGCACTGTTCCGTCTCTAGAGACTTGGTGTAGGGTTGAGCATTTCTGTCTGTGTCTACTGCACTTTAGGAGAACACCATAGCTCCCATAGGGAATCCAGGCCCCTTTCCAAGTTGAGCTTTGTGTAAAACGTAAAGATTTTCTTTTAAGAAGTTATCAACCCTACACGCAGGCTTTCTATTATCCTCCCCAGCATCAGTTTGCAATTTCATGTCTTGTGGATGGTTATGGAGGAGAAAACATAAGGTCTCATCAAGATCTGTCTATTCATACCCTGTAGCCAGCTACTGCTTGTTCAATCAGGAGCCGACTCAAGCTTCTCAAACACTGGGAGCTGGGAGGTTACTTGGAGACCTGGGCTGAGGCTGGTCTCTGCAGACAATTAACTGTGGCATCACGGGTAAGTTAAATAGTCTCTCTGAGCCACAGAAGCATGTGGCATAGATTTTAATTGGTCTTAATAATAAAAATCCAGAGACAGATACTGGAGTAAATGCTGAAAGATATTGAGGTAAATGCTGAAAGATCAGAGAAGTAAAAGAGACAGCAACTAGAGAGACTTCTTACCTCTCCCCAAAGGGGGCCAGATCCTGTTCTGTCTCCACCTCTCTAGTGCTGGGATCAAAGGTGTGAGTCACCACCACCTGGATCTGTTTCTCTTTCAGACTTACTCGTGTGAGCCACCTCTGCCTGGCTTCTACGGCTAACTAGTGACTAGCTCCGTACTCTGATCTTCAGTTTCTTTGTTAGAACACAAAGAAACTCTCATCACAGATGGATCTTCTGGAAGGTGAAGATGGCAGCCTGCATTTCTCACAGGGCCCATTCCAGGATGAATGTACGCAATTTCATACCATTCATTAGGGTTATGTGGAGATGGCGGTGAGGACCACAGGGACCAAGATTCTGTTGGATCTAGCAGACAAGTGGAAATCAGTGAATGAGAGTGAATGGCTGGTGGACGGCAAATACTCACAGGGAGAGAAGCCTGTGACTGGGTACATGGGAGAGAATGGCCGGTGGACAGCAGATCCTCACAGGGTGGAATAGGAACCTGCGACTGCGTGACCCTAGGTCAGATCTTTCCAGCAGGTGATTTTCAATGAAGGTGAGAGAAACACTGAAAATGTGGGCTTTTGGTTCCTCTATTCCTGGTTTATGAGGTGTTGGGGTCAATCCCAGAATTAGGCAAGCACTCTATCAACTGATGGACACTCCCAGGTCCTTTCTGTTCCTTAATGAAAACACCCTGCAACTCTAGGGTGTGGACCCAGCCCCATCAGCACACTTGGCTCTGCTACATTCAGAAGAGACACAGGTTGTTTTTTTTGAAAGTTTAGTTTTATTTGTTTATTGACTTGTATGTTTACGTGCGTACACTTGTGCATGCCATGGCCTACCTGAAGAGGTCAGAGCACAGCTTGCAGAGGTAGATTTTCTCCTTCTACCAGGTGGATCCAGGGATTGAACTCATGTACTTAGGCTTGTCAGCAGTGCCTTTATCTACCGAGTCATTCGATACCCCAGAATATGAGTTTGCTAAGGGCAAGGATTGTGCTGTAATATCTGTCTTATCACCTGCGCTGGCACTGAGCCGTGAATACAGAAAAAAGTTATCAGTGAACACTTGCTCAATTCAATTGAATTTGTAAATTAGGCTCTCTTAAGGGAGAATACACCTGTATTCATTTTGCAAAAGGATGGCTGACTATATAATTTCTTTTGCCAAAGGATCCTTTGAACAGGCAAGTCCCTTGGTGTGTTTGGAAGAGATGCAATTTCAAATAGACCTCATTCCCAATCACTTTTGTGAGGCAGGCAGGCATGCATATCACCTGTAGAATGGTAATGGATGTCGTGCTTACATGGAGAGTTCATATAATTGTTTGTTTGTTTTCCTTCTGTTTGCTGGAGTTTGGGAAGAGTTCCTGGGTCTCAAGGATCATGATGCCAGGGCCATTCCATCCATTGCGGATGTGCGAGCATCTGCAATCTGGTGGACACGATGCTGGTGGGAGAAGTAACAAAGGAAGGCTGGGCCTCAGCACGTTTCCTGGTTCCCATCTCTCAGCCTTCGTAGCAATGTATTTCAGTTCTACCCAGAAAACACTCATCTGTCATCACTCATTACGGGTGTTTGTCAAGAACTGCAAAATATCGAGGCTGATGCTTTGGGGCAGTCGTATTCCTATTAATATTGATATCCCTGGCAGTGCCTGCATCCGATGAACAGTGATTCTTTTAGGCTCTGCTGCTGTCATCCTCCTTACTCTGTTGCTCCTCAGCCTTGCCCTGAAGCACATTTTGAAAGATTTTAGGAAGTTATTGATCACACAATAAAAGGCAGCAGGAAATTAAGCATGGCCTTTGAGGGGCTGGAATACACTTAGGGTTGGGCTGTAGGTGCTGTGAAGGGGCTCTTTTCCTATGGAAAAAGGAAAGAAGACATTGCCGGAGGTGGGGAGGTGAATATTCATGCCCCTGCCCCCATATAGTAAAGCATCCTGGCCTTTCTTTCTTCCACAAAACCTAGAAAATGGTACATAAAAACATCTCACTCCTGCCTTTGGCAAAGAAGAGGTGGGGGCATCCTAATTACTTGGATGGCTTCATGTTTAGAATGTCCGACTCTTGGTACCTCATTACATTCACCCCTCACTTGTCATGCATAGAGGTATGTTTTAGCTAGTATCTGCATTTTATGGATGAGAAAATTGAAGATTCAAGAAAATCCTTTTGCTTTTATGTTTGATGAGGCAAGGTTGCAGGTAGCCCAGACTGGCCTCAAATTCTTTATGTAGTTCAACTCCCAACCCTCCTGTCTCTACTTCCTGAATGCTGGGATTACACCTGTATACAGTCATGCCTGGTTTATGGCGTGCTGCCAACCAAACTCAGAGCCTTATATGTAGAGGTAAGCATTCTACCAACTGGGTTACACCCTAAGATGCAGCTCTTCATGGATAAGTCCTCTGCCTTAGGACTCGCAAGCAGAACAGGGATCTACCTGTTTCCCTCAGATGACCATGGAGCAAACTCCATCCTCTGAAGTCTGTTGTACCTGGATCACCTACACAGATATCTGTTGTGGGATCCTGTATGCTGTAAATGTGTGTTGTTGTCATTGGTTGATAAATAAAGCTCCTTTGGCCTATGACAAGGCAGGATAGAGCCAGGAGGGAAATCTAAGAAGAGATATAAGTGAAGAAGAGCGGAGTCAGGAGATGCCAGCCATCCACCAAGGAAGCAAGACATGCAGAAAATGAGGTAGCACCATAGCCATGTGGCAATACAGTAATAGAAATGGGTTGACTTAAATGTAAGAGCTAGCTAGTAATAAGCCTGAGCCATCAGACAAGCATTTATAATTAATATTAAATGTCTTATAGGTGGCCACATTCTTGGGGAAAGCTGATCCTTCCTTTCCTAACAACTAACAGCTGTCAAATACTCCATGGCTAAGGGTCGGGCTGTGTGCCCTCTCTCCACGCTGGCATTAGTATGGATTGGGTTTGCACAGATATTGTGTGCGCTGTGAATTCATGTGTGCATCTGTCTTGATGTGTTCAGAAGGTGTTTTCTTATACTCATCCACGGCCTCTGGTTCTTACACGCCTTCCTCCCCATCTCTTGCAATGACCCCTGTTTCTTATTCACTCCTTTGGGTTCCTCTTGTTGCAACTCAGCCAGCCCAGCAGTCCGGCTAGAGTCTTGTGCTCGGCAGATCCTCAGGATGATTGCAATGTCTCTGTATTTGGATCTTAGGATCTCACACCTCTCATGCTGTGTCCTGTCAGAGAGGCAGGGCTGGGATTGCGTCCATATCAGGCCGGTGAGAAAGCGGATTAGCCTCTCAGCCCCTCAGCCTGAGATCAGAGACAACATTCTTTCTTTGCTTCAGCTCTATCCCAGGATTCTCTCCTTTATACCTCCAGCTTAGCGTGTCTACACTGAGTGACATCCTGCTTTTTCTCTGTCTGCTGTCTGAACCCCTTAGGTCCCCAGTGGCCAGAGGCCAACTCTGAGCAGATGGCAGCTGGCTCCTCCCACCTCCATTCTCTCTCCCCTACTGCGGAAGAGTCTCTGGTGTTCCCTCTGGTCTGTGTGTTCTGCTGGAAAATCGGAGTGGGAGCCACTTCCCACATTGCTCAGTTGGTGCTGATGCTAGGCCCGCGGCTCTGATTTGCAGCCTTCTGCACAGAGGGCAGGAGTGTTCCTCTTCCTCTCCTGCCCCCAGGGAAGGCCTAAGCTCTTGTGTCAGTGCACCTCAACTCCTGGCCTGTGTGTGGCTGGACTCTTAGCTTTGATCCCACGTCAGACTCTGGCTTTATTATTCTTCCAAGCACAGTGATTATCCCCCTAATCATGCCAGGAAATGAAAAGCCACAGACGCTTTCAGCTCGGTGGCCTGCAGATCTCTGTTGTATTATGAATGTGAAAGTTGATTGAACCAGGGAAACAATTTGAAAGCAGAGTTTCCAACGCGACCTTGGTAAGTGGAAGCCCCACCCAAGGGGGCAGTCAGGCTGGCTCTGAGCCAGACAGAGCCAGCCTGTGTGGCTGGAGCATCTTGTTCCTGCCTACCCTCTGCAGGATTCATGGGGGGGGGGGAGGTACAGTAGGTACTCTTGGTCCAGGTTAGCCTAGCATCTCTGCCAACCAGCAGGGCCTCAGTCTGCGTAGATGAGGAAGCAGCCTGACCACCAAGTGGCTTTCAGAGAAGGAATTTCCCACCACTGCACCTCCTCCTTCACCTGCCTCTCATCAATGTCTGGGCTTCATCCCATTTGTGTATCCTGGATACAGGTTCCTAGTACAATAAGGGATATCATACCTTCAGTGTGTATATGTCAAATTGTTAGTCTATAATGAGCATGGATATCAACAATAAGAGTGAATGAGTAAATAACATTGTGTGCTCTGGGCATTTGAGACATCACGATGAGTTTAAGAGTTTTAAGAATCTTATAGGATCTTGCAGGTTATTGCTTCCATATTTGTCTTCTTTCTGTCCCCGTTTCCGTATCCCAGTCATATCCGCTCTCCATTTTTTAACAATCTAATTGCAAGGAAAAGAGGAATCCCGCATTTATGCACCTCTCTTTACCCCGGTATTAAAATTTATCTTCCCTTCTTTTTGTGTCTCCCTCTGTCTTTCCTCTGGCCTCAGTGCTCCTCCTCAGTGTACTAGCTAGTCTCCTGGCTCACTGCAGCTCTTCACCCACTAACAGTACATCCTTGCTAAGAGGTCTGGGGACCGGCTTCTGAGAGTGCGCAGCTGGAGAACACTGCTCCTTGGTCTCCTTGCTCTAGGACTTCAACGACACACAGCTTAAGTCTCGTCATTTAGCTCCTGCCTTCCCACTGGGATGCCTCCAATCCTGTCTCTATTGATCATTTTCAGAGGTGTCTTTGCTACTTGGTATTCTTGATGAAAACGTAGAAGTCAGTTAACATAAAGTATCACAAAGACACATTCTGCTTTGAAAGGTTCTGGAGCCATTAGGCAGAATTAAAGATACATGCTTCCCCAAAAGAACTATAACCAGGCGTTAAGGCAAATATTGGAGTCACCTAGGGTAGGGTTGAAAAGAGATCGTGTGCAGTGAGTCCCACATTCATGTTGTCTAAAGCGTTCTCCCACTTACCTAGCAGCTGCTCATCGTTTATCCAGTAATCATGAACTGTGCGTATGCCGCCTGCGAGGCTCCACAGAGCAGACAGAGGTGAAAGTCTTGGCCTTTAGGAAGCTGAAGGGTTGGCTGGGGGTGTGGAAACGGATCTTACCTGCCACAGGCTTCTGGAGATGCTTGATGGGCAGTGTCCTGTGGCTATTTCTCACAGCCCATCAGCAGACAGTGCCAGTGGTACTGTCCCTACATGGCCGGTGAGGAAACGGATGCACAGTTGGGCAGAAAAAGTAGTAACTGTGAGAACTATCAAGTGGCAGAGTCAGGCCTTCAGCGAGCCCTCTGATCAGCTACTGTGTGTTCCCAGAGCAGCGGCTCTCAACCCTCTTAACGCTGTGACCCTTTAACAAAGCTCCTCATACTGTGGTGACCCCCAACCATAAAATTATTTTTGTTGCTATTTCATAACTGTAATTTTTGCCACTGTTATAAATTGTAATATAAATAGCTGTGTTTTCTGATGGTCTTAGATGACCCCTATGAAGAGGTTGTTTGAACCCCTGAGGGGTTGCAGCCCACAGGTTGAGAACCATTGTTCTAATAGGACTGGGACATAAGGGAACAGATACGATGGTGTATGAGTGGCATTCTATTTCCCAGGGAGTGGGCGCTCCTGAGAAGCTTCCTGGGGTGAATGGATCCAGACTTGATTCTACATGGAGGGGCATGTTTCAAAATAGCACAGGGTTCTTTAGGGACATGCTGGGTGTGATAGTTTAGCTACCGTGCTGGCTGGAATTTTATCGACTAGTCACGAGCTAGAGTCATTTGGAAAGAGGGGACCTCAATCGAGAAAATGCCCTAACCAGATTTGCCTGTGGGCAAGCTTATAATGGCTTTTCGTGACTTATGAGAGAGATGGTGGGCTCAGTGCATTGGGGGCCATGATGCCACCCCTGGGAAGGTCATTCTAGATGGCAAGAAAATAAGCTGGGCAAGCCATGGGGAGCAAGCCAGTAAGCAGCATTCCTCCATGGCCTGAGCATGAACCCCTGTCTCCGGGATTCTGCTTAGAGTTCTTGTCCTGACTTCCTTGGTCAATGGCCTGTGATGTGGAAGTGTAAGTGGAAATAAACCCTGTCCCCTGAGTTGCTTTTGATCACGGTATCATAGCAGCAGAAATCCTAACTAAGACAGCACTTTTCTTGTCACTGAGAGAAAATATTTGAGAAAATCTTGACAGAAACAATTTAGGGAAGAAACGGTGTGTATTTTGTTTTGTTCTGTTTTGTTCCTCACAGTTCAAGGGTTCATCCCATCATGGCAAGGCATAACAGTGTGTCTGAGATGGCTGGCCACATTGTGACTGCTTCCAGGCAATGGAACATGGGCAGGAAATACAGCCAGGCTAGCCAGCTTCAAGGCCCACCCCACGACCGTTTCATCCAGTGAGGAACCTTTAAAACCTCGTCAAGGTTCCACAACCTTCCAAAACAACTCTGCCTGTTATAAACCAAACGTTCAAATACGGGAGCCCGTGGAGGGCATTTCACATTTAAATCACAGCAAAGCAAGAGTGAAACCATCATAGATGCAGTTACAGGAAACGAAAGTCTGAGAGCAAGCATGTACACGTGTGTACACGTGCATCCCTGTGTACGAACATTCACACATGTATGAGCATACATCATGTACAGATACAGGCACATGTTTGTCTGTCTATATGTACAAACATGTAAACCATGCTATGGTTTGACATTTGGTCAGAAGTACTGTCTGTGGAGGTTGGAGAGCCTTTTAAATATGGAGCTTACTTGCAGACATAGGGCTGTAGTGGTGGGGTTTGAGAGTCATAGCCTGGGTCTGCTTTAGGCCCATGCTCATTTCTGCTTCTCAAGCCACTGAAATGTGATAGTTGTTCCTCAACTTTCTGCTGCCATGGCTAGGAGAGGTTCCCTCGGTCAAGACTTCCCCACTGTGATGGGCTATGTCTTCTCAACTGCGAGCCAAAATGGATTTCTTCCCCTTTAAATTCCTTCTGTCAGTTTTTTTTTTCCCCACAACAGCGAGCAAGGTAGCTGATACTACTGATGCATGTGCAGGTATGGGCATGGGAGCCCCTGTGTTGGCCTGCAGAGAAACGAGCGGGGACAGGATGCGGCTCACCACTCTGCCCCACATTTTCTCAGGAGAAGGTGTGAGTTATGCTTGCTTTTGTGTGTGTGTGTGGGGGGGGGCAGAGTCAGAGTAGGGGAATAGGCACACAGGGTAGATAGGTTGGGTGACAATGGCCGCTCTATGACCTCAGCATCCATCTGCTGAGTGTTCTTTCTGCCTTGTCCTTGGCTTTCTAAATGGAAGCTGTCGGCCTAACGCAGGCTGCCATTCTAAGCGTCGTTCAGCTGTCATGGTACTCAGTGTAAAAACAGCAACATATATTTATTTTCTGTTATTTACAAACTGTGGCGTTCGCCAGGAAAACAAATTGAGACTCTTGGGCAAAAGGCAGCATCTGATGTGGAATTGAGAATTTTTTTCCCCCTTGTTCAGATTTACTCATTCGGGGGCAGGGAATGACCTTGATGCCCTTGCTGTGGTCATCTCTGGATGCAGGAGGGAAGCCTGAGAGGGACCCAGAAGGAAGGAGTCAGGCAGTGAGGCCTTCACTTTGACATTCTCAACATCCTGGCCTCATGGACCAGGACACACGAGTTGGTCACAGGTATCGAATAGTGATTAACACTAGTGATGCTTTTGTGGACCTGAGCCCAGAGTGCACAAGCTACTCCATAGTATATGAGCGCAGTGTGTGTGTGTGTGTGTGTGTGTGTGTGTGTGTGTAGGCATGTGTGTTCTTTGGGATACTGACTTTGCTGCCCTCTGCCTTTCTTTCTGAGGTGTTCTAGGCTACTTTGCCCCACTCAGAGAAAGGAGAGATCTTATTTTCCAGGTCTCTTTGATGATTAAGGGGCAACAAGCCTAGAGGCAAGGCAAGACAGAAAGAGAAATGTAAGACAGAGAAGCAAAGCATGATGGATGTCAGGTTACGTCACTGATACTCTCAGAGTAAAAACACTCACCTCTTCCTTTAGCATAGCGGTCCTCGACCTTCCTAACACTGACAACCTTCAATATAGTTCCTTGGTAACTCCCAACCATAAGATTGTTTTTGTTGCTACTTTATAACTGTAATCTTGCTACTGTTATGTACTGTAATGTAAATATCTGATATGCCCGATATGTGACCTCTGTGGAAGGGTCGTTTGATCCCAAGGGGTTGCGACCCACAGGTTAAGAACCCCTGATCTAGTTGTTGCCTATGTGTCCTAAGAGTCAAGCTTTCCATGGGGTATCATGGGACCATAATACTCCAGGAAGAAACTTTAGGATCTAAACAGTGAGCATTGTAGCCTAAAGCATGGTGGGTGTGTGGCAAGATGAGTCCCCAATGTCACAGCACCTGTGGAGTGACAGCCCCGTCGCGCTGAGGGGAGTCCCGCCAAAACAGCTTCCCTCTGAGTGTGAGTCCAAAAGAGGAAAGTGTCCGACTGACCCCGGATACTGCAAACATTAAATTCCGGAGCTCTCAGAGTGTCACATCCACGAACCTAAGTCTTTTGAACTTTCTTCCGTCCCAAGAGTTGCATGTGTCTGAACACGGTTTTACTCTCCTCCCTCCAAAAGTTATTCACGCTCTCTAACAGCAAAGGCCGAGCGGGTGACAAATTGCTGACTCCTTCGACATGAATATTGTTCGTTTATTCACAGATGCGTTTGCCCTGACAAAAGCTCCTGCTTCAGCACATTTCCGCGGGTAACCGAAGGCGCTCATGCTAATGCGGAATCAGCTATCATTAGCACAGACTCGCGGCAGCTTTCGGCTCCTCCAGTGTCTCTTTTCTCCGCTCCATCATTTTCTCTTATGATTTAATTAGTGTGAGGCTGGAATCCTTGGCTCTTAATTTGTCCAGGAAGTTGAACAAACTGCATTTTGACACCTGCTGAATTTTCCAAGCCTGGCTGTCGGCTCCATTCTGCATCCACTAAACTCCAGGGTGTGCGGGGATTTTACGGCTCTCCCACACCTGCCTGCTAAGGACAGCCACTGGTGGCAGCCAGATTTGTGATTCCGGACCAGGTTTCTTGTAGACAGTGGGTTTTATCTATTCCATTTCAGAGCAGAGTAAGCTAAGCAGGTGTTTTCATTCAAGTAGAAGGCCCATGGGCCCTCATGTTCTTTGCTTGGGTTACGCCTGTAGTTCTCTGATGCCTAGTGAATCACGAGTGCCTTAGAGACCACCAAGATGAGGGTTAGGGATATGGTCCAGGGTGGGGGCACACTCACTTGGCACTTGACAGGCCCTGAGTCCAATGCCCAGCATGCCATAAGGAGCAGCACCATCAACAAACCACCATGAATGTCTTGGAACTTTTCATTCTTGGTGATACAATGCTTTTGAGGAAAACCTTATCAGAAAAATGGATGTCTACACATGACTTACAGAACTAGGGGCCTACCACCTGGTCCTTCTGCTCATTAGACTTTGACGACCCTTTTGATAGTCTCAGCCTGAAATGTATGAGCTATCGAAGCTCATACATTGACGGAGAGAGGCTGAGACTTGACTGAGGTCAGCCACCAGCCACTGCAAAGCTGCAGTGTTAGAAAACTACTCTGGAGGCTCTGTCTGCATCCGTTTGACCAAAGCCACTCTCTTTATGAAGCCATACCCAGTGCCTTCAGCCAGCAGAGTCCAACTCTTACTCTATAAGTAGTTATCAAACTAAGAGACAGGTGCTGTATTCTGTGCAGGGGAAAGTGGCTGAATGAGACATGAGTATTGTGTTTGCTCTCATGAGTTTGGATTCCAGTGGGAGAGAGAAGCCAGAGACACATGATAAGTAGATTACTTAGTGTTATATTATGTTAAGTCTTGGAGAAAATTATAAATCAGAGTAAAAGACTGCAAAGAGAGGGAGTTATAATTAGAAGTGGGTATTCTCTATCTTTAGTGATGACACAGCATGTGTAGGACATTCAAGGAAGGGTGGGGGAGGGACACGATGAGATCACATCTGCCTGACTTAGTCACTCTTCTATTGCTGGGAAGAAACACCATGGGCACGGCAACTCTTATAAAAGAAAGCATTTAACTGGGGATTAATTACAGTTTCAGAGTTTAGACTGTTGTCTCATGGCGGAGAGCATGGCAGCATCCAGGCAGTTCTGGTAGCTGAGAGTTCCACATCTGGATCTGAAGGCAGCAGAGAGAAAGCCACTGGGTCTGACTTCAGCTTTTGAAACCTCAAAGGCCACCCAGTGACATACTGCCTCCAACAAGCCCATACTTACTTCAACAAGGCCACACCTCCTAACTCTCAAATAGTGCCATTCTCTAAAGATCAAATATTTGAACGTTGGGACGGCTATGGGGGCCATTCTTATTCAAACCACCACATTGCTTAAAGAATGGTGTGAGCAGAGAGAGAAGCAGGTCCATGGTGCAGAGGCTGGAAGGTGCCCAGAGCACAAGAGAGAGCAAAGGAGCCTGTGCAGCTGCAGCAAGGGTTGAAGCAGAAGTCTTCCTTCAAGGCTGGGTAAACAGGATTGAATCAAAGGGTATACAATCTGTCTTGGGTTCCTTTTATTATTTTGTTTTATCTGTTTTTTTTAAGTTGGTGTGTGCATTTGGAGGACAGAGGGCAACATTTGGAAGTCAGTTCTCTCCTACCGTACATATCCCAGGAATCTAACTTAAGTCGTCAGGTTTGACAGCCTTGTGTTGGGCTCTGAGAAGGTCATATCTCCTATAATGGGCAACAAAGCCTGAGGGGTGGAAGTGTTGAGGGAAGGAATTGTGTTAAGAGGAGGTGACAGTGATGTAAGGCGAAGGTGGGGGAGGGTAACTCACCCTGTGTGGCAGGGAAGGCAGAAGAGTATATTCGGGATATATTCTGAGGGTGGAACCAATTAAATTTCCTACAGGATTAATTGTGAAATAAGAATAAGAAAATAGGGACAATGACATAGATTTTAGCCTATGCAAACAGAAGGTCATCCATGAAGAGTGGAACAATTGCACCCTCACAGGTTTGGGAAAAGTTAAATAGTAAGTGTCTGCTAGGTGTGATGTGAAGATTCTGTTGAGTCATGAAATTTCCAACTTTTCAACATGCAAAATTTTTTCATAATCTCTGAAAGGCACTTGGCCATGTGGTTGCTAGGATTTTAATTATTTATGCATATCTCTGAAGACTGTTGGTGAAGTGTGAGCGTTCGGGGTCAGAGACCTTATTCATCCCTGTGATCTCTGCTGCTCTAACACAGGCTATATAGATGACCTGTAGTTCACAATCCAATATGAGTTCACAGTAAGAAATCTATAAATTCATGAGGACTCCAACTGCTATTAGTCCAAGTTAGCACCAATGACCAGTAGCAGAATCAGATGTACTAGAACCCCAGATATTGGAATAAGGATATAGGAATAGATAGAGAAATCAAAGCAAACATGTTTGTATACTTGAAAGAGTAAAAGAAGCAGCAAGAAGTATGCTAATGCCTCTCCTCCAAAATTATGGTAATTGAGGAGAGGATGAAAAGGAACCAATAAAACTTTCAGAAACAAAAATAAAAGGTTTTATGTAATGTTAAATTAGTGAGTAACAAAAGAGAAGAGAAGTAAATTGCAAGGCAGATATGAGGTTGAGAGAGCTTGGAATATAAAAAGATATCAAAGTAAACTAAAAAGAAAAAGGAGGAGAGGCCATTTTGTTTTTATAAATACAGAGACAGAGAGTTTTTCACATTTAATGGATGACAACAATGCCCAACTTCATTTAACCCATGCCCAGTTTGCTCCAGTGGGGGGGAAAAACAGATTCCAAAGACAAGGGAGTTACAAAAGCATCCAGGAAGAAAACACATATTGCCACAAATTGGTGAGAACTAGACTGATGATGGTTTCTCAAAGGCAGCAATCAGATTCTGAAACTCAGGGAATGAGACTTGTATTTTTCTCTTGGCGCATGATTGACAAGCACAGAATGCGGGGGAAACTTCTTTTAAGGATGAAAACCACAGAAAGAAAGTTCTAGACAATCAAATCATCATGTGTTTATTGACAAATGCCCTACTAAAGGAACATCTAAGGGTCCTCAATTTAGGAAGAAGAATGATTTTTAAAAGTAAGTTCCAATACACTAGAAGGGCTGGTGAGCAAAAAGTGCAAAAGATGGCCCAATCTAAATGAATATTGACTGTAAAAATCCATGTTCATTATGCCTGATCTGAGGCGTTTCAAAAGACAGCATAGGTTCTTATAAATCAGGATGAGGACGGAGGGTTTGAAACACTCACAATACTTGTTTGAGATGAAGACAGGTATTCTTGTCTCCCTTCTTCGAAGTGCCTGCTGTAGTGTAGTTATGGGTGGGGGTGGGGCGTGTCTCAAGTCCATGCCAGCAACATCCCATCTTGATATCCACTATTTCTTGATGTGGGATGTCTCTCTGTATGCTGTGAATAAGTTTTATTACCATTGGTTAATAAAGAAGCTGATTTGGCCAATAGCCAGGCAGAATATAACCAGGTGGGAAAGCCAAACTGAATACAGGGAGATAGAAGGTGGGGTCAGCAGAGATGCCAGCAGCCAGCCACCAGCAGTCAGAATTTTACCAGTAAAACAATGGGGCATGTGATGACATCTAGATTATTAGAAATGGGTTAATTTATATGTAGAGCTAGCAGTAAGAAGCCTGAGCTAATAGGCCAAACAGTTTGTAATTAATAGTAAGCCCCAGGGTGGTTATGTGGGAGCTGGGGGACAGGAGAGAAACTTCTAGTTATAATTTCTTCCTCTTTATGCTTAGACTGTTAGACTTTAACGGAACACATTTAACAACTGTGAAGTGGAATGGACAGTGTCTAAAACTAGTATAAACAACCTGAAACAGAGGGAGAACCCAGTTTGAAAGACTTTTTTCTTAAGTTTAAAAAAATGACAGCCATTGCCTTAAATATGTAAGAAATCACAGTAAATGCAGGGAGCCGGACAGAATTGCCATTACAAGATGGCGCTGACATCTTGTCCCGTTGGAAGCTGCGTGTCCCCTGCTTCCCGCATGCACAGTGGATAAGGGCCCTTGGACCTATCCTGATGCAGTCTGGTGACAGCTGATGGTGGCAACCAACCACAGGGCGACCCGTGTGCCTACTCCCTATATAAGCAGCTGCTTTAGTGCTCTCAGCCCCCCTCGCTTCCTGCTCTCCCTCAACCAAGAGGTGCTCCATTAAAGCGTGATCTGAGAAGAATCCTCGTGTGGTGGTCGTTCTTCCTCTCTGGTCGAGAAGTTCACCGCAAATAAATGCTTAAAGACTAAATGTTTCAGCTAAAAGATAAAGCATGCCAGAAGAGGTTCAAACTTGGAACAACGCAAAGTTCTGATACATGCTATTTAGAAGACATATGTTAAAATACAATGATATTAAAAGGTTGAAATCAAAGGAGAGCAAGAACACCATAAGCAGGCAAATGCCAAAATAAAACTGGCACAGGATGTAATTACAGGCATAATTATATCTCAGATAGAAAGATATAAATGCTTTGGGGGATGAAGAAAAGCTCACTACTCACCAAGAAAGGTTTAATTTTCTGTCAGTAACACTTCTATCTTTGAATGCATCTTACAGTCAGCTTCAGAGCATATACAGGAAAAATTGCCCCAAATACAGACAAATTGATAGACCTTTCGCGTAGCTTGGAGAGTTTCCTCTCTTGCTCTCTTAGTGACTGAGAGGCTGAGGAGATGAAGAAATCAGTAATGATGGAGACGGTTCTGGCATCACAATTAACATTTCAGTGTGAGAAGCACGTGCAGGACACCTGCAGCAATTGGAGAAGGCACATTCTTTTCAAGAACACAGTTTAATACTAGACGACACTGTACATTTCAGAGAATCTATGTCTTACAAACAGCATTCTTAAGAAACAATGAAATTTCAAGCATGTAAATAATATTGGATAAAATATATCAGAAGTGAATGAGCTTTTGATAAATATGCTTAAAATCACAAAGTATATAAATCAAAACTTTAAGTTTTTCATTACCAAATATTATTTATGCACAACAATGTGCATCGCTATAACATTTTCATTTGTGTAATGTATTTGATCATCTCCATCACACTCTCTTGAACCCCTCCGTTCCTGCTGATGTCATCACTTTTCCCAATTTGTCACCTTCTATTTTCATGACAACTCTTCCTTTTCTTCTTCCTTCTTTGGTGAAGCAATGAATTTCATTAGGTCTACTTTCAGGAGGACGGGTGTGAGATTATGATTTACAGAAATATGAGAAACTTGCCAGTGACTATACTACAGAAGAAAATGTCTCTCCCTCCCCTCCTCAGCAACCATTAGCTACTGGTAGATCTTGAAAGAGAAGTAGGACCTTGTGAGTCCCCTCCCCTCAACAAAATAGAATTTTTGCTGTGATGACTTCTATTTAATAATATACTGGAAGTCTTAGCCAAAGCAATTAGACAAGAAAAAGAAATCAAATATAGAAGATCTAAAATTATCTAAAAAAGCAGTATTACTAAATGCAAAAGTAAAAAGCTCAAAATAACATCAAAATTATGAGCATTAATAAAATAATTTGTTAGACTTCAAATTTTGACACGAATTTTTGAACGTATCTGTATATAGATATGAGAACATATTAAATGTACAAATATAGCTAGCAATGTTGTGTATGTTAAGAAAACAAACATATTTAGGACAATAGAAGGAAGCATATTTATAAGAGGATTGACACTATTCTAAACACTTTTGTGTATACATATATGTTCCATCAATATCTGTGTATCTATGCATTTTTATAACAAACGTCTATGATAGCTACAATAATTCCCTTGACAGTGGAGAAAGCTGAGACTCGTGTAAACTGTTCACACTGTGGAGTACATACATACATAGGAACAGAAAGACATTGGCAGGTAGTAATGGGAAGCTCACATCTGCCTTCCAGACTGTGTGAGCCTAACTTATATAATTTCATTTTTCTTGAGAAAAATGCAAAGCTTTACTGAAGGACCTTGAAAACTAAAGAGCTAAACTGCATTTGTGGATAGGATTTAATACCATAAAAATACCAGTCCTTCCCAAATTGTTGCATCCATTTCCAAACAAAATCCTAAGAGGTTCTTCATGGAACTTGAACAACTGATCATAAAATTTATATGGATAATAAAAAGGTCATGAAAAGTCAATACATTCCTGAAACATATGGGTAAGGGTATGAGAAATATGTGACTGATCAGATAACAACATACAACATTGACATGTAGAAATAAAGAATGTAGTCCTGGTGCAAGGACAGACAGACACACCGACAGAACACAACAAAGAGCATGTAAGTGCCTTGTGTCCTGTGCACATGTGGCAATTGAGAAGTCACAGAGTAAATCAGTGGGGAAAACTCAGGTCTTCAATATGCGGAATTCGTCCTTTAAATGCAAAAACATGTGAAAAATAGATTCCCACTTCACACCGCACACAAAAATTAATTCCAGATGGTTTAAAGTCTTAAATGCGGAAGATAAAAGTTTATGAAATGTGGATCTCTTTATGACTGTTAGGATTGTTATTTCTTAAACACAACACACAAAAACTCCAATGATAAAGAAAAAGATTATAAAAGCAGGGCACATTAAAATTAATAACTTCTAGTTACGGGAAGACCACAGAGAGAATAAAAAGATAAGCCACTAATTGAAACTTGCAGCACATCTAACTGGTACCACTTCAGGGTCCCCAACACAGTGAAGAGCCCCTTGATAAACAGCAAACACCTAACAGTCCAAACAATGAAAGAATAAATTGACATTTTTACAGTAGAGAGTTTGAACAGCCAATATATAATTTTTTATAAAAGACACCCAGTCTTTCTAGTAATTATGGAGTGTGTATTAAAATCATACCATGATATAATTTGTTTCTGTCTTAGATAAGCAATAATTAAAAATTTTGAAAATACCACGTTAATTGGGGCGGAGAACGTTAAACAGAAGAAAACTTGCATGGGCAATGGCTTGGCATTAGCTGGTGTGATCATTAATCTTGCTTGCAAACTTGACTGGGTTGAGAGACACTGAGAAAATTAGAAAGGCACAATTATGGGGATGTGTAAGAGTGTTTCCAATGGGCATGTGGGTTGGGGGCTCACCTTGAATGTAGAGGCTGTCTAATAGGCTGAGGTCCAGGATGGAAGTAAAAGCAGAAAGAGGAAGCCTGCAACTTCTGTGCAAGTGCCTTGGTGATTTTTGTGTCCACGAAGACCCGTAGACATCAGACTTTTGAGCAAGAACCAAACGCGGACCTAGCAAAATGGAGAAGCACATTTTTGCTGGGCTCATACAAAGGAATTCTCTACAGTGATGGCAATGTATGTGGATTGCATTTGGATTGAACATGTATGGATCAGCAGTATCAAACACTATTGAGTCTAAGAAATGTTGGCAGAAGAATAAATTGAGCACAATTCCATTTATATAAAGCCAGGAAAAATGAAACAGTGTTTTTCCAGAATTTGTATTCCTTTATGTATGCTTTATAGACTGTACTTTGTGTGTATGGTACATTTCTCAGTGTACAAAGATAAGAAAAAGAGATCTGTGGAGGGAGAGGTTTCTATTTTAGACTGAGAGTTGCCCTTAACCTTTCTGAAGCATCTCTAAAGCATCACATAAAGGAGACTCGAAAAACCACACTATGGCTCGAATTCAACTCAGTTGGCAGAGTGTTTGCTAAACACGCACCACAATCTGGAATTGATCCGCAGAACTTTGGTGGCCCCATTTCTGTAGAAGTTTAAGGTAATCTTGACTACATTGTTCGCTTGAGGTCAGTCTGAGCTACGTGAGATACCATCTCTGAACAAAGAAACACAGGTCATATGGAAAGAGACAAAAAACCCACCACAC
The DNA here is from genome assembly GCF_037038515.1 of Microtus pennsylvanicus. Taxonomy (NCBI): domain Eukaryota; kingdom Metazoa; phylum Chordata; class Mammalia; order Rodentia; family Cricetidae; genus Microtus; species Microtus pennsylvanicus. The sequence goes on from NC_134593.1 coordinate 30,561,875, forward strand.
CTCTTCCCACAAAACATGAAGTTTCCATTAAAAATGGACACGGAACCAAGCAGATGGTGCTTATTTCATGCCTTGGGCTGTGATCAGGATGCAGACTTCCCCAAGACAAGTGCTTCCATCACGAAAGACCATGCTATGAATACTGCCTAGAATCCAGAAGGATGGGGGAGTCCCTGTAGAGCACATCCTTATATCCTGGGATAACTAAAGAAACAAGAAAGCAAATTATTCCTTTCCTAAAACCACTGCTGATTGGCTAGCCGTCCCAGGGACTGACTGAGAGATACAGGAGGAGAACAGGCAACAGAAAGTGCAGACTCCAGTCAGCAAACCAGTGCGTCCATCTTTTGGCTGCTGTCAGTGCTGTTTTATAGTTGCCTTCTTCAGAGAACATCTCCAGCATGAGAGGAGCCATCTTGCATGGGAACAACTGGTAGGCTACACCCAAGCCTAAGTATGGGTCAGGGCTCAGCCCTTGACAGGCTACTGGTACTGTATAATCAGTGGCATCATCCATACTTCCATGCTCTCTGAAGAATTGGGTAGGGTCTACAAAGAAGCTTGACTTCTTCCTCTGTGCTACTACCTCCTCCCATTTCATTATAGGTCCCTGACCCAAGAATTACCTTCCCAGGTTCTGCTTTTTAAGAAACCTGTTGTGTATGAATTCAGGCACCATCCACTAAACACCTAAAGGGGAGGATGATTTTAGGTAGGAAGGGATGCTATGTTTGGGAGAAGTCCTCCAGAGTACTTTCAAAGGCCGATTGAGAGTTCCCAACTCTTCTCCTATATCTTAATATTCCTTAGCAAGTAATTAACTTGACTCACACACAACTTATTAGTTTATAAAAGGAAACAAGTCCAGGATCTTTACATAGGGATGATAAATAGAGGGGTTGGAGACAGAAAAATAAAAATTAAAACCCAAGAGCAGAAGAACAACACGTTTAACAAGAACCAAGAACCCCAAACAAAGAAAACCTCAGGTCACTGTTAAGGTGAACCTCAGAAATTTGACCACAAAGATACAGTTTTACTTGGTTCAGTCTGAACTGTTTTCCCAATTCTTATAGACATCACACACGGTGTAATCTTTCTAGAAAAGCGCTCAAAAGGAAATAGATGGTTCAGAGGGGGAAATGACAGAAAGAAATGTCATAAAAGTTAGTGGAGCTCCCGAAGAAAACAAAGGTGAGAGCAAAAAAATACCACAGAGACAAAAGTTACAAAAGGCCATAAAAATGGAACAAAAGTAACTGAAAATAGGATCCTTTGAGGGAATCATGCAAGACAAAGTGGAAAAGCAACAAGACAATCATGAGTACAAAGCAGCTGGTCTATAATGCTGTACTGATTGATGGAGTTACCTGGAAATAGCTTTGAGGTAAACCACTGCTGGCAGAAGATTGTTTGAGACCATCCTCAGGGCAACAGCTCTAAGGAGAGAAAATTGGCAAGAGCGGGCATACCTGTGATGTGTTTGTAACCGTTCTTCATAGACTCCACATGGAATTATCCGACATTGAGAAGAAAGGAAAACCTTTGTTTTTCTCCCTCAGAACAGGCCATCCGTGGTTATAAGCGGGTCACTGAGTCAGGGGGTTTAGAGCCTTTGCCTCTCAGCCACTGGTTTTTCTAGCAGCCGTGGGGCACCTGGCATGATTTGAAAGAGGAGAGCTGATGGAATCTGCTCTACCCATTCAAGCTCATACTCCCTGGAGCAAGTATATCACATCTGGAAAGAAGCCCCTTGCTGTTGTTCCCATAGACTTGGCTTCTCTTTGGCCTCAAAAAGCCGTGGGCATTGGAGATGTAACCTGCTGTAGAATCCTTTCCTGCCCTGGGCATTACTCAGTCAGAGACCTATGATGTGTAATTCACAAATGGTTCAAATATGCAGTTACTTGAACTGGAAAAGACCATTGAAATGCAATGCCTCTGTCTTCGTGATGGACTGTTGTATAGGACTATCCCTATCCTCTGAACCAAACTGCAGCCACTTCATGAGTTCTGGTGGGCTCGCCCAGGCAAGATCATCAAAGCTTGGTCTGTTGACTATTAAACTATTTCCCTCCCTCCATTGGAGGAGGTGGTAGAGAGGGTCATATCACTCTTACCTTAATATCCAGCTACCCTTCTCAACCAGATGTATACAGTTCTTCCTGTTGCCCTTGGCCTTGAGGGAGAGGATAAAGGATATAGGTGGGCAAAAATGAGGGGTCAGTGTTCTATCCACTAGCCATGTGGAAGCTATCGTCCCTGTGAGTTGCAGACCTTCTGTTGTAGATACTTTAAAGTCCACCTTTATTCCTGCCCACATCCACTCATCCATTGGTTTGTAAGCCTAATAAACTCACTGATTTTTCTTGGTGAACTTTGGTGGAATCATGCCTTACCTTATCTCTGTAACCTTGGAAGAGTGGGTTTACCTTGTTTATGTCTCTCCCAGGGAAGAAATTTTAGCAACAAGGATATTATGATATATAATAATTTACCCTTAACTTTGGGGGATGTCACACATGTCTCAAGTCCCTGGAAATTTCACTGAGACATTTGGCCACTAAATCATAGAACAATAGAATAGAGAGCTCCTTGGGGGTTGTGTTAATCTTGTGATTTTATTTATTCTTCTAGATTATAAAAGGAGAATGGGAGAATATCTAGAGAGAATATGTTTTGTCTTACAAGAGGTGCCTATAGGATTGGAGATTGATAACCTGTCTATACAGTGGGTCTGTCTGCATAATCTGCACACCCACTGAATTGTGGAGGATCTGAAGTTCAAGGTTTTCAGTTACAAATACAATGGCACCTTTACCCCAAGTCTCTAGTTCACAATCATCTCCCACAAGGGCCCTGATCATTATGGGATTTCTAAGCAAGCTGCTCTGAGGATGGCCTCTTCCCTGTTTGGGGGTCAGCATCTTTAGGACTTCAGGGTTCTTAAATGCTGCCATGGAGACACACTGACTTTCATGAGTTTTCTTGCCTTGAAGCTCTCAGTGGAACTCTTCAGCCCCTGCTACTCAAAATAGTCACCTCATGCCATTGTCCCTACAGTCACGCCATGTCTCTTAGAGCTGAGGCCCCTTCCGCCAGCATCATTTGCTCGTGTAACTCTTTAATCTGGTCGTAGAAACAGCCATGTTTGTGTGCTTCCCCTTCTGAGCCTAAAGAGAGGCTGCCAATATGTTTATGTTGGTTTTTAATCCATCGTTCTTATCAAATAAGGGCTTGGACCTTGGTTTCTCATTCCCTGTGTTATTCTCCCAGTTTTGTACCACCTGAACATTTGATGGGTATGTCCTCTATGTCTTTTTTTCAATGTATTGATGAAAGCGTTGAGTAAGATTGGGTTAATTGGACAGAAATGCTGAAGAGGGCAAGGGTAGAAACAGATTTCTGAGGCATGCCAATACAAGGCATGCCTCATTACTTTCACCGATTCAACAAATATTTATTGAATATCTGATATCTTCTGGGCAACCTGTTTCAGGGAGGATAGAATAATAAATATGATGGTTTTCATGCTCATAAACTCCTGATGCCCTTCATAAAGGTTTTTATCAATCAACTTACTTTTTAATAACAGGGGAGGAGAAGGGGCAAACTTTTCTTTTTCTGTTTCAGTACAGGACTTCGGTGACCATGTGCTGATCACCAACTAAGGGAGTTTCCTATTTGACAAAGGCTACTGCCACCACTGTGGGCACATAGCTTTGTCCTTCAGTAGAGGTATATTGACTAGATTATGAATAGCTGAAATGGAGTACTGGTTAGCCATGTGGTTCTCAGAAATTTTGATTTAGTGGATCGTTATAAATAATAAGAGATGGCTAATATGAATATTATTTTTCCTGCTAGTAATTTTGTAAAGACACTAATATAAATGATACAAAGTGATATAAGGTGATATTACCATTTTATCTAATAAAATAAAGGCACAGATCTTGCCCTCCTAGAGTTATTTTGTCCTTTGAGAATCAGATGTGAAGCAAAGACACAAAGGGATGAATACTAAGTGCATGTTTTGTTATTTGATATGAAGGAAGGATTCTGGGTGTAAGAGCAGTGACTAATGGAGGAAATTGGGAGAAAGTTGTTAAAGAAATGGCATTTTGGCTTACACAAGAAGGGATATGCATAAATTCCTGCAGAAACTATTCAAGGTAGAGGTCCATGCATGCAAAGTTTCCTATGGTGCAGTTAGTGGTGGCCCTTCTGTGCTTGAAGAACTGAAGGAATTTAGTGTAACATCCAGCGCTTGAAGGTAGGACCGTTAACCCAGGGAAAAGAAGGCTTCTCCCTGCATTGCCAGCCAACTGTCTAGACTGGCCCAAGATGCTGATAGGTTGGAGCCCAAGTGGCACAGCTGCAGAACCCCTGCCATTAGGCTACTGAGCCCTTGTCAGGGAAGTGACCAGAGTTGCCTAAGTCACAATAAACAGCTTGGAGTTCATTCAAGAAGCAAAGTGGAATCATTGAAAAACTTTGAGCAAGTAATTAAACAAGGACTCTGACTGATACTCAAAGCCTTTACTCTGCTGGTTGAATAGGAATGAACTGCATGAGAACACAGTTGAAGCAGGGGACCAGTAGGAAGGTTACTGAATTAGCCAACATGTGATCAAGTGAATGAGCAAGTAAGTTCACACTGGGAATGGGGAGAAGTAAGTAGATTCCACATAAGGCCAGGAAGCATGAAGGGTAAAAGTCATCAGCACACTGCAACTAGAACATTATGTAAAAGAAGTATTCAAACATCTGGAAGTTCAGGTATCTGACTGGAGCTACTTACTACTTAGGGCAGACGGCCTACCTGAGCACTATGGGAAGACATGGGGCTTTTAGTTACATGGATGAAGAGAAGGGAAGATTAATTGAAGGAGAAAAAAGAGTAAGTCCCTTTAGTGGTTTGAATGAGAGAAGTCTCTCATAGGCTCACATAACCAAACCCTTGGTCTCTTGTTGGTGGCACTGTTTGGAGATTATGGGACCATTATGAGGGCCTTGCTGGACGCCCATACATCACTGGGGACAGGCTTTGAGAGTTTATGGCCTCGTCCTACTTTTACTTTGCGTTTTCTGCTTTGTGTTTGTGGTTAGAGATGGGGATCCCTCAGTTACCTGCTCTGTCTGGTCTTCTGCTACACCTCTCCCGCCATTATGGATTGCCCCTCCAGAACAATCAGCCAAAATAACCCCTCTCTTTGTAAGTTACTTTCAGTTATGGTGTTTTATCACAGCAACAGAAAAGCAACTAACTAATATGGTCTCCTTCCGGCAAGCGGTGTTTGATTAATCTGTCAGATATTGAAATGGAGATATTTTAATAGACTATTGGATATATATATATATGGGTGAGGTCTGGAGATGTAACTGTTGGAATTTTAAAGCCATGGATTAAGGAGAGTGTAGAAGATGTAAGTAGAGAACAGCGCTAAAAACCCTGGAGGTGGGGTGTTTTGCATAGAAAGTAAAAAAAAAGGGGGGAAGACACAGAAGGGGAAGACATAAGATAAATGAAGTGCACTCTGTGAGAAAAGGATGGAGCTGGTGACAGTCAAGGGAGGAGAGTGTTTAGGCAGGAAATCCTGCTAACAATGTACACAACACACCAGATTGAAGGAGAAGTGACCAGCATATTTGGCAAATCATCAATCTTGACGGTAACGTCTTCAATGCTGAGAAGCAGATCCATCTTCCTGTAGGACAATGTGAAATGTCTCCCTTTTATTAAGCATAGATTATATTCTCATCCAATATTCTCTGAAACCAGTTTCCCCTCACTTTACTCCTTCCAGTTCCTCCTCACCTCCTCTCCTATCCAAATCCACTCCTTTTCCGTCTTTCATTCGGAAAGAACCGGCTTCTAAAAGATAACCGAACATAGCAAAAATGTAATAAGATAAAACAAAAACCATCACATTGAAGTTGGACAGGACAAGCCAACAGAAAAATAAAAGAGCCCCAAGAGAAGGCACAAGAATCAGAGACCACCTGCTTACATCAGAAGTTGCACGAAAGTACTAAACTGAAAGCTACAGCATACATGCAGAGGACCTGGCGTAGACCCATGTGGGTCCTGTGATTGCTGCTTCAGTCTCCGTGAGTTTGTACTGAGCTTTGCTCAGTTATTTTAGAGGACCTTGTTCTCATGGGATGGGAGGGTGCAAATGAAAGAAAAATGGAAGAATTCCACTGTTGGGAGAAACAACGTCATCTGTGTATCACTCACTCATCATGGGCTCGCAGCTGACATGTTCTTAACAAAAGTCAGGTTAGCAGGAGAAAGATGTAACAGATGAACTAAATCCGTTTTGCTTGGCATGGGAGCCTTTGGAAATGATAATCCACATAGCAAGAGTCTGATAAAAAGAAACAGGTAGTTGTGGAGAAATGTGATTGGGTTCAGAAAATAGGTGTGTGTGTGTGTGTGTGTGTGTGTGAGAGAGAGAGAGAGAGAGAGAGAGAGAGAGAGAGAGAGAGAGAGAGAATGTGTGTGTGTGTCCAAAGGGTAACAGACTAACAGACTGCGGTGTGGGGTGGGGGGACTTGTCAAGGCCTGGTTTATCTGGTTTATCTTGCATTCTGTTGGATTTGGGGTGGAAAGCAGAAATCTTTTTTAGGCAAGATGGGTCAGATGATTTCTTCATGAAAACACTTTCAGGGTGAAAAGCAGTAGATTATAGTGTCCAGTTGCTTTGGTGATTTTTGTCAATTGCCAGTGTGGAATAATTTCAGGTATCATGTTCTGAGCCCCAGGGTTTTGTCGAAAATTCTGGTTAGCAGTTTGGCCCCAAAGACGATCTTTGGAACAGAATGATGGCTGGAGATGGATGAAGGGCTCCATGAAGCTTCTCAAAGAACACACGATCTCAGGCCATTTTGTGAGCCACTGGAGAACTGCAATGGAGGGGGTCGGTAGACTGTCAGAAAGGGAATGGATCGTGTTAGAAAAAAAGAACCTACTTTTTTCTTAAATCTCCTAAATAACTGGATCCTTGTTCTCTCTAGTCCATGAGTCTTTAAACACACAATTAGGAGCCTTATCCTTCTGATCATGAATTCTTTTAGAGTGAAATTATCCCAAGTCAAAAGCCCAGAGCTTTTTGACAGGGTATAGTGAGTATGTAGGCACCTTCATTATCCCGTGCCTATCTTCTGATCAGCGTCTGTCCCAATGCAGAGCAGTGACTAAGGGTCCCCACCTGCCCTCCCCTTTGACTGATACTGCACTGCTCGCCACAGAAACTCCAGTGTTCTCCACTCTGTTAATGCCACCCCATCTGGGAGAACATTTGTGTTGTCCTTCCCAGGGTCGTCATTAGCTGCACCCTCCAGAGATAGCTCTTGTTGGCATGGCCCGCTCTGGTTCTTCTTCTGGGTGATTGTTTTGACTTATTTCTCAAGGTCCATTTTTTCCATGGAGCCTACTATCCTGAGGTTTTAGAAAACAGTTCTTGCCAATGATTGGCTTGTGGTTGACTCTATCTTATGAGGTGAATTCATATATTGAAACATAAACTCCCAGTGGGACTGCATTTGGAGGTTGTAGTCTGGGGCGGGGGGGTGGTATCTTTGTGCTGGGAATGGTTCTGAGATGTCCTCGCCCATGTGAGGCCTCAGTGAGAAGGCATTACCTGCAAACCAGACAGGCCCTGGCCAGCCCTTGAACCTACTGGTACCCTGTTCTTGAACTTCCCAGGTTCTATAATAACAAGAATTGAATGCTTGTTTAAAATACAAACAAAACAAAACCAAGAACTCAGTTTGTGGCAATGTGTTATAGGAGCTTATAATGGATATGACATTGTCAAATTTTTTAGTCAGTGTGAAGCTAGAAGACGGGGGTGGTGGGATCACAGGAGCCACAGCGAAGCAGGGCCTGCATTCTCAGTAAGTCCACTAAAGAAGCTCTGTGGTAGAATGTTCTTCCTTTTAACTCGGTTTGAGTTGGAGCCACCATCCTCTCGCATCTTCTTTCTACCTCTGCACATTCTTCTAAAATCAATGTTCGTCAAGAATGACAAAAAAGGTTGGTTTCATTCAGCGTCTCCCTGCCATTTTAATTGGTAGTAAGAATTTTGCATCCTGAAAAATTCTTATTTGGGGGCCAGTCAACATCTCCCTCAATAGCCCAGTGTTATCAAATTTGACACCCCCATTTCTGACACTCTGCTATTTTCAAGGACTATTAAGATGTGTTGCTAGAAGCCTGGCTGAGCCATCCAGACTTCTCTTCAGAGTTCCCCTTGCACCAGCTGCAGCATAAAATCTGTCCTTGTCCTAGAAAATGTCCTGACTTTTAGTTTGGAGATGTAGCTACTGTTCTTTTAAAGCCGCCCCAGCGCCAAGCTGACAGGAATGCTTGAAACCGACTTTTCAAAATGACATGTCTGACCAGCGTCAATGTTTCTTTCTTTCACAATAACAGCGTCCAACATGACCCAGCCCCCTCCTCCCAAGGTTCCCATCACCTCTCCTGCATCAATTTGTCCTTCCTTGTTGCTTAGAATTGAGTCCGGAATCGTAGTTCTGCTTTTACATCCTTTTCTTTTTCAGCGACGGAATTGTTAGCTCTGTGAGTCAGGTAGCTCAATTGGGACGGACCCAAGGGATGTATTTGTGGTAATTCACATGCCTGGAAGTAAGGAGTTGGATGTGAGCTTCAGATCAGCAGAGAAATTGGATTTATTTTGGACACTATATCAGGAGGAAAAGGACCAGAGCTGTGGGAGAAATTGAGGTGATTGAATAGATCAGAGCAAGGCTAAAGGCTGTGCACTTTTCCTTTCAAAAAATGAAACACAGCCTTCTAGAGATACCGTGTCTACATTAGAAAGACACCGTCAAGGGTTGTTGACAGACTCAGGACAAGATGCAGACCACTTTCTGCTGGGACTTGTCAGGGTTGGGGTCACCACCACCAGCCACTTTCCTGGTACTTCTTCAGGAGCCTCGTTGGGGCTCATAGCAGAGGGGAAGCTGGTTAGTCAGAGGCAGGTGGCAGTAGTGTGGGGGGGAAGTAGAGCTTTCTCTATAAATTGGGAGAGGTAGGATAGTGGGAAAAGTTTTAGAATCAGCCATCTTAGAGTTTGAGTCCCTCTGCTTACTCCTAGCTCTGGTCAAGAGTAAGTTACAGAAACCATTGGCATGTCAGCATCCTCCTACGTGGATATAGAGAGTATATTTTCCATGAGCTGGTAAGTAGTTGACTTTCATCTTGGTAAAGATTTCGTATGGGATTAGCATAACCTTATGGATTCAAGACAGGATAGTGCTGAACCATTACAGGTCCTGGGTCCCAGCACTGAAAAGAAAAGTGGACACAGGCTCCTTCCCCTAACCAGAAAACTATTTGTAAATGATACCTGCTGACAAAGGAAAAATAGTTTTTTTCCAATGGAGTGTCCTTGCGCGTATCACCCATACTCCAGGGCAGGCCCCATATTGGGGGTAGATGACCAGCAACAATAACTCCATGTTTCTTTTTTGTGGGACTTCTTTTTGTTTGGTTTATTTACTTGGAAATATTTTTCTTACTGATGTCTTTGTTTTGATTTTCATTTGAGAAAGAGGGAGAGAGAGAGAAAGAGAAAGATTAGAGTTGGATGGGAAGGGAGGTTGGGAGGATCTGGAAGGAGTTTGGGAAGGGGAAAGACATAATCAAGATATATTGTCAGAAAAATGTAATAAATAAAAAAATGGTAGTGCTTGGGGCAAGGAGAGGCAGATTCTCCCCAGGATCAAAAGACTTCTGGAGGCTTTATAAAATGTGGGAAGTTGGCAGGTGGGGAACTATTTGTGAGGTGAAACTAGGTAAGAATGGGAGGCTAGCCCAGAAATGCTGAGGCAGGGGTTAGAATCCAGAAGCAGGGCTCAGGAAGTGTGAGATAAGGTCTCCTTTCTGTTGGCACACTATGTATACATTTCATGTACATATATTATTGGAATGTTAACATGTACAGAGAAAGCGCACGATTATGCACAATTTAAAAAAATGATGGAAAAGAATGAGGATGAGAAAGGCCTGACAATGGATCCCCAGTTCAGACGAGAAAGACAAACCAGTGTCTGGACCTTAGAGATTCATTTGTCCTCTCTGCTGGCTACTTCCCTTCCATTCCCTCCAAAAAACTATTGCCCTGGCATTTATGACATCATTCTCTGACTTTCCTTCATTAATATCCTACCTGTTGACATTTCTCTAACTCCTGTGTTGTGTGTGCTGTGGTTTTGAGCTTTATGTGGAGCACATCACACTGTATGCTCTTTCCGTGACTGTTGTTCTGTATGAGCTTTGTGAGCTTGGCCAGCTCGCTGCAGATGACAGTGGAGAACTTGACAGGAGGAAGACACCATTCCCCAAGCAATCAAATCAGAAAATGCACAGATTATGATAGATATTTGAGAAACATGGAAGATAAAAGTAACCTGATGCCTCTAAAGGATCACAATTCCTCAAGGACAGAACCCAAAACCACTGAAAATAAAATAAAATACCTATTGAAGGCTTCAGGAATTTTCTGGTGAAACTGAAATAATTACAAAGAAGTGAATGAATTCAACTGAGGTCCTGGAGATAAATGTCATAAAACAGAGCAAAGAACAATACATAAGAGAAAGCAGAAAGGAAATTGAGATTTTGAAACAAACAAATAAAAAAACCAAATAAAAATGAAAAAAGCTCAACGAATCAAAAAACAAACAAACCATTATGTAAAGCATCATCATCTGATCAGGCAAAGCAGAAGAAAGAAAAGTATCAGGATAGATGACAGGATTCATGAAACAATATATTCAAATATCTGTAAGAAAAATAAAAGCATACATGAACCCTGGAGTGCAATCATAAGACCAAGCTGAAGAATCCGTGGAATAGAAACAGGAACTAAGATAAACACTAGAGGCATGGAAACATATTCAGTGAAATTATGTCAGAAAATCCAAGTCTACAGAGAGAAATAGACATTAAAACAAGAGAAACTTATCATCCCACATAGACCTGACCATGGATGGTACAGTCAAGACGTCGAAAGACACAAAGCAGAGAAATAATATTAAAGCTTTGAGAAAAAATTGATCACTTACCTACAAAGGCAGGAATATCACAATGAAATCAGATCTCTCATTGTTAACGCAAAAACCAAGGCAGCACAAAAAGATGAATTTCAGGTCCTGAAAGGAAATACCTGGACACTAAGAGTGCTCTGTCTAGCCAAGCTATCTGAGAAAACTGACCAGGATTGAAGGTACTTCATGACAAAGACACACCAGGGAATTTTGCAACCACCAAGCCAGCACTATAGAGGATACTTAAAGGAATACTATACGCAGAGAAGAAAGACAGTCCCAACCATGAGCACGCAGGAGAAGAGAGGTTACATGAGAAGAACAGTTGAGCAAAAGAGAGCTAGGATGGAATCCAACATGGCCAATACAGCGAACCAGACAGAGATCTTCCTAAATACAGCAGAACTAAAATAATCTGTTGAATTTTATCAGAATAGACTGCAACAAACAGAAATCAATAGCACGAAAAACTACAAAAATTAGTCAGACAAATGAACAAGACACTTTGGAATGACCAGTGGGTAAGAAGGAAATTAAAATTAAAGTACAATTTACTAGAAAATGTGTAATATAGCTAAGAAAATGTGATGGCTGGTTTGGTTGTCAACTTTACTCCATCAGGAATTGACTAAAATCCAGGCAGCTGGGCACACTTCTTTCTCCCCCTCAGTGAAATTGTTTGAAGTGGGAAGACTCATTTTTTAATCCAGATCTTTTGAGATGGAATGATTCACCTCTAATCTGGGCTACACCTTTTGCTGGCAGACTATATAAGAACACGGAAGGAGTAAGCTTGCTCTCTTGCTTGTTCTTATTCTCGCTAGCAAGTCCATTCCTTCACTGGCATTAGAGCCTACTTGGGATTCTAGCATACACTGAAGATCAGCTGAGACATCAAGCCCTGTGAACTAGACAGCTATTGAATTCTTGGATCTTCTGTTGGTAGACGGCCATGGTTAGTCTAGCTGGACTATACCCTATAAGCGGTTCTAATAAATCCCTGTCATCTGTCTATCAATAAGTCATTTTTCTCCATATATATCCATTCACACACCAACACACACACACACACACACACGTATATTTCCATATATATTTATTTTATAAGTTCTGTTCTTCTAGAGAACCCTGACTACTACAGACAGGAAGAGAGAAGACCAACCATAAATATGGGTAGTCTCATTCCATGGATTGGGACCTAGGTCTAAAAAAACTAAAAAAAAAAAAAAAAAGAAAGAGAACTAAGCGCTACATTCAACTCTTTTCCTGCTGCAGAAGCAGTGCAACCTGCTGCCTTGTGCTCCTGTTGACGTGACTTCCCTGTGGTGATGAACTGTGCCCTCACCCTATAAGCCAAAGCAAGCCCTTGCCTCCTTCAGTTGCTTGCTTTTGGTCCCATCAGTGAGAAAAGTGAGGAAAGAGTACAGAGGACTAGGACCCAGGCCTGAGGCTGTCAGCATCACGAACCTGACTATGTGGCACTTAGGCAGCCTTTGGAACTGGTTGGCAGGAAGAACTAGAAGCTTTGAGTTAGCAAAGCCCGGGAATGCTGTAAGCGAAGCTCAGTGGTCTATCCCTGTGCTAGTTTAGAGGCCCGGGATGCTGGGAGAAGAGCTGACAGTGGAACCCTGGCTCTTAAGGTTTAAGCAGGGATGGAGGCACTTATATGATATTCTGACAATGGATCTCACTTCATTCTACCCATGACCTGAGATGTGAACCAGAAGATATGGAGGTGCTTTCTGGGATGCTAGAATTGCTGTTACTTGATCTGGATGTTTGCCTAGGTGTATATATTCTTGCCAAAACTCACCAATTATATAATAGGGATCTCTATACTTCTTTGTATATGAATTTCTACACCAATATAAATGACTCCAAATAATAAATTATTGTAAGTATTTAAATGGTCGCCATCTGGTGTTACCTTGTCATTATGACTTGCTCTTCACTGATTTCTTCCTGCACATTGTGCCTGGCATCACATTGAACCCTGAGCCTTGTTTACTGTGGGCAGGCTGTGGTTTATAGAAATGTATAGCAGGGCTATGTCTGTTTAAACAGTCACGCACAAGGAGATACATAGAGATAAAAACCAAAATACATGACGAACAAATTACCCCACTCTAGAACAATATCCTAACTGGTAACACGTGTACCACAAGTTTAGACATTTGACATAAATGGCAGACATTATACTACTTTAAAAACCTGGTTTCATGGATGTACTTGCTAAATTTTATGATGCTATGTATTCCCATGCTTGTAGTATTTCGCACGGTGCTTTTAAACTATAAATATATGTTTCTAATAAGGATCAAATGTTTGCAAAAGCCCCGGAGTGCCTCCCAGGTTGAAAATGGCTGGTCTAGCCATATTAACTCTATGTTGGAGGCCTGGATGTTGCCTTCTGTTTATGCTAAATAGCTTTGATAATAGCCAGTCTTAAGTGTTAACACTTCAGTGGTAATGAGTGAGCTGGTGGTCTGGGAGACTAAATGACTCCTGCTAAAACGTAAGTGATAATAGTTCCTGGGCAGAAAGGAAGGACAGATAAGTATAGGGAGGATGGAAACTATCCAATCTAACTACAGTCCATGCTAAATGTTAGTGCCACTTTTTCAGACCAGTTTGGTAGCCACTCGCATTTTGTGGAATGCTGTTTCCTCATGTGCTCTGCCCAACCCACTGGGCTACAATGCAGCTTTGCAGACTTTAGTATGCATTCAACCTGCCTAGAGATCTTGTTAAAATGCAGGTTATAGGGCTAGAGAGACATCTTGGTTGGCAAGGTGCTTGCTTCATGAAGATAAGGCTCTTGTTTTGGGTCCCCAGCATTCATGTAAAAGCCTTGCTCGGTGACTGCCTGCATGTCATGAAGATTATATAATCTTTCAGCAGTAGAGGAGGATACGGGAGGATCTCTGGAGTTCATCGGCCAGCCAGCTTGGTGGGACTGACGAGCTCTAGATTCAGTGAGACGCCCTGTCTCAAAATACAACATGGGAAGCAATCAAGGAAAATGCCTGCCGTCTACTTTGGCCTCTGCCTGTGCACATAGGCACACACTCATGTGTACGACCACACAGCTCTTACCAATCAAATAGGCCCAGTAGGGATTGAGGTGAGACTTGGGATTCTACTTGTGCTGTAGACTTGAGACCAACACTGGGAGATGGCGTGGCGAGAGAGCCACATTGCTGTACCCTGAGTGCCTCTCCAGTTTGTGTTACGGGTTGATAGGATTAACAACAACAACAAAAAAATGGAGATACTTCGGGGATACAAGGTCCAATATGGTAGCCAGTATCCCTGTGTAGCTATTTAAATGTAAATAAGATAGAATAACAAATTCAGTTCTTAAGTCCAAATAGTCACATTTACAGGGCCCAGTAGTCACTCAAAACAAATCCTGGATAATGTCTTATTAGCAGTATAGACTCAGAACACTTTCCTGGTCTTGAAGAGCTCTATTGTGCAGCTCTTTTTGGGGAGAGTTTACCCCAGAGCAGTCTAGAACCATGGAGCTAGAGAGCCTTCTTACGCATCAATCAGTCACAGGTCCATCACCTAATCTGGAGTAAGCTGGACACTGAGTTTATGGTGAACACTTGTGGTAAATGGTCCCTATGGATCTCACTGGGGTCACTGTAAGTCTCTTGACTTGCTCTATGCAGGTGCCTGTCTCTGACCTTGGGTGGGTGCCATTCTATCCCCTCCACTGCACTCCCAACATGGGCCACTTGCTTTGAACCAAGGGTAGTGGTTCTTTACATGGTTAAGTGATGGAAAGAAGTCCAATTCTGATGCTAAGTTGCATTTAGGCCCTGACCCTGCAGTTCTGCAACTGGGTTCCCTCTGCTGCTTCAGACAGGCCCGTCTCTTTTCTTTGTTTGCACAATGGCTTCCTTAGAAGTACATTTTGGGAAAATAACAAAAAACCAAAAAACTGTTCCCACCTTTAAAGAAGATTTCAAAACCACCAGTTCTAGCTTAGCAATCTCATTTTATAAACAATGAAACAGAAGAACAGGGAGTAGGAGGGCCTGACCTTTCCAGGGTTACATGGCCAATTAGTTGTAGAGCTGAGATCAGAAGCGGACACCCTTGACCTGGGCAGCATCTCTTCTGTCAGCTCACTGTTAATTAACTTTGCGAGCTACATGTTTGGTGGCCCCAGCTGCAATTGGCTCCTGGCGGGGAAGACAAGGGCTGGCACATTTCTGGGACCCTTGCTGGCCCTGTGCTTGGGTCACTTTGAGGAAGTCGTGTTGTGTAGTGAATCCGGGTTTGTGACAGACAGCTTCCTGGGAAATGAGTACCCTGTTGATTTCAGAGGCAGGACACCCACTGTATCATCTTGTCTGTATTTGCAGTTTGGAGGTGACTGTCTACACAGCTTCTGAATGCTTGGGACTCATCCCCAAGGACCAGAAAGCCATCAGAAAGGACTTGTTCTTCCCTGGCTCCAGGTGTCTGCTTCCCTGGCCCCGAAGGTGACTAATTTCTATCCTCCGACTAGAGCTGAGTGCGATTCCATTGTTGGCCTCATTAACCATACAATGATGACTGCTGGCTCCCTCGGCGGCTGTCTTCCTTCTTTTTTGTTTTTATAGTAGATCTTTCTTGAGCTTCTATCTGTCCCTCCGGTAACACTTCATCTCTATATCCAAAATGCTAGCCATCTGCCAAGGAACAGAAGTTTCTGGGCTTCTTCTAAGTAGCTCTGAGGAGGGACCACATTTGGTTAAAGTCACTGAATGCTGAAAGGGGTTAGTTACAGAATGATCTGAGGAACAAGGCTCCAACAACTGAGTCTTCCTTTTAAGCTGTATTCTTCCCCAGAGACCCAGGGTCTGACTATTCCAGACACAGAGCTTTTGAATTCACGAAAGTGTTGATCTAGCAGGCATTTATAATTTAGCTTAACCTAAAGCACATTCTAAATTTAACAGTCTCTTTGTTTACTCCATGATGATTTACTGGCATATACGTAACACATAGGCATCCATGAATCCACGAAGTTAGTGTGTGTAGGCCCCAGAGGTCTCATTCGGAAGATTCCTGTGCCTCTGTTATAGTTCTGACCCTCATATACACATGCAGCTGGGTGGAGAGGCAGGCCAAGGGATTCACCCAAGTAGTCTGGCCAACCCCAGGATTGGAAGACCCAAAAGTCAGAAACCAGAGTCAGGAGGACCAGGCTGACAAGAATGCTCTTCTCTCAGCCTGATTACTTTGTTGTCTTTTCTAACATTAATGACTGACAGAGCTAGTTGGATCACTCAAGGTTCACCTCCATCCCCCCTTGCTTGCCGATCTGACTTACAGACCCCAGAAAGCAAAATTACTGCCATCTCGCATTTTGCTTGCCACCTTGGTGCCCATGTGAGATCATTCTGGATAGTTGGATGTTAATGGATTCTGGAGAGACAGCTTCCATTCCTGAACAAAACCCGCAAACCTTCCGAGGATAGAGATGACTTACTACGTTGAACTTGTTTCCCTTCTTCCTGTTTGTGATACAGAAATGACATCTGGAGGTACGGTAGCTCTTTCCTCACTATGAAGCCTGAGAGTGAAAGCTTCGTGTTTAAAGGTGACAGAATTGAGAGACAGAGGAGTTTGCATCCCTGGTGATAGCTCTAGCAGCCTCCTTGCCCCAGAACTGCAACTCTGCCCTCTTCTTGTAAGAGCAGACATTCTTGAAGCCTCTGTTGATTGTGTTTTGGATTACTCTCAAATGCATCCTTTAGAACACCAGGGAAAATGTGCTATTTTCAATGCCCTACTTTTCCCACAGGGCCTTCTTGGTTAAGATGCCAGGGGTTGACCAGGTTGGACCCCAGACTGGAATTTGGAATCTTAGTTGCTAGTACTTGACACATACACATGCACCTTCAAGGCCTTTTTACATAAGCCATCTTCCTTATCCACATATTCATCTGAAAAATTGTAGTCTTTCGGCCATTTTTTACTTTTCTAGGTCTCTATGAAAATTCAGGGAAAGATAAGCTTCAAAATCCTTTCTCTTGATTAGAGCCTCTTTCCTTTGTATGTTATACTTCCTATGTTTTTAAATGACTGAGCAAGGGGCTACGGAGAGAGAATGAATATAAATCACAAGAAACAAACCATTGTTACTGTAATCTATTAGGTTCTGGTCCAGTTTGTTAGGCAGCATGGTTGGACTAACAGATATAAGGCAAGGAGTAGAGACAGTGGGACTGGGCTGTGTGATTTTGAATTAGAAGTCAAGGACCTCAGTTTGTAGTTTAGTTTGGCCATATGGGCAGTGGTTGAACACAACCTGGGGTTGGAGAAGAAGCTGACAGCAGCCAGATCCTTGAGGGTCAGGTGAGGTTAGAGCAGATCTGGGCCGCTTAAAGAATGGCCTTTGGAAGTCCTGGAGGAACATAGGCAGAGGAAGGTGGATTTGCAAAAAGGGTAGTGTGAGGAAAAAGAGGAGAGAAAAGCAGCTAACACAGGAGAAACCGACCTGAGTAGAAGGACGAAAAAACCAAGTTTGGGGAATGGAACCCAAGTATGGGACTGAGGAAACTGATTAAACAGTGCTTAATCATCAAATGAGCATTCCTGACTCTACGGGGTAACTTCTAAAGCGAAGGTGGAGCTAAAGAGCCCATGGCCCCCGCCGTTCCTAGAATCACTTGACCACAGTGGACACAGCATTTTTGGTGACACGAGTCAGCTGCTAGGAGCAGCCTCCAGCTGGTAAGAGGGGCTATGGTGAGAGACTGCGGTAGCTGCAAGCCCCCTCCTCCCAATCCTCTGCCAGGTGGCATGCCTTTAGAGAACGGACCCTGTGTGGTAAGGACAGAAGCAAAGAGGATGCTTGAGTAAGGCATCGAATGCTCTGTGCCTCAGTTTCCCCATTGTGAAATGGAAATTATGTCTCTTGCCTTTTTCTTCCTTACGTTTCTGCAAGAACTAAACAGATAATTACTCCTTCCATACATTCCTTTCTCTTTCTCCCTTTTCTCCACCCCTTTCTTTCCATGCCTCTTTTTCCTTTCTTCTCCTTTCCTGAATCTTCTCTCTGCCTTCTTTGTCTTCTTCCCTGTTACTTCACTTCTTTCCCTTTTCTTTTATTACCCTCCTTTTCTTCCTCCCTTCTTCCCTTCCTCCCTCCTTCCTTCCCTTCCTCCCTCCCTCCTTTCCTCTTTCCCTTCTTTCCTTTCTTCCTCCCTTCCTTTCTCCCTCCCTTCCTCCCTTTCTTTCTCCCTTCTTCCTTTCCTTCCTCCCTCCTTCTCTTCCTTCCTCTTTCCCTCCCTTTCTTCCTCCCTCCCTCCCTTCCTTCCTGCTTGTCTGCCTTCCTTTTTGCCTTCCTATCCTCCCGTCTTTCTCCCTCCCTTCCTTATTTTCTTCCTCCTTCCCTTCCTTCCTGTCTTCCTCCCTCTCTCCCTTAATCCCTTCCTCCTTCTGTCCTTCCCTTCCTTCCACCCTTCCTCCCTCTCTTCCTTCCTGCCTTCCTTCCTCCCTCCCTTCCCCCTTCTCTCCCTCCCTCCTTCCCTCTCTTCTTCCTTTTCCTTCCTCCTTTTGTCTCTCCTTTCTCCTTCCAAATTGCTTTCCTCCTCTCTTCCTTCTGTAATACAAAAACCTCTGGTGACAAGTGATTACTGTTGGACACCATGTTGATGCCAGAGCTACCAGGTGACTAAGACAAGGTTCTTGCTTTCAGAACCAGATTAGCGCAAGAGTAGCATGTTGATGGACAGATCTCAGAGCTCTGTGGGATATGTGTAAAAACAGCAACATGTGTGATGTCTTGCTGTTATCCATGCTGCGATAAAAGCCAGCCTCACTTGCATGACTTGTGAATGTCTCCATGACTTGCATGCAGATTGAGCATCTTCTTTGAGCCCTCCCTGTTACATTGACTGCTGTTCCTCTCTGCAGACAGGCAGCTGATGCCACTGCTTCTGCATTTATGCTTTCCAGGAATAAGATACTATCGTCTTTGTGACTCTGCACCCCAATCCCATAGTTCTAGGAAAGACTTTTTGCCATCTCCTCTCTGCTGATTTCCCCAGCTAGTGATCTCTAATACTGTTTTTAATTAAAAAATTAGAAATTCAGAACCAGCATGAATTTCTATCACTGTTACAGAAGCAGAGGGAGCAGGGACATCTCCTCATGCTTGTATCTCAGTAGACAGTGAATAGCAAAGTTAATATTACTGAGAGTCTGTTGAGATGAATGGAACCATGGGTCTTGTTGTTTGGAAGAGTTTGGGGAGGAGAAAAGAGGGGTAAATGTATTATAGTAGGAAACCATGTATTCAAAGACCCAGGACTTGGGACTGTATGGTTTGTCCAGGAGGGACTGTGAAGGCTGGATGAACAGCAGGTACAAAACCAACAGGTACAAAGTCAATTCTATAAATCAGCTTGGGTATGCTGCCAAGCGCCATTCTGGATGTGTGTGTGCTGGTTTCTGTATTTCAGTGAGATTAGCACTTGCTGGGTGAATTGGATGAAGATGGCAGTCTTTCCACTGTGGCCCAGGTTCACCAGCTCAGCTGAAGTCTAGGTGGGACCAGGAGGTTGAGCAAGAGGAAACTGCTGTTTGTCTGCTGAGCTGGACTTGGGGCTTTTCCTGTCTTTGCATTGGAGCTGAAACTGCTGGGCTGTCTTCCTGAGACTGGAGTCTGCTGGCTCTGGGATGGGAACCGGACAAGTTGATTTTCCCATTGCCTTGACAGAATACCTAACAAAAGCAGCTTACAAGAGGGAGGGAGGCTTGTGATGATAGAATCTATTGATCTGGGAAGACACTGCTCCAGGAATGTGACATGACTGGTCACATTATGTCTGCAGTTAGGAAGCAAGAGAAGGCAGGAAGTAGGGCTGGTTTATCTAGAATCAAGGCCCACCCTCAGCGACTCACATCTGCTAGGGGAATCTCTACTTCCTAAAAGCTCTACTGCCAAAACACAACCAACGAATAGGAAAAGGTGTTCAAATGCATGAACATTGGAGGATGGTTTGATGATTCAAACAAACCATCGCCTTCTGAAATCTGTATCTTGTTGTCTTTTGATCTTGGGACTGGCAACCTCTGTAATCTCCTGAGCTAATTCATTATGGTGTACCTTTGTGTCTCTGTGCCTATGCATTCAGTTGTCTCTGATGGAAGATCACTAACCAGTGTACAGGGCTCCATTTTAGAAGACTAAAATGCTAGAGAGTGATCGGGAGATAAGAGAAGGCATAATGATAACATCATATTTGATTCCATTGCATCCATATCTCTTGTTTAAGGCTGCCAGGCTTGGCTGTCTTGTGAGAGTGAATATGGGATTGCATCTGGGGTTGTGTCTGTCTCGTGGGTGAACCTGGGTATTCATGCTGTCTCCCATGAGTTGGAGTACAGCAGGCTTTTTTTCCCTCTATGTTCCCCTAATCCAACTTTGCTAGCAGACATTTACTGCACATGGATCCTAGAGTCAATTTTGTGATTATAATGGACAGATCAGCCTGTGAACTCACTTTTGGCAAGATCAGGAAACGGGGGTTAAATGCTGATGTGTTTCCTTTTTTTCTTCTGTACTATTTGGTAGAGTTTTCTCTGATAAGTTAAATGCCTCAGTTGTTCTAATTGGCTCCATGAGCCAGACTTACACATATATTTGGGCAGTGTTTTTAAAGTGGAGAACGGTCCTTTGGGGCCAGCTAGGCAGCCACACTGGGCTGCAGATGCCAGAACTCAGAGGGAAAGAGGAACTGTAAAGAAAACCACAAGAGCCTCTTGTTTCTGCTTGCTTTTCCAACCCAGAGGTGTTGATATCTGAGATTAAACCCTGGGAGGTACTATTTTGTCTTAATAAGGGGATCTCTTTACAGCCTGTCACTTGGCAAAAGCCATGCTCTTGGCAACAACAAATACAGTTTCCCCTAGACTTTGGAGTCAGTCCTAGGTTTGAGTTTTGGCGTCACTGTAGAGTTGTGTGCCTGGGTACTGTCCTCCTGGGTCTCTGAGAGACACAAGATTTTACTTAACTGACAGAAGGGTTGTGGGAACATCTTAATGGGGTGAGTGTGTGCAAGTGTGAGGTACTGTACTTCTCATACACATTTCTTCTTTCCTTCCAACTCCATAGGTGAGATCTTTAGAGAAAGTGACCCACCATTCTCTGTGGACCTCTTGAGAATACATTCATTCTGTTTCTCTCCTTTACAATGAAATGTTTGCTCCTTCTCCATAGTGGAGTTTATACTAACAGCTTTGGTTGTCCAAGCCTAGAGGCTCAGTGAAGTCTCAGCCAGTTAAGGTCCTTGGAAAAAAACTGAATCCTCAGATATATTCCTAGGCAATGGCTAAGAATCTGTATGTCAAGGTCCAGTCTGCTGCTGAGATAGACGATAGCTCTTTAATTCCTTGTCCAATGAAGAAAGGGCTCCAGAGAGAAGCCAACTTGTGGTATCGGGGGAAAGAGAGGCATTCAGACATAAACCTAGCTTTTTGTCTTCTTTCATTGTTTATGGAACTGTGAAATCTTCTTGAGTATTCACTCCAGTCTGGTGAATAGTATTATTATCCACCCACGCATCCACCTACCCATCCATCCATCCATCCATCCATCCATCCATCCATCATCCGTTCATCCATCCATCCATCCATCCATCCATCCAACTACCCACCCACTCATCCATCCACCCACTTACCTACCCATCTATCCACTCACCCACTCATCCATCCATCTATTCATCAATCATCCATCTATCCACCCATCCATCTATTCATTTATCCATTCATCCACCCACCCACCCATCCACCCACCCACCCACTCATCCATCCATCTATCCATCCATCCACCCACCTACTCACCCATCCACCCACCCACTTACCCACCCACTCATCCACTCACTCACCCATCCATCCATCCATCCATCCATCCATCCATCCATCCATCCATCCATCCATCCATCCACATACCTATTTATCCATCTAATCAACCAGCTATCCACTTAGCCATCTACTCACCCACTGGTCATTCCCATGCTTCCCTCAATCCCTGTCTTCCCTGCACTTTGTGCTTACTCAGAGACAAATGCTGCATCTCCAGTTCATCAAACCTCAATCTACTATGGAAAAGGAGAACAAATAAAAGGTATTTTTCCCCAGCCCAGTGATATACAGTGTGACAAAAACAAATGACACACACACACGCGCACAAAAATCTTCAAAGAGAATTCCTAAACATGTGACCTTTGACCTGGGTCTTTATGGACAAACAGGAATTTTCTCAATCCAGTAATAATTGTGTGGCACGAGAGGGACTCCTTGAAGCAGGAGATTCTATGCAAACACTTGAGAAGCTGTGCTGTGTTTGGCTGTGGTACACGGGTCAGGCTAGCTGGCAGGCAGAGGTGTGGAAGGGACTGAGAACGTGTGATTGTGAGGGTGTGTCATCATGGCAGGTGGGATTCATGGTGATAGTTAAGAGCAGAATGCACAAAACAGTATGCTTTGAGGCTCATGATTCCAGGCTAGTTTAGTTACACTCTACAGGAACTGTAGAAGAGCAACTAAGGCATTCCTTTATTGATTACTCTTTTTCTATGATTAGTAATGCAGATATTCAAACAGGAATTGTCAGGAATGGTTCCTGCATTTGTGGAACTCAAGCTTTGATTGAAATAACATGAAAACCCAGGGCCTGTGTCCTTCCTTCTCTTTGGCATGTTTGCTCATTTGCGCTATGAATGTTCTAATCAAACGTTCTCTACAGAGCTGAAATCATGCTGAGAATCCCCTACATCCCCAACTATGTTGCACAAGCTGATTTCAAAATCCTCCTGCCTCAGTTTCCCAAGTAGCTTGGACTACAGAAATGAACAACAGACCCAGCTTATAAACAGGTTCTTGAATACCAGTTCCCTGCTACTGGTCCTAGAAAAAGGAAGCCTAGTTCAGCTTCCACAGAGACACTCACAATCCACCCCAGAAGACACATATGGGGCAAATGATACTAATTTATGCATATTTATAATCAACTGATTCTGTATCCTAATGAGTTATATATATAGCCTTATGAGTTCAAAGTTAATCTTCTAACAACAAAAGCAGAATTTTGACTAAAAAGAACAGCCTAGGCATCTGGCAGATGTGGTTGGTTAGGAGGGGCATCTATTAAGCAGCCATCAAAGTAACTTGGCCATTGTAACTGATTCTTATTTAAATGAGTTTTCACTTTTTTTTTTTAAAAAAAAACCCAACAAAGGGAAAAACCGTCTGTGTTTGCAATGTTTTTCAATGAGCTGGGATTTCTTCCTCTTTTTGAAAAAAAAGTCATAATTGACTTATTTTGTAATGAAATGTTGCCCAACATTCTCAGCCTCATTTGAATAAATTATTTACCAGGATTTTCTTGGTTTTATTGAGGAGCCAGTTCAGGCCTGCTTAGCGTCCTATCAGCTCCCTTCTTGCTACTCAAGTGCAAGCATACGGGGCAGGCAGAAGGAACAAAGATGTGAAGCCAGGGAGTTGCTCTTAATTAAAGCCACGAAAGATTAGGCTGTCAATGGGGATACTTGATGGAGCTCAGCACTAATGAGATGCAGGAAGGGGTGGAGCCAGAAGCTAACTCTGGTAGTGTGTATCTTATTTGCTAGAATCTGGAATCTTCCTTGCTTGTCAGGAATGTTACAAAACCAGGCTCAAGCAACTGGATGCACATGGGACAGTATTTTAGCCGACAGTCTTGGGCAAAAGTGTCATTTCTTTGGATTTCCCCTTCCGATTCAGAACATAGATTCTAAGCCGACGGCAGGTGTTTGGGGCATGTGAAAGGTATATGGATCTTAAAAACCTTAGCACAAGAATGAAGGCTGTCATTATGGTCATTAATGTCCTTTAATATCGAGGACAGAAGGGACTCTGTAGGGTCATGTTGGTGAGTATGAGACATGAGATCAAAGAAATCTTTCATCTGGGACCAAGGTGCTATTGCCCCTGACAGAGACATACAGAAATGGGGCTATCTGGAATTTGGAAGTAGAATCATGGACTCCCAAAGGTGCATCCTGAGGTTTGGGCTCAGAGAAAGCTCAGCTAGTAAATGTTTAGTAGGCAAGTGTGATGGCCCAAGTTCAGTCCTCCGCACCTACATTAAAAACTAGGCATAGTGGGTTGTGCTTTTATTACCATTACAAGGAGTCAGGCAGATCTCTGGACCTTTCTGGCTAGTTAGTTTAACTTAGTAGACGAGACAGTAGTCCCAATGAGTTGCTGGTTCTGAAGAGAGAGACCCTATCTCAAAAACTAAGGTAAATGTCTCCTAACAGATGACTCCTGAGGTTTCCATCTGGCCTCCACAACACACAAATGCACACATACCAGTACACTTAAACACACATGAACACCCCTCCCAAGCCCACATGAATAAAATTAAGGAGAGTCTGGGGGAAAAGCTCTGTGTGTCAAAAGGACAAAGAAGTTGCCAGCCAACCCTGGCCTTACAAGTGGCATTTCAAGGTGGCTGTGACCCCTCATTCATTCCCTTGACAAGTAAGAAAGGACTCTTTTTCTCACTAGAGGAAGTTTTGGGTCCTTGGGGAATTCTGGCAGAATTCTTATAAAACAGCTGTCAATCCCTAGACCAATCCCAAGATTAGCATGTTCCACGAAGAACTCTTTTTGTTATTATTTTAATATTAATAGAACTAATTAAATATAGAGGTATATTCTAGCCTTAATCTGTGGCTTCTCATCTTCACTCTCCTCCCTTCCTCTTCCCACTGTGCCAGAGTTGTATTGTCAAAGTGTCAAGTGAGGAGGGAAGGAGAAAACCAGGCCAGATAACGCGGAATTGGTATGCTTAGCGAAGGCCTCAGACACAAGGGACTTCTTTTAATCCAGTCCATTAATCAATTTCTTCGTAGAAATTGAATTAACTGTCTTTCATCAACATCACACCCTGTGACTGGAAAACACTGTGTGCACCCGGGAATGTAAATGCAGTGGGTGTTTCCTCCTTGCCTGTGTAGGTGAACGTGCGACAATCATATTATTGGTTTCTTTGCTCCTATGCATGGAGAAGAAAAGACCTCAATGTCAAATGATACTGGCCCTGAACTTGGGTTCCAGGGAGACAATGAAGCAATCTACTGTTTTGCTTTTCTTGTCACAGGTACTTAGAAAGAGCCCAACTCCTACACGCCCCTTTAACCTCAATGTGATTCACCACTGAATATGAGAAGCATTGTAAATTATTTTCTTTTCATTTGAGTTACAAAGGAAACAACTGGTCTACCCTCCCAACCCCCATGAGCCCTCTATCTTTTGGAAACCAGGCTCTCTTATTGGGTCACTGGGCTCCTGCTTGTGTGGGGAATCATGTAAGGATAAAAGTATCTCTCTCAGTCTCTGAGAGAAAAAATTTGATGTTTCTTTTTCTTCTTTTCTTCAAATTGGCAAATAGAAATTTTATGTATCTGTGGTGTGTCACATGAAGTTTTGTATTGTGACTACATTGTAGAATGCTAAATTAAGCTAACAAATATCCTTATTAGAATACTTAACTGTTTTCTGTGATGGCAACATTACTCTACTAGCAATTTTCAAGTATATAGATCATTATAATCTAGAAGTCATCACATTGTATAACAGATTTCTTAAATTCATTTGCCTCGTTTAAATAAAAGTTTGTAAATTTGGTTTCACATATCCTGAGTCTTTAGGCTTTCAGACCCCTGTACACATCCTATGCTCTGTTTCAAAGGTTTGCCTTTTAAGATTCCATGTGTAAGTGTAGTAGGGTGGTGTTTGTCTGTCCATGCTTGGATTATTTCATAGACTATTCAATATGTGTGAAGACACAATCCCAAAGGCAGGCCATCAACCAGTGGAGGAGCGGACTCTTCATGTTTTGTGTGAAACAAAGTCACTCTAGGCTGGTTACAAGCTTATTTGGGGCCCATAAGACAAAATAACCATGCTCATAAGTGAAGTTACAAGAAGCAGGTTTATTAGTTATAGTTATTAGCTATAAATGAGAAGTGAGGCTGAAGTTTTTTTTTGTGTGACCTATTCATATCACAGTTGAAGGATTCCACCAAGTAACAAGCCCTTACGTCTATAATCTATAAAAGCAAGCCTTACAGAGTTCAAAGGCTAAAACATATCATGTGTGAGTCTGTATATTTGAATGAATCCTGAATAGATCCTGGACTATTTTGTCCAGCCCCTCATTAACCCAGAATATTGGGCATCCACCCACAACATTCTACATATTTTTTTTTTTTCTGAAGAGCAACCAACAAGTAACAGTAGAGAACTGGTTTGACCAGAGGCTCTCTGAAGGTGAGTCCCTCAATTTTAATATTTCACTCATTTAGTTGGTTGCTAATAAAACATTATTGGCCATCTGCAAGGTTCTAGGGTCTTTGATTTGTCTGAAGGGCACAAGGATGAAACAAAACAAAACACACACTGACATGGAGTACAGTGGGTACCCAGGAGAAGTTGTCATGGACTGGCAGAGGCAAGAGCAACAGCTCTCCCAACACCCTGATTAGCTCGCATTAAGACAGAAGCCTGCTGTTTCTGGGGTAATCAGAGGAACTTCACAAAACATGTGGACTCTGGAAAGGGAAACAGATCAACTAATTCCAGGACAGAGAGATTGGAAGTCAGTACCAAAGACCGGTCCCTCTCATTCCATTCGCTAGTCAATTAAACAGGTCAAAATACAATCATGTCATTTTCACCTTTACAGTCTCGGTGGAGCTGTGCTACCCTCAGAACAACGAAAAAAATTTTTTTTAACCAAGAAGAGTCCCATGGATGCATCTTCCCTAGGGAAGGCAGTGGCTTCACTGAGCCAGATCCAACTTCAAAGAGGGAATCCATCTGCTGTCCTTCTGACTAGAACGTCTTTCTTACTTCCCCAGCTCTTTTTGCCATTGCCCAGCAGAGTCATGAGACTTTTAAACAGTTTTGCCTGCCACAGTTGGACGAGCCTTCCATCATATCCTTAACACAGTAGCTTGTGCTTTTTTTCCCCTAGCAAGGAACACAGCTGCAATTACTGTTTAACTCTTGGGTCTTTCTGTCCTGGTTTCAGTGTCTCCCAAAGCTGCATCGGTTGGACACATAACTCTTGATTTGTCAGTGGTATTTGGAAATGGGATTTTGAAAGATAATTAGGGGTAAATGAAGACATGAGAATGGGGTTCCCATGATGTTATTAGTGACTTTGGAAGAACATAGATCAAAGCCAACACATCTGCTTGTGATGTGAATCCCTCTGCCATGTTGTAATATAGTAGAAAGACCTTTGCCAGGTCTGGACCCAAGCTCATGAACGTCCTAGCCTATTAGAATCACCTAGCTTCTGATAATCTGCTGTAACAACACAAAACAGACTTAGACAACTTCTGGAAAAGGCAGGGCTGGTGTCTGCTTTGATCACTTTTGGAGTCAGGGTGCGTGTGATCAGGATAGCTGAAAGGACAACTGTGGGGTGTTCTTCCTCCTCCATTTTTTGTATGCATTCCTGAGTATGTGCACACTTGTATGTGTGTGTGCTCAAGAGTAAGTGCATGCATGTGCAGGTATGTAATGGCTAGAGGCTGATGCCAGCTATCTTCCACTACTTCTCTTCACCTCATTTCTTATTATTACATTATTTATTTACCCAGTTTCGCCGATGTGTTTGAAAGTGACACAGTGCTCATGGGGAAGGTCAAAGGTCAACCTGTGGAAATCAGCTCTGTCCTTCCATGTGGATCTTGGAATCTAACTCAGGCTTGGCTGTAAGTGTCTATATCTCTGGCTCACTCTACATTGTTTTTGAAGACAGTGACTCTCACTAAACCTGGAGCTTACTGATTGGGCAATATTAGTTGGCCAGCAAGCTCCAAGGGTCTTCTTGCCTCTATCTTCCCAGAGACAGGATTACAAGTGAACACCACTATGGTGGCTGTTTGTGTGGGTGCTGAAGATGCAAACTTAGATCCTTCTTGATTGCATAGCAAGGACTTTATTGAGTGGGCCATCTACTCCATTCCTCTTCTTCCTTCTTAAAGGAGAAATTGCTTACTTGGCTTATGGCTCAAAGGATTCAGTCCGTGATTGCTTGGCCCCACTTGGCCAGAACATCATGAGGGCAGGAGTACATGGGAGAGAAACTTCTTTGGTTCGTGGCAGACAGGAAGCAGATGGAAAGAAGACTGGAAACTAGTTATTATTTTCAAAGGCTTGTCCTCCTGGGACCTACTTCCTTTAGCTACAGGCGCTGGCCATAGTGGGGCTGGGAGTCACATGCAGAAACCAGTGTGCACCTGTCAAACTTGTTTTCCCCCAGTCAGCTAAACTGGAAAAAGTGAGACTTTGAGAAATCAACCCCACCTCCCAAAATAGCATCCCCAGCTGGGGATGCAGTCATTAACATATAAGACTGTGAGGGGACATTGCATATTCAAACTGGGACACGAGAAATAACATATAGTCGGTACTGTATAAAAGCTGGGTGTTTGGGTGGATGAGCAATGGTGGTATAGACAGCGGCTCATCTGGGAAACAGTGAGTGTAACCAGCCAGCGGCTGGCTCAGCGCAGCACTGACCAAGCTCACTGTGAGAGATTGGATGTGATGGCATGTCACACTAAGGGGTTTAGATGTGTTCCCGCAGGCAGAGGGAACCTTGGAAGTCTCATAAGCAGGAGAGTAACTTAACTTGTTCTGTGTTTCAGAAACACACCTCGAGGGCACTTGATTTCAGAGTTGACTACCTGGAGTTGGCTCTTATCTCATTTTGGAGGGTCTCACTTTTCCAGTTTAGCTAAGAGAGGGAAAACAAGTTTTGGCTCTGAGTGGCACCCAGCATCATTTGCCCGTGACAACTCCCTTCCTTCTGCCAGCCCCACAGATGCTCTTGTTACCTGCAGTTTTGATTTGTGCCTCCCTTGGAGCTGTGGGCTCTTCCTCCCCCCCCCCCCCCCGCTCACAGAAGAGACTCATCTGGCCCTTGTGACTTGACTGGTTCCAGTCCTTCTGTCTGCAACACCCTCCATATTACCACCTCTTCTTGGTTCAGATCAGCACACATTCCCTCACTGAGTCATCTCTGACCACAGCAAACCTATTGCTCTATGGGACACAGAAACATGTTCTATGCCATTCAGAGGCTCACATAAGCAGAGGGCCCAGTTCTAGAGGCCACTGGAATCTACCTCTTCTTTTAAAGGAGGTATGCACTGTCAGGTTATACATCAGGGAAACAACAAAACCAGGAAAAGATTCTCAGTGGTACACTAGTCAGCTTTTTGTTACTATAGCAACATGCCTGAGATCGTCAACTTAAGGAAAGGAAAGGAAAGGTTGGTGCTAGTTCACAGCTTTGGAGGATTTAGTCCATTGTCATTTGACCTTGTCGCTTTGTGTCTATGATGGTAGGCACATCATGGGAGGAACACACAGAGGAGGAAGCTGCCGGCTTGTCGGTGGACAGGAAGAAGGCAGGAAGAGATGTCCACAATCTCCTTGGACAGCAATGGAATAAAATCTCCCATTAGGCTCACCATTAAAGTTCTCTGCTTCTTTTGCTTTCACTAAGCTACAGACCAAGCCTTAAATACTTGGTTCTTTGGGAGAAAACTTATTCCAATCATAGCAGATGGCTTGACCCAAGTCCAATGCTTTTTCTATTACATGGAACTTCCTAACTATGCCTCAAACACAGGACGTGCATAAAGCTTCAGTTCTATTCATTAGAGTAGTGGTGACGTTGGGACAGAATCACTGATAGCATGAACAGGGGCTTGTGTAGAGGGACATACCCTTATTTCTCTAGACAGCTAGTTTGGTACATCATCTGTGTCCATCTTAGGGTCCGTAGAAGGAAGGACACCCTTACTATACTTGTTCTGTATCCCCGTCCTAGAGACTGACTTCCCCTGGGTAGAATCACCTATCTGACTGCATTCTGTGGGCCTTGGGATAAGCCCATTCCACCTTGCCCTACATATAGTTCCTAGGAGGAGCTGCTTTTTCCTGAACCCACCTAGTTCAGGTGACACTGGTCTTTCCCCTCAGCTAATGTCCTATGACAATTCTGTCTTCCTATCAACACCTAAATTGTAGACACGTTACCGAATTCTTCCTGGAACATGCTGGTTTCAGCCAGAACCTGGTTTGATGCAAGAGCTCAGAGGATCACAGAAACATGCCAGTGAGGCAGAGGATTCTTCACGGTCAAGTAGTTTTCAGTACTGATGCGGCATGCTGAGCAGTAGCTGTATACCCACTGTTTCAATGAATGTGCACTGTGGTGGGAATGGGAGAACTGGGGATTAGAAGAGCACTTTCCTATCTTAGATGGCCCAACAGGGGTCACTTGCATTCAATATTTTGGTTTCTGGTTCATGAACGACAGTTTTATTCAAAGCATTAATAAGATGTTATCACTTCCTTCAAGGAACTCACCATTTAATGAGAAATGAACAATGGGGAAATTGTATTGGAGGCAAGTAGATGAAAGAACTATGCCAGAGAGGCGACACATGTAGTTTCATGTGGAAGCCACCAGTTGGTGACTCCAGAAATGGACCTAGAGTCACACAGAAAAAGATTTGAGCTGGAGGAAGAGCAGCTTAGATCATGGGTCCTGTAATAACTCTCTGATCCTAGGTTAATGTGGGAAAATATCCTGTGTTTTTGAGATCATCTGAGATCCAGCTGTAGTGATCTCCAGAATCACGGATGGATGCACCTCCTACGTGTGTAACGGTAGGACACCCTTGTCTCCCCCCAACATGGGACAGACCCAGCAATGCAACATGGGACAGACCCAGCAATGCAACATAGGACATGACCCACCCAGCAATGCAACATGGGACTCACCAGCAATGCAACATGGGACCCACCAGCAATGCAACATGGGACACAGCCAGCGATCCAACATGGACACACACAGCAATTCTTTGCTTGCCCCAGCTTCCTCTCGAAACTCATTGAATTAAAAAAAAAAGTCAACATTTCCTTCACCCTGTTTTTCCTGCTCACTGTCATAGCTTAAGCACTAGAGAGGTTGGCGGGGGGGGGGGGGGGAGAACCCAAAGGAAAAAAACCAAACCCAAAAGAGCTCTGGGCATAAAGGCAACTTTAAAAGATGGCGTTTGTGGCTCATCTTTTTTAGGAACTGGGTGAGTCACCCTGGTCCACATAAAGCAAAGAACCTTAGTGTTCCAGACGGCTTTGAAGAAGAGCTGCCTCGGTTGAGTTCAAAGAGAATAAAAAAGTAGGTCAGTTGCCCAGGGTTCTTCAAGAAGAAAAGGAGGAAAAAAAACACACACATTTTCAGTGCAGCTACCATTGTCTTGGTTCCTAACCAAATAAAATAAATAAACTAGTAGGTGTGGAACTTAAAGTGAAAGACTGAATGCCCAAGAAACACCAGTTAGTTAAGTTACTCCTGCTGTAGATCACCCCATTTCCCTCTGGCTCCATGCATAGAACATTCTGGGCCTAAGGAACAGGAAGAGGGCGGATCTTTTCCTGGTGTGCTGGTGTCAGACTATATCATCTCTCAGGGCCCGTCCTGGTGCAGGGTTACTCACAGAAACAGCAGTTACTTTCTTCTCTCCCTTTATCCATCCACTTATTCACCAAATGATCATATTCTGACCTACGGAGCAGGTCTTCTATATCAATCACCCCGGGACTCAGCAACCACACCTCTGCCAATGGTGACCATGTTCTTACTGGAAAGCTCCTGGCCAGGCACTGTCCTCAGAATGTCTCACTTTGGTCTATTTTTGCCCATTTCTGAGACCCTATACTCAGACACACAGCTGCCTCTCCTAGCTCAGAGATTCATCAATTACTGCAGGCAGCCAAGTCCTGGTATGTCCCCCTCCGTCTCTAATGCCAGGTTCTTAGAGATGGCTATTACACATTTTAACAAATAACAGGAGAACTAAGGCAAGGACTTTTTATCACAATATGAACACTGTAATTTCAACCTTTTAGGGCAACCAATCTATGGAATCAAATCCGATGCGGAGGGTGCAGAATGGTGGTTCAGCTGTAGCTACTTCGACTAGGAAGAAAAATGTTCCACAGAATCTAGGTTGGACTGGAAGCGCCCAGTGCTTCCGGAACTTAACGTGGGAATTCCTGGAGCTAAGGCTATGTCAGGGCCCTGGACAATATAAGCTTTTCCACCCCCTCACTCACAGAAGGAAATTGCTGATTAGAATCTGCACACAGAACTCTGTATTGTGTGGAGAAATGTCTTCTTCTGACAACTTTGAAACAGATACTGGTTACGTCATGGCTTCCCAAGGTAGCATGCTGAGTGTCTTCCAGGCTGCTGCAATGAACGCTTCTGCTCAGTGGTGTAGGTGTAACCACCAGCGAATATTCTTTCCTTACGGAGTATAAAGTCCACTACTTAGTGGGTGTTAGTGAGTTGTTATACTGAGTACTCTGCAGATTGTTATAACTAATGCTATACTCTTTGGGGGCTTAGATATCATCACAGATCCTTGTCACCTGCAAGGGATCTTAGGCTTAAAGAGACTCCCCTGCTTCGAGAGAAGCAGTTTGGAAGGAGAGAACAGGGACTCACACTCAGAGAACCTATGTCAGGAATGTCCAGAGTCACCACAGGCCACGATACTTCTCCATTTCCTTTCTATAAAGCGATACATCACCTGCAAGCAGGCCCCAAACTCAACTTCCCACCCATCCGCCATACTGCCTTGACCTTCAACTCCAGTCTTCTTTGCTAAGTCTCTAGTTTAATGATAGGAGACTATATTTCTATTAAGCCAGTCTAAACATTGCAAGAAATGGCTCATTACATTTGGGAGTAGGTGATTTTTATACAATGAATTAAAATAGTTTGTTTCTCTGGGAATTCATACGTGGGATAGGGCATGGTAAAGTTGATGTGGCCACAGGAAGGAAGGGGAAATAGCTTGAGAAGAAAAAGTTTGCTATACTCCCAGGTCCTAGAGAGGAGTCGCTACATGCCGTGCAGAGCCACAAAGGTTGTACCAGCCTTTGTCAGGTGACCCAAAGGTATCAGAAGAAAGAACAGACTAGAATTGCAATGGAGCCGGTTGACGTCACAATCTTCCTAACATCATCACCCTGGAAACATCACTCACATGTATCATGGTGACTGGTGTAAACAAACCACTCACTGCTAGTTGTGCATAAGTGTAGCACATACAACTGTGTGCAGTGCACGGTATGGAGAAGGACGATTGTGTTACTGCTTGTGTGCTTTCTATTCAATAAGTTTTAGTATTAATGTGTGTCCCTACTTCTTAGAGAACAGTACACTCTAAAACAATATGTCGCGCTATACTGGCAATAGCCTTGAACATTGTATGCTGACTGCATACCTTCTTTTTCAAAACAATATTTTTATTACATTTTATTGTGTATGCATGGCACAGAGAATATATAGAAGTCAGAGGATAACTTATGGGAACCAGTTCTTTCATTCCACCAGGTGGCTTCTGGGAATAAAACTTGGGTCATCAGCCTTGACCACAAGCCCCTTTATCCACAGATGCATCTCCGGGCCTCTTATTACATTTATTGGTTGCCTCATTTTCTCTTGTTTTACTTAATCTCATTTTGTTCCCCATTTTTGTATACCTAGGGCCATGATTAAGAAAACAATATGAGATATGCATACACACATGTGCACAAACATATACAAGTGTATTTGTGCAAGCACACATTCATACACACACACAGCACATCGCCTATTTGTGCAATGGGCTATATAACATAGGTAAGTACAGTCTATGATGTTTGCATAATGACAAAGTCACTTAATGGTGCATTTCTTAGACTGTGTTTTCTTCATCAAATGATGCATAACTGACATCTCATTTTGCCTCCACCATCCTGTGATGAACTTGTTGCCCTCTAATTATTTTTTCCTTCAGCGTTTTTCAGCTACCTCCTTAATGCAATGTTTAATCCTTCCTAGAGTTTTCTAGCATGAGTGGGCTTATGCACTTCTGATCCCCAAATGACCATTTAGGGTCACTCTTCACCCTTCCTTTTCTCAAAGGGAAGTCATTGCCAGTCCCTCCAGCGTGTGGGTCCTCCACTGACTGGATCCAGCTGTTTGCATGTCACCTCTGCTTAAAGGCTCAGTTTTTGTGAGCTAATCTCCTTTCTGTACGCAGGAGTTAATCACTTCACTCCCTGCACCCCACAGTGTTAGTCTGTCTGTCATGATTCAGTTTGTCCTATATTTTATGATAATTTCCTTGGGACGTGGCAAAGACTGATATATAGGCTGGAAAAGCTGGCCCCTTCATCTCTGCTGGGGCTGGCAATTCAGCCCAGGCTGGCTGCTGTAAGCCTGGGTCAGGACTCTAATAGACCCAAGTTTAATCTCCTCTTTGAGGTGACCTGACCCCTTTCCTCATACACAAGGTTGGAGAGATACCATGAGTATCTAGGACTCTCACCCTTATAGGGTTCCCTAGTACCAGAGAGATCATCTGAGTGGACACCTTTCTCCCCCTGCCCAGTGTGGTATTTCTAGGGTTGAGATTGGATCAGAGAAGCAACAGTACCGACTTATTGTCTTTAGATGTCTTTTATTCATGTCAGACCAAGAGTGAGTCTAGAGTTCTAGTTTATCTGTGGTTCATTTCCAGCACCTGGGGACAAGCCTCAAGGAAACACCAGTCTAGCCTGTGGTACTGCCTGCAGCCCACGGTATCTTTAGACGATAGGCATCAAGGCAGGTGTCTTTTGTACTGATGTTGGTACCCAGGCCACACTGGTACCTGCTCTGTTCCATGTGTCAGGAAAACCAAAGGGAGGGCAGTTGTTAGAAACCGTACTTCCTTCTTCTAGTGCCCTCTCTGGTGATGTTCTTTTGCTCCAAGTTCTGTGCTGACATTGTGCCCTGCCATTTGGTTTTAAAGCTTGTCTAATGAGTGGTAGACAATCCTGCTGTGAAGAAAAGTTGTCTCACCCTGCCCATGGTCCCTGCCTGCCTTCCACCCAGGTAGCAGCATAGGAAGGTGGGCACACAGGAAACATTCCTGAAGAGCCGCTCACGTACCAGGAACTCAGTAATTATGACTCCAAAGTTCAAGAGGAGATACAGTTTGCAGATGCCAATTTCCATTTATGCTACAAAATTCCACCCCATACGTCTAACGCAGCCAGAAAATGAGCTAACATTTACATTTTTCTGTATACTCAGGGAAGATCTGCATTTATGATCATCCTCAGCGAGGCACTTGGAAGAGCTCCGAGAGTTATTGGAAGCTACTGTGCAGGGCAGCATGTAAACAATGCAGTATCATATGGGATGGTGTCAACAGCATTAAAGACAGCAGTATATCCCAGGGAGCTGCAGAGGCAAGAAGCCCTCCACTGTTTCAATGCAAACGCATTTCAGAGAAAGAGCGATGTGAATAAATAGTAGCATGGGTACCTGTTTCTTCAGGTGGGAGCTGTAAAATTAGCTAGGAATGATCTGTTTGAGGATCAAAACACGAGGAGACATTTCTGGACCTAGAAGGAAAATAAGTTGCCAAGATCTTCGAAGGTTTGGAGGCACACACTAATTGGGCAATAAAGAAACAGCCACTTACAGTTTAAACCTAAAATGCCCCCCACAGGTGCGTGTTTTGAATTTGTATCCCCAAATGGTGGTGCTATTTTGGGAGACTGGGGTGCCTTTAGGAGGTGGAACTGAAGCCGGTCATTATGGGGTGAGCCTTTAAATGTCTCTGCCACTCTCTCTGCTTCCCTGGTTTGCTATGATGTGAACAGTCTCTTACATCCTGCTGCCATGGACTGAACTACTCTTTCAGGTCTTCAGATCCATGATGGATGGGAAGCCTCTGAAGTTATGAAATAGTCTTTGCTCCCTCCAGTTGTGCCTTTTGGCCATTCTCCTAAAATAATGGGGAAGTGACTCATTCACAGCCCTCATTCAAAGGCAACGAAGTGTAGGCTGTGTCCGCTCTGGGCCAAATGTGGCCACTCTTGTTTGTTCAACCATTTTCTGGGGTTGCTTTCTGTGCCAAAGCAGAAGAGTTGAGAGCTGGCTGGTAGTGGCTGCATTAGTGCCTCTTCCTTCCACCCTGGAGGCCAGCTGGAACTGGAGCTAGCAGCACTCACTGTCTGGGGTGAGTGTGACAAGCCCCATCAGTACTCAAGTGGGTTGACATACTTTATGTTTGTTTTTGTAGTACGGGCTGGCTCTGTGTCCGCAAGATCAAATATGTATATACAATTTGGCTCATGGTAGAAAATGGTTTCTGCTTCTAGTCTAAATCTGTGTTAGTAAGTCACTGAGAGATGGTGTTTGCTAACTTTTTATTTTGAAGTACTTTTTAACTTACAGGAAAATAGTGCCACACAGTACAAACAACTTCCATCTAGTTTTTACTCAGAAAGTCATCTAAAGCTTTACTAACGGTCCCAGTAATGTCTTTTATAATAAGAGGAACCTGTCTGGGTACCCCAGGAACACATAGCTCTCCTGGCTCTCTAGGTTCCTTTTGTCTGGAATAATCTTTCACAACCGTGTTTTTCATTTTTTTTATCTTGAAATGCTTATAGACGCACAGGGATCTGCAGTAATGGGCAGAGAGAACCCACGAAAGCTCTGCCCATCTCCTCTCTTGAATTAGTTACTTTCTCTTCACTTAGAAAAACCATCTTAAAAGGAAAGGACTTAATCTGCCTCCCAGTTCCAGGATACAGTCCATGGTGGCGGGGAAGTCACGGTAGCTGGAGTACGATGCAGGCAGTCACATCATCATCTGGGAAAAGGGGAGAGATAGATGCTTTTTGTTCAGCTAGCTTTTCCTCTTTTAATATAGGCAAGGGGTACAGTCCTTAGGATGTAGTAATACACATGAACAACTCAGTTAACCTAATTTAGAAAATCACACAGATACGCCTACAGACTCATCTTAAAGGTGACTCTAGGTCCTGTTAAGTTGATAATAGATACAAACCATCTCAAGCCTACTCCTTGTCAACTTGACACATCAATATATCAATCACTTCTCCTCTTATTTCTGCTCATAACTGTCTTCGTGCTGAATGCATTCAGTCCAAGTTAAAAAGCTCTGTAGTCTTCAACAGTTTGACATTGTTTAAATGCCAACATCCAAGTATCTTCTGAAATTCAAAGTGATTTATTAACTGTGAGCCCCTATAACATCACAGAACAAATTACATACTTCCAGAATATCGTGGCACAGAATAAGCTCTCTCATCTCAATAAGGGAGAAAGAGGGCATAGCAAGAAAAAGGGCAAAGCAATGCAAGAAAAAAAACAACCTTCATCATGGAAAATGTAAACGTTTGCAGCTCCATACCTGGTATTTGGGGCTTACGATGAAATTATCTGGACTTTAAAGGACTTGGATAGCTCAGCCACTCCAGTTCTGTGTGCATTCATGATGCGTACTCTCTGAGTCCATTCATTCTGTGCCTGTATCTTTCCTCAGTGGACATCTCATGGTCCTGGCATCTAGACCATACTGACATCTACACTGAAGCTTAGGGTTCATCTCTACATGTGCAGGAAATAGCCTCTTGGGACCTCCCCCTTCAGCCTTTCCTTCTAGCCCACCTTCATTCTTTGTGATTCATACTGACCCACAGAACTACTCTCTACCAGGGACTCACTGTTTCCACACTTGGTTGGGACTCAGGAAACTTTATTCTCATTCCTGTGCTCAAGTTCATAGACAAGCCCCCTTTGCCCTGCAAACATCAGTCTATTGCCAAACCTATTGGTTACTCTCCATAACCTGATGGTAAGGCCATATTCCTGAAGATTCCACTTACATCACTGAACACAGGGATATCAGTACCAACTGGACACTTTGTCTCTACTGATTAACATTCACGATGCCTAAGGAACTTTTTAGACTAATGGAAGAGAAAAGAAAGCATCAATGTTATCCGGTTACAAATTCAGAGACCTACAGCAGAGGTCTGCCTGCAAGATACACTGGTGTGCAATAGTAACACACACATACACAGACACACACACACACATGCACACACACACACACATTGCTAGCTAGTTTTCGTTAGTTTAACACAAGCTAAGGTCATCTGGGAGAAATAATCTTATTCAAGAAAATGTAGGATTGGCTTGTCTGTAGGTCATTTTCTTGATGGTTGATGTGGGAGGCTCCTGGGCTAGTGGTCCTGGTGCTATAAGACAGCAGGCTGAGAAAACCATGGCGAGAAAGCCAATAAACAGTGTTTCTTCATGGCCTTTGCACCAGTTTGTTCCTGCAGGTTCCTGCCCTGAGTTTCTATTTTGACTTCCTTTGCTGATAGACTGTGACAAGGAACTGTGAGATAAGCCCTTTGCTTCCCAAGTTGCTTTTGGCCATTCATTTTTATCATAGAAATATAAATGTAATTAAGACACACATATATGTGTTATATAGTTTATAAATGTTTGCATATGTTCCGTATATATTAATATAAGGAATTAACTAACTATTGGGGAGGTTAGCGAGCATTTGTACTGTAAGAGCAGCATACTTCTGGATATGACCCAGGAGAACCGATGGTGCAGATGGAGCCTGGACGCAGCTATTTGCTAATGCTCTCTTGTTTGGGAAGGCTTGTTTGTGATTGTCATCACTGCCATTCTCTTCAGGCCTTCTCCTGGGCCTCTTCCCTTATCAGGCTAGCCTTACTTCTGCTCTGACTGAAAGCCTACCTTTGAGCTTCCTGAAGACACCTTACCCTGACCTCCCATCAGGACTGATCTTACTCCTACATTTTCTACACCCCTAGCTAGCCCTGGGCATATGTCACAGCCCTCCACCCCTCACCCCCTGTCTTCCCTCCTCTGACCTCTAAGATCTTGTTGTCTCAGATGAAGCCTTTCTATTCTTTCTGTTGAAGCTCCATTTTTTTACCTTTGTCCCTGGCTGCCGTTCTTGAGAAGGGAGAGGTGGGTCGAATGTTCCTCTTCTTCAACAGAAATGACCTGTAAGTGCGCATCAGAAACAAATTCTGTGCCACAAGGCCACAACAATGGTGGGACATTTCAATAAACCATTTTCAGCCTTTCATCAAGTAAATTAAATGACAAATAAGAACACTAGATATTTCGATGGCATATAACAAGTTTTGATTTTAATAGATGTTATTAAACTCTGTGCCCCACAGCCCTTTTAATCACATTTTGTGAAACATGTGTTTCATAGTTTACTTTGATCGTCTATAGCTCCATCATTTGGTAACCTCCCAGTTTTAGAGTTAATATTAATAGAGATTTTTAATAAAGAGTATTAGATACCTTCAAGCTTTAGACACATTTTTTAATATTTATTATTATTTAAGATCTAGGCCATCATAAAGCCTTTGACCTCCTTAAACAGCCTTTTTAATTTAACTGATTATTTTAATTTTTCCAGCCTGATCAGTTTTCCCTTCCTCCCTCCTCTCCTCTCAGTACCTCCCCCAACCTCCCCTCCCCCAATTCACTCCTCTCTTCTCTTCAGAAAAGTACAGGCCTCCTGTACATCAGCTAGCCTTTCCAAATCAAGTTGCAATAAGACTAGGTATCTTTTCTCCTATTAAGACTGGAGAAGGTAACCTGTTGGAGGAGAGAGGGCCTGTGTTTCATCCTGGCTGTCTGGCTAGCTTACACCCAAAATAACCACATAGAAATTGTATTAATTAAATTACTGCTTGGTTCATTAGCTCTAGCCTCTTATTGGCTAACTTTCACATCTTGATTTAACCCATTTCTATTAATCTGTATATCACCACGAGGTCGTGGCTTACCAGGAAAGATTCAGCGTGTCTGACCTGGCGGCTCCATGGCGGCTCTCTGACTCTGCCTTCTTCCTCCCAGAATTCAGTTCTGTCTTCTCCACCTACCTAAGTTCTGCCCTATCAGGCCAAGCAGTTTCTTTATTGATTAACCAATTAAAGCAATACATAAACAGAAAGACCTCCTACACCAGGAACCTAGTGGGCAGAAGGGTCCCCCAAACAGGTAACAGAGTCAGACAGGCCCTGCTCCCATTGTGAGGAGTCCCACAAGAAGACCAAGCTATACAACTGTAACATGCATGTAGAGAGCCTTCATCAGTCCCACGCAAGCTCTGTGGTAGACGATTTAGTCTCTGTAAGTCCCTATGAGCCCAGGTTCATTGATTCTTTGGGGTTTCTTGTGGTGTCCTTGACCCTTCTGGCTCCCACAGTGCTTCCTCCTCATCTTCCACAGGTCCCGGAGCTCTGTGGGTCTCTGCATCTTGGAAAAGTATTTTGTACCCATCGTGTCTCCTTTATTTCATTCGTCTTGTTTAATCAACAGCCTCTACACAATTTATTTAGATCTATTTTCATTCGGCCTCAATGCTTACCATAGGGTTTTTGAGTTCTCCCATCTCCCTTCCATTTTCCCATTATTGAATCCAGTGGCCTGGAGAATGTTTTAAGTATTTTTTTTTCTTTTTTTAGGATGAGAATACAGATATACTTAATAAACAGAGAGTATGTGAAATACGACTTTTTGTTGTTCTTATGCATAAAATAATTGGGTCACATCCTTCCCTGATACCTGGCTTCCCCCTCTTCTGTTTGAAGATTGTTATCTAGTTTATCTGTGAAAATGCTGATTCATTTTCCACAGTACTCAATCAAATGTGGCATGAAGCAAGGCTGTTATCGTGCTTCCTCCAGTTTCTATGTGTTATATTCCAAACTGGCAAAGTCCCCTCATGTTTCTGTTGCACACATAAAATATCTTGTCTCATTTTTTTCCTGCTACCTATACTGGGCCTTCTTTAGAAGATGCATTTCTATTTGAGAGCTGATCACTTTGCTGTCTTACTCTGCAGGCTATGTTTGAAGACTACATACTCACTCAGTGATTCACTTAATAAATACATCTGACCATAGGAAATCCAGGTACTCCTGACCATAGGTTCTAGGAACTATAGGTATATTGATTAATAAAAAGGCAAAACTCTCTGTTTTCCCAAGTTTATATTCTAGTGCCAGAGACTAACACTATGCAAAAGCAAACAGATGGTATACAAGCGTTCTTAGTGTTTGTATAGTCAATTCCAAGAATCCTTAGAGATGCCTAAATCCACAGGTGTCCAAACCCTTACATTCAGTGGTGTTGAGTTTGCATAAACCTTCCACACACTTTAAGTCACCGCTGGATTACTTAAGTACCTGATAAAATGCAAATGTTGTGTGCAGAGTTCTTACATTGCTTAGTTTATAGAATAAAGACCACAATAAGAATGTCTGTTCACATTTACTATATTTACCAAAATTTCCTTTTCTTGTTTTTTTTTGAGGTGTGTGTGTGTGTGTGTGTGTGTGTGTGTGTGTGTGTGGTGTTTGCACCTATGTACATGTGGAGTTCAGAGTAGATCATCTGATGTCCCACTCAGCTACATTTCACCTTATTCCTCTGAGACATTCTGTCTCCTTGAGCTTGGAGTTAGGCTGTCAGCCAACAAGCCACAAGTGATTTTGTCTTTACCCCATGGTGCTGGCGTTTAAGCACATATGTGACCACACCCATCAATTTTTAACAGAGGCACCAGGATTCAAACTCAGTACTGTTACCAAGGAGCCCTTTGTCCAGACCACTTACCAAATGGTTTTGATGTGTGGTTGGTTGAATCGACAGGCACCGACCCCATGGCTGTGGTGGGCCAACTGAATGAAGCATGCTAAATAGTGGTGAATTCAAGGGAGAAACATAAAAGGAAGTGAAGCAGCAATGTTGGTGGATGCTGCAAGTTACCTGCTCTAGAGTTAACTGAAAACCAGGTGAACCTGGAATCAAGGTGTGAATTGATGGGTGGGATCACTGTATAACCATGGGAAAGAAATCAGAGACATGGGTGGCAATAGACTGTGTGCATGCCCTAAGATGAAAAT
The DNA here is from genome assembly GCF_037038515.1 of Microtus pennsylvanicus. Lineage (NCBI taxonomy): Eukaryota > Metazoa > Chordata > Mammalia > Rodentia > Cricetidae > Microtus > Microtus pennsylvanicus. The sequence goes on from NC_134593.1 coordinate 30,603,881, forward strand.
ATTTCTGACATGCTCTAAAAATCAAAAACTCTAGGGGACTACACAATCAAGTGCCAACAGAAGGGGTAGAAATCTATGTCTGTTTGAACCTAGCCTTGGGCAGACCGTGCAAGGATCCTGAACACATGTGGAATATAGTAAGTCACTCTTTATAGATGGCATTGTATTTTGCTAGTTCACTCTGTCTGGCATGCTATGAAGAGGCCAGCGTTAAAGTGGAGAAGCTGAGAAACCAGCCAGGAAGCTATTGCAGTATTTAGGAGACTTTGTGTTGGCTTGGAGAGAGGGCTTAGCTGTAGAGACTGTGCAAGATGGTCAGATTTTAGGTCTAGTTTGGGGGCAGGAGAAGGGTCTGACAGAGGAGCTATGGAATGTGAACTGAAGAGCACATAAGACTGACTCTACAGCTTTGGGACTGAGTAATGAAAAGGGAAGGGCTGTCACTGATGAAGATGAAAGAGAGATACCAGGGGCTCTGTTAGTAGGAATTTGGAGCTTTAATTTCAGTCACATTGAATTTGAGGAGGACACAGACATGCAGAAATCTGGAGTTGGTTTTGAACATAGGAAGATGGAGACGCCTTATGAAATAAAACTAAAAGTTTGCTTATATGTCATATGCTTCCTATCCACAGTCTAGCGGCCAGCTGATGCAATAGTTTAGTGCACCTGCAGTTTGGATATGGTTCATTCTTAGTGGTCAGGTGTGGAATTTTCCATTATGGTGTCATGTTAGTCTCAAAAGTTTAAAAGCAATTTGAAGCATTTCAGAATTCAGATTTTGCAGTTAAAAATGTTAACCGTCTAACATAATGCTATCCAGGAAGTTGGATACTATCACCTTTACTATCAATCAAACTACAGATTTGGTTTGAGTATGGCAAGATGGCTCTTGGGATGATCTTAGGGTATATTGCATATATGCTATAACACACACACACACACACACACACACACACACACACACACACACCCAAGGGGGAAGAAGTCATTAGAGAGGAAACGGAAGTACAGTTGAGAGAAAAACTGTGGTAATCATAGGTGAGAGAGGAATAGGTGGAAACATTCTGCTGAGTGCAAGGCACAGACAAACCAAGGACAACGACAGGAAAAGAAACAGAGACCGCACGTCAGTAGCTGTCTGTGTGTTTTATGGCAGAGCTGGGGCTTCTTGCACTTCTTTCTCTTCGGTAACATCATTGAGATGAAGACAGGTGACAAGTAGCTGAAAGTCAGATGGGGAGGAGGACCCGGGGACTTATTTTAATATATCTTCATATTTCTTATCATATGACTCATTCCTTTTTATTTATTGTAATGACTTTCTATCTCTTTTATTAGTTGCCTGCTGTCATCTTCAGGAAAGGAGAAAACATAAACCACAGACTTGGCACTAGGGAGCTCCTTGAGGGAATGGACAGTCTGGAGTTTTTGTCTGAGCATCCTCGGAAGCCAGGCTGGAGCACTTAGGTGAGGGGCAGATGGACAACTTAGGTCTTGGCTGAATAGGGGAGGGGGTTATAGCAGAAACCTAAATGCAGTCAGTGAGGAGGCTGCTGGCTTGGGATGGACCAGAATGGGGTTGGTGGCCTAATCACCATGACTGGTGGCACTGAGGCATTAAAAATGCCTTTACCCAGTGATTCAGAATGTGGAGCCGCAAGGCTAATAGACACTGCATATTCAATATTTTCATTTGTAGCTCATAAATGCAGGGCTTGTCCTGACTTATTCACTACATGGAACACCTGTATCACAATGTATTTTCCCCACATAATTTCCCAGGTAATTAGTTTTATGGAGTGTTGCCATTTGGCACATCTTTACCCCCGTTCCAAGCACTCCTGGGGATATCTGAAATACCGAGAAGAAATCATAGCACATAGCTGTATTTAGAAGCTGAATGAGCGTAAACGTACTCCATAGCAGCAGTCTCAAGCATTAGCTGCTTCTATGAGCAGAATTCCCAGCCGTCCTCATGCTTGGAAATCCATTCATCCCCCCACAGCCATGGGGACTTTTTTCTTATTGCGACTCCAGAATGGCAGAGACCATTTTGCAAACATTTTGTAACCAGGCTTCCCACTTCCCTGTTCATTTGTTTCTAGCATCCCACGAATCCCCTGTCTTTGATGCATCTCCCTAACAGCTTTCCCAGCACCATTCTTAAAGGTTTCATCCCCTCTGAACTGCCACTTCTTCTGCAGCAGGTGGCCCAGACATGAAGTGTTCTTTACTTTCTGATGACTATATATCCATGAGTTTCATGGCCCAGGGTTCTAGTGTGTTCTGTCTTGAACCTGACATGTTCCTACTGAAAACATTTAGTGATGAAAGAGAAGGATTCCTTCTGTTTTTTTTTTTTTTCTGGTGGCTGTGATTTCTTTTTCTCTTTTTCTAAATCACTCCGCTGTTCTCAAAAGTGACTTTTGGATCCTCTTGGGTGAAGTGGGACCCACGCATTGTTATGTGCTGCTCTGGAAGGACCTTTGAGGAAGGAGCCATAGGAGATGAGTGAGGACAGGGCATGAGATATAGGTCCTTGTCCCACCAAAGTCACTACATACACAATATACTACACAACCTGTATAAAATCTTGCGATAGCTAATCTTGACTGTCAGCTTGGAAAGATTTTGGATCACCTGGGAACCACACCTCTGGGTAGATCGTTGAGACCATTTCCAGAGAGATTTAATAGAGGAAAGAAGACCCACCCCTTATACCATGCACTGGGGTTCTTGGCCTGGGTGAAAGAGGAGAAGGAGAGTGAGTACCACTTCTCACCTCCCTGTCTTTCCGGACTATAGCGCAGTGTGGCCAGTGCATCCCACTCCTGCCGCAATGCCTTCTACACCGTGATATAGTGTACCACACACCATGAGCCAAAATAAAGTGTTTTTCATTTAGGCTGCTTCCTACCAGGTATTCTGTCACAGTAACAAGGAAAGTGGTTAGTTTAAGTATGTATAAACTATTTTTCAGATATTTGTATTGGATATTATATATTAATATCATTTTTATATATGTTAAAATAATATAGGCAGTAGTTCATCTTTAGACCAATACTGTGGATTTCTTACGCAAGCACCATCACATGACCTATGATAATATATAATATTTGTTAGTGATACAAAATGTATATGAAAGAAATAAACATTTTTTAAAGATTAGAGAGTGCCTAAAATACTTTATTAGTGGATCAAAAATATAAGTAATTGAAAGTACTTCAAGATATTTCTTAATTCTTAGTGTGTCCTTTTGCTTCAGATCAACTAGATCTACTCATCTAACTCATCTATTTTTAGGTAGAGTTTTTCTTATATTTTAGCTTTCTTGACAGAGATGTGCATGCAAATATGTGCATTTGCCTGATCTTAGTAAGTCATGATATTAATTATTTTACTCTCATCTGCCAAATATATGAAGATTTTGCTTGAAGCTTAGCTGGTAAGATTTTGTGTTTGGTGTGTGTGTATGTGGTGTGTGTGCGTGCATACACAAATGTGTGTTTGTTGTCTGTGTACATGTGTGTGTGTGTGTTTGTGTGCATGTGCATGCATGGATACATTCCTGCTCATGTATGCAGAGGGAAAAGGAGGAGGTAGAGTGTCCTGTTCTATCACTTTTTACCCATTCTCTTGAGACAGAGTCTATTACTGAACCTAGGCCAGAAGCTAGCAAGTCCCAGAAATCCTCCTGTCTCTGTTTCTCAGAAAATGCTATGGTTACAGAAAGGCACAGACATACCACACATGAGTCCTGGGGATTTGAACTCAGTTCCTTATGCTTGTTCAGCAAACAGTCAGTGTTACCCACTGACCTATCTCCCCAGTCCCCTAAGTAGCATGTGGTTGGTATCTACCTGCCATTCTGGAAGATTAGCGCCCTGGCAGCTCAAGTATATCAGCTAGTTCAGTGTAGATATTGGTCAGAAGGAAAACTCTGCGTGATTTAAGGGAACAAAGGGGACAAATTTTTCCATGATCACTTCTCATTTTGTTAGGACTATCTGGGAAGACTCCATTACCATTTTAAAAAGAATGTTCTGGAGATGGAGAAATGGCTAAGTTATCAAGGGCACTTGCTGATCTTGAAGGGGACCTGAATTTGGTTCCTAATTCTCATGTCTGGCAGTTCACAAGGGGATCTTAGGGCATTTTCCAGCCTCTTTGGGCACTGTGTTCATGGGCATAAACCCTTACACATATAAATAGTATGCATTTAAAATCAAAAGAAAATAATTATAAATAACACAGAAAAACAACTTGGAAAGAGAGTAAGTGGCTAGAAACACTTTGAAAAAAGTGTGGAATTTTTAAGTATTAAAAATAGAATTATCATATAATCTGGAAACCCCACTGTATAGCTAAAGGAAACAAAATTAAATTAATGCCTCAAACTATTTGCACTACCATGTCCAGGACACCATCACTTATAGTTGACAGATACAGAAACAGCCCAGCAGTGTAAGCAGATCAATTCATTAAGAAAATGAAGTATAGACATACATATATTGAAATATTACTCAGGCTTAAAAAGAAGATTCTGCCATGTTGATTAATGGGATAAATCACTGTCATGATCCAGACATGTCTAAACTAGTCAACTTCACAGGAGCATAGATAGGGCAGTTTTAAGTCTGAGGGATAAAGAAACAAGAAGTACTAGTTAGAGGGTGAAGTGAAATCTTAAGGATCTGTGAAAAACAAATTGCCCGTACCTTATGATACTATACTGTATAACAGACAAACATGCTGAAAGAATAGGTTTCTGGTATGTGTTTCTTACCTTACACAAACTAATTATAGAGCCAGGCATTGGAAAGAAAGTTTTGGAGTTGAAGAAGACACTCACGACATAGATGTGAGTGTGTACTTATCTTCCAAGTCATCAAATTGTATGCATCAAACATAGATAAGTTGTTATATAGCAGAAAGAAGAGAGGGGGGGGGAAGAGTGGAGAAGGAAGGTGGGAGATAGGGAGAAGGAAGAAATGGGTGACAGAAATGTTGAAAAGCACAGCGCGCCCTATGAGAATGAGGCATTACCCTGTATGCAGCACAGTACCCTCAACTTCCCATAAAACACTTTGAGTTCCAAAACACGTGTTATGGGAACACAAATGTGGTGAGGGAAGCCCGTGTCTTGTGGGATGGCACTGGAAATGAGCCACGTGGCATACACAGGTGCTGTCATATGTAATATCCACACGACTGGCAGATGGGCAGGACCCAGGTGTGGGGGAGACGGGTAGCTAGGGTGAGCTCCCCATTCCTGCATTCTACAGTCTCCTAGAATAGCAATGTTACGTCCTGAAAGACATGTGGGAAGTAGATCCAGGAAGCAGGGCATGCAGGAGCAGGCTGGTGTGATGGAAGCGGCCACTAATCATCTGGACAAGGATGCTGAATGGAAGGTTGCCTGGGGAGGCTCAGAGCAGAGGCCCTGGCAGCTGCCTTTGTGTCTGAGGTCTATGGAGCGGACAGATTCCCCCAGCTCTTGCTGCCTTCCCTGGAGGGCTTGCTCTTCCTAGAGCTTCAAATTACAGAAGCAAAGGATGAGTGGTTGCCTTGGTCCGGGCTGGAGGAACTCTTCATGTGGTCCGGCCCCAGGCCCTGGCTGCACTGGGACTCATCTCACAATTAGATCTTGACTGAGCTTGACTTAGGATGTAAACTGTCCCCATGAACTTACCCTGAGTGAGGATTGACCTTGACGGAGCAGGACTGATGAAGGCTCTGGTGTTGGGATCCTGAAACCATTTCCCTAAGATCCACATGTCCATTTCCATCCCCATGAAGCTCCACAGCCCTTCCCCTTATCTCTTCATTCTCTCTCTATGGCTTTAGTTTCTTACAGTTAGCCGAGGTCTGCAATATTTAACATATTGAAAACACCAAATGGAAAAATAGTAGGTAGGTGGCTCCAGGGGAGAGACCTTCAAGGCTTACCTCTGGCTTCTCCATGCTTGCTATCCACACACACACATCTCCCCACTTCAGGCACACAAAGAATGGTCCTAAACCACAAGAGCAATTTTATTACAGGACATTTTTTCCATTGTTCTACTTCATTATAAGTTGTTGACAATAATCCCTCATTATGTTTAATTTATGAATTGATCTTAATCACATGTCTTTATGGACAAGGAAACTACAGTAGATGTGGATGTCGGGGTTGAAAGCACTGCTTTTAGACAGCTGCTGGGGGTCTTGGGACATATCCCCCGAGGGGAAGAGAGCCACCTGCGTGTACTATGCCTCTGCTTTGTTTCTATGGCTTCCAGAGTCACTGCCTTGGAAACAGCTAACATCTGGGTCAGGTCACACTGTTTCCTTGCATATGCCCATGCGTTTACTTGTCCATAGCCTAAGCAGCAGAGCCACGTCGCCAGGATCACAGGCTCCAGAGTCTGACAGCTGTGTGGGCACCCAACACGTGTTTCTTTGTTTAATTGACTCCTCTACCTTGTCTCAGTTTTCTCATATGCAAAAAGGTAAAAATATCAGATCGATGACAGAAATCCTTGCACGTGTAAAATCCTTCCCTTTATTCTTGACATAAAAGAGCCACTCACTAGTTGTTTCTGTGTCTGTCCACCCCAAGGAAACATCACATACAATAAGAGTCTGTTTCTTCATAGGGTGTCATTCACAAGGCATTTTTCCCCCATAAGGCCTCTCTGAATTAGTTTCTTGTGTTATATTCTGCAATGAAGTATTTTCATACCTTGTAAGCAAAAGCATCATTGTTAATCAGATGCCATTTCAGGTTAATTTTACATTTGGCACTCCTATTATGATTGGCTGTTCTCTCACCTCCTGGACCAGTGGACCTCACTGATTTTTTTCCTTCATTAATTAGTCCTTGCCTTGCTTTTATTCATCTGACCCCTGACAATAGGCTAAGCATTGTGTGAGGTAGAAATCGTTACGTTGCTCACAGTATAATGGACAAACTGGCCTATCAAAATCTATTCCAGTTCAAGGGTCAGGGCAGAGTTGGTGCTGAGCCACACAGCTATTGGAACTTGGTGACAGTCCCATCCTGGATTGTCACTCACAACAATCCATGCCCTTCCCATCAAGAACGTGTAAGCTACCTGAGAACGGCATCGGAAATCGAAAGGAAATATTTTTTTTTTCCTACCCTCTTATGACAAACGTGGACAAAGAAGCTGAAGTGGGCACAGATACATTCTGAGTCCTTTTTCCCTTGTGGGCACAGCGTCCAATTGATTCTTTTTTTTTTTTAATCTGTGTTATGATTAAATGTTGTAGATTCTTGTTTTTTTAATATTTATTTATTATGTATACAATATTCTGTCTGCATGTATGCCTGCAGGCTAGAAGAGGGCATCAGATCTCATTACAGATGGTTGTGGGCCACCATGTGGTTGCCGGGAATTGAACTCAGGACCTTTGGAAGAGCAGGCAGTGCTCTTAACCACTGAGCCATTTCTCCAGCCCCCAACTGATTCTTTTCCAGTGATGAAAACTGAGTTTTGTGGGTGGCTCTTGCCAGCCCCTTCACACTCTTCATCATGCCTGACATCCTCCACTCCAGCAAAGGAGATCCAGGCACAAGTCCAGAATGTCTTAGAGGCCCCTCCTTTGCTCGTGTTTCCCTCTCTTCTTGCACTGCGACCAGCCCATTGCTCAGCCAATCACTGACCTACCTGACCAACCTTGGTCTCTCCAGACTCCCCTAGCACCAGGAATGGGTCTTCATGGTCTCACTTTCCAGATGTGTTGGAGTGTTGACTTTCTGGTTTGTCTGCTTTTTGAGGCAAATCAGTGCCTTACTCTGGTTATCCCTTATGAAAGTTAGGACGACAAGATTCCTATAGCAGGGTTCAAGCAGGTGCCAAAGGACACAGACCACTCAGAGCAGGCCAGCATGGCCCCTGGGGAATGAACACATTGCCTCTCTGTGGGCGCATGCCCAGAGCTTGCCAGCCAACTCCATTTGCCGCAGACTGCCTCGCTCTCAAGGCAGGAGAGCACATCTACTTTCACCCACGCCCGCTCTCTCTTCTGACTGCAAACACGGAGGGTGCTGTTGGTTTCCAGACCCCCACCTTTCCCCTTGACCTTTCCTTGCATCAGCGCTGACTCCATCCTAGCTGCATTAAGTCATCTGGCTGCTTTCGCTGCGACTCGATTGACTGAAGCTTTCACAGCAATTGCTTTTATCTGAAATTTGAAGAACCCACTTTCGTAACAATTTTTATTCCAGCTGCGCATTTTCAAAGCTATTAACTGTACTTTGTCCTCAAAATGGGGCCGAGCCCTTACTTGAGGGTCAATGCCTCTGCTTGGTATGCCCAGCTCTGGAGTGGCAAGGTCCCTCCCGCTTCTGACTGAGCTAGAAGCATGAGGGTGCGTGTTCTGCCTGAGTTAGCCGGTGCCTGGTCTCCCTGGTGTGGATACTCAGTAGTGGCTCCACGGAGACTGCAAGTCCCACATCTCTCCCTACAGGAGGGAGAGACCTTAGGGACTGTACTTTTATTAAGGACCACAGTGTGGCGCTGTTCCTTGGAGATGTACAACAATTAAAAAATTATTTAAAAATTTGACTTTCTTTTTTTTGTTGTTTTTTGTTTTGTAGGTTGCCTTTTTGTCTTGTTAACCATGTCCTTTGCTTTACAGAGGCGTCTCAGTTTCAGGAGGTCCCATTTATTAGTTGTTTCTCTCCGTGTCAGTGCTACTGTGGCTATATTTAGGAAGTAGTCTCCTGTGCCAAGGCGTTCAAGGCTACTTCCCACTTTCTCTTCTATGAGGTTCAGTGTGGTTAGTTTTATGTTGAGATCTTTGATTCATTTGGACTTGAGTTTTGTGCATGGTCATAGATATGGATCTATTTTCAATCTTTTTACATGTTGTTATCCAGTTATCCCAGCACTATTTGTTGAATATGCTTTTTTTCCATTTTATATCTTTTGCTTCTTTGTCAAAAATTAGGTGTTCACAAGTGTGTGGGTTGATATCTGGGTCTTTGATTCAATTCCATTGGTCCTCCTGTTTGTTTTTATGTCAGTAGCAGGGTGTTTTTATTATGGTAGCTATGTAGTAGAGTTTGAAGTCAGATATTATGATGCCTCCAGAAGCTCCTTTATTGTACATGATTGTTTTGACTACTTTGGGTTTTTGTTTTACCATATGAAGTTGAATATTGTTCTTTCGAGGTCTGTGAAGAATTTTGCTGGGATTTTAGTGGACATTGCATTGAATCTGTAGTTTTCTTTTGTAAGATTGCCATTTTTTACAATGTTAACTCTACCTACCAAAAAGCATGGGAGATAGTTCTATTTTCTAGTGTTTTCTTCAATTTTTTTCTTCAGGCTTTGTGGGAGCCTAGGCTGTTTGGATGTTCACCTTACTAGACCTGGAAGGAGGTGGTGGGAGGTCCTTGAACTTCCAACAGGGCAGGGAACCCGGTCTGCTCTTCAGGCTGATGAGAGAGGGGGAGTTGATTGGGGGAGGGGGAGGGATAAGGGAGGTGGGGGCAGGGAAGGGACAGAAATCTTAAATAAATAAATAAATAAATAAATAAATAAATAAATAAATAAATAAAAGATTTAAAATTCTTGTCATATGGGTCGTCACTAGTTTGGTTAGAGTTTCTTCAAGATATTTTGTGTTATTTGTTTCTATTGTCAAGCATGATGTTTATCTGATTTCTTTCTCAGCCCATTTATCATCTGTATAAAGGAAAGGCTACTGATTTTTTTGAGTTAATCTTGTAGCCTACTATATTACTAAAGGTGTTTATAAGTTAAAGTTTCTTGGTAAAATTTTTGGGGTCACTTATATAAACTGTAACAGGAAGGGATGCATTTTGGAGTTTCTGTCCTGCCCAGTTCCCACAGCCAGCATGTCCCAAAGAAAATCACACAGAGGTCTCCATAAGTTATAAACTGAGTGGCCCATTAGCTCAGGCTTTGCATTAGCTCTTATAACGTATATTAACCCATTATCCTTATCTATGTTAGCCACATGGCTCAGTACGTTTTTCAGTGGGGCAGGTCACATCCTGCTTCTTCTGTGATCTGGGCAGGACTGCCAAGGGAGCTTCCTGCTTCCCAGAATTTTCCCATTCTCCTTGCCTTGCCTCTACTTCCTATCTGGATGCCCCACCTATACATTCTGCCTGGCTAATGGCCAATTGGCGTTTATTTAAAACATAATTGACAGAATATAGAATTGTCCTACAGTAAACTATCAGATCATTAGCAAATAATGAAAGATTGACTTCTTCTTTTCCAATTTTTATCCCATTGGAAAGGATCTTCACTAACTCAACCTCACAACAGACAGAGGGCTGATTTTCAAAATATACAAAGAACTCAAGAAACTGGTCATCAAAAGAATAAATAATCCAGTAAAAAGTGGCATACAGACCTAAACAGAGAACTCTTAACAGATGAATCTAAAATGGCTGAGAGACACTTAAGAAAATGCTCAACATTCTTAGCCATCAGAAAAATGCAAATCAAAACAGCTCTGAGATTCCATCTTACACCTGTTAGAATGGCCAAGAACAAAAACACTGACAGCTCATGCTGGAAAGGATGTGGGGTAAAGGGAACGCTTCTGCACTGTACCAGTGCAAGCTGGTACAACTGCTTTGGATATCAGTATGGTGATTTCTCAGAAAATTAGGAAACAAGCTACCCCTAGACCCAACAATGCCACTTTTGGGTATATACCCAAAGGATGCTCACTCATACCACAAGGACATGTGCTCAACTATGTTCATAGGAGCGTTATTTGTAATAGCCAGAACCTGGGAAACAACCTAAATGCCCCTTGAATGAAGACTAGATAAAGAAAATATGATACATTTACACAATGGAATGCTACACAGCAGAAAAAATAATGGCATCTTGAAATTTGCAGGCAAATGATTGAAGCCAGAAAATACCATATTGAGTGAGGTAACCCGGACCCAGAAAGATAAATATCATATGTACTTACTCATTAAGTGGCTTTTTGACATAAAGCAAAGAAAAACCAGCCTATAATTTACAACCCCAAAGAACCTAAGACAACAAAAAGGACCCTAAGAATCTAATTTATGTGGGAAGTAGAAAAAGACAAGATCTCCTGAGTAAACTGGGAGCATGGGGATCATGGGAAAGGGTAGAAGGGGATTGGGAGGAAGGGATGGAAGTTGAGAAAATATATAGTTCAATAAAAACAATAAAGTAATTCTGTTTGCATAATAAAATCTTGTGTCACTTGATAAAAAGTTTTTTTTTTTTATTTTATATACCAACCACAGTTCTCCCTTTCTCCCCTTCTCCTACTCACCCCAAACCTTCCCCCACCCAAGGCCCAGATCCACTCCTCAGAAAGGGTAAGGCCTCCCCTGGGGAGTCAACAAAGTCTGGCATATCAAGTTGAGACAGGACCAAGCCCCTGCCCCTTCCCCCATGTTGAGTCTGAGCAAGAAACCTCACCATAGGGAATGGGCTTCAAAAAGCCAGTTCGTGCACCAAGGATAAATCCTTTTCTCACTCCAGTGGGTCCACAGCCACAGAACAAAATGGCAGCCTACCGAATGGGAAAAGATCTTCACTCCACGTGACAGAAGGCTGATCTCCAAAATACATAAAGAACTCAAGAAACTAGACGCCAAAATACCAAATAATCCAATTTAGAAGTGCAGTACAGATCTAAACAGAGTTCTCAACAGAAGAAACTGAAACGGCTGAAAGACATTTAAGGTGTACAGATTTCTAAGGCTGTATCGCATCATGCGCTTGCAGGCTTGTAAGTCAGTTGTGTCTGTAGACAAGCTTGGGTGCCTAGCGGGACTGAGACTGTGAGGTTGATGGGTCAAAGAGCCAGAGGAAACCGAGATGGGGAGGCAGGTAGATCTAGAAGCACTCAGTCAGTGTCCTGATCCTTCATCCTTCCCTCTGACCCTCTGCAGCTTATGATTCGAAAGCCTTTCTTCTACTCAGTTTCTCCCTAACTCCACACCTGGACTTTATGATACTATGCCCACATAAGACTTTGTCTGATGTATCAGGCTTTCTTTCCAGCCACCAACTAGCTCCCAAATCATGATATAAGACTTGTTATTAGTAATGAGTACTTGGCCTTATCTCCTGTTTTAATCTGTTTTTTTTTATCTACATTCTCTCTGCCCATCAGCCCCATCTATCTCGCTATATTGCTACTGCCTAGCTATTGCCCCTCCCCCTTTTGCCATTTAGTTTTTATTAGACCAATCAGGTGCTTTTGGCAAGCAAGGTAGAACATCAGCACACCTTTACATAATTAAACAAATGCAACATAAACAAATGTAACACACATTCACATAGCTAAACTAATATTTCACACAGTCTGAAGGCTTATGAGTAAAGATGACAAGGTGTCAGTTATGAAGCCACCCAGATAAGAATTACATATTTCTGCTTGTGTGTAGCCATCCCCAGAAAGCTGCCTTGTGTCCATCCAAATCCAAGAAAGAACACTCATGAAGGGGACCAGGGTGTCGGCTGCAGCCGAATATGCCCAGTAGGACCTATGAAAGCAGAGGTACCCTTTCACAGTAGCCAGCTTCTGGGTGCCAGAGAGAAGGGCATGGTTTCCCTGAGTCTTCCGGTGTTTTGTTATTCCCTACTAACTCGCTGATAAGATGTGTTCAGTAAGGCTTTGAGATGGGTAGGTATGTCCTTGCTATTATTTGTCCAGTGGTTCCTTCAAATTCCCTTTTCTCCTGGGGCACAAGTCCATCTTTTCTGTAATCACGGAATCAAGAGAAATGACCTTTATACAGCACATACAGTGTGCCAAGAGCATAAGCACTCATTCAGATCTGTTGTCATCTTACAACTCAGTTGTCCTATTATTTCCACCTCACAGATGAGGAAACAGCCCCAGAGAGTTTAGTTAATTTCTTCCCTTGGCGTAGCCTAGGAGGGCATGGCACGGAAATATCCGAGCCTAGGCAGTCCAGTCTCAGAGCCTGGACTGTTCCTATTTTTGTCTGTTCCTAGCTGTGTTTTAGTTGCTCTCTTTGGGATTTCTTTTCAGGGACCCAGGAAGAATAGGGTCTCGATCTTGTCACACAGCATGGTGCTGATGCAGCATCTGGAACATGTTAGAAAGTTCGCCATGTAGCCCATCTAGAGTGGATAAGAGGTGTCTCGGTGTTAAGCATTGCCAAGCAAGTTCGAGAATCTGGGTCCTTCTTGCTCCCAAAATGATGCTGCTGAGCCAAGACCCAGGTCCACCTGGTATTCCAGTACAATGTGGTTCTGAGTATAACTTCTCTGAAGTTGAAAGGCCCAGTGTTGGGGCTGTATAGTTGGAGTAATGAGTATCTGAAGGTAAAAAAAAAAAAGTAAAGCATGTGCAGTCATTTAGTCTCCTGGGGGGTTGGGTTATTGAGGACTATTAAGGAGGGCTTGCAGACCAAAGGTCTACAAATGATGATGATTGGAAAAGATGGTCGCTAAGATTTATAACCTGGAGGTACAGGTACTTCGCTAAGATAGGCTGGGGTTTTCTTGACTGATGCCTTAGGCAACTGAGCAAGTATTAGCAACATGTTCTTAACAGTTGCTATAAAAGTTACTGTCATTTATTTTTTCCCTTTCCTTCCTTTCCCTTCCCTCATTTATTCAACGGTGCTTATTAATCCAGAGGAGCCAGTGTCTAAAGTAGTCACTGTGGGGGTAAATGCAAAAAACCAGTGCATTATAGCTAAAGCCATTTTCAGGCTGTCTGCCTTCATCTCTAAAGTAGGACTCTGGTACCCTGGGCTCGATTTCATTTCCTCTCCCATGTGGAGGTCTACACACCCTCAGTCATGCAACCAAGTTCCAAGTGAGAACACAGGAATCTCCTTTTGTTCCAGTCCCACCAGAAGTGAGTAACTGGATGACTGGTGACAATATACATTTTAAAGTCAGATCCCAGCCTAGGGAAAAGAACAATGGAGGAAGACAAGAAGTATGGAAGAGGGAGAGTAAATTGTTCACAACACAAGAGGAAGGGAACTGCATCTATTGTACCCTCATTTCATGTAAATAAGGCAAGCCCTGCTGTTTTAATGGGCTCTAGAAAACCAAAGGGGCCCACAGGGAGAATGCTGGTAAGAAATGAGATGCAGATTTGGGAGAGAAACAGTCAGTACCTCTTCCCAGCAAAAACTGCAAGATGAGGATGTTTTTAATTAGGCTGAACTTGTAGAAGCCCAGCCAGGGAGAGGGCACGGCAGGTGAAGCCCTGTTCAAGATCTTGGCCCTTGAATGAGCATGGCCATGAGAAGGCTCTGAAGGCAACTGTACCAAGTCAAACGCCATCAGGATGTGGCTAATTCACATGGAGAGGGCCTGTGACCTGGTCGGATGTTGCCATCAGCTCAGAACAGGGATGGGATGGAAGAGCTGTGTGAGAATGTGAGATCTGTGCTATAGGGGTTCATAAGCATGCAAGTCTAGTGTGTTTCTGTTGTGTTTGGGCAGACCTACAGGAACAGTGAGATCTCCGGGAAGCCTTGTGTATTACAACTAGGTATTGATTAATGCCTCAGTTACACTGACCTTTGCCCCTGTACATAGCTGTGCAGAACCGTTATCGTTTGTGACAAGATAGAGTGGAGAGATGTGAAAGCTGATGGTTTCTTTTGCATTGTTTAATTTAGAGTCAAGAGCCTAGGCCAAATTAGCAGGAGGCAGGTAGAAGGGAAGCCTGGTGTAGAGCATTCTTGCAGCCAAGAAGGCATGGTTAGGGGAGCAACTGGGAGGGGGGCAGTGAAAAGACACTCAGTCCTAGGCCTGGCAAGAGCAGAAAGGCAATGCTCTAGCTGTGTGCCATCACGTGGAGAGCACGGAGTGGAGTGGCTTTGGTTAGAGTCCTGGCTCAGTCATGCTCACTGGCCTACCATGTGCAAGTCATGAACGTGCCCCCTGTTTCACTTACTCCCATCTGAAAAGCAAGCTTGGCGTGGGAATTAGTTCATACTCACACAATACCCTGGAACTTGCACAAAGCTAAGTTCCAGGTAATAGCTTGTTAAGGAAAAGACATTTAAAATGGAAAGCACCAGGAACTTACCCATGGTAAGATAACACAGAGGAAACTGAGGAGCTGAGCAGAGGTCTGGTTACTATGTGGAGAGGTTGGGAGGGGGTTTATTAATTCAGAGAACATGGCTTAGAAGGACCGTGGGGAGGATTTTAGGCTGGGGGCCCAGGGTAATTCACTGAACACGGCTTAGGAGGGACCGTGGCGAGGATTTTAGGCTGGGGGCCCAGGGTAATTCACACACATGGCTTAAGAGGGACCATGGGGTGGATTTTAGCCTAGCCTTCTGGATCACTGGATAATTAGAGAAGACCCTGGATTCTTATCTGAAGAATGATCCAGGCAGAGCGATCCAGGCAGTATGTGACCCTCAGAACCAGTGGAGGGGAGGTGATGTCCCGAAGTGGCTGCCACATAGGCCACTGCCTCCCTGACAGTATCACAGCGGGAAGCCACAAAATATACAGCCAGGTCTTTGCTTCAGCAAGTGCATACTACACTTTGAACTTGTTTCTTTGTGGGCAAATTTTGTGCAGGAGACACGGGAGTACTAAAGTCCGGTGGCTTTTCTATGACCATTGAGGCTCACAGGTAAATCTCGGCATAAAACCAGCCAGCCAGCCAAGTATCTGTTTTAACTGGGGATACAAGCTTGGGTGTGCTTGAACATGGAGGGGTTCCCAAGAGTTTACTGTTTGTTTTGGACTGGCACCAGATGGTAGAACTTTTGTTTCCCAAGCCTACTGCCCTTCTGGACAGAACTCCCTCAACCCACACCTTGAGATTTTCTGCCTTAACCTCACCTGCTTGTAACTGTTCTGCAGCTAGGCAAGCAAGCAAGTACACCTAGGTCATGCGGGAGTGCAGAGGAGCGAGCTGCTCCATCCTAACGGTTCTCTCCTAACTCACTGCTGTTGAAGTGGTTGTAAGACAGTAGGGAATCAGCCTCCAGTCTTCCAAAGCAAAAAGCTCCCAATGGTGGAGTTTGTTTTCTGGAAGTAAATTAATTGAACAGCCCTGTGAAAAATGAGGGAGAGAAAACAGAGAAAGGAACCGGAGGGAAGCAGAGGGCCAGATAGGCAAGCGGGTTGGGGCCAAGATGGGCGAAAGCAGAGTAAAATGTTTCAATAATTGTGATGGATCCTTGGTGTTCATCAAATTAACAGTCACCTCAAGACTTGGCGTCATGTGTGCTCATTACCTTCTGGGCTTCAGACAGCTGTTGAAGGGCTCTTAGAAGCTCCTGCTAGGCCAGGGACAGAGATGAGGATGAAGGAATCCCCTCTAGGACTTACCCCCACTGGGTCTTGCTGTGCCTATGAACTTGGCTCATGATAATACCATCTGGGATGTCTTCGACATCTGCCCTTGGGAGTCGCAGGAAAGTTCTGCAGCAGTGTCCTTGACCTCAAGAAGCTAGGATGAAGGACTCTTAAGTGTCCTCTGGGTAAATTAAAAATAGCAGCCCCCTTCCTCCTGAATAGGCTACTAGAGGACAGGAACTATCCATGTTTGGAATCAGCGAGAGTGATGGCATACTTTCTTTTTCTCCACTTTGTTACCATTGTCAGATTCTTCCAAAAATTCTTTCTGGCCATTTGTTCATACCTCTTCTGTCTCTATCCAGGGGCTTGGGTAGTTTCTATTCTCTTTGGATCTGGACCTCAGGTTCATGTTTGTAGTAGACCCTTCAGGGATACCTGTATACGTTACTCCACAGACAGTAAAAAGATGGACAGACAGAGGGTATCCCAGGAGGGAATAGTAAATGCAAACGCAAGGCTCAGAATGTAATGTATAATTTCTCCTAGTTTCTTCTATAGGGATCGATCTGTTTTCAACACAGGGGACCTGAAGAGTCTTCCTGGGTCTATAGCCCCCTGCCTTTCTGATCTTGGGAAAGTCAGCATACCTCTGTGTATCCTGTTTCCTTCTCTTAAAAATGAGGGTCTGATGAAGAATAGAATTCCTGGGTGTCAGTGGGGTGGGGGAGGTTGGATCTGTGAAGGTCCTGAAGATGGAACTAGCTCTGCCTGTGTGTTTGAACATGTTCCTAGATAAAGGTTCATACTGCCCATCAGGGGATCAAGAGAAGGTCCCAGGAGAAGATATTATTCTATTGTTGTTGACATCTACAAATCTCCCTAGGGTCCACAGATGAGGCAAAGCCCATCAAAGGCCATCTTCCTTCTCCTCTACAAGGTTTCTCACAAGGTCTGTCCAGTCCTATGATTACCTCACTTTGATTGCTTTCTTTTTTCTTGCTAGGTATACCAATACCTGTCTAGCCTTTAAAAGACTTGAGAGTCTAATTTCTCTACCCAGTCAGGTTTCACATTAGTCTTCATACCCCTGAAGGTGGGAAAGCAGCTTGAGAAACACAGTTTCAATGTCCAAACCATTGCATTTCCTGTAAGTTCTCATGCATATGAAAACAGAGACCTGGAGCTGAGCTGTTGGGCACCTGGCTTCTTACTTTCCCTTTGATGCTCCTTTTTTTTTCCTTCTATAAGTTGAGATTCTGATATGTTTAGACACATGGAACACCAAGCTTAGGAAACTCATCTAAGAGGAAATATTTGCCCAGATTTGCCAAGGTCTACTTGTCCAATCCTTGTGGAGATGCTTTGGCTTTATCTTGGCATTATTAATAACAATCCCTCTGTTTAGAAGATTTTTTTCTTAAAAAAAATAAAACTCTGACTTGATTCCATGACAACCCTGTCAGGTAGCTCTCCGATAAGCTGATACATATGAAATACCCTAGCGTGGGACAGGTATAAGATGGGTCTGTGAGAAAGCATCATTTACCTGTCAAGGCATAGTAGCGCAGACTAATTAGGTGCGATTTGGCTTAGCACAGTTGCTCAACCCAGGGCCTTTACAAATAGGCTGGGGAGGGGGAGGTTGTGCCCTACTCTTTGGTTGAATAAGTGTATTATATTGAACGAAGTGCTTAAACTCTCTGGGTCTCAGCTTCCTACACAGAAGTGAATGGGTGACAGTAATGTTCATACCAGAGACGACATGAAGATCAACAGGAATTATTAACACAGAACTTGGAGTGGAACGTCTGATATGTTGTGGTGCTCAGTACCTGGTAGGCACCATCATCTTGGAAATGCTGACATAGAAATGGTTATCTGTCTGTCTTTCCCTGAAATTTGCATTTGATTCGTTCTAAGTTTCTAGAAAATTCTAGGAGAGTCCCATAACCAAAGAGTCAGAAATGGAAGCAATGGTATAGACCCTGTTTCCAGATCAGTTAAGAAAAGAGACACAAAGAATGTGACAGAGACACAGAGTTCACTGTCAGAAAATCATCTTACGCAGGTGGGGTGGCCAGTTCCCTCGGCATTAAGAGGGTCCTCATAGGGAGAACTTCAAAGGTGAAAATGAGGCCATCTTTGGCTAACTCAAATGGCTAGTCTTTACAGGCAGTGATGACCCTCCAGCTGTCTAAGCTGTTCAGAGCTAAGGGGAAGAAGTAATATGTAGGCCCGGGGAAGAAAATCTAGACTGATCACAGTTAATGGAGAGGGACACAAGGCCCAAAATAAAGTGGGGAAATGGAAGAAAAGGACTAAGGAGTTGAGGTTGGGGTGTGATGCTCTGTTGGTACCACATCGCACTCTTGGCCCAGGTGGGATATACACATGAAGGGCCTTATTTCCAGAACAGATTAGGAATTCCTCTAAACCAATAGGAAATAACCAAGCCGGGTGGTGGTAATCTCAATACTCAGGAAGCAGAGCCAGTCTGACCTCTGAGTTCCAAGCTAGCCTTGTCTACAGGGCAAGTTCTGGAACAGCCAGGGATACACAGAAAAACAAAACAAAACAAAACAAAAGACAGAAGCCTTGACAAAATGCAACTAAATGGTCAGTACTGCACGAAAAGGGCACAAACCTTCAGTAATCAGAGAAATAGGAATTCAAATAATTTATAGTCACCAAAGTCACTGAACTCAAGCGTCATATATGGTTGAAAATGTCCAGCAACGGGAACTCCCTTGTTTTGCTGTAGAGAAGAATGAATTGATGTGACCACTTGGACTGTTATCCACCAAAGGCACACCACAATTGTGGGTTAGCCATTTTACACCTGAATGAGAACTAAGACGGAAATGCATCTGTGTTCACCAACAAAGGAAGACTGCGCTGTGGAGGTATTGCTGTCAAGGGCTCCAGATAAAGTTGGGGTATAGTTCAGAA
The DNA here is from genome assembly GCF_037038515.1 of Microtus pennsylvanicus. Lineage (NCBI taxonomy): Eukaryota > Metazoa > Chordata > Mammalia > Rodentia > Cricetidae > Microtus > Microtus pennsylvanicus. Next base: position 30,623,143 of record NC_134593.1, read on the forward strand.
GCTGAGTGTTTGCATGACATAACATCTTCAGATGTGCTGGTCAGTTTTTCCAACATAACATAAGCTAGAGTAACCAGGGAAGAAAGAATTTCACTTGAGCAATTGCCACCCTCAGATTGGCCTGTGGGTATGTTTGTAGGGGCATTTTCTTGGTGAGTTAATGATATGGGAAAGCCAAGCCCACTGGGGCAGGACCATCTAGGGAGGTAATCCCGGGTGATATAAGAAATCTGGTTGAGAAAACCATTGAAAATGATCTCCTAAGTATCATTCTACCATGGCTTCTGCTTCATTGTCTGCCTCCAGGTTCTTGCCTTGGCTTCATTGGTGATAGATTGCAGTCTGAAAGCCAACAACAACAACAACAACAACAAATCAGGCTGCTCCCCAAGTAGCTCCTGGCCAGTGTTTTATCACTGTGACGATGAAGCAAACTAGAACAACAGGATTGAGAAAAGATCTCCACATTGGAAGAAAACCAAATATCTATTAATGTCATAAAGAATAAGTAACTATGATATTAAACATAAACGAATGCTATGCAACAGTACATCAAAATGAGTGATATTAGTATGTGTAGCTGTATGATTTGGTCTCTTTCTATTTCTGTCTCTTTCTCTTACATACACATGCACGCGCACACGCACACACTGACAGTAATTTCAAAAAATGGGTACCACTAACCTACAGTTTTTAAAATGAATTTAGTCATGGAACTCCCAACTGGCAACTACAAGAAGTCCGTATATGATTTCTTAACACGTTATTTTACTTGACATGAATAGTGGTTTTGTGAATGACTTTACCCTGTGAAAATGATTGAGACAATTCTTATACCTTGAACATTTTTGGTGTACATAAACGCTGACAAATAAATCTGTTTAAAAATAAACACTGACAAAGAAACGGGTGGAAATTTTTTATCTGGTGTGTTTACTCCACGTTGAGTCCTTGTGCTACTGGGAGCAGGGAACCTGGGCTTTGGTTTTCCCCGGGTGCTACCTTGCTATCCAGAGCATGTTGCAGGAGGAAGGTATCCATCCTGTCCCCTTGGGTTTCATTCTCTAAAGTTTTGTGTGTCTCAGATACCTTCTCTCATTGAAGACTGCTTGTACAGTGGAACAATGGGATCCTCTAGATCCAAAATCTTTTAGTGTTCTCTTTAGGGAAAGAAACATGTCTTCTGTTTGTTCTGGCTCCATACCTTCTCCATACACCCATTCTAGAACTTTAACCCACCGACTCCTGCCAATCTCCTCCCTTTTTCTAGCCTCCTACTTCATTTTCAGGCCACTTTGTCTGTTCGTCTCCCCTCCTTTGTCCTTGGTTTTCAAGACATACCATTTGGGCTGATCCCTATTCGGTGACAAGTTGTCAGAACAACTCAGGCCTCAGTTCTGTTGTGTGATTTAAGCAAAAAAAAAAAAATGACTGGGGAAATTAGATGGAGGTGATTGCAGCTAAAGTGCCTTTTATTGAAGCTTTTGGAAAACGTAAATGTCATCAGTCTTGTCAAAGGCAGACACAGGAGAAAATAACAGGACTAGAGGCAGGCCAGGATACACGCTGGGACTGTACTAACTTAGAATTAGCCTTCCTATTTGTTATTATTTTTTTTCTTTGTAGGTAGTGGGGTGGAAGAGGGAGGAGAAGAGAAGACAAATTAGAGAGGAGTGTGGGACATGGAGGAGACCGAGGTGAAAAAGCAGTGGCATTTATTTATTTATTTATTTATTTATTTATTTATTTATTTATTTATAGTTCCCTGGAGTGTTGACTACGTCCTTATGACTGCCAAGCAGCTGTGATGAGAACAGTTAGGGGTTTAAAAAATCCAGCTTTGGTTTTAGAATTAGAAGACAGGAGCAGGCTGGGCTGGCAGAGGAGATGAGATGCTAAGATCCACACACAACAGCCAGGACTGCCCAAGCTGTCCAGGATGCCCTTGTCTGTGACATATGGTGACTCTGCCTATATGTCAGTACCTGCCCACCATTCAGTGACCCGCTGGGAAATTATTATATGTGAGAACTTGGGTAGACTGCCAAGAAGACCCTGGCATAGTCTTGTCCCAGAGGCTCTTATGGTTATGAATCTTGTGGGCTTGGAATGAAGTGTTCCCCTAGAAAGATAACATATTGAAGGCTTAGTTCTCAGTGTGGTATTTCGGGAGGTGGGGGGTCTTGTGGGAAATGATTGGATCATGAGGGGCCTGGGTGTGATTAATGGATAAATTCGTTGAAGGATTCATAATTTGTTGGCATTATTGGTAGCTGGTAGAAACCAGAGGGTGGAGGCTCTGTGGGGGAAATGGGTCACTGGAAGCATGTCCTTGAAGAGTCTACATGGCCCTGGTTCTTTCCTCTGTTTTTTCTTTCTGGTTACATTGAAATGAGCAGCCACCATTGCCACATGTTATGCCATTCTGATGTTCTGTGACCCCACAGGTCTAGTTGATTTGGGTCTAAAGCCTCTGAAACCATGAGCAAAATCGAAAACAATTTGTCTAATTTCTCTCAGGTATTTCACCATAGCAATGAATGTCTGAGAACATAAACCTCCAGTGGGAATCTGAGGAAGGGCTGGAGTTCGTGATGGAGCTGGAGAAAATGAAGAAGGGGAAAATCAGTTGAAATTTGCATCTGAAACTAATTGCTGGGTTAGGAGAAATCACGGGCCATGAGTCAGATACCTAATCAGAAGTCACAGGATAGAGTGAGGTTGGGGCATGCCAAACAAGGCTCAGAGGATGGATTGGGTGCAAATGTCTGGGTTGGCAATGGTCATCCCTGGGGAAGGCAGGTAGGAGACAACATGCGACAATATGTAAGTTCAATGGAAAGAGAGCTAGGTTCTAGGAGAGGGCATGGACATAGAATTTGAGGAAAGCTAAGTACTAAGGAATGGGAACAAGGTATGGATGGTTTTACAGAGCTGAAGCTGGGCCTGATCTCAGAGAGGCAGACTGTTGGGGTTAGAGTCATCAGTGGTAAATCCCCTATAAGGTAGAGGGGATGAGACTGTTGGAGATTTGAACGGCTTTATCTCCTGATGCCACCACACTGGAGGGAGCCCAAGTTCTGGTGTGGGAGGCTTCATATTGCTACACACTATCTAGGGTCTAGTGCACTAAACTGAGCACTCCAATAACTTGGAGTTCATAAAATAGCTTAAGACTGAGGTCCTCTGTGGAGATTTTGTGGAAGAGATGGGACTGCCACTCAAAAGTCTATATAACCTCTCTGGTTCTCAAAGACAGTTTGGCAATCAGATCATAACACAGACTGGATACTAAATCTGAAAATAAAGCACAGAGTTCTCCAACCTAAATGATCTGAGTCCTTACGTGATGTTATAAGTAGAAAAATACACTTCTGACCTCATCATTTTGGGTCATACCCAAAGCATGGGTACATGGAAAACACCACGCAAAGTTGTTTCTCACCTGTATGCACAAGAACTATATAAAACATCAACAGATATTGTATTTGTGTTCAAGTCCCGTCCCCAGATATCTCATTATGTGTATGCAAATATTCCACATTCTGATAGAGCCAAAATCACAACCACTTTTGGCCCCATTCCAAACGTTTAAGTACAGGATAACTCGCCTGTTTCCTGCGACAACCTCAGTCATTCCCATCAGTAGCCTTCAGTTAAGCCCTTAAATTCCCCTTTCACGGACTAACTTTCCTCATCTGTGAAGGGAGAGTTTGAATTAAGCACCTGTTTAGGATCACTTCCTTGTTTCGCCTATTGTGACATGTCTTTATTCCTCCTCATTGATACACTTGAGCATGTCACTCCCTCTTTTATAGTTCCTGCTTTAATGTCTGCTTCCCCAGATCTCAGACAGAAGGGAGTTGGCCTCTTTTTCATATCAGCAGTATGACAGAAACATTGTCACAAAGGGGGCATTCAATACATATTTATTGAACAAACGAGTGAAAACAGTCACTATTCTTTGATATCTGTCTGTCGGCTTGAGACCTGGGGCCACCAAGAGAGGCACAATTCCTCCCATGCCTCATCCCTGCCAGTATGCTTTATAGGATCCAAACTCCCTTTCTTAGGGCAGGATAAATTTTAAGAGATTTACACTCTCATTTTAAATGCTGTAAATACTGAGGCAGATAAGCCATGGTTTGCATTACACAGATACAGAGGGCAGTGGGTTTGAGAAAGGTAACTTATGTGGCAGACCCTTTTCCAGTAGGAGTGGGAGGACCGCTGGGATGTGCTGTCCCTGGGCAGAACCAAGCACAGTATGGCCAGTCACAATAGCAGCAACACATGCCCCCTTCATTGTTCCTGTGAACTTCCCTTGCCTCGTCCACTGGCGGCTTTAGAGATTCAGCCTTCACTGGGCTTTCCCAGGACCTGAACAAGATTCCAGCAAGGAGCCCTGTCCTGCTTAAAATTCAAGTCAAAACAAACTATAATACTTTTCCTTCTGTGTCCACGTTTCTTCCATCAGGGAAATCTAATGGTTTGGATTAGTATTCGGATCCCTTTGTTTTCTGTGGAAAACCAGTGTGTCTTCTTTTCTAGCATACATCCTCGGGAATAGTAATGTGATAAGACAAGTGTCCCGAAATGCTGTTCTCCTGAGCTTGCTACCTGATAAATGTTACCAATGTCTTTTCCCAAATATTGATTTTTTTATAGCCCCCAACATGTCGGGACAAAGAAATGTTGGCCAAGGAGTACATGCAAGATAGAAGAAAAGGAAATAATGTTAAGGCTCTAATATATTTTGGAAACTCCAGTCAGCTCAATAGTTAGCACTACAGTCGCTGGGCTTTGTGATTTGTGGGTGACTGAGAAACTGGGGATGTGCTGACAATGAGCCCTGGATTTCTGTCTTCCTGCTCTGTTTTCCTCCTCCTTTTCCATTCCCATCTGACTTCTTATGGACCTGTGTCAATCAGTTCCTTTTTTTTTGCTGTGATAGAACATCATGGCCAATGGAGCTCAGAGATGTGTGTATTTTGGTTGATAGTTCCAAAAGGTTAGAAGCCATAACGGCAGAGGCAATGGGCATGAGAGCAGGAGCAGGGAGCCCCATGTGCTTACCCCATGAACCACAAACAAAGAGTACAGAAGACAAAATTCCAGTAGGACAAGACCTTAGGCACTCACAGTCTACTGCCAGTGATGGACTTCTTCCGTGAAGGCCACACCTTCCGAAATAGCACCACCAAGTAGGGACCCAAGGTTTAATTATGGGACATTTTCATTCAAACAACCATCGGAAACTTTTCTGTGCCTTTCCTTTCAAGATTATCTCTGTTCCCCAGTCACGGGACTCCTCCAACCCTTTCACTTCCACCTTGATTTCTGTTTTAAGTTCTTTCATCCTGACTCATCCAACCCCCATGTCTTAGACTCTGCATACTTGACCAACCACTGGGAAATTTGAACTCATATCCAGACTAACAATGCCCTCTACATAAAAAAAAAATGTGATGTATTTCTGTTGTAGTCATTTTCTCTTCACCATGACTCCAGGGTCAGTTCTGTTGGTTTGATCTTCCAGATGAACAAGCCGAGATGGCTGGTAGTAGCTCCCTAAAGTCAACCTACTGATAAACAAAAGTTCTGTGTCCAGAGCTTCTAGGTTTAAAGCCTTTACTGATCTGTAGCTAATGGCCAAGAGAATAATCAAGCCATGATTGGTTGAGAATTTTCAATTAGAGCAATGGTCAAACACAAGTAGTAATTGCCACTGGTAATTTCAGTCCCAGAAAGGTACTTCTTGTGTATACTGGGTGTGTCCCCTTGTACAGAGCAAAGATTGCAAGGGACAGGAGACTCTGCTATCCTACTGTGTTGGACACGGGAATCATCTGGAAAAACAGTAATCTTAATTGTGAAGAAGGTCCCATAAAATTAGCTAGTGTAAAAATCTGTGGGAACATTTTATAGTCTAATGATTGATGTGGAAGGCTTTTGCCCATTCTGGGCAGATGGTCCTGGGAGGTATAAGGAAGGTTGCTGACTTTGATGAACTTGACTAGCAAGACAGTAAACAATGTTACTCATGGTTTCGGCTTCAGTTCCTACCTTGAGTTCCTGCCCTGACTTCCTTTAATGATAGATTATAACAACATATAAGATGAGATAAACTATTTACCCTCTAAGTTGCTTTTGGCCATATTGTTTATCTCAGCCATAGAGAGCAAGTGAGAACATTTGGCTTGGCGCAGAGCTGGGTGTTCGGTGTCAGCAAAGGGAAGGGGAGATGACCTGGCCAGCAGGCATCTCAATTAGCAAATGCTTTTGGGCAGTTGGATTCATTACTGCACATTAATTGGAAGCTGAGAATGAGGCTGGATAGAATGGCTTAATTGCACAATGGAAAAGCCAACCTCCTGGCCTCTGAGACGCATGAAGCACCGGAGGCTGCAGTCTCCCACCCTCTTTTCTCCTCCATAATCTTCTCTTGAATTCATGAGCCTGAGTTTTGCAAGCCCAGCAGAAAGGCAACTCCCATTATTGCCTTTTCCTCTAGCATTTGGACATTTAAACCAGGCCCCCTTGAAAGTGGGCTGGTTTTGAACCTAGCCTTTATTTCAGTGAGCCATTTGAAAGGTTCTGTGTTTTTGTTGTACATAACACTTTTACTAATGGTCATTTAGTCCCAGGCATCCTGTCCCACGAGCAGAGGGTTAGGACCAACGTTAGCACAGACTCTGAAAGGTTGAAGCTTAAATGCTTACATCAGAAATAGCAAGAACATTGGAACCAGACCAACTCAGGTGCGAATCCCAACTTTGTTGTTTACAAGCCATGATCACTTGCTTTCTGGAATATTGATTCTCAATTGTAAATGGAGAAAAGAATACCTACCTTCAGAGTGTTATGGGAAGAAGGAGGCAGTAGATGGGAGCTGCTTCAACTTCTGTGCTTTCTCCTGCCCTTCGGAGCCAAACCAGATTTTAAATCTCATCTCATTTGACCAATATCTTCCACCCCAGTCATATCCTCCTCCTCCCATCCTCTCTTTTTTATTTCTTGTTTTTTTTTAACAGTACACACACACACAGAGAGAGAGAGAGAGAGACAGAGAGAGAGAGAAAGAGACAGAGAGAGAGAAAGAAAGAGAGAAAGAGAGAGATACAGAGACAGAGACACACAGAGAGAAAGACAGAGAGAGATAGAGATAGAGAGATAGAGATAGAGAGATAGAGAGAGAGAGAGAGAGAGAGAGAGAGAGAGAGAGAGAGAGAGAGAGAGAGAGAGAGCACTCAGACTTCAAATGCCTTTAGGATGTGGTGGCCAATTCGTGACAGCTTGATTCCATGACTTTGTTATTTGTAGTTAACTTTATTCTGCAATTTGATAAGACAGATTGATTGGATGTGGCACAACAGCGCCTGTGTCCTTAAAGTGAGAGAGGTGCACATTCCATGCCACTGTTGTTGCTAATTGTTCATTTATATGAATTATTTAATACTTTACTGTGGTTTAATAAACGACTTCAGAGCCCCTGGATTGACACACGTGTAACCCACTCTAGATGAGATACAGACCTGATACAGGCACCTTGATATCAGAGAAAGGAAAGTTCATCCTGAGGAGTGGGGCCAGGAGGTTGTTTCTCATGCAGTTATTCAGAGACTTTGGTTCCCTGGCATCATTTCGTCCTCATACAGGCTTCCAAGGTGGTCCCAGGTATGGGGAAATGTACAGTAAAAGGAGACAGGAGAAAGGGGATCACTCTAAGCTTTTAAAAATGTGTTGGTCAGATTGGATGAGGCATCATGTCTTCCCACTTCTTCATTCCTATGACCAGAAGTTATTCTGTGACCACGTCTAGCCACAGAAGCTGGGGAAATGTAATCTAACCACACTTGCATGTGTGTATATGTCTGTGGATATAAGTGTATGTGAGCGTGTGGGGGTTGTATGGGGGTGCATATGAATACACACATATATGTGGGTAACTTCTGTCCCTTGTCACAGACAGTCATCTGGGAAGAGGGAACCACAACCAAGGAATGGCCTCTCTCAGACTGGCCTATAGACGTGTCTGTGAGATATTTTCTTGGTTAGTTCCTCCTTTTTAAAGACTTACTTGTTTTATTTTTTTTGCAGTGTTCTGCCTTCATATATGCATGCAGGCCAGAAGAGCGTGCATTATGGATGGTTGTGAGCCACCATTTGGTTGCTAAGAGTTGAATTTAGGACCTTTGGAAGAGCAGCCTGTTCTCTTAGCCTCTGAACATCTCTCCAGTCTGCCTTGGTTAGTTCCTATTGTGAGAGAACCTAACCCATTTTGGGTGGTACTATACCTGGGCAGGTAGTCTTGGGCTGGATAAGAAAGGCAGCAAGAAAGACCAGTTCCTTTGTTGTTTTTGTTTCAGTTCCTGCCTCCAGGTCTTTTTTGGAAGCTATACACTTTGTTTTGTGAGTCAGTCACTGGGGCTAGCTAAGTAGGCTAGGCTAGCTGACCAGTGTGTCAGAAGAATCCTTCCATATCCACCTTCCCAACACTAAAATTACAAACACAGACTATCACATCCAGCTTGTGGAAGGGGGAAAGGGCAGGGCAGGGCAGGGCAGGGAGACTCATACTGAGGTCTTCTTGCAAGGCAAACTGCCACCCCTCCCCATTTCCCGGCCTCTTATTTCCCCCGTAAAAACTATTTTTAGACTTGGGCATGTGTCTTTTCACCCTTCAACTTTCCAAGAATTGAGTCTGGAGATTTCTAGGTACTTATCAAAAACACACACACGTGCACTTGCGAGCGTGCACACACACACGCACACACAAACACACACACAATAAGGTCTCTCTGTGAAGCCCAAGTTTGCTTCAAACCTGAAGTCGTTAAAAAGGTTATTAGTTCTCTGAGAATTTTCTACAACATATTTTGATTGTGTGCAACCTGACTACCCTCTCCCCCAAGTACCCAACTTTGAGTCTGTTTTCCCTTGTCAGGACATTGTGCTGTCCAAATATCCCAGTCTTTAATGATACTGTGATTGACTTACCACTGATAACATTCCTAGAGAATAGTGCCTCTTCCTCTCCTGATAGTGAACAGTTGCTAACATCCCTAGTGTCAGGGGTGGTATTTCATGTTCGCCTCACCTCTGGCTTGTGCTTGCGCATTGCACAGGTCTTACATATGCTGCCACAAGTGTTCTACATATGTACATATGTAATGTGTACAGGTACCCTGTGGTTCCCAGAAGATTTTTCCCCCCCTGTAGTCATCTACTTCCTCTGATTCTTACACACTCTCTGCCTTCTATTCCTTGAGCCTTAAGTAGGGGGTAGAGCACATATGTTTCCTTTAGAGCTGAGCATTCTGTGTTCTCTTATTATCTGCATCTTGTCAAGTTGTGAGTCTCTGTGTGCATTAGTTTCCATCTACTGAAAACAGAAGCGTCTGTGATTCTGTGAGAGCCAAGTGATGCATTAATCTATGAGTATAACAAAAAGGCATTAGGAGTTAGTTTAACATTATATCCATTAGTAGCATGATAGTAATAAATTCTCTCCTTGGACCTATGCCTGTCTAACCATAGATTCTTGACTTAATATTGGTACAAGGTATGGATTTTATCTTGTGGAGCAGTACTTAAATCTGATCAGAAAGTGTTTAGTTACTCCCATGGTGTTCATGCCATTATTGCACTGGTGGACATAGCTTGCCAGGTCAGTCATTATTGTAGTTCATAGACTTCACAGATGGGTAAGATTTATCTATTTTTTCAGAGCAGCCTACGCATAACCTAGCACCATCAAAGATACTCAGTTCAAGCAAAGTTAACAAAAGCTTATAGAGAGAAATTGGGGTTCAATTTGAAGATTCAAAAAGCAAAACAGCCAGCTACTGACTCTTACCTCGACCTCAGTCTGAAATTGTAATCTTGCCTCCTGGAATCTTAGAATGAGACTGTATCTGAGAGTTATCTCCCCCCGTCTTATATTCCTCTCTAGGGCTGGGATTAAAGGTGAGCACCACTGGAATTAAAGGCATGCACCAGCCAATTTTTATGACAACTAGTGTGGCTACTGAGATTAAAGGTGTGTGTTACCCTAACCTGGTCTGTAAGGCTGACCAGTGGGACTGTTTTACTCTCAGATCTTCAGGCATTCTTTATTTATTAAAATACAATCGAAATGCTACTACACTCAGTATACAGGACAGTACCAGCTTGATTTTCTATTTCTCAATTTTCTGTAACTCAATTATATGGCATCTTCAGCAACACGGTTGTACCTCAACTTCTGGAGAGTGACCAAGCACATTGACAATAGTCTGTACTGTTTAGGAGTCAATGGGGCCCCACTGGCCAACAACTTCAAAATAAGCATCCCATTCCTAAGTGCTAGAATTTTTATGTTAGTCTCTGGTGTTTGGTAGGGTGTGGTTGCTCTGTTACAAAGTAACTTCATTTTAAATTCTTCTTATGAATTTATATGGAAACTTCTATAGTAGTAGACTTTTCTCCAGTATATGAATTTTGAAAGGTCTTTAGGGTTATTTATCTTTCTCCATGTTCCCGCCTCTATCTTGCTATCTGCTCCTTCCCAGATTTAGCTCCTCCAATTCCATTATTATCTCTTAACCCTCAATACCAGTGTATTCTATCTTGTTTCCTTTGAAAAGCCCTCCCCATGACCTCTTAGCAATTTCTTGACTTCTATATATAAAATCCAACTTGAACACAACACGTGACTAAAGATTTAAAGCTAACACCCACAGGTAAGAGAAAAGAATAAAATAATTGCAGTTCTGTGTCTGAGTTGCCTCGCTCAGTAATTGTTTCCATCTCTATCAATTTAACTGTAAATTTCCTTTCTCTTAATACCTGAATCAGATTCTATTGTGTAACTGTACCACATTTTCATTATCCATTCATCTACTGATGGACATCTAGGCTGTTTCCATTTCTTGACTACTGTGACTGGAGTAGCAATTAATATGCATGAGTAGGTATCTCTAAAGTAGGGCCCAGAGTTCTGTGGGTACATGCTTGAGAGTGGACCAGCTCATGTGCTAAGTTTATTTGAACCTTCTTCTGGAAGTCTCTTAAATGCAGGAATTGTCAGCCTTCGTCGTCAAGTCTGGCTAACAATATACATTTTTTAACAAAAAATCAAACTCAAGTAAAATTGGAATCAAGAAAGGATAATTATAGCAATTTTTCTCAAAATATAATATGAATTAATAAGTCAAGGACTATCAGGCCTTATGTGTGCTATAATAGAACTATTTCTTTTGTTTAACAGCTGAGTCTTTTAGAGTACTTTTTCAAGAGAAACAAATCCTGCATATAAACACACTAGAATATAAAAAAATAAGAATAATTAAGATTAAAAATTGATTTTCAACTCAAAAACTTGCTGATTAACATTGTTATGTTCTTGAACAGCTTGGTTAGAAGTCACTTATTTTAGTTTTAGTGAGGAAAAAGTTCAAGAAAAAAATGTAAACACTTCTTAGTAGAAAGATGGTATGTGATACTGTTATTTGCAACTTCTATCTAACCCTTTCTATAATTATTCTAAGTAACAGCTGTGCGCTCTATAATTCTAATAGTGATGACAATAAGAACAAATTCAAGATTCACCTCAAATTTTATTTTGGTTGTTCAATTTCTGCTATTTTCTTGCCTCACATTAGTGAACCTAGGAATCTAAAGTCTTTGCAAGTATATCTTGGCTGACGGTGCCCGATCCTTCAAAGGCAGCCTTGTTGGTCTTTCTTAAATCAATAAGTATTCCATTTTAGCTCTTTAGTTTGAGCTGCTCTCAGCTTACTAAAATCTTCTTTCTGGTCCACAGGGAACAATCAAATCCTTGTATGCTTTTCTTACCAAATCAAGAGAACATCACTTCAATTCCTCTGTTTTCTCCATTGAGTTAGCCAATTACTCTGCATATAATGACTCTGGCTAATTAATAGTTTTCCCACAGCTGGCTCCCTCTAGACATATTCAACAATTGCTTCCTTGTGGAAGCTGCGCTAGAACCAGAGTTCAACCCAACAATAATTCCTCACCATAGAGAAGAGCATGTTCATACTGTTTAACTTTATTATAACTATGGGATAGGTTTCCTGGCTTTGTTGAGCACATGTGCCCCAAAAGATGGTGGAAAAGTTTTTTCTCAGCTCTTATTTATTCCTTTGATAGTTATTTATGTTTTCATTCCACTCTTTCATTTTTTAACTTTCCACTTACTCTTAACAGCTAGCCTCCCTCATCTACTACTGTCTCTATTGGTGGCAATTTGAAAAAATATTCCTTTTTTGAATTCTCTGTGAACCTCAGGTGCATAGAATTTGACTAGATGGCCATTAGTGCATCACTTACTTTCATCATGGGTTTTTAGGAAAATTTAAATAATGTAATTAATAAATCTCACTGTTTCTTCATTATTTTGCATTTCTTGCTTCCTCTGCATGAGATAAACCCTACTCTGAATAATGAATTTCTATGCTCTTGCTTTCTTTTGAGTGCTCTTTCCTTTCAGCTCTATGTAGTCCTCCAAAACCTACTTTTATTTTATTATGTTACAGTCTATGTAACTGACATCAAGATCTGTGTACCCCTTAGGGTTAATGAAATGGTCAAGAATACCTGGCATGTTGGAGACTCGGTCCATAACTGGTGTTGATATTCAGAAATGATTGGCTCATGAGGGCTCTGGCATCATCAAATTCATTGGTATATTCATAATCAAATGCCATTAGTTGAGTGTGGTGGGAGCCTTAGAAGGTAGGGCCTGGTTGGAAGATACATGTAGTGAAGGTTTACACATGAAGGGCATGTCCTTTTCTTTCTTCCTTTTAATTTTTTTTCGTTTTCCCCTTTTATTGAAAATAGATTCTTTTCTCATACAATATACCCTGTTTATAGTTTTCCTTCATTCTACTCTTCCCAGTCCCTTCTCACTTCCCCTCTCTTCTGGATCCACTCCCTTTATGTCTCTCATTTAAAAAGAACAGACTCCTAAGAGATAACAACCAAACATTACAGAATACACACACACACACACACACACACACACACACACACACACACACACATTGTGTGTGTGTGTGTGTATTAAAGCAAAACTATTACATCAACGTTCAGAATGGCAACCCAACAGAAGGAAAAGAGTCCCAAGAACCTGCACAAGAATCAGAGACCCACTCATTATCACACTCAGGAGTCTCACAAAAATACTAAGCTAAAAGTTATAATATATACACAGACAACTTGGCGTAGACCCATGTAGGCCCTGTGCTCTCAGTTTCAGTCTCTTTGAGTTCATGTGCACCCTGCTTAGTTTATTCAGTGAGCTTAAGAAAGAGGAACAAAGGAGAACACTCCTGGGGTCGTCCATTCCCTCTGGTGCTTACACTCTTTCCAGCTCCTCTTCTGTGGAATTTGCTGAAGTCTGAGGAGAGGGATTTGATGGAGACATTACATTTAGACTCTCTCCATGTAGTACCTGGCTTAGATCTTAGCATCTGTTCCCATCTGCTGTCCAAGGAAGCTTCTCTGATGGTGACTGAACAAGGCAGTTAGGTATTTTCTCTTTGCATGAAAGAAGCAGCTTTACCAGGAGGGAAGCAGCTTTCCCAACCATTGTCATCCGTAAAGTTGAGCCAAAATAAACCTTCCTACTTCTAATTATCTAAGTTAATTTATCATAGTGATAGAAAGCTGATTAACACAGTTTCTTATTTAACTCTTAGTAGCTAAAATCTGTCCATAATGCTACAAGTTAGTAGTTTGTTTACTTGATCTATTTATGATATCCTGTCACATGACTGATCTAAATTTAGTTCATACATTCTCCCACCCATTAACAATGGGTCATCTTGACTTTTAATTTGCCATGATAAACAGTGATCCTGTAAAATAAATATCCTCATATGCATTTCATGTTGTAAAGGCTCAATTTTTCTTTTGTGTATATAATTAGGAGTAGAACTTCTGTGTTGCAGGATATACAAATAGATACATTTAGGAAATATACACTAAAACATTTTCTGAAGCAGTTGGTACTAATTTATTGCTTCAGTCCCAGCAGTAATACGATCTTGTAGATATATATCATTTCCAATATACAAGTTTGTAAAAATTTTAAAGGAATTGGTATCATGTTTCTGCTTTCATCTTTATTCCTATAATTAAACACATCTTCTTGTGATTTTATCTATGCAATTATTCAGTAAAATATCTGTATGTACATTTTCCATTTTTCTATTGTGTTGTTTGTGCTTTTCCTATTGATTTAGAAGTCTCTTTATTTTCTATACATAATTATCACTCATCTCTGAGCATTACAGATATTGTCTCTCAATATTTATCTGCTGATATTTAGTTTCCTTTGAGAACGCGTTGAAGTACATTTTGTCAGAATATTTTACTTTGTATGATAGTCTGTCACTCTCCATTTATTTAATTATTTAGAAATGTTAAAGTATTAAATCTGTCATTGTGGTTCCACAAGCATTTCATAAAATTAATTCTCAGACATTCTCTGATAGTGTTGTAGCTATTTCTCTGAAAGGACCACAGATCTTATTGTCCCCAGGCACATTGTAGGTTGGTCTTACAGCTTGAGACTTTGCTGAATCTCCTTCCCTGAGTGGTTGTCAGCTCTCTGAGGTTGTCTATGTATAGATTTGTCATTTACAAATCCTTATGAGTCATGCTTCTTAATTTACTAGTGAGGACTTGTATGATCTGGAATATAAGTGCTTATTGTAATTTTCCATGATTATAAACATTATGGAGGGATATAGTTCCCAAGATTTAAAAATATATTGATAACCTTCATGAAATTAAGAATCTACTGTTTATTATTAACTTAATGAGGATCTTAATTAATATAGAGTGTGGACTTTAATCAAATTTTTTCTTATATTTGCTGAAAATGATTTCTCCTATTAGCTTCTTAATTTGGAGACTTATGTGTCTTGATTTTTAAACATATTAACTCATCTTTGCAAACCAGGGATGAAGCCAATTTTTTCAGGTGTGTTATGTTATCAATATGTATTTCAGTAGCTGTGTTTGTTAATATTTAAAAGAACATTTACATATTTATAGCTGTACTTAAAATGCAATGGCTTGACTGTTTCTTCTCTTGGAACATCTTTGTGCGGTTTAAATGTTGGAATTTTTCTGGCCTCATAGAAAAACAGAGGCATATGTTTTCTTTTTTATTTTCCAGAAGTGTTTGCATGACAATGACAAAATCTATTATGTAAAAGCTGGGGAAATTTAAAAACCAATCAAGATTTTGAAATTAGATGTATTTTATTTCTGAGGATTTGATGCATGCATACAATGTATTGCACTTACACCCATTCCCACACTACTCTCTTGTATCCCCCTTCCACTCCTTACACTTCTGTAAAACTGAAGAGCGATATTTATTAGATAGTAATTTCCCATCCTCTCCTCTCCAGGCCATCAGCATCCATCACTGTACTGTTTCTGTGACTTGGAATCTTCTAAATACATAAGTGGAATTGTAAAGTATTTACTTTTGTGATTAGTTTATTTCACTTTTTATAACCTTGCTAGAGAAAATCCATGCTAAAATGTATGTCAGAATTACTTTCTTTTTCTTTAGAATGAACAGTATTCTCCTGGATGTGCCAATCACACTTCCATACACAGTTATCTGGCCTTCCACAGTATATTGTTTGGTTATCTTCTATTAGTAACATAGCTATGAAAATGAGTGTATCCATTGGTATTTGTTTCTGAAGTCTTTCTGTAGATTTCCCTCTTTTTACTAAAAAATATTTTCATGTGTCTTTCTTCTTTCTTTTTAAATGTTCAGAATTTTCTCCAATACCAGCAAGTACTAGAATTGGGTTATATCAATTGAATTGTTAGCCAAAGAGGTGCCATGGGAATCCCTAAATAACCCAGGCTATTGCAAAGACAGCCTGCTCTTCACAAACTGATAGCAAGGACCCATTGCTGAAGACAGCACCTACATAATTCATTGAACATGGAGAAGTGCTTTTGTTGGTTTTTTATTCTTTATTCTTTCAGTTCTTCTGGGTGGCCTGCCACCCAGCTCCCAAATAAATCACACATGGAATCTCATTCTTTCTTAGAAATGCCTACCTTATCTTGGCTTATTTCTAGCCAGCTTTTCTTAAATTATCCCATTTACCTTTTGCCTCTGGGTTTTATCTTTTTCAATTTCTGTAATTTTTTGTACTTCTTTCGTCATGACTTGATGTGTAGCTGCATGGCTGACCCCTAAAGTCCTCCTCTTTATCCTGTTCCTTGATCTCCTTTTGCTCCCAGATTCCTCCCATTTATTCTCTCTGCTGCCAGCCCCACATATCCTTTTTCCTGTCTTGTAATTGGCTGTTCACCTCTTTATTAGAAAAATCAAGTGTTTTAGGCAGGCAAAGTAACACAGCTTCAAAGAATTAAACAAATGCAACATAAAAGAATATGACGCATTTTTGCATCATTAAAATAAATGTTCCACATTGTAAACAAGTGAAACACATCTTAAAATAATATTATACAACATTTCCCCCCTTTTGCCTAGATAAAAAGATTTTTAACTTTAACACACTATATACAATAAAAACAGTTATCAAGTAAGAATTAGAACACTCAGTCCATTTGTATTTAGCAAATTAAGAGAAAACACTATATTATCTGTCTTATTTTAGTGAGTGCAAAGTTTTATACCTAACTTACTATCATTGTAACTAAGGAAAACTATAAATATTTAGCCTTAACTCATCTTACACCTGTAAGATTGGCTAAAGTCAAAAACACCAAGGATAGCCTTTGCTGGAGAGGCTGTGGAGGAAGGGGTACCCTCATCCATTGCTGGTGGGAATGCAATCTTGTGCAACCACTGTGGAAGTCAGTGTTTCGGTTTCTCCGGAAATTCGGGATCAACCTACCCCTGGACCCAGCAATACCACTCTTGGGAATTTACCCAAGAGATGCTCTATCACATGTCAAAAGCATTTGTTCAACTATGTTCATAGCAGTATTATTTGTAATAGCCAGAACCTGGAAACAACCTAGATGCCCTTCAATGGAAGAATGGATGAAGAAAGTATGGAATATATACACACTAGAGTACTACGCTGCGGTAAAAAACAATGACTTCTCGAATTTTGCATGCAAATGGATGGAAATAGAAAACACTATCCTGAGTGAGGTATCCCAGGCCCAAAAAGACGAACATGGGATGTACTCACTCATAATTGGTTTCTAGCCATAAATAGGGTCCACGGAGTCTACAATAGGCGAATCTAAAGAAGCTAAGTAAGAAGGTGAACCCAAGGAAAAACATATAGTTATCCTCTTGGATAAGGGAAGTAGACAAAATTGCCGGGGGGAAAAGTGGGATCTTGGGGGTGGGGTGGGATGGGGGTTAGGGGAGATGGGGAGAGAAAAGGTAGAAGGGAAGGAGGGTGGACTTGGGGAAACAGGAGGATCGGGATAAAGGAAGGTTGGATAGGGGAGCACGGAACCACAATTCTTAGTTAAGGGACCCACTTTAGGGTGGGCAGGAGACTTGACCCTAGAGGGGCTCCCAGGTGCCCAAGCTGAGGTCCCCAGTTAGTTCCCTGGGCAGCTGAGGATAGGGAACCTGAAATGACCCTACCCTAGAGCAATACTGACGAATATATGGCATATCATCCTAGAACTTGCATCTGGCGATGGATGGAGATAGAGACAGAGACCCACACTGGAGCACTGGACTGAGCTCCCAAGGTCCCAATGAGGAGCAGAAGGAGTGAGAACATGAGCAAAGATGTCGGGACCACGAGGAGTGCACCCACCCACTGAGACAGTGGAGATGATCTACTGGGAGCTCACCAAGGCCAGCTGGACTGTTACCAGAAAAAGCATGGGATAAAACTGGACTCTCGGAACATGGCGAACAATGAGGGCTGATGAGACGCCAAGGACAATGGCACGCGGTTTTGATCCTATGCAATGTGCTGGCTTGGTGGGAGCCTAGCCAGTCTGGATGTTCACCTTCCTAGATATGGATGGAGGGGGGAGGACCTAGGACGTACCACAGGGCAGGGAACCCTGACAGCTCTTTGGACTGAAAAGGGAGGGGGAGAGGAGTGGGGGGAAGGGGAGAGGGGTGGGAGGAGGGGGAGAAGAGTGAGAGGAGGGGGAGAAGAGTGGGAGGAGGGGGAGGGAAATGGGAGGCTGGTGGGAGGAGGTGGAAATTTGTTTTTTTTTTTTCTTTTCTTTATCCTCCTTTTATCAATAAAAAAATTAAAAAAAAAAAAAAAAAAAAAAATATTTAGCCTTAACTCCATCCAAGACGCAGAAGGAATTAATATTACCTAAGTAAACAGGAAGTGCATTGCAAGCAACTTCCAAGACTCTAGAAATGACAGAGACATCTGGCTGCCTGGACAGTTATCCAAAGTTTCTTTGCAATGTTTGGGCATCCATCTTCAGCCTATAGGTATAGAGTATTGGACAGAATTTTCACTGGAGTAGGAAATTTTAAGGATTGTTCTACCTTGTATTGGCAAAGTTCATCTATCACTTTTCTCTATGTCCTACAGAATGTCTGTTAGACTCTTAAGTGAAGCAGGAACCCTGAAGAACCATCCTACCTTTTTTTGGCAAAGATCAGTAGTCACTCCTTTGTGGATCCTGCATGTCCAGTTTATACACCATGCTGTCAAGCAGTCAAGGAAAAAGCAGTTTCTTACCCAAATGGCTAACCTTGCCACAATGAAAGCAAACTCCTATGGAGTTTCTTTAATGCCCATTGTCCTTTTATCAAGTAAATTGGTGCTGCCAGGAACAGATGTGTCTCATTATCATGAAAAGCTCTAAGTTAACAAAACCATTTTAAATCCATATTATATAGGTCTTTGAAGTATTTGAGTATCTCTTATATATCTAGGATATAGCTATTTAATCTAGAAAACATACCTAATGTGACTATAACTTTAATTTTTTTTGTTGATAAAAGGAGAATAAAGAAAAGAAAGAAAAAAAACAAATTTCCACCTCCTCCCAGCCTCCCATTTCCCTCCCCCTCCTCCCATTCTTTTCCCCCTCCTCCCACCCCTCTCCCTTTCCCCCCACTTTTCTCCCCCTCCCTCTCCAGTCCAAAGAGCAGTCAGGGTTCCCTGCCCTGTGGTAAGTCCTAGGTCCTCTCCCCTCCGTCCATATCTAGGAAGGTGAACATCCAAACTGGCTAGGCTCCCACCAAGCCAGTACATTGCGTTGGATCAAAACCGCGTGCCATTGTCCTTAGCGTCTCATCAGCCCTCATTGTTCGTCATGTTCAGAGAGTCCAGTTTTATCCCATGCTTTTTTTTGGTAACAGTCCAGCTGGCCTTGGTGAGCTCCCAGTAGATCAGCTCCACTGTCTCAGTGGGTGGGTGCACCCCTCGTGGTCCCGACTTCTTTGCTCATGTTCTCCCTCCTTCTGCTCCTCCTTGGGACCTTGGGAGCTCTATCCAGTGTTCCAGTGTGGGTCTCTGTCTCTATCTCCATCCATCGCCAGATGAAAGTTCTAGGATGATATGCATGGTATTCGTCAGTATTGCTCTAGGATAGGGTCATTTCAGGTTCCCTTTAGACATTAATTAGTAACCTCAGTTTTTATTTATACATTGCATTTTTTAAATGAACCACATAAGCCCAATACCCCAAACACATAATATATATATATATTCTAAGAGTAGAATATATATTTCATATGTATATACAGTATTACAAAAAACTTTTAAATTAGTGTAATATACTATATTCCTCTAAATGATTATAAACATCCATAACCCACCAAATAACCAAATGCTTTCCATACCCCTCTAGGGAATGTGGGTGTCGTGTTCTCCAAAATACTGCTGAGTGTGGGTAAAGGCATCTTTAAGGTCCCCGAGAAAATTCGAGACAATGGCTAAGTGCTGGAAAGACTAGCGGTAACCTTCTTGATAAATTTCACTTGTCAAGATTCAGGAGGTCTCCCCTGATCAAACCTGATCAATATTACTCCTAAAGGAATCCATGCTACTAGTCTCCTTTGAAACAAAACTCCAAAGCATTTTTGATTTCCACTTGGAAATACATTTTTGACTTTTTAAAATTTAATATAGCCCTAAAGTATCTAGGTTGGTCCTAGGTTGGTTCGATTTCTCAGTCCTGTTCACAGTCCCATGTCTTTTGCTCATCAGCATTCAGAAGCTTTAAAATCAACACACTAGCATACAGGATACAGACTCCCTGCGTACTCCCCATGTTTACACAGCTTTTTTTCTTTTAAATTACTTTTATCATCTCTTTAAATACTTTATTTTATTTTTAAAACTATTTCTCTCTACAACTACCTATACCTATATTCTTTCTTTCTTAAGCCTATGCACATTGTAAAACATATTGGAGTCTGTTTAGAGTTTTTTTTTTTCCATCTGGACCTCTTTTACTGCTCCTCTCTAGTCCTTTTCGACTGCATGAGCAAACTTTTAACTGCTATGCTACACCTGGATCTTCAGCATGGATCTTGGCTGCCTCCCCCTGCTTCTAGGTTTCTGAGAGCCAAGCCTAAAGCTTGCAGAGGCCTGGTGGGAAGTGTGTGACCAGGAACTGCACTAAACTTTCTAGAATACTGAGGCTTTTGCTGTGGCAGGCATTGCTACTTAGTGTTAGTTTTTGTTCCTACCTAAGGTACTGCCTGCTCAAGGACTCACCAGGAGACAGAAACTCTTAAAGGAACCATATCGCCATATTCGTTTTTTTTTTTCTTGCTTTCTCAGGCCCTGCATGAAGCTATGGACCCATGTTGGTATGACAAATGTTTACTCTAGTCCCATGTTAGAATGCCAAAAGTAGTTGGTTGTTTACTCTTTTTATTCTTTTGGGCTCTTTGCTGTTTGAGGGTGGCTGCCACCCAATTCCCAATTAAAGATACACAGAGATTTTTGCTTACTTATTAATGCCCACCTTTAGTTTGGCTTATTTCTAGCCAACTTTTCTTATCTTAAATGATCTCATCTATCTTTTGCCTCTGGGCTTTTATCTTTCTCTATTTCTATATATCTTTCTTCACTTCTTTTTTCCATAACTTGCTGTGTAGTTGGGTGGCTGGTCCCTGATGTCCTCCTCTTCTTATTCTATCTTGTTCCATTTTCTCCTTCTCCCAGATTTCTCCTTCTATTTATTCTCTCTGCATGTCACTCCCACGTATCCTTTCTCCTGCCTTGTTACTGGCCATTCAGCTCTTTAGTAGACCATTGGGCATTTTAGACAGGAAAAGTAATACAGCCTGAATACAGGGGGAGATGTTTGGTTTTATGGCAGCTTGATATGTCATGTTTTGCTGAAGCACATGGGAGGCTTTTTCTGAGTGATTATGGGAGAGGAGGGCAGGCATGAGCAAGCAATAATGGAAGAGGGGAGTCGGGGGAAGGAGTAGGAGAAGTGGGGAGGTTGTGGTTGGGATGTAAAATGAATAAATAAATGAATAAAATAAAAAACAAGATAGATAGATAGATAGATAGATAGATAGATAGATAGATAGATAGATAGATAGAGAAATAGATAGGTAGATAGAATTTAGTTTCCTTCAGGGGAGTCTAACTGGGAAAATAAGCTATTCTTAAGGGTAGGTTGTGTACCCAGAAGTAGACAGTCAATAGAAAACAGACTCAATGGCATCTTTGGAGGTTCTTTCTCTTACAAGGTCATGTCAAGGCTTTCCAGTTTTTGTTTTGTTTTTAATTTTTTATTTTATTATATGACTTTTATTTTTACTTTACTTTTATTTTCCTCTGTCTCTTTAACCCTACAAATCTTCTGTGTATGTGTTATGGTTTCCCATTTAGTGTTATTATGGGATTCATGAACGTGTAAACAAGTGGGTATTTGTTTCTTGTGACTTCTCTTGGGCTCTTTTCCTCCAAGCTGTTTGTTTTGTAAAATTCTGATGTGCTAGTGTGTTTGTATTACTATAATATGTTAATTATATTAAATTAGTTTTCATTAGAGGCCTGTTTGTTTTCTAATGAGAGACAGAAAGGGGGTGGGGAGGCACCAGGAGGAGCAGAAGGAGTGGAAATGATAATAAAAATGTATTGTGTAAGATAAAGATCTATTTTCAATAAAAGGAAAAAAATTGAACAAGTCAACTTCTGACCACTTACAGCACTGATTGTATCTTTGTTTGCTATTTGTTTTCATCATCCATTTCTTTTCATCTGGTAATTTTATATTACTTTTTGTCCATTAAGATGAGAAAGCCCATAGCTTGCATTATGTTCAAACTAATAAACAAATACAGCGAAACAGCAGAATAAAAATGAGCACATAAAGCTTGGTAGCACAACTCTATACTAACAATGAATATTCCAGAAATGAAATTGAAAGTACTATTTACAGTGGGCATGGAAACCCATGCAAAATGCTTCGAAATAAATGTAACAAAAAGTATTAGACACTCATATGCTGAAAACTATAAAATGTTAATGAAAAAGACAAAGAAGGCATATAAATGGAAAATACCCATGCTCGAAATCTAGAAGAATCTTATTAGAATATTCATACTACTCAAAGGCGATTTACAGATTCAGTGAAATTGCTATTAAAATTTCAATGCAATTTTTCACAATTTTTCAACAATCCTGAAATTTGCATGGAGCCACAAGATAACCATGCCTAGCTAAGGCAGTTATGAGCAATAAGAGCAGTGATGCAGACCTTCTACTCTCTGATTGCAAACTATCCTAGAGATTGAAACAGGCAGAGCACAACTATAAAAATAGACGTGGTGGTCAGTGGAATACAGGTCCAGAGAAGAGCTCATGCATATGTGGTGAGTTAAACTGTGAGAAACTGGTCAAGCAAACACAATGGGAAAAGAACAAAACCTACTGTTGTCTTGTATGTCCAGGGACTGTTGAGATGGCTTTTCGGGTAAATATGACTTGAACTAAGACGGACAACTTGAGTTCTATCCCCAGGACCCATGTGGTGGGAACAGAGAACCAACTCTCACTAGGTGCCCACTCTGACTTCCAGATATATATGCACATGCATGTGCACACACACACACACACACATATACACACCCTATATCATGCACACACATACACCAAAACTCAAATATACGCACACATACCCTACAACATGCACAGACACCACAACCCAAATACACAGACACATACACACACACATCAATGTAATAAGAAAAATTTAAAAACTGTTTATCCATAGGTAGAACAATGAGATTAGAACTCAACTCCTGTCCCATGCAAACCTCAACTCAAAGTAGACTAAAGACTTAAACATGTGATCTAACACTCTAAAAACTACTAGAAGAAAGCACAGAGAAAAATGAATTTTTAAATTTAGCTTCTAGGGCTCCACAAGTAACAGAGACCAAAATAGACAAATGGGATTATATTAAAATAAAGTGCATCTATACAGTAACACAGGAAATTATAAAGTGCAGAGACAGTGAATTGGAATCTGTGTTCACAAACCATGCTTATACATACACACATCACAAGACTTTAAAATCTAAGATATGAAAGGAGTCCAATTTTACAAAAAGAAAGCAACCTGTTTAAGTAAGGGCCTTGAACAGACATGTCGGTTTTTGTCAGCTTTTGAAACCCTGTTCCTCACACTGGTTCACCTTGCCCAGCCTTAATACAGGGGGACGTCTTTAGTCTTACTGTAACTGGATATGCCATGTTTTGTTGAGAATCATGGGAGGGAAGAGAAGTGGATGGGGTGGGGACAGAAGGGAGATGAGGATATTGGGAAGAGAAGAAGGAGGAGAAGCTTCAGCCAGGATGTAAAAAAAAAAAAGAGAATAAGCAAATGACCAACAAATATATGACAAAAAAAACCTCCTACCTGCCAGTGGCTGTTGCTAAGAAGTCAAAACGCAGGTGTTAGTGAGGGTGTGGTAAGGGGAACTATATACAGTGTCACTGGTATAAATTAGTATTGCAGTCACTTAGGAAATTACATGGTAGCTCCTCAGAGAACAAAAAATGGAATTGTATTTCCTAACATTCCTAGTTTGTGTTTTCATACAAGCTTATGGTATGAGTTAAGATCTAATTTCATCATTATGGACACCTAATTTTTAGAAGTTTCTTATTACATTAATTAATTTGTGTTTGTGTGTGTGCACTCATAGACGTGTGGAGCTCAGAGGTGCCCAGAAGATTTGAAATCAGCACCTCAAGGAGACACCTGAACATTTACTGTTCTATCCTTAATAACCAAGATAATGTAATAAACCAAATGTTTGTCAGTAGACAATGAAAAAGGAAGAATCCTCTATGTACATGGGAAATAGTATTTATTCCTGAAAAGGGAAGACTGTGACATATGCAGCAACACAGTTGAAATTTTGGAAGCAATGCAGTAAGTGATATAAATCTGCACAAAGTATTAGCTACTGCATATTCTTATCTATAAGTGGAATATAAATCCATCTGACTTTAAGGAACAGAGAAGAAGAGAACATTGATTACCAGAGGCTGGGTGAGAACGAGGGAGTCAACATTATTTATTGCTTCCTTCTTCTTTGTGATATTTTGAGATCTTATTAAACACAGTTGCCCTGTGTTGAACATTTCCAAATTACTAAGAGGAAATTTCGAGCTATGGTAGACATATGGAGTTATGGGTATATTAATTAGTTGGTTTAAGTGTTTCATATGCTATGCATAAATCAAAACAATTTACACCCTAAAAAATTGCCAATTTATGATTCGAAATAGAGAATTCGAATCTTATAACTAGAAAAAAAGTGTTGTGAGGAATTTGTAAACTAAGCATGGTATACTTTCAAGTTTTGAAATTATGCTACTGTATTGTTAATATTCAACTTAATGTCTTTTTTCAGAATTATAATTGAAGCCTAGTGGTTCTAGCGCATGTTGAAACTTCGCAGATAACTTCACACATCATTGGACATCCACGCCACACAGCTGCTGGCCTTCTCTCAATAGCTATTGACTGTGCTGTTCACATTACCCCATCCTTGTCGAGTCTTCTCTGCTGGTTTTGTCAATATGGATTGACAAGAGAAGTGTATGGGATCTCCTACTGCAGTGGTTCTCAACCTTCCTAATGCCGAAACCCTGTAATACGGTTTCTCATGTTGTGGGGACCCCAACCATAAAATGATTCTGTTGCTACTTCATAACTGTAATTTTGCCACTGTTATGAATTGCAATGTAAGTATCTGATATAAAGGATATTTACTCAAAGGGTTGCAACCCAGATTGAGAACCACTGTCCTACTGCAATGGTAACCTATGAAAAATCTTGGAAAAGTCTATAAATTTTCCTTCGAATATATTGAGGCTATTTTATTAGATTGGTAGTTTTAGAAACTACGGAAAAGTTTTGGTGACTTGAAACTTTTATCAATGTAAAGATGCATTTTTCATCCATGATCACATTTTCTGTTATTCTAATTTAAATCACATTAAGATACGTCTATCACCTACTTTAGCTAAGCATCATCCAATGCGTTTTCTTCATGTCCCTCATTGTCAGTATTATTTTATTTAGAATTCTGATAGACTCTTAAATATCCAATCTACTAGTGATTGTATAAGAACAATCCTAAAGCTAGCTTAAGAATTTTCATGATTGTGCCTACCTATAACATTTCATTTGTCCAGCATTTTTCTGTTTATGAAAACTTGGATTGCTTTATTACAAACATCTTTTGTATCTTGTCCTTGACATAGCTTTTTTTTATGTGAGTACTTTATTTTACATGAATTTTGCTATGAGACTTCCTATGGCATGTTAGGTCTTTGTGTACCTATGATATTGTTCTGCTCTCATACTTGAAAAATTATGGAATGCACATAACTCTCAACATTTTATCTTCTTTTTTTTGAATATTTAAAAAATACTTAATCGTCTCCCAGGGTTCGGTGTTTTTTCTTTTTGTAAAATTTATGTTAAACAAATTCTTGCTATTTAAATGAGGCACTCTTTTCCTTCTGGGAGTGTTTGTGCTTTCTGTGTGTCTGTATGCAGAAGACCCCCCGCCCCATCCACGGTTTATGTTCTAAGGCCATCAGGAAGTGTTCCAAAGCTCAGATTGTATAGAAACTTTTAAATAGGGTCAAAGATTCTGTTCTATACACATTTTCCTCCACCTGAAGGCAACTTCTCTTGAACTGTTTTCCAGCACTTGAACTTCTATTATCCACCGGTCTTAATTTATAAAAACTTGTACTATTAAGTCTTATTTTTACTCTTTATTTCCAGAGATTTTTTTTAACATGGTCTTTGAAATCATATGTTTTTTTCTTAGCTCTTACTTGGTTCTTTAATTTAGCATCTTTAATCCATTTCATAGGAAATAATTGATATTTTTACTTTTGCACTTTTTGTATTCCTATTTCAAATTGCTAAAACCATCCCCTTCTCTCTTAAGGAAATGTATACAAAATCGGAAGTTATGAGAGAGGAGAGATACAAGTCCTTTCCATGTCCTAACGGGACACTGTCTAATCCAGTCAAAGATGACCCAACACCCTGAGATAATGCACTCCTTCTATTTGATTGGGACTCATACTGTTTATGTTATAGGTTATGGTTTAACTCCCACACAGTTGATACATGTAATTTCTGCCTACTGGAAAGTGATCTTTGAACAGATTCACTTTACTTTTGTTTAGATTTAATTGTATGAGCCAGTTTTGTGTCTGTCCACCATATTCCAACTGCCTTTCTTCCATTGTATGTACATATCCCACTTCTCAAATTTTCACCTGAGCTAACTTTGTCATCATGCTGGATTGACTGTGCCTATAGATTTGAAATAAAACATGTGCTCACTCTGGTTTGCATGAACCAATTTTTAGATGAGATTATTCTTTGAACTTACTTTTAAAGAAGTTTGTACTAATAGTATGTATTTGACTTTTTCCCTTTTAGTCAGATACATACTATTAGTTACTGCACTGGGGATGCAGGCAGAGAAGGGGAGTAGGGAGAAGGCTTGTTCTGATTTCTCTTAGTGCCGCCTGTTTCCTCAAGTTCTCACAGCGCAAGGCCTCTCTACGCTATCCCGACCTCATTCCTAAGGTTGAGTGTGAAAGCGCAGCCAGCACAGTTTGTCCCAAAGAACCAGAGAAAAGGAGGGACAGGACAGCAGTGTTCCTTTTCTATTTACCCCCTATCCAGGTCTAACTATCTGCTCTCTTTTTCTCCGAGTTGCTGTAGGCTTTGTCCTAGGGCAGGGACAGCCATCTCACAGGTTTAGCAGCTCAGAAGAGACCAGAGTCGGCAAGAGTCTTGGCGTGCTTAATGGTTGCCCTGCTGATTTATAGTCATTCTCAGACACTGGGATTCCGTTTCTGTCTTTTTTTTATAGCTTCAGTTTTGTTTTATTGTTTTATTGTTGCAAAAGACATGCATTGTATTGTATCTGTATTACTCCACAAATAATTTAAAGAAAGAAAGGGAGATTTTTGATTTATGAACAACAAGATTTAATGAAGTCCTTCTTGACCAATTTTATTTAAATTGGTGATGACCCAACCAGTCTTGGGCAGCTGAGGATAGGGAACCTGAAATGACCCTATCCTATAGCAATACTGACGAATATCTTGCATAGCACCATAGAACCTTCATCTGGTGATGGATGGAGATAGAGAAAGAGACCCACACTGGAGCACTGGACTGCGCTCCCAAGGTCCCAATGAGGAGCAGAAAGAGGGAGAACATGAGCAAGGAAGTCAGGACCACGAGGGGTGCACCCACCCACTGAGACAGTGAGGCTGATCTATTGGGAGCTCACCAAGGCCAGCTGGACTATGACTGAAAAAGCATGGGCTAAAACCATTTCTGTCTTTGCTTCAAGTCTTAGCTGATTTTCCTGTTATTCCTGGTGGTCCTCCCCCACCCCGGTAGCGAGATGCCTCCTTCTGGGGTTACTGCTCCCTCGTGACTCTGGCTGCCAGAGTGGAAACACTGCCCTCCGTTTACTTACTCAGTCTCAACGGCAGTACAATCTTTCTTTTCTTTTCTTTTTGAACATGAGTCTTTATTGGCCACAGCTACTTGAGGGGGATGAAGCGGGAGGAGTGGGTGGCACCGATGCCAGGCCGGCCTTGCTTCACAGGCTTGTAGGTAATGGAGAACTCGCCCAGGTAGTGGCCAATCATCTCTGGCTTGATCTCCACCTGGTTGAAAGGCTTGCAGTTGTACACGCCCACCATGCTCCCGACCATCTCGGGCAGGATGATCATGTCCTGTCCTGTCCCGTAGGAGGGTCTTCACCACCTCGGGCTTCTCCATGGGCAGTGCCTGCTTCTTGGCCTTTCTCAGGCGATTGAGCAGCAAGTGCTGCTTTCGCCGCAGGCCGCAGTTGAGGCATCGCCTCTGCCTGGCGCTATAGAGCTGCATCAGCTGCTCATAGCACATGTCCAGCAGCTGGTCCAGGTCCACGCTGCGGTAGGTGAACTTGCACAAGGTCCTCTTCTTCTGCTCTACTTTGGCCATCTTGACGGTGAATCGGAAAAGCCAATTTTTTTCTTTAATTACACCCATCATAGGTAGCAGATCATATGGTCCCCTTCAGAAAAAAATCTCATGATTTTAATGTGAACAAATCTTTGCAGAATAGTTTGGTTAAGGATTTTGGTATGGAATCAACTTAAAGGACAGCGAAAAGTATTCTTACAAAGGGCTGAAGAGAAAAGTCACAGGATCAGAGAAAAAGCTCCTGAATGACTACATCACTGCACTCCAAGAAATGCCCAGAACCATCCAGAAACTGGAAGCTGGAATGTGTGAAGAGAAAGAAGTATTCTTCCCGAGTGTTTCATGGAAGCATAGTTCTCTCATCTTTAAGAATGGACTTTTGGCCTCCGGCACCTTAACAGAATGAGTTCATATTGTTCTGAGCCAAGTTTGCAGTCATTTCGTCCAGAAGCCAGAAGAAATCAATTCATATAGGCAAGTTCAGATCGTGGTTGATAGGAAGGAAAAACAGCAAGAAGAATAATTTATAACTACAGCACAGGTCTGGGGCATCAGATCCAGGGTATCTGGGGACATCTCCAGATGGCTCCTCACCAGGGGCTCTCTCTACACTCTGTGACCAGGAGCAGCGTTTTGAAGTCTTCACAGTGTGGAGACTGGCCCGATTTCCCCAGCAGCGGGCAGAGGAGAGGGAATATTTCTCTCCACAGCTGTAGGTGTCTGATTCTTTAATCCTTACCATCCTCAGGACTGGCTTTTTTTCTGTTTCCATGAGTAGCCCGAGCAGCCCGCTTCCACCCGCAGGCTCTGCACTCCCTCCAGGCCCATCAGTCATCAAGTGATGCAGCTTGTGGGGCCACAGGTTTGATTGTGGCTTGAATATGCACTTTGAGAGTTTTGAGCTGGGGGCTTATTCCCCAGTGTGATGGTGTTGGGGTGGTAGAACTATTAAAAAGTTGAGCCTAATGGAGTTAGATCCTTGGGGTCCCCATCCCCCGACAAGGAATATTTAGCTCTTTAAGTGCACTCTGACTAAAGGGGAAGGGCTGGCCTCTTTAAGTTTTCTAGCTTCCTGTGTGTGATCTCTCACACAGGCTCTCGCCATGACGTTTTCTGCCAGGGTTTCACATGGCCAGAGGTCAAACCATGTAGACGCTTAGTCTTAGCGACTTGGTCTACAAAGATTTGAGGTGGGGGGAAACAAAATTCTCTTTCATAAGTTGTTCACTTTTGGTTATTTTTATCATAGCAACAGAAAATGGGATAATTCAGCCACATGTCCCAAAGTCTGTGTTTTTCTATTCTAAACAGTAACCCACACCGGCCGCTAAAGACTGTGTATGGTTGGGATGGGTCCAAGTACACGGTGCCGCTTTTTCTACTTTATGGTTTCAGAGAATAACCCTGGAATTGGTATTACCAAGGAAATATCCCAATCTTCTGTTGCTAGGAGGGATAGATACTGCTCATGAAATAAAATTTGCTAGTGATTATAATTATTCATAGTCAGGGAATACCGGTAAAGAATGGGAGGGGATCCAAGCATTACTAATGGTTTTCATGGACTGATGAGAGCATGCACAGGTCACAAGGGAGATTATGAGTGAGATTTTTATCCATTCTTATATGACTTCTAATGTTTCTTTCACCGTGTACAGTGCTCTTTTATAGCAAATAAGAAAATTCATAAAGTTTTCATGCTATAAAATATATATATATATATATATATATATATTCCTCTGTCTATCTCCTCATCATTTTGCGGGTTGAGGCAAGGTACTGGTTGCTGGGGTAAATTTTTCTGCTGAGAGAGATTTTCAGTTTATGTGCATTTCAAATAATGATAGATCTACTCAGAGAGAGAACCACTTTCCTCTCTTGTTCATTTCCTTCTTTTATTAAAAATATCAGTTATGAAATATCATCTACATTGTGTGAGAAGAGAGAGGGAGAAGGCTCAAAGAGAGAAAAAAGGGGAGATAGACCGTGAGATGGATGGAGTCAGGAATTAGAGAGGGAGCCGAAGAGGAGGGAGAAATTAAGCAGGGCCAAGTAATGGAGGGGGATGGGGACTGAAGAACGCAGGACAATGAGGGCCATCAAGTCTGTCTCCTTAATCAGGGGAAACTTCTGCTGGATTAGGCAGAAGATGCATGCTGTCAGAAAACTGAATAAAACCAACGGTCAAATACTGATGTGTGGGAAATTCTGCCTCAGTCTGCTTTCTCCTTCTGCAATGTACTTTTTACCTCTACCCATTGGCATCTAGAAGCTCTTATAAGATTCTCCCCAAACGATATTTTCTTTGTAAAATCTTGACTCCATTTCTATCAGGTACCTAAACTGTAAGTTCCTTAAAACATTTTCAGGAGGGATGAGACAAGAGAATTACCCCTTCAAGGCTAGGTTGGATTATATAATAAAACCTCAGCTTATGAAACATAGTCTTTAAAAGTTAAAGATAAAAGCAGTGACTGCTCACAGGGGTTTTAGGGACTAGGTCTTTCCTCCCAACAGTTGGGGCAGAGTATAAGGAGTGCTGAGGAGTGTTCAGTCTGCTGAGAGTCCTTTGTCCCACTCTTCTGTGTCCTTGTGTCGGACTGAAATCACACTTAAGGGACTAGAGTTTATCATTAACCTTATCTCTAGATGAAGTTTAAGCCATTTTCTTAACAAAATGAGGACCAATGCCTGTTCTCCATTCCTCATGTGAAACCCCTCCCAATTGGATATGAAAAAGAATGGAGAGCCTTGACAAGTACTCATGGGTTGACACAGCCCTAGTTTCATTACTATGTATATGGCCAGGAATGTATATGGGATGTAGGCACATCTTCTTTATTTGTTTGGAATAGTGGCCATTGTACTGTACTTCCAGCCACTTGCTAATGGTGAGAATTATCATAAATAAACAACTTAAAAGTAAAACAGAGATCATTGAGAGCAGTGGCTTTCACCCTTCCCAATGCTGCAACCCATTAATACAGTTCCTCATGTTGTGGTGACCCCAGCTATAAAGTTATTTGTTCGCTACTTCATTACTGTAATTTTGCTACTGTTATGATTCATAATGTAAATACCTGCTATGCAGGATATCTGATATGTGACCCCTGTGAAAAAAAAATCATTCAACC
The DNA here is from genome assembly GCF_037038515.1 of Microtus pennsylvanicus. Taxonomy (NCBI): domain Eukaryota; kingdom Metazoa; phylum Chordata; class Mammalia; order Rodentia; family Cricetidae; genus Microtus; species Microtus pennsylvanicus. The sequence continues at coordinate 30,654,753 of NC_134593.1, forward strand.
CCCAAAATGGTCATGACCCATAGGCTGAGGATCAATGTTATAGACATTAAAAAAGAGGACATTTAAAAAGACATCAAAATTGCAATATTTTTAGCATACTATTCAGAAAAGCATGCAATTTGAAATTTATAAATTGCTCATTTATGGGATTTTCCACGGAATATTTTGAGATTTATTTGACTAAAGTAACAGATGCCACGGAAGGCAAACCATGGCTAAGAGCGACAGATATAAACCACTCTGTCATCTTCGTATAATGCTCTTGTCTTATCCTCCCATATGCCCCACCCTCCCCACGCCTTTCACACACTGTCTTAGAAGATCCTGAAGTTCAGCAAATGTATAGATTTTTTTTGTTTGTCAGTTATAGGATGTTTATTTTAAACTTGCTGTTCAAACTTTTAAAAACAGCATGTGCCAAAGAAACAAGTTAACACACAACCTCTGCCGTGATTCTACCTCTGAACTGCCTTTTCTATATGGTGTGGTGCTTTAAATTTCTTTCTTTTTTATTTAAATTTATTTTTTTAAAAAAGGAAACAAACTATTTTTTTTCATTTTACATACCAATTACAGTTCCCTCTTCCTCCCTTCCTCCTCTTCCTCCCTTCCTCCTCTTCCCTCTACCTATCTCACCAACCCCCATCCATTCCTCAGAGAGGGTAAGGCACATTGCTTTGAGAAAGGTCCAAGGTGATCCCTATTATATCTAGGCTGAGAAAGGGAGAATACATTCATTAAAAGCCAGTACAAGCAATAGGGATAAGTCCTGGTGCCACTGCCGGTGGCCCGGCACTCTGCTCCAGCCATACAACTGTCACCCACATTCAGAGAGTCTAGTTTGGTCCTATGCTGGTTCCTTCCCTGTCTGGCCCTATCCCCAGGTAATCTGTTTCAGTGGGTGTCCCTATCATGGTCTTTTTTTTCTTTTTTTGGGGGGGGTTTCGAGACAGGGTTTCTCTGTGGTTTTAGAGCCTGTCCTGGAACTAGCTCTTGTAGAGCAGGCTGGTCTCGAACTCACAGAGATCTGCCTGCCTCTGCCTCCCGAGTGCTGGGATTAAAGGCTTGTGCCACCACCGCCCTGCTCCTATCATGGTCTTGACCTCTGCTCATATTCCATTCCTCCCACTTCTTAAATGGACTTTGGGAGCTCAGCCCAGTGCTCTGCCCCTTTCTCCCTCAGTCTCAGGATGAAGGTTCTATGGTGACATTTAAGATAGTCATCAGTCTGACTACAGGGTAAGGCCAGTTTGGGCACCCTCTCCGCTATTGCTTAGGGTCTTAGCTAGAGCCATCCTTGTAGATTCCTGGCAATTTTTCTAGTGCTAGGTTTCTTGTTAGTCCCATAATGGCTCCATCAATCAAAATATCTATTTCCTTGCTCTCCATCTCTGTCCTTCACCATCTTGACTCTTGACTATCCCATTCCCTCAAGTTTTTCTCCCCTCTTCACTTCATCCCTCTTCCTTTCAATGTGACATTCCTTCCCCCTACCCCCATTCTCCCAATTATGTCAGGAGATTTTGTCTATTTCTGCTTCCTAGGGGGATCTATATATGATTCTTTTATGATTCACCTTGTTATATAGCTTCTCTAGAGTTAAGGACTGTGGGCTCATTATCCTTTGCTTTACAACTATTATCCACCTATGAGTGAGTATATACCATCTTCATCATTCTGCATCTGGGTTATCTCACTCAGAATAGGATTTTTTTAGTTCCATCCATTTGCATGCGAATTTTAAGATGTCATTGATTTTACTGCTGAGTAGTACTTCAGTGAGTAAATGTACCACATTTTCTTTATACATTCTTCGGTTGAGGGGCATCTAGGTTGTTTCCAGATTCTTGCTATTACAAATAATGTTGCTATGAACATAGCTGAACAAATGTCCTTGTAGTATGATTGAGCATCTTTTGGGTATATGCCCAAAAGTGATATTGCTGGGTCTTGAGGTAGGTTGATTTCCTGTTTTCTGAGAAAGCACCATAGTGATTTCCAGAGTGACTGTACAAGTTTGCATTCCCACCAGAAATGGGGGAGTATTGTCCTATCTTCCACATCCTCTCCAGCATAAGCTATCATTAATGCTTTTGATTTTAACCATTCTGACCAGTGTAAGATGGTATCTCAGAGTCATTTTGATTTGCATTTCCCTGATGGCTAAGGATGTTGAACATTTCCTTAAGTGTCTTTTGGCCATTTGAGATCTTCTGTTGATAATTCTCGGTTTAGTTCTGTACCCCATTTTTAAATTGGATTATTTGGATTTTGATATCTAGTTTCTGGAGTTCTTTATATATTTTGGAGATCAGTCCTCTGTCTGATGTGATTTTTTTCCCATTCTTTAGTCTTGTTGATTGACTCATTTGCTTTACAGAAGTTGCTCAGTTTCAGGAGGTCCCATTTATTCATTGTTGCTCTCAGTGTATGTTCTACTGGTGTTATGTTTAGGAAGTGGACTCCTGTGCCCAATGCATTAAAGGCTACTTCCCACTTTCTCTTCTTTCAGGTTCAGTATATCAGATTTATATAGAGATCTTAAATCCATTTGGACCTGAGCTCTGTTCATGGGGATAGATATGAATCTATTTGAATTCTTCTACATGTTGGTATTCAGTTATGCCAGTATCAATTTTTAGAGATGCTTTCTTTTTTCCATTGTATAATTTTAGATTCTTTTTCAAAAATCAGGTGTTCATAGGTATATAGATTAATATCTGTGTCTTTTATTTTATTCCATTTGTCAACATGTTTGTTTTTATGCCAATATCACGGTGTTTTCATTACTATAGTTTTATAATAGAGCTTGATATCAGGGATGGTGATGCCCCTGGAAGTTCTTTTATTGTTCAGGATTATTTTGGCTATCCTAGGTTTTTTGTTTTTCCATATGAGGAGTATAGTTGTTAGCTATTCCTTTAAGTTCTGGTAGAATTTTCCATGAAAACCATCTGGCCCTGAGTTTTTATTTTTTGGTTTGGAGGCTTTTGATGACTGTTTCTATTTCCTTGCAGGTTTTAGGTTTATTTAAATTGTTCACCCTGTATTGATTTAATTTTGGAATGTGGTACCTATCCAGAAAATTGTCCATTTCTTTTACATTTTCAAATTTTGTGGAGTATGACCTAATGATTCTCGGGATTTTATCGGTGTTTGTTGTTATGTCCTCCTTTTCATTTCTAATTTTGTTAATTTTGATGTTTTCATTCTGCCTTTTGATAGGTGGGATAAGGGTTTGTCTATCTTGTTGATTTTTCTCAAAGAACCTGCTCTTTGTTTCATTGATTCTCTGTATTGTTTTTTTTTTTGCTTTTATTTTATTGATTTCAGCCCTCAATTTGATGATTTCTTATTGTCTATGCTTCCTGGTTGAGTTTGCTTCTTTTTGTTCTAGAGCTTTCAGGTGTGTTGCTAAATTGCTAGTGTGAGATTTCTCTACTTTCTTTATGTAGGGACTTAGTGCTATAAACTTTCCTCTTAGCACTGCTTTCATAGTGTCCCATAGGTTTAGGTATGTTGTTGTCTTCATTTTCATTGAGTTCTAGGAAGTCTTTAATTTCTTTCTTTATTTCTTCCTTGACCCAGGGGTGTTTCAATTGAGCACTGTTCAATTTCAATGAGTTTGTAGGCCTTCTACAATGAGATCCGCCTGCCTCTGCCTCCCAAGTACTGGGATTAAAGGCGTGCACCACCACTGCCCGGCAGCCTGTGACTTTTTATAGGTGAATTGAGTTCATTGATATTAAGAAATATTAATGACTGGTGATTGTTAATTACTGGGGTTTTCTGGTGGTAGTGTTTGTGTGCTTCCCTTTTGGGGATTTGCTGGTGTGAGGTTATCTGTTGCCTTGTTTTTGTGAGTGTAGTTAGCTTCCTTGGGTTGTATTTTTCCTTCTAATACTTTCTGTAGGGTTGGAATTGTGTTTAGGTATTGTTTAAATATGTTTTTTTTCCATGGAATATCTTGTTTTCTCCATCTATGGTGACTGAAGGCTTTGAGTATAGTAGTCTGGGCTTGCATCCATGGTCTTTTGGTGTCTGTAGCACATCTGTCCAGGATTTTCTGGCTTTCATGGTTTCCATTGAGAAGTTGGGTGTAATTCTGATAGGTCTGCCTTTATATGTATATGTTACTTGATTTTTTTCTTTTGCAGCTCTTAATATTCTTTAGTTTGTATTTTGCATTTTGATTATTATATGGTGGGGGACCTTTTTTTCTCTTCTTTTTTTTTTTTTTTTTTTTTTGGTCCAGTCTGTTTAGTGTTCTGTAAGTTTCTTGTACCTTCATGGGGATATACTCTTTTTAGGTTGGGAAAGTTTTCTTCTATGATTTTGTTGAGTATATTTTCTGTGCTTTGAGTTGGAGTTCTTCTCCTTCTTCTTCTGTAGGAATTCCTACTGCCAGTAGCCTTTAAATTACCCGCCCACTTGGGCATGGCCTCTTATACTATATATGCTGATGAAAAGCGCACATTCAGCCTCTTTCCCTGCTGCTGGATTCAGTTACTGTTACCTATTCGAGCAGAGGATTGTGATCTGTGAGTCTACCCCTAAATAAATAATCCTCTATTATACTCAATTCTGAGCCACTGTGAGATTTCTTTTAAACGTCCCTATTCATTCTTCTGTCTTTATTATTCTTTGGTTTGGGTTTGTCATGGTGTCCTAGATTTCCTTGATGTTTTGTATTAAAAATTTTTTGGATTTCACGTTGTCTTTGACCGAGGAATCTATTTCCTCTATAGTATCTTCAACACCCGAGATTCTCTTTTCCATCTCTTGTATTCTGTTGATTATGCTTGCCTCTGTGTAGTTACCATTCATTTACCCAGGTTTTCCATTTCTAGAATTTCCTCAGTTTGTGTTTTCTTTATTGCCTCTATTTCAGTCTTCAAGTCTTAAACTGTTTGCTTCAAACAGTTTGTTTGTTTTTTCTTGTTTTCCTTGGGTTTCTTTAAGAGATTTATTGATTTCTTCCAATTTTTTGTTCATCTTTTCCTCCATTTCTTTAAGGGAAAATTTAATTTCCTCTTTAAAGGTCTCCGTCATCCTCATAAAGTTACATTTAAAAGAGTTTTTTATGCTTCTTCTGGGTTAGGATGATCAAATCTTTCTGTTTTATGGCCACTGTGTTTTGGTGTTATTATGTTGCTTTTTAAGTTGTTGAATTAATTCTTCATTGGCGCCTACCTATCGCTCTCTTGGTTTGCTCCCTTGGTCCACTCTGTGCAGTCACAGCCTGTGCTTAAGAGTTTTTCTCTTGGTCCTTTCTGTGTAGTTGTAGACTGTGTTTCAGAGTTACTCTGAGGTCTTGGGGGATAGGAGAGTTTGAGGGGCAGACTGGAAATTTTAGCTTATAGGGTCCAATTAAATGTGTAAAATTTTAGGGTCTACAGTGTGTCTTCTATTTGTCAAAGAAAAATATGTTTATGTACATTCATTTGAGTCCCAGTGATAACATGAAGGCTGTTTTGAATGTGCTGAAATAGTAACATAAGTTGGAGAAAATGTTATCAAATTATGTTTCTTTATTCACTTTTAAACATTAATAATTTTATTCCATTTTAATATCACTTTGCAATTGAGACAAAAATCATTCTTTGTGTAAGAAGACCAGCAGGCACAAAAGATTGGAAAAAAATATGCCACTTCCCATTATCCACATCTGTTGTCAGTATCTGGCTGTTGAGACCTCAAGCATCGTCTGGTCACCAGCAGGTGTGATTGTATCGTGAGTACAGACAGCTTGAAGGAGCAATAAGGGATCTCAGAAGGCTAATACAGTCTCACACAACAGTGAAAATTGATGCTGTCTACAGTCCCTTGGAACCTGAAGGGCTTATGGTTTTGTGATTATTATTATTTTGGTAACAGTAATAGCTAACATTTATTGCTGCTAGCTTGGTGCCTGGCTCCTTTGTGTGTGTTCTCTGGTTTTACTTCAGTGACTGTATGCAGACCTGTGAGCACAAGGAATCAAGTAAGCAGGGACAGCTCTAGCCCTCATCCAAATGGTGATGCCTCCCCCAAAATCCATGTTCTTCAACACCTTGTGCTCCTGGCTCTTCACACCTTGCCTTCTTATGCGAACGCCTGAACCTATAAAGCCTTTCATTCCAAAGGACAACATGAGAAGGCGAAGGCAAAGGCTAAGTGTTATATTAAAACTTTGAAGTATGGTCCTCCCCCATTTCCTATCAAGGTCTTCCTTAAGCATGTGTGAAGCAGAATCCTTGGCTGAACATGGCTCGCTTATCATGTATTGTGTGGGGTGGTGTGAAATTAACATGACTCAGCATGCATGAAGACAACACAGGTAGCATGAGTACCATATATTCTAACTTGCTTTCTATTGCTGTGCTAAATCACCATGATCAAAAGCAAGCTAAATCACCATGATCAAAAGCAAGCTGGAGAAGGACCGTCTAATATTGATGGAATCAACCAGGAACTCAAGGCAAACACCTGGAGGCAGGAAGTGAAGCAGAAGGCATTGGAAGAGACTGCTTACTCACTTAACTATTTGTGACTTGCTCAGCCTGTTTTCATATAGCACCCAGGACTACTTGCCCTGGGGCGAGGTGACATGGCCCTTAAAGTGGAATAGGCCCTTCTATATCCATCATTAATCAAGAAAAATGCCCTACGAACTTGTCTACAGGTGATCTGATGGCAGCCTTCTCTCAATTGCGGTTCTAGTTTGTGACAAGTTGGCAAAACTCCAGCCAGGACACAATATGCCGCATGGTGACATGAAAGCAACATGCTGGAATATAGGATGCTTGGAATGTATGCAGTGTTGTATATAAACCTAGTACAGCTTGGCATGTTTGAAGGAAGCATGCTTAGCCTGTATGTAATGTGGTGTGTGTTGTTAACGTGACTACACAGTTAAGGGTTACATAGTGTTAAATAATAGGCAAAGGATAGACTTGAGGGTAGCTTCATCCTTAACCAGCTGCAGGACCTTAAACAAGTTGCTTAATTTTTCTGAACTTCACATCTTTATGCGTCAATGCTTGATTGACAAGGTCAGGTTGCTGTGTATTTGGCATCTAGCTTGGCGCTGAGAACCAATATGTGCTATGAAAGGTTTGCTGACATACACCAAGCAAGCTGGACTTCACTGAGCCCTTGCGATTGTGCAGGACTCTGGAGACAGAGACATCAGAGCCACTGTGTTTGTTCAGAGCACAGGGCTTAACCTAATAGGAATGACATACTGTTCTAATGAAACCAAGTTTGGAAGAACCGTGGAAGGCATTCTAAACTCAGTCTGTTAAGAAAGGCTTTTGCAGATTACCTGAGATCACCAACTCCAGCTGGACAGGGAAGGAACCAGCATAGGTTCAAAGTAGTCCCTCTGAATGTGGGTGACAGTTGTATGACTGGGGCAGACTGAGGGGCCACTGGCAGTGACACTAGATTTATCCCTACTTCTTGTACTGGCATTTTAGGAACCTGTTCTGTTTGGATGGAAGCCTTGTTCAGCCTAGATATAGTAGGGAGGGTCTTGGGCCTTCCCCCAAAGCAAGGAGCCTTACCCTCTCTGAGTGGATGGGGGGGGGGTAGGTGGAGGGAATGGGAGGAGGGAAAGGAGAGGGAACTGGGATTGGTATGTAAAATAAAAAAAGATGGGTTGTTTTCTTTTTTAAAAAAAAGAAATTAAAAAGAAGAAAGACTCTTGCCTGTTGTTATGCAAGGAAAAAGCAGGTTTTATCTGTGTGAAACAACTGTTTCTCTCATGGCTGCTTTTACCCATCCCCAAACTATCACGCCTGTGATGTTAAAATTAGAGATTTATTAATTTGGGTCAAGCATTTCCATTTTCCCAAGGGCTTGTATTAAAGTGCCAATTAACTGGGAGGTGGCAAGAGTTTGCTAATGATATTTTGATGAATTCTTAGGTGATAAGTCACAGGATCCCGCAACCCACTGAGATCAACTCAGTGAGCCTAGGTGGTGCCTAGAAATGACCTTGGCTGCTAGTGGTCCATCCATGGCTTATACCCAGGGATGCAATAGTCAAAGGGTTCCTGAAGCCAGTTGGTGGTCCCTTTCATGGGAAAGGATGAAAAGCACATGAAGGAAGTAGGTTCGTCAACTGGAGTAGGAACCCTGGAGACATGTCCACCTCCTGAGTGTAACTGGACTCTTTCTGTCTTCCATGGCTCACTGAAGCCTGCAATAGAAAGTGCTTTGGAGTCTGCAGGACCCAGAGCATCCTGAACTCATCTTCCTTCCAGCTTGTTCATTCCCTCCGTGTTTGCTCTGAGCCCAGCACCCCACGTCTGTCCCCAGTCATGTGGCTAATGAGAGGCCTATTCAGCCCTCATTAGGAGATCAACTTGGTTTCTTCTGCTCTCGGAAGCTAATTATGTCTCTTTCATTAGTTCGATTTCAGCAATTAATGTGCCTCTGTATACATAAGTGACCGTTTATTTCTAGACTAAGTGACACATGTGCAGTCGCCCTTCCCTCACATGCATTTGCCTCTTTATCTTTATTCAGGTCCCAGTTTTAAGCCACAGGAATCAACAGGACAAATCTGATAGGTGCAGAAACTGGGCCGCTCAAGGAGGCAAAGGAAGTGTCAAGGTTTGATCTCCAGAAACAAGGATGAGCTTTTTGAATGGGGTGGGGAGCACTTACACAACCTGTGACTCTCGATTGTACATTTGAGTGTCACAGAGCACTGTGGCTCCAGAGTTGGTGAATTCTACAACTCAATGACCTTCTCAAGAACTCAGACTACAAGCCAGCGGGATAGCTCAGAGAGAAAGGTTAGTACTCTGATGCCCCGCATGTATGCCTTGACAAGCAAGCACCGCTGACTGGAAAACAAACAGACAAACAAATATATATTTTAGTAAAATAACTGAAGGGGCATCTCAATACTGGCTATCTCCAAATTCTACTTTACCTTTTATCTATTCTTTCTATTCTAGTCTCTTGTCCTGTGGGGTTCTAAGATGCTAATGTATTCGATGTGTGTTATGTATAGATAGACTCTCCATAGCTGTGATGGAAGGGGTACCATTGCCTACCCTTCTTTTTTATTTTCTCCTTTTCACTCTTCCTCGTCCTTCCCCTTCCCTCCCCTCCCCTCCCCTCCCCTTCTCTTCCTCTGTCCTCTTTTATTAAGTATCTCACGTGGAGAAGCATTCCAAGTAGCCTCCTAGTCTCTTGTGTTTCCTTGGTTACAACTGTAACAAGTCACTGGGAATTGCTGCCACATATAGGCCAATTAGGGCTAAGCAAAGGGCCTGGTCGCTTCTGAAGAACAGACAGAGCCACCAGGTATGTGAGTAAACTCTAGACTTTTAGAAAGCCAATTGCCTCAATGTTTTGCCACAGCCGTCTGTGAAGAGGTGAGTGAAAGACATTACTAACGTGGAAAGTCAGTGAGGGAATATTAAATGTAGATGTTCCTCACTCAAACTGCAAAGCAATGGTAAGATTCACACTCAAACTGCTACATATGTTTAGCATAGGGTGATCACTGGCGATGAAGCCTTGAGAGAGACATCATGGTGGGTGACCAGATCCATTTGGATTGGGAACGTGAACAAGTGCTAAGGTAAAGCTATGTAACCTTGGCAGCAACGAAGATGAAGATCTCTCTGCTTTTGGGATCAGCCTGAAAGTTGGTTTCCTGTACTGTCAGTCAGGAGCCCATTCGGGTGCCTGGTTTGAAAAGAACACTGCAAACTGAAGGAAATAGAAAGGTGATCTCCTTGACAGGGAAAGGAGTTGATACTGTTGACTGAAGACGGGACTCTTGCCTGGGGATAGCACTGTTTCCATATATGTGAAAGGTGACCGTAGAGATGGGTGGACTCATTCTTTTTAGAGATGGAAGACGGAGCAAAGACCTATAGGTAGAAATCAATAGGAAGGGATGTTAAATTCAGCAGGGAAAGAAATGGCCCTTAACTTTACATAGCTGTTCACAGTTCATATAGCTTCTACCCCCAACTTAGTAACTTAAGGGGGGCATTTATTTCTCGCAGCTCAGAGGGGGAGCTGATGTCTTAAGAAACCCACTCACTTGCTGAAGATTAGCCAGCTAAAGATTTAATTAAATCTTTGTGCTAGATCATAAGAAGCATGGATTTAGATGAATGCTGGTGATACAGACCGGAAGCATTGGAGAGTATCTGGTAATCTGTACTTTTCCTTGTCTTACTTTGGGTTTCTTCTCTGTGTACTCACAAATGGGTAGGAACATGGTTCAAACTTCCACGCACTAAGAATGTTTCCTTCTGTGCTATAGTCCTGGCCACTATGAGTGGAGATGTAGTTCAACCACTGGCCATGTTTTACTTGTACACACATATCAAACCAACCCATACAGGAACTAAGATTAGGCCTTCCCCTTTTCTTTTGGCTGGTGATACAGGTTTCCCACGTGACTGCGGGTAGGAGCTAGCTGGGATGACAAGATGATGATGTGGCTGTGTTGTTGATACAGGGTCACTGCACACGCAGCCTACTTGGATCCTACTTAGTCTTGACTTAGATGCACCATCTCTCAGTATGATGATGGCTTCTGTGCATGTCTGACTCAGGACTTGGCAGATCCTACAGAACTTCACAATCAACCCTACTGAAGGACACTTGGTAACCTCATGTCCCATGGCCAGGCATTCTCTTTACTAAGCCTATGGTTATTCCATGAACTGTTTTCTTAAAAGATGTTTAATTCTTGATTGTGGTGGGCACAGCCTTGGTCTAGAATCCCAGGCTCATATGACTTTCTTTCTGTTCATCCTCCAAATGCCATATTGTGTCTCTCCCCATCATAGATATTCCAGCATCACATGATCTTCCAGATTGTGGGGTCCAAGCTGTAGGACTTCACTGTAGCCTGCAAATTCAACAGAGCTCCTTTCTTTGCCACTAAAAGCTGGCAAAACTCAAAACTCATACATTACCCAGAATATGGGTTGGATGTGTTCCTGAGTGTGCAATGATTCCTCCTGACCCCCACCCCCACAACCCACCAGGAACTACAATTCCTTCTTTTATTAACTTTCAAGTTTAAGTGGTTTGCCTTTTACTTTGATAGGGATCTTCTGGCAAAACCATGATGGATGGATACCCTAAAATCATTATCAGAGTTGCATATCCTTGAATCTTTGTCAGAGTTATCCTCCACTTAGGAGGGCACGTATGTATTATGGTGGTTGCCCAGAAGAGCTCTTGCTCATGCTGTCTAATCAGCAGTGTACCACCAATGCTGTGGGCAGCAGTGATGCCCATGAGATGACTAGGGTGATCATGTCTCTTGTTGGGTTGAGAGGGTGTGCACAGTCTCCAAGCAAAGCCATCATTGAATATGGTTTTCCATTCTATTTGAGTACAAATTTCTGGTTCTATTTTCTTGCCAGATTTAAAAAAAAAAGGAGAGAGAGAGAATATTTTAAAAAAAGGAGAGAGAGAGTACATCTATGAAATTCATGGCCACATAGCACACACTTGAGGCTTTGTTAATCTTCTGTAACAAAAACACTATCTTAGCACAGTGGCTGCGATGAATGCCCCAATTGGGTTAAGCCTATACTAGTTTGTAGCCATTTGCCAGGATCCACCAGTGTCTGTACATGCTGAATTTTCCAGGTGAGTGGAGGTTAGAAGGGTGGCATCATTCTTGCATTCGGCAGGTCTTTAGGGATAGCACTGATCTCTGACATTGGCTCCAGCATGAGATACTGGATTCGATTTGCTGTTGTGAACAGTGATGGGGCAATTTCAGAAATCCTTGTTTGGTTTTTATCAGTATGACAGTATTTTTCCCCAAAGAAGGACCAATATAAAGTCTAATTATATTAGTCAAGGTTCTCAAGAGTAACAGAATTTATCTCTATCATACATACATACACACAAATACACACACACGCACACACACACATATATATATATAATTTGTTAGAATGACATACAGGCTACGGTCTAGCTAATCCAACAATGACTGTCAATGAACAGAAGGCCCAAGAATCCAGCAGTTGTTGCGTCCATGAGGCTGGATGTCTCAGCTTGTTTTCAGCATATGCTAGAATCCTGGAGAAGTAGGCACCAATGCCAGTAAGGAACGGACTTACTATCAAGGGGAGAGCAAGCAGACAAAGAGCAAAGAGCAAAATCTTTCTTCTTCCATGCCCTTATATAGGCTTCCAGCAGAAGGTGTAGCCCAGATTAAAGGTGGCTATTCCTATCACAAAAGATCTGGATTAAAGGTGTGTCTTCTACCTCAAAGATCCAGATTCGAAATGGATTTTTTCATTTTAAAGTAAGCAAAAATCCCTCATAGGTGTGTCCCTCAATTTTGGGGTTTTAGTTAATTTCAGATGTAGTCAAGTTGACAATCAAGAATAGCCATCCTCCCACTCCTCTCCCCCTCCTCCCACTCCTCTCCTCCTCCAGTCTGAAGAGCAGAGGGAAATGGGAGGCGGGGAGGAGGCAGAAATTTTTTCAATTAAAAAAAAGTACAAAAAAAAAAAGAAAAAGAAAAAGTGGGGAATGGGAAGGAACCAAAGGGGAAAAAGGGCAAGCTAGATTTGAAAGCTAGATTTGATGGAAACAAACATGAATGTATGAATTCTCAAACTAAAAAATAAAATAAGAAAATCTAATAGAAAAAATCATTTTAATTAAACAGAGGATTAATATTGGGAAAAAAAAAGAATAGCCATCATACTACACAGAATGACAAATATGTTGGTTATAACTACGTATCAATGGCAGAGCCGATGACTGCTAGACAGGGCTCAGCGGGTTCACGGCATGGACTCAGAGAACTTTTCAAGTTAATAGTTTATCCAGGATTCCATTTATTACCTTATTATTCTAAATCCAGGTCTAGTGGCAGAAACTCATGAGCATCCCATTTAATATCTTTGACTACCAATGCCAAACTCAGACCTGGATCAGTAATCCTTAACATATCTTACTTGATTCCTTCCATCATCCAGTTAAATAAATAGAGCCATAGGTCAATTTGAGAAAAGATTGGGGGATCCAGCAAACCTGCCATAGCACTGCAGGCCCTTCTTTCCCATGTGTATTGGACCTGAATATGGGCACAGGTTACGGCACTGACCAAGGGGTAGCAAGTTGATAGAGTAAGCAGCCTTATACCTCATTCTCCACTGCTACTGCATGGAGTAATGATGATTAGCTACCTTGGCTTATCTCTTTTTTCTTATACCCTGTCCTGTAAACCTTCCCTGCTATTGTTCCAAGGAGAAGCCTCCTTGCCTGGTCTCCAGGTCCTTCCATAAACCATAGTCTTCTTAGTCTTTGGCTCCGACTTTACATAGCGGCTTTATTCTTGTGTGTTCACTTTCCTCTGCTCCTTCATTATTTCTGCCTTCTTTCTGAACAACTCAGGCATTTCCATGTTACCAGTGTTGACTTTTTTTTTTTTTTCTTCTGGGTTTCTAAGAGCTTCTTTTACTCCATGGGCCAGGAGCAAGCATGGATACATTGCTTCTTATCTAAACTTGTATTATAATCCTCTTTTTGTTTTATTTTATTTTTTTTATTGAGAAAAGGAGAAAAAAAAACAAGTTTCCACCTCCTCCCAGCCTCCCATTTCCCTCCCCCTCCTCCCACCCTTCTCCCCCTCCTCCCACCCTTCTCCCCCTCCTCCCACCCTTCTCCCCCTCCCCCCACTCCTTTTCCCCTCCCTCTCCAGTCCAAAGAGCAGTCAGGGTTTTCTACCCTGTGGTAAGTCCTAGGTCCTCCCCACTCCGTCCATATCTAGGAAGGTGAACATCCAAACTGGCTAGGCTCCCACAAAGCCAGCACATTACGTAGGATCAAAACCCTGTGCCATTGTCCTTTGTGTCTCATCAGCCCTCATTGTTCGCCATGTTCAGAGAGTCCAGTTTTATCCCCTGCTTTTTCAGTCACAGTCCAGCTGGCCTTGGTGAGCTCCCAATAGATCAGCTCCACTGTCTCAGTGGGTGGGTGCACCCCTCGTGGTCCCGACTTCTTTGCTCATGTTCTCCCTCCTTCTGCTCCTCATTGGGACCTTGGGAGCTCAGTCCAGTGCTCCAGTGTGGGTCTCTGTCTCTATCTCCATCCATCACCAGATGAAGGTTCCATGGTGCTATGCAAGATATTTGTCAGTATTGCTCTAGGATAGGGTCATTTCAGGTATGGGGGTAAGGGGAGATGGGGAGAGAAAAGTTAGAAGGGAAGGAGGGGGGGCCTTGGGGAAACAGGAGGATTGGGATAAAGAAAGGTTGGACAGGGGAGCACGGAACCACAATTCTTAGTTAAGGGAGCCACTTTAGGGTTGGCAAGAGACCTGACCCTAGAGGGGCTCCCAGGTGCCCAAGCTGAGGTCCCCAGTTAGTTCCTTGGGCAGCTGAGGATAGGGAACCTGAAATGACCCTATCCTCTTTTTGTATTATTGAAAAAAAAATTTCTGCCTCCTCCCAGCCTCCCATATCCCTCCCCCTCCTCACACTCCTCTCCCCCCTACTCCTCTCCCCCTCCCTCTCCAGTCCGAAGAGCAATCAGGGTTCCCTGCCCTGTGGAAAGTCCAAGGTCCTTCCCTCTCCATCCAGGTCTAGAAAGGTGAGCATCCAAACTGGCTAGGCTCCAACAAAGCCTCTTGATCAAACATCTTTAAATTCCAGTCCTAGTCGGATTGCCGGGCTCTAAATGAAACTTGCTAAGTCTTGAATATCTTTTCTGTAGAGTTATTTTCTTCTCCATGCCCAGACTAATCCTAGTTACCAGCCTTGCATCCAGAAAGGAAGTAAAGGTTGCTCCTGGGAGAGGCACCTGCTGCCTTTTAGGAGAGGGTCTTGGTTTTCTATAACATCTACCATGTAGCAAAATTCTAGCTCTTTTCAGGGAAGCATGAGCCTTTGCAGCATGCTCTTAGAGCAAAGCAGAACAAATAAGCTAAGGGCCATTTATCCAACTACCCATATCTTATGTTTCTGGGACACAAATATCCTTACCTGAGTCTTGATCTTGACATAACAGGTCTGCCCTAGGTGAGTGTTCAGATGTTTGATTGAACATACTACTATATACCAGAGGGGCATCTTGATAAGTTTATATTCTTAGCCATGGAAAATGTAAGGGCACTTTGTTTAGTTTGATGACTTAGCCACAAGTTTCCTGGATCTCATTATCCTTTCTTGGGGTATTAAAATAACTTATCAATAACAAAGCAATTCAATTTTATTTATAGGCCTTTCCCCATGCTTCCCAAGGCTGCAATGGTATTTCCTTCCACCAGAACCCTTCCCACCTACAATGTTGTTCCCACATTGTAGCAATTTGGGATGCTTTCCCTGCTCAGCACCAGTAGAATCTTCAGCAGCTGGCTACTCCTTCTTGTGTCTTTGAGGCAGATAAAGGCACCAGTGGAATGGCTCTAATCTCACCCAGCTGCTACAAGTCACTTCCAAGCTTTCAATGGTGATTGTCTTCATGTTCAAAGTCAACAACTGCATTACTATGGTCTCTGCTTTCATTGTTTTATCCTCAGCTTAGCTTCTCCTGCCACTACTTCCTAAGGGCTATTATCATGTGGACTACGCCAGAAAGATCAAGGATAATCTCCTAACTCATAATCCCTTATTCATTTACATTTGCACAATTCCCTTCCCTGCAGAAGATAACATTTACTAGTTTGGGGGATTATGACAGATATATTGGGGTGATGGCAGCTTTTAAGCTGCAGAAGGTGTTTCTTCTGTTGACGGCAAGAATGTATGAGACTGGATAGTAAGATTTAGTGAAGTAGGAAGGTGTAATAGGGCATTGAGAGAAACCAATTAAAACAGCATCCTTGACAAATGCTACCTGTGTTTATCTGTACTACTGGCAGGATTGTAACTCGAATGCTTTGCCCGTGACAACAATGTCCTTCTCAGTATGCAATGCTGCTACATGCTAGGCTTCATGGTAGTCTGAGCAGTGTTGTTGTTGATTTCTAGGTTAAGGCTGATGCTCCCTTGGTCATGTTCACCCTGTCTGAGCTGGCTATAGTCAACAGAGCTAACCCACCCTTCCTTTGTTCTTTTGTTTCTTCATTACTTTGCTCCTTTGTCCTTTTCTTCCTTTTATCCATCCTTCATTCTGTCCTCCTCTTCCATCTTCTTCTCCCCCTCACCTATATTTGTCTCTCTCTTTCTTCCCTTCTATATTCTTGATGTGAACTATTTTTATGTCACCACTAATCTGTATTAAAACTAGGCATGTTTGTATTATTATGTGAAAACAAATAACATTCATAAATCAAATAAAAACAAAACGGCAAAACCAATAAGCATAAACAGAATAACTGAAGGAGTCAGATTTTTTTTTTTTTAAAAAAAGTGAATTGTCCCTTGCAATGGTACTGGCTGCTTTAGTTCCAGTTGTTCTGAGTGACAGTGTTTGGCCTCTGGTAACTAAGCATTATTTATTCTCTTCTTATTAGTTCAAAACGACAAGCACAATGTTTCTTATTTGTGATTATTAGCTCAGATTTAAGCCTGGGTATCAAACTGATTTGACAGGCTCATTTATAAGTACTTATATTGTATGAAATACATTTTTATTATTCATTTTAGATTGCAAAGATAAAACTCAAGTACTCAAAGTGAAATTATAGGAGAGGACCTGGGGGTGTCTGGAAATATTTTTCATGATCAAACACCGAGATAATGAATGTGGATATGTTCTTCAAAAGTTAAAAAGAGTTAATAGTTGCTAGAAGCCATTCCAGAGACAAGATGGCAAGCTGACAACAGCTGCCCTGACTCCTATGACATGCCTTTCCTTGCCACTGCTGGGTCTTGGCAGCCTCTGAACAAACCAGGGTACAGCCATTTCTGTTTCATTTTGCATTTCTTTGGCTCTCTAGGCAGACTGTGGCTCCCTGAAGTCACCAGAAGTCAGCCCATGTAAAGAAAAACCAAATTCCCCAGTAAGCCAGCTTTCTCCAAGCACTCTCCCAGTAAGGCAGGAAGAAAGGCGGACAGGCCTGAGTAAAAGCATTTTCTGGACATGACTCACCTCCCTCCTTATTCTCCAGGAAGGGCAATGGTTTTCCTTTTTTGCCAATTACTGTGATTCTGGACTCTCTGGGGGTCTTATTTACAAAATTGGAATAGGATTGATTGCAGAATTTCCTGGGGATCTTTAAAGCCTTTACTGCTGGGTTAGCAGCACCAATCGTCAATTTTGGGATGCTGTTCCAGGGGGATAGAGGGAGAAGCTTGAGGGCTCTTCTTTTCTCCTCTTTCCTGTAGGTTTCCCTTTCTCCTTCTCCTTTACACTTTTATCTTTTGCTATCTCCTTTGGTTAACCAAGGACATAGATTTTTTGGGGGGTGGGGGTATTTTTTTATTCATCTATTTATTTTACTTGCCTCAGCCTCCTCCACATCTTCCTCTCCCGGTTCCTGTCTTATCCTTACTGCCTCACCCCCAATTCACTCCTCTTCTGTCTCCATCCAGGAAAGGGTAGGTCTCTCATGAGTATCATCAAAACAGGATATAGATTTTTCTAGTTGCGTGATCATTGTTCCTTTTTGTTTATCCCAGACGATCATATTTAGGGTTACCTAATTATTTGACTGCTAAAGGGAAAAAACCTTGTAAGATATTATTATTATTATTATTGAAAATAGCACCTCCTATTTGTATAATAGTTTTGCATTTATCAAACGTAACTAAAGAGCTAACCCATTTTATGGAATCCTCACGATCACCTGTGACATTAGTTTTGTCAGTGGAAAAAATAAACTGAAGGTCAAAAGAGAGCCTTTGGCTCCTTCTTGTCCCCCATCCCTGTGGCATCTGGTCCTCATCATTCTCCTCCTCCATCTTTTCTATGTTCTCCTCATCTTCTGTCTTTTCAGCTTCTTCTTCTTCTTCCCCATCTCTGCTGTGTTTCCCTTAACTTCCTTCTCCGTCTTTCATTCTAAGCCACTCATGTTTGAACATTGGAAAGCTGAGTCCCGGTAAGGCTACATGCTACACTGGGACACGAAGCTCAAGTAGCTTAGAGTGAGTATTAGTGCTCAGAAGGATTTATATATATAAAGGATTTATATATATATATATATATATATATATATATATATATATATATATATATATAGTGCTCCAATACATCGACCAAACATATGCGATATTTAGCAGAAAGTATAACCCACTCAGAAAAACAACAGTTAGTCAAAAGACATTGAACCTAAGTGGACTCTTGCAAATTATTTTAAGGTACAAAGACTTCAAAGTAACTTTTGCTAACATTTCGAAATGAAAGAGAAAAAAAACAGAACAATTAAGCAAATAAGAAGTCTCAATACAAAAATGAGGGCTTTTATAAAAGACCTCATAGAATTATGGAGTTGAAATATGTAGCTGAGATGAAAATCCTACTGTGTGTGCTCACTAGTAGACCTGAGAATGAAGTATTAGCAGAGGGGATGATAGGTGAGTAGAGACCATCCAGTCATCAGATCAGGGAGAGGGGAAAAAGGAGAAGGAAAACACCTGTGAGCCAGACCCAGCTAGATAAGTGATAAATTCACGGAATGCGAAATAGAGAAGGGAAAAGAAGGTGATAAAAGAAATGGCCTTTTGAAGAAATAATGCTTTTCAAACCTTCAAATTTTGTAAAAGGGGGAAAAAGACCTCACATATATCTAAAAATATACTGAACCAGAAATAAGTAAATCCTAAGAGTAGCCTCCTGTACCCTACCAAAGCCCTACAATCAGACAGTCTGAAGTCAGCTGTCACAGAGGATCTTGGGTGATATCAGAGGAAAGAGGACTTACCCTATGCAGGGAAATAGTAGTAAGTGTAACCTCTTGAGTTCTAAGCAGAAACAAGAGAGGCCAGGAGGGGGAAGAATGATGTAGACTGTGTAGGTATGTTTCTCTCCCTCTCACACACCTCCTATTGAGTGTGTATGACTGTATGTGTGTGTGTGAGAGAGAGACTGTGTCTATGTGTGTGTGTGTCTGTGTATACAGCCTGTGAACATTTATGTGATGTGTATGTGTGTGTGTGTGTGTAGCCTGTGAATGTGTGTGTGTGTGTGTGTGTGTATGTGTGTGTATTCTGTGATTCTGTGTGTGCGACTGTGTTTATGTCCTGCGAATGTGTTTCTGTGAAGGACAGAGGTTGATGTTGGATATTTTTTATTTTTTGTCATGTTTTTTTTTGTGACAGGTTCTCTCACTGAACCTAGAGCTCACTGGCTGGCTACACTGGCTAGGTAGCAAGCCTCCAGAATCTTCCTGTCTTCTAGTACTGAGAGCATAGACTGTAGGCAATGACACTGCCAACAGCTGAAACTCACAGGAACAAATAAACAACCTCAGAGATGATAAATAGGTAGAAAACAATGAAAGAGCTATAAATGTGTTTCCATTATTTTTCTTCTTGTAATTTTCCTAACAGTCACTAGATTCTATAAACAATAATTATGGTGCTATGTGTTGGGCTTCTAATGTAGACATGTAATATATATGGAACCTACAGCAGAAGCGAGGAAGAAACAATGGAGTTAACTGTAGCTTAATTGCAGTATTTTACTATAATTAAGTTAGTATTAACCGTCCTTAATTTCAAGGGTTTTGTGATGGTTAAAGATGCATTTTGTAATCCACGGAGCAAGTAAATAACTCATGAATCCATTGTTAGTTAATTCAAAGGAAGAATTAAAGAAAAGAAATTAAAAGTAATAAAATAAATTAGGGAAAAAAGCTTAAAACAAGAGAAGGACATAAACGGGAAATAAATGCTTGCATGTAAAGGAAATACAAGGCAAGACAGAAGACATTTAAAAAAAAACCGCATGGCCATTATGTTAAATTTGGACGTGCCATTAAGCCAGTAAGTAGGCAAAGATTATTGGGATGGTTTGAAGGAGAAGGGACCCATGGGCTCATATGTTTAAATGTTTGGCTCCCAGTTGGTAGAGTATTTAGGAAGAATTAGCAGGTGTGGCCTTGTTGGAGAAGGCGAGTCACTGAGGGTGGGCTTTGAAGTTTCAAAAACTCAAGCTGGTCTACTCACTTTCTGCCAGTGAGACATAAACTCTCAGCTACTGCTCCAGCACCATGCCTGCCTGCCTCCTGCATTCTCTCTGCCATGATGGTCATGGATTAACCCTCTGAAACTTTAAGCAAGTCCCCAAATGAATGCTTTCTTTTATACATTGCCTGCGTCATGGTATCTCTTCATAGCAGTAGAGGAATAATTAAGACAAGCAGCATATTATAATATTTTTATGCTACCTATGAGAGGCACTGTTCATGTATAAAAACAGAGTACAGGATGGAAACAAATGCAATAGGCGGTGGTAACTGCATACACATAGCAACTATATCATTATCAGCCAAAATAAAATTTAAATGTTATTACCGGAAAAGGAATTTCCATAATGATAAGGAGCCAATGTGTCCAGTACATATTAACAGTCAAATACACACTCATTTTTTACAAAGCTCCCAAAACAAATGTATTTGTACATACAAATACCTAAGACAAAATTAAGAGAATTCAATTAGAATCCAATTCAATTAGTCGGCATTCAATGACCCTAGTTGGGGGTTTCAGTGCTCTACTTAAGACTACTTGAGTAAACAGCTGGACAGAATTGTTATGATCTGAATTTGCTCCCTAGAGTTTTGCATGTCAGAGGGTTGGTGCCTGGAAACTGTGCAAGTAATGAAGGTTTTAGGGGAAGTTCTAGTGGAAGGTGCTTGGTTTAATTCAGGTGACAACTGGCTGCTGTAAAAGTGCCTGAAGCATGCTCAGAATCCCTATTCTGTCCATACTATTTGCCGCTGCTGCGTGAACATCGGGACCACTACTGTCCAGCGGGAACTTTCCCCAGTTAGTCCATGAGATTTACCCAGCCTGGATAATATTGTTCCATCTTAACCAAAGAACTGGAAAGTCAAATGCAGACGAGGCTTGAGCAAACTGTAGAAAGCCCAATGGCACACGGTGGGTCATATGCACACTTGACAGAAGATAACCATGCGACAGGAAAATCCCTTTTACCTAGTGAGATAGCTGTCATGATAAATAGCACAGTGCGTGACTCACAGGGTTAGGACGATGCTGGTGGAAACCTCTAGTCACCTAGGTGGTGACACACCTAGTTATGTGCAGATGGCCAATGACTGTTGCTGGTTTAAGCATTTGTTACCTTTGTAACTGTTCTAGAGTGAAATCTTCTCAAACTTGTTAGCTGTGGACACTGGAGTACATAAAGCAGGAGGGCTAGGGTTTAGACCCTAGAGTGCATATAAAAAGTAGCTGCTCACACACTAGAGGGCAAATGGGAGATGCCAGGGCAAGCTGGTTAGGTAGACTAGCTCTGAGTCCAGGAAGAGACCCTGCTTTGGTAAATAGAGTGATGGAGGAAGACGCTTCATGTCAACTTACAGCGTTCACACATGTGTACACAACCACATCCAGACTTCCAGCCATCCAAAAACGCTTACACATCCCACTTCCATCACACATATGCACACACACGACCCCTCCCAAAGTGTTTATGAGCAATCTCTAGCCTGACCAGGGAAAGGAACTCCAGGTGACATTTGTTGTTGTGAATGACAGCTCTGTATGGTTATTGCTCATCCCCTGGGACAAGACATGGATACAGAAGACAGGGGCATTGATGATCCTAGTCCTGCATAGGTCTCAGCTAATATACATTTTTGTTTTTAAAAACACAGTATAAAACTTTTTATTTTTTTTTTGGTTTTTCGAGACAGGGTTTCTCTGTGGTTTTGGAGCCTGTCCTGGAACTAGCTCTTGTAGACCAGGCTGGTCTCGAACTCACAGAGATCCGCCTGCCTCTGCCTCCTGAGTGCTGGGATTAAAGGCGTGCGCCACCACCGCCCGGCCACAGTATAAAACTTAAGACAAAAGAATAAAACAGAGAAAAACTAATTTTGGACAGCAGTACATTGTGCGTTTTAAGCCAAGGAACAGTTACTGGACACTTGAAACTAGTTCTTATTATAAACTTAAGGTATATGATAAGGCAAGATTGTTATTGTAGCAATAATTTTGTTTATAAATGAAGCATAGCTAAAGTTTACAGTGTATGACAATGTCCCAAATCTTCACACTTGCCACTTGCTCACTATTCTCTCATTTAAAGGCACTTCCGGTCTTCTCAGAGGCACTGTCTTTACGTATGGAACCATATTTTTACTGTATCATTTTATGTTCATCCAGAGAGTGATAGGCTATTCTAAGTCACTTCCCTATGTTCATCTATGGAAAGACACACTGTGATAACATGATCACCTATCCAGATGTCTTAGACGAAATCTTCATCCTTGTGATGCATGACTGTTCTTGGTGCATTGCTCCTTTTGAATGGGGGAATGCTTGTCTGAACAGTCGCTAGAAAAAAAGGCTACACAGAAAAAGGTTAGCACCAAAACCCAGGCTTCTTGTCTTCCTGGCTCATATTCTTCCACTTTCTTCAGCCTAGCGTTTAACTGCTTGCGGCTCACTGTCTTAGACCTGGACGTAACTTTGTTCCCTATATCATTATGTTCGTCAATTGAATCACTTGAAGGTCAGGTGGGAACCGTTACCCATCTGCTTTGCTCTTGTCCTTTATGTCACTAGACCAAGTGTCTTAGTTAGGGTCTCCATTGTACTATGACCACTGCAAACTCTTAAAAAAAACATTTAACTGGGGGCTGTCTTACAATTCAGAGATTTAGTCCATTTTCATCATGGCGGAAAGGATGGTGACATGCAAGCAGACAGGTTGTTGGACAAGTAGTCGAGAGCACTAAATCTGGATCTGAAGGCAGCAGGAAGAGGAAGTAACACCAGGCCTCACTTGAGAATCTGAGTTCTTGAAGCACATTTCTGCCAACAAGGCCATATCCACTCCAACAAGTCCATACCTAAGAGTGCCAGTCCCTAATAGTCCATGAGGACCATTTTATTTCAAGCCATCACACCAAGCCAGCTAGAAAAAACCTTAGCCTCAGAGAAATCCTGCTTCTATCCCACTCCTGTCTCTATTCCTATGGTCACATGGACAAAACCAGCCAACAATAATAAACCCACTATTTAACAAGCACTGAATGTCAGGAACTATGTTAAAACACTTCCTTGAACCCTAAGACTAGGTACCATTTTATTTTTATGCTTTTGTAGACAAGTAAGTGGAAGCAAGGAGATGTCAGCCAGGCAGGCCAAGGTTACCTGACAAAGGGAGGAGCCTGAAAGTGAGTCCAGGCAAGCTGGGTTCCCGGGGCCTATACATATAAACACCACCGTCAGTTTTGAAAGTGAGCGCGTAGGGATGGCAAGAATTCAGGTGCCCGTCCCCATGTACCCCAGCTCCTCAGTGTGGGTGACCCAGCTCTCACCCTCCCACTCCTAGTGCCCTGTCTTTGAGACTCTTGGGAAACCATCGTGGGTGCCTCTGTCTTTCCCTGAATCCTCCTCCAACTGCAAAACTATTCTGCAAGTCAAGCCCAGTGTTTAATGAATTATGTTTCTCCAAATTGCTACATTAATAAGGGCCATGTGTTCCTGGAGGATCATTAATTACAAACACATTTTTATTTCCTTCTGAAAAATGGCCCACGTTTCTGGGCCATGTGGTGTGGGCACAGCCCTGCCTCAGCACGCCTGCGTGTTGCTTCTGACATCTGTCTCTCATTGCTCAGGGCATACTGCCTTCACATTCCTGATTTTTTTACATCCTTTTTCCTCCTTGGTGGTCACGTCTTTCCCCTCAACCCGAGTGCCTTCCTGCAAACCCGGGTAGCATGGAGGTCTCCATTTCTCAGCCTTCTCCAATCTAAACCAATGGAAACTACCGTGATAATTGTGGGATGAAGAAGCTAGATGATCTTCTGCCATGGCCCCTGCCAAGGCATGCCAGGATAGTGAACAGCTTAGTAAAATTAAGGGTGCGAATGAATTTCACCAGGGACCAAGTTAATAGGAAAGGAAGAGTTACGAATACACTAGAAAGACTCCGAGTATGTTTCCAAAGGGCTCACATTGCTAAGAGTACAGGGAATCTGCTTTCATGAGAAAGGGCAGTGGTGAGGTCTTATTGGTGGGGCACCTATGCGAGGCTCATATCTAGAGGGCTAGGTGGACTTTTCATTAGTTGGCTGAGGAATAAGTTCTTCTCAGGACTGACTAGCAAGGCGCCATGAGTTACTAGGGGGTCAGACTCTTGATGAGCTCAGCCTGCTCATTAAAGAATGAGATTCTCAACAGCCGTGGCATCATGCGGGATAGATTGCAGCTCGGGTTCAATCGGGTGAGTTTCTTTCTGGTTTTCCTTGGAGGTAGCTGCAGTGGGCTTGGGCTGAGTCTAGTCTGCTCAGAGGCAAAACAGCCTTGTTCCGAGGCTAAAATAGCTCTTCTCTGTCCTAGAACGGTGTCTATATTTCTTTCAAAGACTCACCTGCATTGAAGGTGGCGATGGTAAGTGGGGTGTCCTGGATAGGTAATGCTCCTTGCCTCTGCCCAGGGACCTTCCTTAGTCCCCTGATGACTTTACGCTTGGGCCCAGGCTCTAAGAGGGTAGACTAAAACAAGAGACCTGGCAGGGTCTCTCTGCTCTCCCATCTTTTGAGGCTTGAAGTTAGAAACGCAGTCTTTTGCTCTTCCTTGACGGGTGAGCCACAGGAAGCGCTGGTATCTATAGACAACGGCAAAACAATTCCTTCTTTGCGGCAGAGTCTCTATCCTTGGACTTGGGCTTTCTCCAGATTTCTGCTCCTTATGCTACCTTGCCACCTACACACAGCTTCCTTCGGCCTCCATCCCAGTGGCTCCCAAACATGGCAGTCTCTTAGAATCACCGGGGAGAATTTTTTTTCCCCAAACCCTTATGCTGAGTCCATGCCCACCCAACTCAGAATCTCAGCGTGATGCATGGGCACTGAACTTTCTCAAAGTTTCTTGCACAATCGCACTCTGCAGGTAGCACTCAGGAGGCAGAGGCAGACAGATCTCTATGAGTTCAAGGTCAGCCTGGTCTGCAGAGAGGGTTCTAGGACAGCCAGGACTATACACAAAGAAATCCTGTCAAAAAAAAAAAAAAAAAAAAGAAAAGAAAAGGAATCTACTCTACCCCCGAGTCTCAAAGCAGAATCCACGCTCAGGGGTGTGAACAGCATCTGGGAGGTGACTAGGGATGCAGACTCTCAGGCCCCACCCCAGATGCACATGAGGAGTCAGAATCATCTAATTTTAATAAGATCTCCCATAATTTGTATGCGCCTTAAAGTTTGAAAGGCATTCCAACTCAAAATGGTTTTCAAACTTTTGCCTGTGAAAGAATCACCCAGAGAGCTTATTAAAAAAAAAAATTCAATATGGCTGGGATTAGGTTAGGGATCTGATTTTTTTTTAACAAGATCCCCAGTTAGTTCTGACATGGCCCTGTCCAGGCACCACACCTTAAGATGTGATCCAGGATTTGGGCTGGGGTCCTTTGACTTGAGGTCAACTACTAGGATGAGGCTTTCCACTCTAGGCAGCAGCCTGTCTCCTAGAAAGAAGAGATCTGGATTGGGAAGCCTGTCTAGAAGAGTAGACCCTTTCATTGTCAACTAAGCTGGCAGAGCTGTCTGGTCTACACTGAGGCAGGTCCTCTGTCCATTGACAGCGTCTGCAGTTTTCTGATTGAGATATCCATCACATGACACAAGACTCATCATTTTCAAGTGCTCAACTCAGTTGTTTTTAGTATATTCACTTAGTTTGGCATCCATTGCCACTATCTAATTCACCACCTTCCTTAGATACCCTGAGCTCATCAGTAGGCGATTCCGGTTTCCTCCTGGATCCCTCACAATGACTAACTGACTTGCTGACTTCGTGGGTTTGGCAGTTGAGGACATTTCCTATCTGTACAACCATGCAAAGCATGGGCCACTGTTTCAGTTTCCTCCACTTATGAGGAGCAGGGCAGGTGTTTTCAGAATCCATGCTATAACAAGTAACCAGGCCAACAATTTTGAATTTTTTGGCCTTTGTGTGAACCTTTCCTGGGGAGATGAGAAATGTGTTTTCACTCCCGGTAAAGCAGCAACAAAAGACCAAAGAGAGCAGTCCAGGCATGGCTAGTTCAAACCAATGAATTTAACTACTTTTAATTATGGGAGTGTGGGTGAAGGGGTTACCCTTAGGAGCATGGGCAAGGAGTTACTATGCCGCTCAAAAAATGTCTCTCCACTTAGTAACTGCGGCACTTTGAAAGCAACAGAACATTATTGGCTCAGTCTTGTATAGAGTGTCACAGTTGGTGAGGGTTCGTGCCTGAAGGATAGATATCCTTGACATCACCTATACCTGGGGACTTAATTGATCTTGAGTGTTTCCAGGGAAGCCTCTCTCCAAATCTTTATCCTATCTCTTATTCCCTTAATGCCCAACCCCCACACCTTTAGAGACACACTAAGTTGAGTGCCATCGGAATAAGAACAAAACTGCCAGGCCACATGGTACAACCTCATTCCCAGGATGAAGAAACTGAGGCACAGAGAGGCATTTGAACACTGGGATAGCCCTCTGGGACCCACAGGATGGTACAGGAAGATATAGGAATTCAGAGAAGGGGATTAGGATGAATGGCTAAGAAACTAGGAAGAGGGTGCCAGGAGGCATCCATGCTCCAGCCTGGAACATCATGCCCCTGAGGAGAGAAAAATGAAGCTTCCAACTGAGATTTATGTCTGAGATTTCAAGTTTTCAGAGGAGAGTGCAGAAAAGACACATTTATTGAGAGATGACAAATTCCCTCTTCGCAGATTTATTAGAACTTGCATGGAGCTGGCTCATAGATTTTTTTTTTTTTGGCAAAAGCCTTAAACTTTTATGTCCTATCATAATGGTAAATGAAGTCCAGTAAGCAGTTTAAATTATTCTTGATTAAATACTCCTCCCATGATGTCAGCAACAAGCCCCTGCCATCTCGCTGGATCTGAGTGGTGGGGGAAGTATGGGCAGACCTCCTGGGAGACACAGAGCAGGGGATAAAATCTTTTACTTTGGTAAACAGTTGCTTCAGTCTGGCATCCAGGGACTCCAAAAGAAAGCATAGTGTGGGTTATATATAGTCCAGTGATCAAATAATCAGATTAAATTGATTTTTAAAAATAAAATGTTTCCTTATGTGGTTGATCTTGAAAGCTCAGGGCCACATATAATAAATATATGGGGAAGGAATTTTCTCGTGGAAATGCGTCCTCTTCTCTCCTTGCTTTCAGTCACTCCATCCCAGATCCAGGCAGCTTGTTTGCTGCTCCTTCAGCACGTCCAGCTCTCTGCAGTCTCAGGGGCCTGTCCTCCTAGAAATGTCTTCTCTTAGATAGAGTTGTGGTTTCTCAGACTTTCTTATAAACATCAAAGGAGAGACTTCCGGGTGTTAAAAATGGTAGAAGAGGTGAGAGAGGACGGTCAGCCACAATTAAGTATGTGTGAAAATGCCCTAAGGACACCTGACAGAGACACCTCTCTTTGCTGTGACTGGTGATGAATGCAGAGGCTCACAGCTGCTCAGGGTGCTGAGAATAATGGTTGAGGGCTCCGCTCTAAACAGAACATTTATACTCTCCCCTCTATGGCTCAGAGAATGTCTTGGACGAGTGGGCAGAAAGAATGGGAGAGCTGGAAGTAGGGGAAGGGGCTGTGAAATATCTTAAGTTCATGATGCTGTGATCGTGAACTAACAGCAGCTGTGACCGCCTGCACTGGACATGCACAAGAGTGGTCCTGTTAGCAGTCAGCAGGGACGAAGGGTGCATTCATGTCTCTCCAACCATTCTTTGCTAAACTACTGGCCCCTGATAGACTCCTCTCTCTCTCTCTCTCTGTGTGTGTGTGTGTGTGTGTGTGTGTGTGTGTTGGGAGGATTCCTGACTTCAGCTGTGCACACCCTGCTGAACTCACCAGGATACAATGGCCAATTCCAAACCATGCTCATGTAGTTGGCCCCAGTTAAATTCACTGGGTCACAAAAAACAGAACAAAAAGAAAAATGTGGGTAAGTGAGTCATAGGGCATGGGGGTGTTGACAGACAGGAGAAGGTGGAGGACAGTCTAATCAGAATGTATTAAAAGCACATATGAGATTGCCAAAGAACAAATTTAATTAATAAAAATGTGCCAAAAAGTAGAAAAATACCTATTTATTACTTATTTTTTCTTATATTGCTTTGCAATTCAGTCATCCAGCCGGGCGGTGGTGGCTCACGCCTTTACTCCCACCACTCGGGAGGCAGAGGCAGGCGGATCTCTGTGAGTTCGAGACCAGCCTGGTCTACAAGAGCTAGTTCCAGGACAGGCTCCAAAACCACAGAGAAACCCTGTCTTGAAAAAACCAAAAAAAAAAAACAAAAAAAAAAAAACAAACGCAATTCAGTCATCCAATAACTCCAGTGGTATAAGAGTAGAAAACAAATTGAGAAGTATTTCATAGAAAAATAGAAAAGTATCTACAGACTGAAAATAGCCTATGAAAACATGTTCAGCATTGTGAGTTGTTAAGAAGATACCAGGTTGGCACACTGAGGAACTCCTTACTGCCAACCTAGGACAGTTCAGATTAGAAACACAAACCACTTCATGTGATCAAGTGCTGGATTAAGCATTTCTTTCTTGGCTGCTGGTGTGGTGTGTGTGGTATTGTGCTATTGGTGGTGTATATGTGATGTTGTACGTGTGTGATGGTATATGTGTGGTGTATGCTATTGTGTGTATATGTCATGTTGTATATGTGGTATGTGTATGTGTTGTATGTGTGGTGATGTATAGTGATGTATGTGGGTGGTAGTGTATCTATAGTGTTGTACATGTTATGTTGTATGTGTGCTGTGCTGTACGTATGTGATATTGTATGTGTGGTGTTGTGTATGCGGTGTACATATGTAGCCTTGCTTTGTGTGTATGTGGTGTTCTATATGTGGTGCTGTGTATGTTATGTTATATGTGTTACGAATGCTATTATATATGTGGCATTGTATCTATGGTGGTGTGTGTGGTGGAGTGTGTATGCGTGTTTTATGTTGTATTGCAATATTGTATCTGTTGTGTGTTGTGAGTGGTGTTGTAGCTATGTGGTTTGTATGTATAGTGGTGTATGTATGGTATTGTGCATATATGTTGTTGTGTATGTGATGTTATATGTGTGGTGGTATTGGTGTGTTATTATATGTTATGTGTATGATGTATTTATGGTTTTGAGTATATTGTGGTATGTGTGTGTATATGCGTGTGGTGTGTCTTATGAGTGGTGTTGTATGTGTGATATGCTATATGGGTTATGAGTGTGTGTATGTGTGTGTGTTACATGAGTTTGTTAGTGTAGCTGTGTGTATATACGCATGTGTGTCCCATGTGTCCCTAGCTCTTGGATAGACTTTTCTTATTTCTAAGTCATCTTGATTTGAATATGAATTGTTCATGCTCATTCTTGCTGTTTTTGTGTTCTGAAGCTTTATTTCATTGCTGAATAGTATCTAGTATGTGAGCACAACACACTGTGCTTACCAACTGTCCTTCTAGCAGATATTTGGATTTTTCCCTCCACTTTGGGACTATAACAAATGAGGCCAGCAGTAGAGTCAGGATGAATGGGTTGATAGAACTATTCATTATGAAGATTGTAGTATGAAAATGTGTCATGTTTCTAACTGTAAATATGTTCTCCTTATTATATGGCAATTACACATCACAAAACTCATTAAAGAAAAATAGTACCATGCTAGTCAACGAAGTGAATCTGTTTCACTTTCATGGGTAAGGGGTCTTACAGCTAGGAAATAAATCTTATTTTCAAAATATAAACATCCCATAGATACTGCTTTCTCTACAACCTTCTAGAGATCCAAGTTAGTTTTCAAGGTTGTGAAGGGAAGTTCTAGATCAATGGTTTTCAACATGTAGGTTGCGACCCTTTGGGGAGCCAATGATTCTTTTACAGTGGTCACACATCAGATATTTGCATTACCATTTATAACAGTAGCAAAATTACAGTTACGGAGTGACAATGAAATAATTTTATGGTTGGGGGTCACCACTATATTAAAGGGTCAAAGCATTGGGAAGGGTGAGAACTGCTTGTATAGATGGTTATGGACTGTTTGTTGACTTCTGCTTTCACAGTCCTAGCTAGCCTGTCTTCCTTAGGAGAGAACTCCCTTGTTGATTTCCAAAGCTGTCTGTCACTCAATCAAGTTCCTGGGCTATTAATGAGTCCTGTGTGCCTAGAACCACTCAGCTCACCATGTTGAAGTCTCCAGCCAAAGCTGGATTTATCTACTGTGCCTTGTCATTCCACTGACTTTTGCTCCTGTGATTTGAACTCCTTTCATTAGTATCCACACATACTTGCATGTTATCTTGAGAATTGGCTCTCCTCTCATTTGAAATGGGAGTGTGCATCTCTGGTAATATTATTCATTTTAAAAACCTGTCTCACCTGATAATTTATATGGCCACCCTACCTTGGCTTTCTTGAACTATGGTGTTTTCCCCATGAACTGTTAGGGTTTTTTTTTTTTAATATATGTGCGTGTGCTGGTATACATGTGTGTATAGGTGTGCATGTG
Source organism: Microtus pennsylvanicus (assembly GCF_037038515.1). Taxonomy (NCBI): domain Eukaryota; kingdom Metazoa; phylum Chordata; class Mammalia; order Rodentia; family Cricetidae; genus Microtus; species Microtus pennsylvanicus. The sequence continues at coordinate 30,685,360 of NC_134593.1, forward strand.
TGTGTTTGTGGAGCCTGGACCATGACTATAGGTATCATCTTTAAGATCACCATTTACCTCCTTTGAAGCAGTGTCTTTCATCTGCCCGAGTTCACCAGCGAGGCCAGATTGGCTGACTGACCAGTGTCAGGGAACCTTTTGTCTCTGACTCACAGTTTTGAGATTACAAATGCACACTGTTATACTTGGCATTTTTGATTGGGTTTTGGTGTCAAACTTAGGTTCCTATGCTTATAAAACAAGCATTATACTGAGTCCTTCTTCAGACCAGCTTTTAGTTTTTAGGCCTGTAAAGTAGCATTTTTGTAGGCAGAAGTGTATAGTTGTTCCTAACAGTGCAGCTTGAAACTGTGCCTTTTAGTTGAGTATTTCTTTAATCATTTCAATTTTATATGATTGGATATATATTTATCATAACACTTTTTTCTTTGGTCCTCCTTTACTTTATTCTGCTTTCTTTTGGATAAACTATTTTTTATTATTACAAGTATCTCATTTGTTGGCTTATGAAGTATTTTTTCACTTTCTTATCAATTATATAGTATTATAGCATATAGTTTTACATTCATAGTATAATTTTAAATAATACTGCATCATCTCAAATGTATAATACTACATCCTACTACAACCCAGTGCATTCCAATACATTCCAGTGTATTCCAGTGCATTCCAGTACATTCCAGTGCATTCAAATACATTCCAGTGAATTCTAGTACCTTCCAGTGCATTCCAGTGAATTACAATACATTCCGGTGAATTCCAGTGCATTCCAGTGAATTTCTGTGAATTCCAATACGTTCCAGTGCATTCAATTACATTCTAGTACATTCCAGTACATTCCACTGCTTACTTGTCCCTTGCTGTTTTATGACAAAAATCCTGTATTTACTTTGATATAAATTATAAAAATACATCCAGTATCGATATTCTCGCTTTAAGCAGTCAGCTGTATTTTAAGGAGTTTATAGAAACACAAGGAGTTTACTTTTGCCTCCACATCTCTAATTTCTGGTGGTCCCCTTTTTTTTGTTTGTAAAGATTCTGATGATATCTTTAAAACAGCATACAACACCTCACAGGGTTTCTGTGGGGCATTGTGCATTAATTTCAGGAAAGATTAGCTTAGCTGGCTGTTTCTAATTCAAGGTCTGTCTGTTATGCGAGCATAGTCAAGTTGTGGTCAACGTGGTGGTCCTTTGAAGGTGCTGGAAAACCTGCTTCCAGGCTAAGTCATGTCCTTTAACACATGGACTTTTCCTCAGGCTGCTCAAGCACATGACATGTACTGTTTCCCAATGCAACAAGAGAAAGAGAAGGAAGGAGGAGAGAGGAGGGAAGGAGGAAGAAAGGTAGCGGGGGGAAACAACTAGTATTTTGGGGTGGAGTAACCTCTAAGAAGACAGACAGCCACAGACACTTTATTTTATTTTTAAAACAATCTTTGACATATCAATCCCAGGTCCTGCTCCCTCCTGTCCTCCTTCTGCCTATATCATCTCCCCATCTCAGGCTCTCATTCACTCCTCAGAGAGGGTGAGGCCTCCCATAGAGAGTCAACAAAGTCTGTCACATCTCTTGAGGTAGGACCAAAGCCTTCCTCCCCATATCTAGGCTGAGCAATGTATCCCTCTATAGGGAATGGGCTCTAAAAAGCCAGTTCATGTCCTTGGAATAAATACTGGTTCCACTGCTAGTGTCCCCACAAACTGTTCTAGCTACACAACTGTCACCCACATTTAGAGGGCCTAATTCGGTCTCATGCAGGTTCCCCAGCTGTCAGTACCACTAACTCAGGTCAGCTGCTTCTGTGGGTTTCTCCATCATGGTCTTGGCCCTTTGGCATGTAATATTGCCCCCTTTTCTATGACTGGACTCCAGGGGTTATGCTTAGCTGCGGATCTCTGTACCTGCTTCCATCAGATGCTGGATGAAGGTTCTATGTCAACAATTATGATAGTCATCAATCTGATTACAGGGAAAGGGCATTTTAGGTACCTTCTCCACTATTGCTTAGATTCTTAGCTCGGGTCATCCTTGTGGATTCCTGGGAATTTCCCTAGTGCCTGCTTTTTCCCTAACCCCATAATGGCTCCCTCTTTCAAGGTATCTCTTTCCTTGCTCTCCCTCTCTGCCCTTCACCTAACTCAATATTCCTGATCCCTCATGTTCTCCTCCCTGCTCCCCTTCTCCCCGCCCCACTCCCCTACCACCAATTCCCTGTCCCCCCCCCCCCCCCCGAGGCTGCTACATTACTAAAAAGATCTTGTCTACTTCCCCTTCCCAGGGAGATTCATGCGTGTCTCTCGTAGGGCTCTCCTTGTTTCCTGTCTTCGCTGAGGTAACAGTCACAGACTCTTAGAACCTTCCATCTTTATTTCCCATGTCATATGCTATTATTGGTCACCATGATTAGCCTGAGAACACATATGGGTATCAATATTGGGGGTGAAGATCATTAAGAATCATCTAAGCCTTTATAAGACAATACCTTGTTCTCTTCAAAAATTCCCAGAGTTGTCTCTTTAAGTCAGGGAGATTGTGGACATCTTCTGGATTTCCCTCCCCCGTCTCTAACATCCTTTAGTCTAGAGACTTTGGAAGAAAGCTAAGACAACAAGAGGGATCTGTGTCCTTTCTCTTGGGGACCGTTAGCCCATCCTATCCGATGCCTGATGCTTGTTTTCTGCATTTTCTCATTTATTTGTTTCAGGAGGGAAGCTCATTTGATTCTTTCCATTATATCTTTGGGCACAGTGGAAGGGTTCCATTATTTTAGGGTAAACTCTGGGTGCTTTATGAAGTGGGAGGACAGACATTTAGGAGGGAGAGGGGAGAGGTTGAAGGGCAGTGTGTGAAAATCCAATGAGCCATCTCACAGGTGTGAGGAGGTGGTCAGGCCTCGGGATAAATGGCGTGGGTGGGAAGCACAGTGAGGAATGGGGAAGGTAAAGGCAGCAGTGTCCTGGTTGTACCAAGGGCCCACTTTGGTGATTTTTCACTTCTTGCTATTACCACCTTCCATTCCATGATGTTTCTTTGGCAGGGTCTTGTCCGAACTTTGATGGATTTATGTGCCATCTTGTGGATTTCTGAGTTTGCATTGTGACCATGTAAGACTCAGTGGGGAAGAAGGCTCAGGTGAGGCCTGCACCAAGGCTAGGGATAGAGATGGAAAAACCAGTGGTAGACAGCCAGGATGTCAGGAATGATATACCCGAGCTGTGTCAGCAGAAGAGGGCCAGAGCGCACTACGGCATTCTTGAACATTAGCTGCCCTCATTCACTTCCCTATTGCTTAGTTGTTACATAATCTCTTCTTTAAAAAATTATCAAACATCTGCTTTTTAAAATAATTTTTTATTTTTTTAAAAAGAAAACAAACTATCTTTCTTTCATTTTACTTATTAATCGCAGTTCCCACTCCCTCCCTTCCTCCCGTTCCTTCCACCTGCCCTACCCCCCATCTTCTCCTCAGAGAGGGTAAGGCACATTGCTTTGGGGAAGGTGCAAGGTTCTCTCTACTATATCCAGGCTACCCAAAGAGAATAGGTTCCCAAAAAGCCAGTACAAGCAGTAGGGATACATCTTAGAGCCACTGCCAGTGGCCCCTCAGTCTGCCCCAGCCATGCATCTGTCACCCACATTCAGAGGGACTAGTTTGGACCTAAACCTGGCACTAGAGAAATTCCCAGAAATCTACAAGGATGATCCCAGCTAAGACCCTAAGCAATAGAGTGAGGGTGCCTGAACTGGCTTTGCCCTGTAGTCAGATGGATGACTATCTTAAATGTCACCATAGAATCTGCATCCAGCAACTGATAGAAACAGAGGCAGAAACCCACAGTGTAGCAATGGGCTGAGCCCCCAAAGTCCAGTTGAGGAGAGGAAAGAGTGAGATTATGAGCAAAGACGTCAAGACCACGATTGGGACACCCACTGAGACAGTTTACCTGAGCTGATGGGAGCTCACCAGCTCCAGCCGGACTGGGAAGGACACAGACATCTGCTTTGAGCTAAGCTGTTGGCGCTCAGCAAAGGATAAGACAAGCGCCTTCATGTCTGTACAGGATTTTTTACAGCCTAGCAGGGTAGGGACACAGTAGAGGTCAGACTGTCCACTTTGCTGTCATGTTGGTACCTGTCAGTACAACCATGGGTGCCAGGAGGGCAAGCAGTGGTAGGACAGTTGGGAGGATGACCGGAAAGAGTTCACAGTGCTGAGCTTCCTCACTCTCCTGGAGTCCTAATTCTTCCCTCCCTCTCCTGTTGGTTCAGAGTCCTCCTGAAGGGGCTTTGGCAGTGCATCCATTAGCATAAGTCAACAGCACCCTGCTCCAGGGAGCTCAGGTGCTGCGTACATGGACCCAGCTACTGTGCAGAGTCAGTTCTTCTTCTTCTTCTTTTATTATTTTTTTTTGACAGAGTCAATATGCATAAGATTAAAACACACACGGTTTTGTTTGACAGACTCCTGGGAGCTGCACAGACCTGTGATTTTCTGTGTAAATACAAACTTGGTTGATTCTTCTCAGCCTCTGACTTTACTGGCAGAATTTGGGTTTCTCATCCTCCTTCCCTGTATCCGGGTGGTTATGTGCAGAAAAGGGCATTTGGGCCAGGTTTAAAGAGGGATATGGCGCTTTAACATTATATGTGTGTCCACATACACCCAGGCATGAATCATCTTGTGGGTGACTTTCTGTGTCTATGCCTGTGTGAATCTTTATGTCTGTGTGTCTCTATGTGCATGTATGTGTGTGGCATGAATATTGAGTGTATGTTATGTGTGTGTTTTGTGTGTCTGTGTTTGCAAGTGTCTATGTCTGTACGTGTATCTGTGTGGTGTATCTGTCTGTGTACTTGTCTGTACATGCATTTTAATTTGTATGTCTCTTTGCTTATGTATGATTTGTGCATGCTTGTATGTGTGTGGGCATGTGACATTGTGTCTATAGCTACGTCTTTCTGTGTACCTATATCTGTTTGTGTCTCCATGGGTATAATATCTGTGTATATGTATGTGTGTTTTGCCTGAATGTATGCTTCTCTCTTTCCTCTTTCCTTCTCTCTCTATTTCTCTCTCTATTTCTCTCTCTCTCTCTCTCTCTCTCTCTCTCTCTATATATATATATATATATATATATATATATACACACACACACACACACACATGTTTACACACACAGATGCACACATACACACGCACACATATATGTTCGTGTCATTCCCTGAATGTCTGACTATATGTGTATGAGTGTGTTTATGTGTGTTGTGTTTATATATTTGTATGTTAATCATATTTTGTTGCTGTTATGAAGTACCCAGAAAAATCTGCTTATCAAGAATAATGGTTCATTTTGGCCCCTGGTTACAAGGGTTTCAACTCATGATTTTTTGGTTCCCTTACTCTGGGCCTGTGTTGAGTCAGAATGTTATGTGGGACTGCAAGGTGAAGTAAGGCTGCTTTCCTCATGGTGCCTGGGAAGTTAGGAGAGAGGGAAAAAGGGGAAGAGGGGGGTGATGTCCTTTAAGGGCACAGCCCCAATGACCCAATTTTCTCCCATTAGGCCCTAACTCTTAAGGATTCCACTAACTCCTAATTGTGCCAATAGGTACAACACTGTTTTGTGAGGATCATTCCAGATAGAAGTTGTGCCTTCAGATCTGAGCATTTGTTTGTATCTTCATCATTTCTGTGTGTACATACCAGTTTGTATCTGTACAAATGTGTATCTGTGCACATTGTATATCTTCATGTGTTTGTGTATGCATGCATATGAAGTGCTTGCTATGATGGAATCATTTTTGTGCAGTTTGTACGAGGTTATGGGTGTCATTTTTTGGTTTTCTTTTAAATGCCATTGTCATCCTTTTTGATGGTGAGTGTCCCCCAGTATCGCTTATTACTGAATGCCCTTCCTAATATGAATTTCCAACCACAGGCCCCTTCCTGCCAGCACCATCTCGTTCTGGGCTTATTCTTTGCTCACCTCTGATGACTTGCTTATGTCATGGTCCTTCTGCTTCCCAGTGGAATATGCAGGTTGCATCTGCTCACTTCTTACTGTGGCCTTTGACTGACCATAGCTCTACCTCTGATTTACTCAATCTGGAGGTATCCTAGTTAGGATTTCGATTGTTGGGGTGAAACACCATGACCAAAATCAAGTTGGAGAAGGGGTTTATCTGACTTATGCTTCCACATCATAGTCCATTGTTGAAGGGAGTTAAGACAGAAACTCAAACAAGGCAGGAGGTAACGCAGAGACCATGGAAGGGTACTGCTTACTGGCTTGTTCCTTATGGCTTGCTAAGCCTGCTTTTTTACAGAAACCAGGACCACCAGCCCAGGGATAGCACCACCCACCATGCGCTGGGCCCTCCCACATCAGTAATTAACAAGATTGCCTACAGCGGGATCTTACAGAGAAATTTTCTCAATTGAGGTTCCCCCCTTTTAATGACTCTAAAATGTGTCTAGGCGGCATCAATCTAGCCAAGACGGGAGAGTGAATATGTTTGTTATTGCCTGTGAAGCTCCCATTGGACCCAGCTACTCTGAAGGGAAGTTATGAGAATTGCCATCCATATCTTTTCAGGGAAGAAAGCAAAGTTAGAGAGAGGTTGAGACCCTTGCTTAAGGTCACATACATAGAAACCAGCTTGCACATGGCAGCTTGGTTCCAGCTATAAAGACAGCCAGAATGTTAGTCGTTCATGGCAACGAGTGGTTTCTAGAGAAGCAAGTCAACAGGCCCAAGTGGAAGAATGAAAGAGAACGGAAGAAGCGTAATTGCCCTGTAAACTCTTTTTCAAGTGATGCCTAACTCTGCTAGGCACACAGGAGAAACGGTAGAGGAGTTTGGATGGGGTTTGCAGCTGGGCAGATGAACCTCTATGCCCAGGCTTGCCCACTGCTCAGCAAGCTGAGAGGTCATGTTGTCTGGCATCTCCTTTGATAGGAGCCATTTTATAGGACCCTTAAAACCATATCGGCAGAGCATCTGGGATGCAGCAGCCATATGTTAGGTCAGAACTCTGACTCTTCCCGTGGGTTAGGGCAGGCATGCGAAGTCTGTGTTGTCAGGATGGTGGCTTTATCTCCTACACTCTCAGCATCTGAATTCGATGGCTCCAGTGTTTCTTTCTGCTGCTCTATTTGAGTCTTGTATGTAGCTCATCTAACAATAGCCCAGACTGCTTATTTTCTGAGAGAGCGACAAGGTGAGATGGGAAGGCCAGTGGACTCCAATCAACTGGGGAGGATGTGCTTTTGTATATAACGAAGAGTTCTGGGCCCCAGTCCAGACCTGCTTAATCACATGTTTGTCCCTGAAAATCTGCATTCTACAGCGTCTTATGGCTAGAATATATAATTTCTCCCTAGGCTCCTGTGTTTGTATACTTGGTCCCCAGCTGGTGGCTCTGGCTTGAAAGGAATTGGAACCTTCGGAACAAAGTGCCTAGCTGGCAGGCATAGGGTTAAGATTAGGATTAGGAGCCTTGAAAGTTAAATCTGCTTGCAGTTTGCATTTGTGAGCCTCCTTGCTTGTCTGGTAAGGTGTGAAGAGCTGCGGCCTTCCCCTCTGCTGCTATAGGCAAAGATGCCCAGCCCACATGCCTTCCTTGCCATGATGGACTGTATCTAATGCCAGAATTGTAAGCCAAGATGGTGTTGTTCTTTGTAAAGTCATGCCTGCCAATGGTGTACAGGTGACTCGTGCACAAAGACAAACATGCACACACACTTTTGTTGTTTGTTTTCTTTGGGGATTGTATTGTGTTTTATTTTTAAGAGAAAAACAAGTTTATTCACATATGTCCATGGGATATGGCTACCACATGAGTTTAATTTTATTTTGAGAACTGTGTGGTCAGGCAGTTAGATCATCACACAGGCTTCCAGGAATGTACTTACAAAAACTTACAGAGCATAGACCAGTCACTCAATTTATTCTTTTGATGAAATTAAGAAGATTATAAAGATAGGCTTTAAGGCTGTTATAGCATGGCTTGTTGTTTTGCAGTAAAAGATTTTAAATAAATAGTAACGTGTTCTAAAATGATAATTAAATGTATACTTTAGAAAGTACATAGTCTATGATATTAGAAAGTAACAGGAAATTTTAACCTTCATTCCAATCCTATCAGATCACCATTTTCTATGGGATTTACAGCCCAAAACTAATGAAGTGGTCGTATGCTAGTCTAGCATAAAATCCATCTTCAGATGAAGCCAAAACAGTATAAAGAGAAAGTCCATCGTAAGTGGTTTCTCAGGTAAAAGCATGACAAACTGTCAGACTTTTATTATGCAAACTTGCTTGTGCCCTCTTTACAGATGTGTTTCTAGAGATTCAGAGCTGTCTCTCTCTTCCTGGTTCAGATAGGAGACATCCCAATACAGGGTGATTTTCCATATAAATGTAAATTTCTCTTCGGAAAAGGTGACATGTGCTCTATTTTCAAAGTTTCTCCTATGCTCTCCTGAAGAAAGTCGCTATCATGCTTATGACAAAGAGGCATATTTGAGTAGCAGAATCTGGTCACTTTGACCAGATGTATAGCAGCTTTTAATTATGTATAAGAAAGCTTTTCACTAACTCAGGTTGGCACACTACCCAATTAAGCTGTATCATCTTTGCCAATCTGATAAGAGAAAAGTAGAAATAACATCTTGCAGACCAGACTTGGTAGTACTTGCTTTTAAAACCATCACCTGGGAGGCTGAGACAGGATGCTGCCTAGCTCAAGGTTGTTCTGGGCTACATTAGCAAACGTCTGTCCCACAGGTAAGCAAACAAATGAACAAAAAAATGACAGCAATTTTGAAACAAATGAAATAGAACAAGTGAAAAATATATGAAATGCAATAATAAGATATTAATAGTAAAAATCACCTACATCTATATCATTGTTTTATGTCAAACACCATATCACTGTGTTTCAGGAAACCAGGAAAGCAAAGGGGAATAAATGAGTACAAGGAAAGAATAAGTAAGGGGCATAGTATGAATAAATAATTAAGTCTTTAAACGCAATATAGATTCACTGAAATCAAAGGTTAGGTTTTGTAGAGATAAAAATGACAAAAGTTTAGACAAAGAAAAAAGAGAAGCTCGTAAAATTAGAGATGGAGAAGGAGATGTTACAATGGATATGGCATAAATTCAAAAGACCACCAAAATGACTGTGAACAATTATATAATAACAATGATGTTACAATGGATATGGCATAAATTCAAAAGACCACCAAAATGACTGTGAACAATTATATAATTACAATGATGTTACAATGGATATGGCATAAATTCAAAAGACCACCAAAATGACTGTGAACAATTATATAATAACAATGATGTTACAATGGATATGGCATAAATTCAAAAGACCACCAAAATGACTGTGAACAATTATATAATAACAATGATGTTACAATGGATATGGCATAAATTCAAAAGACCACCAAAATGACTGTGAACAATTATATAATAACAATGATGTTACAATGGATATGGCATAAATTCAAAAGACCACCAAAATGACTGTGAACAATTATATAATAACAATGATGTTACAATGGATATGGCATAAATTCAAAAGACCACCAAAATGACTGTGAACAATTATATAATAACAAATTAGATGGGCGTCTTTATATATGTAACCTACAAAGATTGAAGAAATACAAAATACTTAAAGAAAAATCATAAGTATCTTGTAAAAGTACAAAACCTAATGATAATATTAGTGAATTCTACAAAGAAAGTTGGCCACTGTTTTTTAATTACATTTTCCCCTTCTCTTCCCTCCAGACTTTCCAATATATCTTTCTTCATTCTCCCTCAACTTCATGGCCTCTTTTTATATCAATTTTTATTGCTTAAAATATTTATTTGTAAATACAGCCATATTCCCAAATAGGACCTGTTGAGTCTATATAGTCTTATTTGTATGTATGTTTCCAGGACTGATCATTTGGCACCAGACAACCGGTTAGTTTGCTCTTCCCTGGGAAGGGATACCTCTCCAGCTCCTAACTTTACTCAGTCACCTGCAGTTCTTTGTGTAGGGTTGAAGTCTTGTGGGCTTTTGCCCAAGTAGTTGTCATGTTTGCCAATGTTGTCCTTGTCTGGCTCATGTCATGTTGGTGAGACTTATGGATGGAACTTCTGATGTTACTAAGAGTCACACTATCATAGCAAAGTCCTTGACCCTCTGGATCTTACAATCTTCCCACCTCTCTTCTGCAGTGTTCCCCGAATCTGAAGTCTGGCAGTGTTTTGTCAATGTAACCCCTGTTGGGTTCCACAACTCTGGTGCATTCTTCATACATGCTAGCATTTCAGGGCACTAACTAGCACTCTGAAGGGTTTGTGTTTATCACCTTGGAAAAGGCTTGGTCTGTCTTTCCCCCAAGGATTCTCTTTAGACACACAGGGACCCTTAGCTAAAAGTGGAAGATGTTGGAGCCCACAATACCATACAGGGAATGCACAGCTGACAGACCAATAGGCAGACCCACGGGAAGTGTATACGTAAAAGTCCACATGGAGCAATCCATTTTGCAGATCTGAGGGAACACTCGTCTTTCGGAAAAGTCACAGTCATATCTGTAAAAATCTTGTGAAGCCATAATTCTTTCATTTGAAATGGGATTCATTCCCAAATCACCTCAGCAGTGTGACTTCTACATAAGCAACAGAGTGACCTTGCTCCATTCCCCCAAACCTTGAGACTTTGGAACAACGGCATTTACTCTTTGTTCTAACAGTCAAATTTACATAGAGTCAATTCCACAAAATTACCTGTTAATAGACCACATAGAAATTTCTATTGAAAACAGGTAGGCACTGAACAGGAAGGCAACATGCCCCACCTTTGCTAACAAACATATCTGGGCGTCCCCAAATCCGGTTATTACAAAAGAGATTAGATGAGGAGAATGGGTGAATCCAGGATTCAGGGGTGTTTAGTAACTTTATCTAATGGTTTGGAATGTCAAGTACTTTGCCTTGAATGCTGGCTCTTTCCTGGGTTGAGTCACCTATTCTACATGTCCCTTTTTGTGATTTTGATATGCATTATCATTGTCCTTGCCTACAGAATTTTCCAACTGTGTCTGTAAAAACTAGAAACCTTGTGAAGATCTGCCCTTACTCTTCTTCTTCTCCTCCTCCTCGCTACTTCTACTTCTTCCCCTTACTCTCCTTTCTTCTCTGTAGTCTTCCCCTTACTTTTCTTCTTATTCTTCCCCTCTTCTGTGCCCCCTTCACTTCACTTTTTCCCCTTGCACAAAAAATTAAAGAAGATGCAGAGGTAATGTACTTGAGTCATTTTTTTTTTTACCCTCAGATATTCGTCCACCATAGACATCCAATTCTGAGCCCTGAGGGGGTTCTGAGGCTGGTATTCATGGTCCCCTCTAGGAAGATAGTACCTATTTCAAGACAATTAGAGGAGAAAGCAGCAGGGCTAACTGTTATTTCCCAACTTGGGTGGGCATTCCTGGCTCTTATTAGCTGACTTAGGTCTGGGGACTTGTTTCATTCATAGGTGACATCAAAGCTAGGGGCATGAAAATTCACCTTTGATTCATGACTGTCTGCAATCTACGGTTGCAGTCCCCTGCCCAAGAGAGGATGACAGGTATACTGAGGTGATCTGAAGTCCTCCCCACATCTCAACATGCTATTCAGAGTCCCCTTAGCAACCACAGCTGCAGGAACAAGCTGTCTGTCCTTTCCAAGGCTGCTGCTGGGCTCTTAGCCTGCTATGCGTTCTCAGCACTGGAAGGCTTTTCAGTATTTAAAATGATTTTGTTTTCTATGTTGGGGTGGAACCAGCCCACTCCATGAGCAAAATCTATAGTGCTGAGAAGCGGCAGAAATTGGCAAGGCTTAATAAACCTCATGCCTGACGTGCTCCTGTGGCTATATATCAAAGGGAAAACAAATATATTGACTAATTCCTCTCGGAAGAACATCCATAAATTACAGCTGTTTGAAACCAGCCTGTTGTGGAGAAAGGTTACGGATGATGTCATTTGTACCATTATAGGTATCACCATACCAACCCTGGCCCAGCTTTTCCTATAGCCTCTCTGCTCTGAGCGTGGGATGGACTCAGCATTCTGGGTACATCATGTGGCTCTAGGGTGGGAGAAGAATAATGGCCTCTGTTTGCCTTTTCTGAATCCTTCCCCGCTGCATCATAGGCTTCCTGTGACTCCTTCAATGGTTCACTGAAAAGAGTTCAAGTGCTCAGAGGCAGAATCTAGGAGGGTTTCTGTGGGCTTGGGTAAGACAGAGGGTCTTAGATGTGACTGAATGTAGCTCTTCTGCAAGGCACCCATGGAGAACTCAGAGCTTTACTTCTACATTAAGTGGCCACTGTTGGGTCCAGGGAAAGAATATGGAAAGGCTCCATGTAGATCTAAAGGTGACATTCACTTACTATCATTGATACATTTCAAGCCAGGGTAGGTGCTGTGCTTACCTTAGGGTGCTATTATGCCCTCCACCTGAGGATGAGAAAGCTGAGACCTACAGGTGCTAAGCTGTGTATGTGGTGGGAGACACAAGGAGATATATGAGTACTTCGATGTCCTACTCCCTGGCCTCTGTCCCTCAAGCAGAGAGTAGATTTTGAGCTTAGCAGAGTATCAGAGCGGCAGGTACTCCTTGTGAATACAGGGCCTGGGGTTACAATTTCAGGGAGTCTGAGACCCTGAACCTGTATATATTTCTTAAATAACATTCAAATTGTTGTGGCATGTTGCTGGGTCCTAATGTCTTCCGTGGGAGAGAAGATAAAAAGGCAGCATGCCAATGACCATAGATACTGGGAGACAGAAGGCTTACAGCAGACTCATCTATTTAACAATGGGGAAAAACTTATATACCTTTTCAACACCCAGGCTGGGTGACAGTTGACATCTCATGCTCATCTTTCATTGGCTAGGCATGATTAGGACCTCTGACAGTGACTGTTGCTAGGCACTTAGGAAATACCACTTGGTAGCTCTTTATTGGCTGGGCATAGACAGAACCTTTGACAGCTCCAGGCAGTCTCCAGGTTGACTCCTTTTGGTCTGGTAGGCCTTAACTTCCTATATATCTACCCTTTCTTATGTATTACGTAGGGCACTCAGCGAGAGCCAGAGTTCTTTGCTCAGGCCTTGTTGACCCCAACTCAGGAGGGCTCAGCAACTAGACTGTGCCTGTCTTAGGTTGGCCTGCCAAAGAAGCGTGTGCCTGTCTTTGACTACTATCCCTCGAAGAGCACTCATTCCTGGAGAACTGACAGGGTGTGTGTGTTGGGGGGGGTACTAGGCAGTAACCTTTTGAATTACAAATAATCAGGCATTCATAACCTCCTGTGGAGGACTGAGAGAAGAATGCCTAAGAGCCATTAACACTGAAAAGTCACCTTAGTTACTGTCTACTGGTGTCAGATCTGCTGCATGAGACATTTAAGGAAAATAAAGGTTAATAAAACCACCTACCAATTAATGCATATATGAGCATTCAGGAGTGATTCAATAGCCTTTTTATATTATGCCAAACTTTTTTTTAAAATGAGTAGTCAAAGGCTACAACTTCTGCCCTTAATAAATCAATATGTTATGGGGGCAATGAGAGCAAGAAAGGGAAACATATACATTACCCATCCTGGATTATTCCCTCCTTGGTGGAAGCAGGCTGATCCATGGCTGGATGTACATCACTTACTGGGACCCACATTGATGTGGCAGTCTGAGGAAAAACACAAGTATACCCTCTCCCACAGGTTAGTAGAGAGCTGGTGGCTTCCATTAGAGGGAGATAGGATCTCCCCATCTCACCAGGGATAGGGGTGTGTTCCTTGGAAGGGGTGCCCAGTGCTTATACGCTGGGTTGAAACCTTTGTCATCCAAACTGAGAAAGTTCATATGGAAAAGGACCTCTGTTAAGGCCAGATGATTATGTTTTCTAGCCTCTGGAGAGACAGTCCTGGCCAACAGCTCCTTAAGAGCTCTGTTGGTCCTCTCCACAATGTCTTGTCTCTGTGGATTGTAGGGTATGCCAGTGGTATGAGAAATCTTCCAAGAGCCCAGAAAGTCATTGAATTGGCAGGACCATACAAGCAGTATGCACCACACATACACTTACAAATAATTAAATATAAGATAGATATGTTAAAATGCAATGCTACTCTATTGAGTATATACATCACAACTATCTATCTATCTATCTATCTATCTATCTATCTATCTATCTATCTATCATCTATCATCTACCTATCATCTTCTATCTATTATCTATCTATGTATCTATTCATCTATTTATTTTCTATCATGTATCTATCTATATACCTATCAATCATCTATATATCATCAATATAGCTATCTATTTTTCTATTGACCTCTTTATTTTACCTACTAATCTGTAAATATCAAAGAAAGGTACTCAAGAGTCAAACAATAAGGAAGGAAAGAAATAGAATTTTGGGGAGATAACAGAGATTTAACACCAATAGTCCCTAGGTTTTTGGTTTTATTCTGTTCCACACCAGGTGACTCTTCTTATAGAAAACAGAAACTCTGAATTTTTCTTCTAGTAACATGCTTGGGTTTAGAGAAGGAGAGAGCCATTTTCCAACTCAAAAGCCAGCTTTGATTTTTGAGTTGGAACTCCAACTTTTCTGAGAATTAAAGAGATATAGGTGTTTAGGTAGTAAGATCTAATGTATGAGAGGTAGCAGTGCCCAGTCCTCCGAGTTTTTATTTGAATCTAAAAAGGCCAGTGTGATTAACGGATGGGAGTGGAGGAAAAGACTACATGAGGCTGTATCTTTATTGGAAGTGTAGGGAGCCCTGCTAAGATCTTGTTTTCTGGCAAGTGATTGTCAATTAATTTGATATTATATCCAAAATGATAGTATCCAATAAACCATTCTGTTTTGGGATATCTGGGAGTTAATCCCTGTCCAGTCCAGTTAATCTTTAAAAGTGGTTTCCTAAAGGAGAAGATGGGAAGTGCTCCAATCATGGGCTCTAGGATCATTCACATTGTCCCATGAATTTGAATACTTTTACACTTCAACTAAAGGCATGTCACCAATCAAGGGCTGTAGGATCACCCATTGTCCCATGAATCAGAATACTTTTCACACCAGCTCCACAAAAATATCGTTTGATCTCCAAATCAACCTCACAATTTCCTACAAAACTGATCTGAAGGCCCAGAATAATTTGTCTTTTGTTTATATTTTTAGTATAAACCTTAACACCATTGACTCTAAGGGGCTGGCTGCTGACCCATGTTTACTTGTGTGAAGCTGTAGGTGGTGAGGTGGGCATTTGCTCCCCACACAGCTGGTTCTATGGTTTCTTGAAAAGGCTTCTCTATAAATTGACAAATAAGGGACACACATGCTTTACCATCTCATTTAGCCATTCTTCTCTTTTGGTGTCTGGAAAATGATCCCAGGTGGGCAGACTACAGGCATGCAACCCTAGGTGCACAGCTTGCTCCATCAACAGTGCCGGCATAGGGCACAGGTGGCTGGCCTTGGAGCCATGACTCTGGCAGCACCAGGCCAGAAGCCCAAGTTCCAGCAGTACCCAACTGAAGATCAGTCCCAGGTAGCCAAGGGCATACACTTAGAGCAGCAGCAAAAAGCTGTTGCCAGGAACTGTGAGTGCACACTGGAACAGCCAATTGCAGCTTCTTTCTGTGGTCCAGGCCCAAGCTCCCACTGCTCAGACCACTAACCAAAGCCCTAGTGGGCCCCACAGAAGCAGCAGGCATCCCTGATGGCTCTGGTGGGCTTGGACCCCTGGGTAGCACAGGCTTCAGGCCCTGGGATTCCAAATTTACCAGCGACATGTTGCCATTCTTGGACAGGCTGCTGAAGCCCAAATGGGCTCCAGGCTGCTCTCCATGGCCTAGTGCAAAATCTCCGGGGTCAGCTGCACAGGGCCACAGACCTATTGGGACCACCTGGGAGGACAGAAGCGCTGGAAGAAGCAGGTGGCTCAGATGACAGGTACAAAGAAAGCCCAGCCACGGTCTGAGACAGGCTGAGAGCATATGGTTGCATACCAGGCTAGGAAAGCCTATTACCCCTGAGCCCACACCTTGAAGTGTCACCTATACCCGAGGCTCAGACAGCACCCCGAGACCTCAGCCAAGCAGGAAGCTCACACCGTCACGGTTGACACACCTCAGGTCTGGCCAGCGTCAGCCTCTGGGCCCCTCATCTCCCATGCCTCCATGCATGCTAACTTCTCTCTGCTAACTTCTTCCACAGATGACAGGTCACTCCACCTCCCCACCCCCCTGCCAGCTCCTGTCTGAGGTGGACAGCAGGAGATCAATAGTCAACAGAGGTGGGAAATTGTATAGGACCTTATGTCTGGTGATTAGTGGGGGAACTTTTGTGATTATTTAGGCCACAGCCGTCTGCCCACGTGGTGTCTCTGAACAAGGAACAACATTCAGGAGCCAAGACTTGGCTCTGCCTCCTTGGGTGTCAGGCCTTCTATGTAGACGCTGGGTCAACTGAAACAGGTAAAATTGCCTTCCTAACCAAATGGACAGACAACATGAAGGAAAGGATGGGGGTCCCAATGCTTACTTGCCAAAGGAACTGAGGGGTCTTTCACTGAAAAGACACTGTCTGGGGGGCATTGTGCAGCACTACAAGCGAGGAGAGGAAAATGACTAGAACCTGAGCCGGGGAAAAACACAAAGTTTACAGTGAGTGACAATGAGAAAAGAACTCTGACCAGGTGAGCTCAAAAACCCGCTAGAAATCCCTGTTCCTGACACCGATGTTGCTGGGTCCTAGCGTCTTCCTCAGGGGAGGAGGTGAAAAGGCAGGAATGACCACAGATGCTGGGAATCAGGCTGAAGGCTTACAGAAGATTCATTTATCTAACAGCAAGGGAAAACTTATACACCCTCCCAGTACCCAGGCTGGGTGACAGTTGACAGCTGACACATTATGCTCATCTCTCATTGGCTAGGCACGATCAGAACTTCTGACAGTGCCTGTTGCTAGGCACTGGGATGGATCTAGGTTAAGAACTCTTGGATTCATCTGGGAGCCTTTTGATTAAATGTGGGCCACATAGGCCTGTCTCTTATCTCTTGCTAACCGAGAGAACGTTGTCCGTGGTTGTGTAGGCACTTGACTTGATGTCTTCCCAGGCTGTCTCAAATGGGCTCCCTGGACTGGCACAGGAGAAGACGATAGCCAAGGCCTTTCCAGTGAGCAAAGTTCTTAAGAAAGGGGCAGTACAACAGGGAGCGGACAGAGGGCAGGTTTAGTGGTTGGGCAATATCTATGTTGGGAAGCTGTGGTTGAACCTCAATGTCACTATGTGGCTTGACTTTCATTTGCTTATTGGACAGGTCTAGCTGTTTGCTGTGCTTGTGGGCATTGCGTTCTCAGGGCACCAAGAAGGGCTCTGTGTTGCCCACCAAGGGAGATTCTAGAGAACTCTTCAGTCATGGTCATGGTCTGAGACCCTGCTCTGCCCCCATCCACAGCCCTAGCATGCTCTGGTGCTTCTGAAGCAGGTGTGGGAGCTGTAGCAGCTGTGCTGATGCAGGCGGACTACCCCATGCTTCTGATTGCAGTAATTGTTGCTTAGTGTTTTGTATTTGTCTGTGTATAGCCGTCAGTGGCAGCCGCCCACTCAGTTTCTTTTGGAAAGCCTCCTCTCTCATACACACATGTTCATACATACACAAATACACATGGCTGAAGGCCCAGCCAGGCCCACACTCTGCCTTCGCTCTATTCAGAGAACCAAAATAGCCACTGACACACTCATGGGTGAGCCTGATTGAACTGCCACCCATTCTCCCCCTCTGATGACAGTCCAAAAGCCACCCACCTGTTCCTTGCTTCCTTAGAAGGTTCGCTGAGGCTGGCTGAGGCTGGGAAAGCAGTGCATGAATGGAATCCTGCTTGATTCTAGAAAATTTGCTTCCTGGAATCCTAGGGTAGAATGGGAGAAGGGTAGCAATGGGACCAGAATTTTGTGTTTTCACAAGGGAGAGCAAATTTCTTGGGGGAGTGAGCGACCTATTTGTACGGTAGAGGCAGACTCTTCAGACCTTTGTGACAGTACTGAACTGGGACTCAAACATAGGAACCCAGAAATCCAAGAGCCACTCTCAACACATCACTATGAGGCCAGGAGACTACCATCATCCTTCTGTTGCACTGACCATTGCTTAGTTATCATTTAATGCTGACTGGGAGAATACAGTTGTGTGAATTTTAACACACACACACACACACACAGTTATATGTTTGTGTGTGCGCCTGTGAGTGTTTGTATATTATAATCAGGACACAGAACACTTCTGTCATTGATCACTACTCTATCGTGTACATGTATATGTATGCATATGTGTGTCTATGTATATGATATGTAGGTATATGTGCCAGTTTGGTCATTCGTTTATTCATTAGTTGAAGGACTTTGAGACTTTGATGGTTTTTGTTGTTGAGTTTTTGATGAGGATGAATAAAATTTCTGTTAACATCCATACAGGGTTTCTTCTTTCTTTCCTTCCTTCCTTCCTTCCTTCCTTCCTTCCTTCCTTCCTTCCTTCCTTCCTTCCTTCTCTCTCTCTCTGATTCTCAATTTTTAGTCCTCCAGGAAAAAAGCCCAGTCTGAAATTACTGAGTCACGGGTATATATGTGCTGAACTTGTAAAAATCTGACTGCTTTCTAAAGATTATACTCATTATTATTCTCTTTATAAATTCTTAAAAGTTTTGAATTGATATTAAGTACTATTTTGTTGTAGCCTGAACTTATGTTTCCTTTATGACTAATGATGCTTAATAATTTTTTTGTGTGTTTACTTGCCACCTCTTTGAAAAAGTATGTGTTAAAATTCTTGTGACTACTTTTGTTTCCTGGCTGTGAGATTCTGAGGATTTTCTATATATTTTGGATCAAGGACTTCATTGGATATATTCTTCCAGATATTTAACCCAGTCTGTTGCTTTTTTTCTCATTATTTTAACAATATAATTTAAGAAACATTAATTTTTATCAATAGTTAGTACAACCAAATTTTCATTTATATATTGTATTTTTAGTGTTAAGTCTATGGAACTCATGGCAACTCTCAGGTCACACAGAATTTATCTTGCATTTTCCTCTATTTAATTTTGGAGATGATAAGGATACCCAAGGATATAGGCTATCATGCCTGCTATGGAAACATCGCACCAATTAGCTACATCCTAAATAATCTATCTTTAAAAGTTTAAATGTTTTTACTGTTTAGATCTCTATTTTAATTTTTCTACATATTATTATGTTAAATTGAAATGCAATAGGGATAAATTCTGATTCTACTACCAGTGGCGCTGAAAACTGCCCAAGCCACACAACTGTCACCACATTTCTCTTTTAAAATTATATTAGCTATTCCAGTTCCTTCGCGTTTCCATCTTGTCAACTCTACAAAACACACACAAAATCATTAATACTATTTTATAGAATTGCACCAGATTTGTAGATGAGTTTGGAGAGAATTGGTATCTCCACTCTTCTGAGTCATTTAACCCCAAATAGTGTATCTCTGTCCACTTACTTGTGTGTGTTTTGATTTCCCTAATCAGTATCGTGTAACTCTAGCATCTGAAATCTGCAAATGTATATGTTACGTTTGGTATCTTCTTAGGCATTTTGTTTTTTATACTGTTTTCTTTTCAAATTGTTTTTTTTATGGAACTATTCAGATTATTAGTGTGTGCGTGTGTGTGTGTGTGGGGTGTTGACTTTGTTCCTATATGCTTCGGTTTTAGGGGAGATGTCATTATTTAGATTTCTTCAGACTTTCTACTGAAACAATCATGTTGTCTGTGGATAAAAGATAATTTTATTTCTTTTCTATTTTTTGTGACTTTGATTTGTATTTCTTGACTTATAACACTTGGTTGGACTTCTAACCCAATATTCAGTAATTGGAAAATAGCCATGATTCCTTCATGCCTGATCTTAGGAGAAATATTTATTCTCTTACCATTAAACATTATATTGATATAGGAGCTTTAGAGACACACTTAGGAAGTTGGGGAATTTCTGGTCTGTTCCTGGTTTATTGAGAGTTTCTCATAAGTGGATATAAAAATTTCAGGTATTTTTTTCTACACTGATTCATTTTGTCATCTGTTTGGATGGCTCATGCCATTGCACCATACTGTCAACTGATTTGCAAATGTAGAAATACCCTTCCATTCTTGGGGTGGACTGACTTGGCCACAGTCAATTTTTTTTCTACAAATTCATGAACTTGAACTCCTAACATTTGGGTGATGATTTTTATGTCTATACTCTTAAAGGAATTGATTTATCCTATACTTTGTTTTTTTTCTTGCTTGTGTAAAAATGGTTGAGAATCAGTTCATTCATTCTCTTTCATCATATAGAATTATGAAATGAATTTTAGAATTTGCCAATGAAGTCTTGTAGTACTGGAGTTTTGTATTTTAGAAGGGTTTTGAACTATCAGTTAAATTTCTTTAATACTTATAGGGTTTTTTGAGTACCTTTCTCATTCTTTGGTGAGTTTTGGTAAATAGAGATTTTTAGTAGCTCCCTTCCCTCCTTCGAGGTGTCAAACAGTAAATGGATGGTACACAGTATTTGCTTCCTGTCCTTTAAATGTCTGTAGGTTCTGCAATGATAACTTCTCTCACATGCCTCGTATTAGCAATGCATGCCATCTCATTTTCTCTTTTGGTCTTACTAAAATAGAGTTTTTCATTGATTTTCTTTGGGACTACTTTGTTCTTTTTCTTAAAGTGGAAGCATATATTATTGATTTGATACATCTTTGCTGATGGAAACATTGTATGCTATAATTTTCTCTCTGTGAGATACTTTAATTACAAACCATACATTTTGATAGATAATGTTTATATGTATTTCAGTTCTGTTCAAACTTTTTCAATACTTCATGAGACTTCTTTAACCCATTGGTTATTTATGTTACTAAATTTCTAGCTGCTTGGTATTCCTTATATTCTGTGTTATTTACTTCTAATTTCTTTTCATTATAGCTAGAAAATTAATTTTGCATGGTCTCAATTCTTTTAATTTGGTAAGGCTTGTTTTATGATCCAAAATATGGCCTTTCTGGGTGGATTTCCATGTGTACTTGAAAAGAATGCATATTCTAATTTGTTGCATTGAATCTTCACTGACTTAATTAGATTTAGTTGATAGGTATCTCTTCAAGTCTTCTATTCCTTACTGCTGTTTTTCTGTTCTGCGTTTTACTGAACAAGAAAATGTCAAAGTTTCCTGAAATTTTGCACTTATTTCTTCTTTCTTTTTGTTTGGTCACTGCTTTATGTATTTTTAAACTCTGCTATTTTATGTATATCATTCTTTCTTGGCCATTTGATCCTTGTATTGTTACACATTTTTTTCAGTAGCTCTTTAAATATTCCTTGCTCAACTTGAATGGTAGACTAGTCACTCCAGGTTTCTTTTGGCTATTATCCATTGTATCTCCTTCCTGTTTTACTTTGAGATTTCTTGTAATCACATTTGAAATTAGTTTATTTTTAGATAGTACAAACTGGAGACATACTTTCTACCCATTCTGATGATTTTCATTTTTTAATTTATGAGTTTAGACCATTTACACTTAATATAATTATTGATAATTTTAGCTTCCAGTATATAATGTTACCTTTTCTCCTATTTCTATTTTTCCTGTCCTTAATTATTTTTCTTACCCCCTTTTAGGTTACTTGGGTTATGTTTATTCACATCAGGTTACATGTACTTTGAAATTATTTTAGCACCGACTTTAAACTACCATAATACAATGTCCTCATGTCAGAGTGCTTTTGCCTTCTTTTCTACTTTTGTGGGGCCAGGATTTAGTCTTTTAAATAGTGGCCTCACAGTAGCTTCACATTAAGTAAATCAACGAAGACCAAGTGATTCAGATTTATGTTTGATATTTGGGATATCTCATGCTCAGTACATTTTCTTCTTGATCAGAGGGTAGAACATTTTTCTTTTCTCCCTGATCTATAGTTTAGTTCTAAGTTCTTCTGGATTAGAATTTTAGACTTATATTTAACTATGTCTGTGGATAGACAAACCAAGAGAAAATGATGTTTCAGCTGGCCCTAAAATGTATGTCTTCCTAAAAGGGCTTAGGAATTAGGTTGCCCTCTGTGTGTTAAATATCAACTCGTTAAGGATTTTAGTAGCACTATATAAAAAGCCATCCAGGGCAGCCAGACTCATTAATTAATAACTTGATAACAAATAGTAACATGATGAAATTTAAAAAGTGTAATTTTGGACTAAGAAAATCACTGGCGGAGAGAGAAACTAGAGAAAGGAGGGAGAAGATAATGTTGACAGTGTGGATTTAAGCCATCCAGGAGCTACAGAAATTGGAAGTTCACAGGCACTCTTATCTGCAAACAGTGGGTAGATGCATGCAGCTGTCTCAACCTGATTCCCTTAGACACCCCATTCTTTCTTCCTCTCTTTGTTCTGGTTTTGAGAGTATCAAGATAAGTTCTTCATAGGCATTTTCCTTTCAATTATGAAAGCACCAACTAGAGAGTCCTATGAGGAGAAATGGAGATCTCTACTTTTTTCTGCTTTCTTGAGTTCTATGAATTAACAGTAGAGTTTTTTGTATTTGTTTGTTATTCCCTTTAAAATAGCATTTGTCAGTCTGTGAGTTGTAACCCCTTTGGGGGTCAAATGGACCTTCACAGGGGTTGCCTAAGAACAATTAAAACACAGGTATTTACATTATGATTCATAGCAGTAGCAACATTACAGTTATGAAGTAGCAATAAAAATAATTTTGTGATTGATGATTGATAGGTCACCACAACATCAGGAACTGTATTAAAGGGTCAGAGCCATAGGAAGGGTGAGAACTGCTTCTTTGAAAAGGCAAAGATAACCATGGTGAAGTTAGGTTCCCAGCACTCAAGATCGGAGGCTGTCAAACTCTTGTAACTCCTGCTCCAAGGATTCTTTGCCCTATTCTGGCTCCTGTGGTCACTGTACTGGCCTCTGAGGTACATATACCCACATAAAACACCACTAGCAACAAAATGAGAATTCAAAGAGCAATGTCCTCTAGGAATTGAAATTCCAAGGGCAGAAAACACAGACTTAAAGAGAAAGTTAAGGCATAAAGCTCAGGAATTGTATGCACTGCTGTTTTGATGTCTGTGACCTGACTGCAGAAAGGAAGGGCTTATTTGCATCCACAGGTTGAGGGCACAGTCCACCGTGGCAGGGGAGTTATGGTGATGAGAGGTCAAGGAAGCTAGCCATGTGCTCCTGGTGGAGAAGAGAGAAAGAAAGGCTGGTGCTTATCTCGTGTTCTCCTTTCTGTGCAGTCTCTGACTCTAGGCAATAGAGAGAATGGTGCCTCCCATATTTAGGGTAACAGGAAACAGAAATTCTCTATAGGAGAGAGGCATAGGACATCTTAGAATGAAGGCAAAATGGGACACCAGGCTGTGAGACCACATATACTAAGGAACTCTAGGAGAGAAAGTGTTCGTAAGGGTAAATGAAGCTGACAGGATTCTCTTTGGGTCCAAATACTGGGAGGGGATACAGGCAAGAATACAGAGCTCAGAGATGAAATGTGATAAATACACAAAGTGAACAAACCAAAAAGTAAACTGAATCCAAAGAAAAACGAAAATCAACATGAAACAAAGAATTGGTGGTGGTGGTGGGGAGGACAAAAGTAACCACAGTGTTCCCTGAAGTTTGTCCACATGAGGCGTCTACCTGGTCACAGTAACAATGCACACCCAGTGGATAGGCTAACGAAAATTACAATCTATTTCCTCTGGGAGAATATGGGATTGGCTAGGAATGTGTCTATTTTGGGCAGGGCAGGAGCGGGCAGAGCAAGCCTTTGCCTCCCCTTTGAAACTGTTAGTGAAGAGAGAGGCTGGACTCTAAAATGCAAGACGTAGCTAAACATACGTGTAATTTGGATGAATGGAGATAAATACTGAATGGCTCTGCTATAAATATTGAGCGTGTTTTGTTCTGGTGACTGAGCAATGAAGGAAATGAAGAGGAGGTGGCTGCTGTTTGTTTCCTAAGGCGTGCATGAAATAAGCAAATGCAGAGTTGACAAAAAGGAAACCTTAAAAGCTAGGAAAGAAAGTAGGGGGAAATTATTTTCTGTAATTGTCTACCTGTAGACAGAAATGTATACAAGTTAAATGAGTAAATAAATTAAATAATAGCATAAAAAACTTGAAATTTCAAAAGATCTACTACTTTCCAACAATATCCCAGGTTAGGGACAAGCCTTCAACACTTTCATGCTTCTGGAGCATTCAAGATTCAAACAATAACACAAAACATAGATTAGGTTGGATTTGGTGAGAAGATTATACATTTGCACCCCTTTCCTCTGGAAAGAAAAAAGCATAGCAATGTTTATATAGTCCATTTGATGGCTGATTCATTTCACTCAAAAGACCTCAGAGGCATTTTAACCAATGTACCCACTTTACAAAGCTCACACTGTATCCTGAAGAGACCAAGTAACTTGAATTGGGGCTTAGGACCAACGCGTCACATCATGGACCCAGAACTGTGACTTGATCGCTGGTCCTTTTTTTTTCTCTGCACTCACACCGTGATACCTTTCTCAAAGAATGCCAGGATAACAATGTGAGAAGCTTGGGTGAGCTATTCCTGTTATTGAGTCTAAAAATACCAAAATTCATGTGACCTATAAAGCACTGACGAGCCTGCCTCGGGCGGGCTTCCAAATGTCAGGGCCCCAGAAAAGGAGAAGTGGTGCCAAGCAGCAGGGGGCCTGCTGGCAGGGAGGACCTGGCCCACATCTGTCTGAAACACCTGGCAGAACCCGGGCAGAGAGGCGAGGGCACACAACAGTCTACGGCTTTCACCCTTTCACCGTTGCAGTCACTTAGGGAACTTTTAGAGACAGGCTGATGGAGGTGACACACACTGAAGCAGTGATTGCCCTCCCCTCCTCTGTCCCTCCCCTTCTTCCTAGCTCTTTCTCTCCTCCTCCCTTCCTTTCTCATTGTCCCCCTTCCTCTCCTTTTCTTTCTCTTTCATCTATCTCTTCCTCCTCTCCTCCCCCTTTTCTTCCTCCTCTTTTTTTTTTAATTCTCCCACTCCCTTTTTCTTTTTCCGTCACTGCGCTACACTTAGAAGGAGCCACCTCTGGAACTATTCAAAATATGAGGAAAGCCTGTCTCTCTATCTCTGAGCCCCAGCAACTTTGAGCAGTTAGCACAACTTGCTTACGGTGACATGAAGACTCAAGAAAAGACTGTGTCACAGAGGCCAAGGTAGGGCTTCAGAGCATCTAGAGTGCTTCGGTACTGCTGGAAAGGCAAAGGTTAGTCTAACCCTTGGGGAATACTCTGTTCTTCCTGAAGACATGTAGGAGTCCCCCACTCGTCTTGAACTTGGAATAAGATAGTCCCATTCTGCCAGGAGCTAACTGACAAAACAGTGGAGAGGATTCCTTGCTAAGAGTGTAACCAAGGAACCCTTCCAAAGAAGAAAGAACAACACCTCCCATGAGCCAGGTATGCCATTTCCTGAGCTTTGCAGTAGTTTTCTACCTGGGAAGAATTTTCCTTATTAAGACCGCACTGTAACCTATAGGGATACTAAGAACATAGAGATCATCCCACCACTAAAATGGCAGTGTATCTCTCAGGATTTAAACATCGTCTCCAAAGCTCACACTGAACTTAATCCCCCAGTCCATGAGTTGATGTTCTTTGTAGAAGAAGCCACTTGGGAGATTAAACATGATCATAAGGACAGGGCCCCCACGATGGGACTGGTTGTTTTGTAGGAAAGGAGAGAGCTGAACTGAGAGTCACCTGCTCAGCTTTGCCATTGCTCCTCAAACTCCAGTATTGCTTAAAAGGAGGCTCTGAAAACTCATTGATCCACACCTCCCTTTTTGCCACTTGATGGCAGCACACCTACACCCCTGTCTGCCCTTAAGGAGAAGCTGCTCTGTCAGCATAATCTTGACTTGTCCCCATTGGAGAGGTGAGTGTGTAGACCAGGGACTTTTTCACATTGCCGCTTCCTTTCTCTTAGCTCCCTGGGTTTCTTTGGCAGAATGGTTCACTTCCCGTTTTTCCATGCTTATCCACAACTGAAAAGCTCCTTGGCCTCTTCAGCACCTCTGGTCATACTCGTTCCCTTCCTCCAAAGCTGTCTTCTTACCTCTTTTGTATCCTCTTGGAGCAACACATTAACTGCTTGAAGGTACTGCTCTTCAACCAGTGGCTGGTGTATCTCTTGAATAAACTGTTTCAAACTTGTTACATATTCCTTTCATCATGTTGTTCTGTCCTTGTTGAGCTGTAGAAAGAAGGTGGGGCCTTTCTTTCTCATGTCTTCAGAACAATTGAAGCAAAACAAACAAAATCCTTACATCAGTATAGTCAAAATAGTGGTTCTGTTGTGACTTTGTATCCCTTACACTTAGTTTGGTCCCTGTGTGGAGTGGATGGCCAACCAAGACTTGTTGGTTAAATCATCAGACAGAGTCAAGAGTAACATCAATATGTCCAGGCACTTATCCATATGACCTGAAAGCCTACATTCCTTACACTAAGCCTTAAAATTATTCACACAGCTGATTGTAATGGCATGCAACTGTCATCCAGCAGTGGGGAGACAGAGGCAGTCCTGGGTTAGGAGTTCAAAGTTATCCTTAGCTATACAGCCAAGCTCAAAGGCTAACCTGAACTGTGTAAGATTGCCTCAAAATATCAAAACCTTACAATTTTCAGTATAAAATTAATTATACAACTTGATGGATAATAAGATATATTCTTCTAAAACTTATATATCTTTGAAGTTAATATTATTTTTTATTTTATCTGTATCAATTCTGCCATTTATATTTTTTAAAAAATTGCCTTGCTGACCTCTGTCATTCCTGACTTTTGTCATACCAGTTTTGAAAGCTTTAAGATTTCAGTGTGTCATCTTCAACTAATCCCTGCCACTCGGTTCCTGTGCTCAATCACTCACCTGGTCTGTCTGCTTTCTAATTCAACAGTCCTTACTATCCTCTGCAGAGTCCTGTCCTCGTGTCCCCTGCCTGGCTCAGCTCCCACACCCAGTGTGTCTCCCAAGCAGTGTACCATCACCCAGCTGGACACATTCCTCCTTCATCGTTGGTGTTTCCAATCCATTGTTCAGCTCTTCCTCATAGCTTAACAGCAGCAAAATGCAACTAGTTTTTCACACAATTGTATTCATCCTCACAAAAGGTTCATGCTAGCTTTGTTAAAACTCTCAGGCCTTCTCCCACTCACCAAACTCATCTCCCTGACTCGGGTCTGAAACCCTTCCTAGCACTCCCTAGAGCCTCCAGTCTCCAGTCTCCATCCCTTTCTCTTTCTGCCATGCTAGCCACTTGTGTCAGTCCTGTGAATGTCCCTTCTGAGCTCCTTCCTAGCCCTCACAGAAGCTGCCTCTTCTCTTCTACTATCCCCTTCACAGGCTCCCAGTCTTTTAAATCCCTTAGAAATTTAGCATTTCTTTGCTCGAGTCACCCTGTTCCCACTCCACTGGAATATTCACTTTCTTTGATCTTTCACTGACAACATGGCTACATGTGTATAAACTCCTTTGTCTTATGTTCCTTTGTATACCTGGAGCCTAGCAGAGGGGCCATCTCAGAGTACATACCACATAGGCATCTGCCAAATAAAGGGATTCCTCCTTTATTGACCGAGGTTTCTATCCTACCTGGTCCCTCTATGTTAGCCACACCACCCACAGCTTTTTAGTCCCAAATAAACACACAGCGGTCTACATTAACTATAATACTGATTGGCCTACTAGTGCAAGCTTCTTATTAACTCATAACTTATATTAGCCACTAATTCTTGTCTGTGTTAGCCATGTGGCTTGGAACTTTTTTCGACGAGGCAGTCATATCTTGCTTGCTCTGTGTCTGGGTCATGACTGCAGACTGCAGAATCCTCTTCCCAGGATTCTCCTGTTCTCATTGCCCCTACCTTTACTTCCTGCCTTGTCATCCTGCCTTGCTACTGGCCAATCAGCATTTTATAAAAAATAATACAAATGACAGGATAAAAGATCATTGTCCCACAGCACTCCCCCTTTAAAAAACAAAATAAAACAAGAACTCTGAATCTAATATATTTTGTTTAGCTTTTCTCCTAACCATTATCCATAACAACTTGTAACCAATATTTTTTAAAAAGGAAAATATCCATAGTATTTTGGGAATGTGGGTGTGGTTTGCCAGGCTTCTTCCTGCTGACTAGAGGCACTGATAATCTCATGGGGATCTAAATAAAATTTAGAATTATAATCAAGTCCTGACTGGAGTGTCCTGTGAGTCTTGATCATCTCAGGCAGCAGTCTTGAATCTATTCTGGATGTAGAACTCAGACATCTGGGCCATTCCTCCTATCGGAGATTTCTCAGGGTGTCTTCCTTGATCAAACCTGATTTTTCTTAACCTGGAATAAATCCACAGCCTCTCATTTCCTGTGGAAACAAAAAGCAAGACCTCTTCTCCAATGTAATATACCTTTTGATTTCAATTTTGAAGTCAAGGTATTTTCAAAATACCTATCTTGAAATAATTCAGCATTTATAAACAAATATCCTTTAGCAGCTGTTATTCCTTCCTCAGCATTCAAACAATTCAAAGAGAACATAATAACTTACGGATCACTGATCTAGATAACAGTCCTCTGCACAAATGGGGAATAGGAACGGAGTCTAGCAGCCAGAAGTGAGAGCCAGAAGCAAGAGAGAATGCATAATTTACAGCTGCATTTATAGTATAACAGATCATGCCCAAGTGGGCTGGTATCTTAAATATCTTACAGGTTATTGGCTGAATGAGTAGAATGTGCTTCCACAGCACCGCTTAGCATGTATTAGTCATTAATACCATTAATACATGGTAGTTTAATCCATATGCCAGTTCTTGTGTGGTCAAGTTCAGTGTGACAGACCCTAAGACAGAGAGAGGTCAGAGCAGGGAATTCATGGAGTCACTAACATTTGCTTTCTTCAGAGTCAGATGGATGTTATTTTTTATCTCTGAAGGAACTGTGGGTCCTTCTATATAAATATCATTAGGCCTGTATTGATTCTGTTTGTTGCTCCATTTCCTCCATGCCCTGGGGTCTCTTGCTTTGGTTGTTTATGAAACAGTCACATCAGTTATTCCCTCCTTTGATGCTTTATTCCAAAAATTATGTCTTAAAAGGGATAGATCCCTGAAAGGAACTGGATCATTACTATGTTTTCTGTGGCCCCATTGCTTTGAATTTAATTCTTTGAACTCTTTAAATTTTATTTTGTGTAGAGTGTAAGGCAAAGGGCTATTGTCCCACTAACTGTGGCGAATTTTCCCAAAACCACTTATTGAAAAATCCAGTTTTTTTCTATTGGATTATAGAACCTTAAAAATAATTCACTGGATGCTGCTACACTTCCAGGCTGTTTGGTTGCTTTTGCGTATTGTTATGTCAGCTCTCCAACATTATCGCAATATTTCCTAGTTTGTTTCTTTCCTGACAAGGTAGGTCCTGCAAGTTATGGACACTTTACTCCCAGTAATATTTCTTTTCAAACATTATTTTGCTCCACTATTAACTATTTTCCAACAATAAAATGTCATTACTTTTAAGGGATAATTATTTAAATTATAAGTATGCCACGTGTTTATTATATAAATTTAAGAAATATAGAAAATTAAAAGAATGAAACTCTGGAAATATTAATGTTTGTTTATTTCCCACTGGTTTTCATTCTGTGAGAATCTGGACCATACAGATAGGATCATATGACAAGATGTATTGTATCCTTCCTCTGCCATATCTGCTATGATGATCTGAATGTGAACTATCTCCCATAGGCTCACATGTCTGAACACTTGCTCCTCACTCAGTGGTGCTATTTGGTGCCATATGGAACCTCTAGGAGGTTGAACCTTGTTAGAGGAAGTTCATCACTGGGTATTTGCCTTGAAGCCTTCCTTCCTGTTCTCTCTCTCTCTCCCCCTTTCACACACACACATACACACTTTTCTCATTTTTTTCTTCTCCTGGTATGCAGATAGAATGTGAAGTCGCTGCTTCCTGACTGCCAGGTTACCCTCACACTCTCTGCTCTCTTGATTTCCCTACTCTGTCTCTTTAGAACTGGAATGCATTCTCTTCTATATTGCCTATGGTTATGGCACTGTAACCCCAATCTACTTTATAAGCACTTTTGTATTTAGTTACATACAAAACTGGAAGCAGGGGATACACAGAAAACCTACACCCCAAATTCTCCCCTGACCTCGACACGTTTGTTGTGGGATGCACACTCACAGGCATGCCATGCCTTTAAACAATAATAAATAAGTTAAAAAGAAAGTTTGAAGTCATCTTTGTGCTGTATTCCCACATATTTAAAGTTTTAAATTGTACTTAGTGATGCCCCTGTGGTGGATCTTTAAATATGGCAATAACATCATATTTTGCTTCCCTTAAACATCATGATAATGAAAATCTGTGTAAATATATTTTTGTTCACATTTGATCATTTCCTTAGGGTGTATTTATAGATCTGGGTCAACAGGTATGTGCAATTTTAAGGCTCCAAATTGCTTTTTAAAAAGATTATACCAATTTAAACTCCCACTAGCAGGGTATGAAAATGTCTGTTTCTTGCCAAAACACGGGTATTATTGTCTCATTGAGATTTTTGTTGAGGTTATGTTAAATCTATAGATCAATTTAGAAAAAAATTGCCTCCTTTGCAATATTGATTTGTTTCTTCCAGGAAGATAGTGTGTCCCCACTTAATTAAATCTTTGTTGTATATCTCTCAGTGAGGTTTTGTTGCTTTCTTCATATAAATCCTCCCCATTCATTATTGGGTTTATTTCCAAGTGACTCACTTCATTTTTTTCCCTTTGGCTATTGCGAATGGCATTTTATAAATGTATATCATGCACATTCCCTCAGTGTCCTACAAGCAGTTGACCCTTTACGGAAAATAAAATTCTATGTTCAGTTGGTTTGGCAAAGGCTATACCCTTCACTTAGAAGCTCTCATGATAAATTCATGAAAAACTGAAAAGTCCTATTTGCAAAGAAATTCTATGAGCATTATTTACCACCCCCTCGCACATGGAGTGCACATTTGATGACAGACTATTTCCTTCTCATACAAGACATAAAACCTTAATACACAATCTATAATTATTCAATAGGCTGACATGCTAGGCAGTCTACTGTTATAGACTGATGAATGGCTATGGTTCTTCGTTCCTCCCTTAAACTGCACCATTACCTGGGATGTTGAAGAGTTCTGCTGTGACTCTCAACTTGGTTGTGTGATTTTGGCCAAAAAGATAGCAGAAAGCAGAAAGCATATGGGTGATTTCAAAGTGGGCTTGTTCCCAGTTGCATTTCTCCACATTTGTGGAGAAGATGTATTTGGTTACTGTGTTGGGAGAAGGGATTTATGAGGCAAGGATGAGTTAACACAACTCATATCATTTTATTCTAAACCTATTCAAGCCTGTTCTGTGTCTGTGTGTGGATGTGTGTGTGTGTGTGCATGGGTGATCTTGCTTATATGTGCACGTGTGGAGACTAGAGATCATTTTGGGAAATCTTCTTTTATACTTCTCTGTCTTATATTTGATATAAGGACATTCAGTGGACTAGAGGCTCCCTCTTTAGACGAGCCTGGCTGGCCAGTGAGCCCTGGATTCTGTCTGTTTCTGCTCCCCATCAACCATGTGGTTATAGGTAAGCATCTATGTCATCCCTGGCTTTTTAGTGGATGCCGTGGATCCAAATGCAAGTCCTCATGACTGTGCAGCAGCAAGTGTCTTATCCACTGACTCATTTCACCAGCCCAATCAACCAGCTCTCTTCATGAACACGAACCCATCTGAGACCAGGAAAACCACTCGGTTGACTTTCAGACTTATGAGCTAAATAGTCACTCTCTCTCTCTCTCCTCCTTACACACACACACACACACACACACAGAGAGAGAGAGAGAGAGAGAGAGAGAGAGAGAGAGAGAGAGAGAGAGAGAGAGAGAGAGAGGTTTCCCTCAGTGGTACTGGGGATTGAACCTAGGATTTCCTGCATATTCCACTGGGGATTGAACCTAAGATTTCCTGCATACTCCACTAGGTTCACTGTGCATTGATCCCTAGATCAATGAAGCCTGGCTGGTTTTAGGGCTCTGAATGTGAGTGACTTGTTGCCTAGCATTACTGTGGCAGGAGATAAGTGGCGTACCTACTTTGACTAGGGTCTGACCTAAGCCATTAGTTGAAATGCCATAACCTTTAGTATATTAAAGAAATTTTTACTCCTATTTTTCTAAATGCTTTTTATCACCAATATTATTCATCTTTATCTTATTGAATTTTCTGAGAATGGATATCACGTTGTAGCCAAGATTAGCCTGGAACTTAATATACAGCATAGGCTGGGCTCCAAGTCACAGCAATTCTCGTGCCTCAGTCTTGTACGGGATGCAGCTACAGGTGTGAGCCACCACATCCAGCTCTACTGAGGTTATTCTAAGCTTTTCTAATTGATGTGGTATTTTATATTAATAGACTTTCTTAGAATAACTTATCTTGGCCTTCCTACGGTGAGTTATACTTGGTAACGGTTATCATTCTTTGATGTAGTATCGAATTCCATATGCTAGTATTTTCCTTAAGAATTTATCTGTAGGAAAGTTGGCTTATAGCTTCCTATTTTGACTAAACTTTTTCATTTTTGGCATAAGGCATATGTCAACTTTGTAAAATGACTCATTCATTTTTCATCTTTGTCAATGCTGTCAATCGCATTTTACCAACGGAAATTGTCTAATCCCGGAAATACTAATAGAGTTCACTATTAAATGCTTTGATCAGACAGTCTTTCCTGTAGCTTATTAATTATTTAATAATTTATTTATTTATTTTATAACCGCTGATTACTAGTTCTAAGTTTCCTTATTTTGATTTTTTTAAAGCACAACTTACATTTCCTTATGATTTTATAGTAAATAATGTATACTTTATTTCATTTATTGTCAAAAACTACTTTACGATCATTCTGGGTCAAAGTCTGATATAATAAGCAAATAGCAAGACAGTCACTTCAGCAATTACAGCTCAACATCGAACTTGAGTTTGCATCTTAGTGTGACCTAGCATTTCTGCATAGAGCAATGTGACTGACTCTCAGTGTGACCAACATGTGCCCTCATTTTGGGAAGCTAGGTAGTGGGGGTGCCTGACACTTTGTTGTACTTTTTCACTACTTGGAGAAGACTGGCTAAGAGAAGTGATGTGGACTCAGGAGTGTTGGAATATTGAATACTTTTACATGATTTATGAACATAACATATGAGAATACTTGAATATTTTAAAAACTCTAGGACCAGATCGCCATATTTATCACCTTAAGTTGTGATTAATATGGGATTTGAGGTCTAATGAGTGCATTGGTTTGTATTAATTGTCAACCTAACAGAGTTTAGAATTACCTAGGATATAGGCTGCTAGGCATGCCTATGCGTGATTATCTTGATTACAGCAATTGATAAGGGAGAACACATCTTAATTGTGGTCAGGACCATTACCTAGACAGGGGATTCTGGGATGTATAAAATGGAGAAAGTGAGCTGAACAATGATTTGCATTTATCCCTACCTGATTGTGGCTGCCTCAAGCTCTGGCGGTCTTGACTTCCTCATCATGAAGGATGTGCCTTGAACCATGAGCTAAATACAACCATTTTTGTTTAAGCTGCCTTTATCAGAGAATTCCACCACCACGTTACCAGGAGAAGAAAGTAAGAAGACAATGAGCCACACAAGGCATACCTTTAAAAATCTGGTCTGCTTCCTCGATGGTTTTGGGATAAGCTGAAAGGGGGTAAGCATTCACACACCACCAAGAGCAGCAGAGCTTTCTATTTTGTGGACCTCCTGTTTGGCGGAACCTTGTTGATTGTTCAGGCTTAGGTTTTGACGTCTAGTTTTATCAGCAACAATAGCAAATGTTTATTCATAGCTTACCAGGTACAAGACACTGCTCTAAGCACTGAAACCACATCCGTTTTGCAGATCAGGAAAGGGAAGTGCAAATGTTGACATGGCTTCTCTGTGTTCACCTGTTACTGGGCCTCACGTCCAAAGAGTTGGGTGTAAACTACACTGTTGCTCTCTCATACCACTACCTCTAACTCCTTCTCATTACCCCCTTTCCACATGTTTACCACAGTGCCTGGCTGAGACCTGAGCTTCTAGTGGCGTTAGATAGTTGCGATTTACATGAGGATAGAAAGTGAGGAAAGCCGGAAGTAGAAGAGTAAAAATGGATAAGGTATCATGAGATAACATTTTTTAGCCTCCTCATCAAGAATGATGCCCGCCATGCAAACAGAAATACTGGAATGTCTTCCTCATGTCACCATTGGAAGGACTTTTATCAGTCAGAGCTGACACATACTTAATACCTCGTAAACATTTCTTGCTAATTATAGTGATGACCATAAGACCAAATCTCTGCCAGAGGGTGTGGCTTCTTTGAAGTTACTTTGCTTTTTGATACCCAGTGCCCTCATTCGTTAGACGGGGCATCTTCTTGGATCTATGATCCTGTGATCTGTGACCCCTACTGGAAAGTAAAGCTATGAGAATGCAGGCTAAAGATGACTGATGAGCAAGGTATTCACATAGGGCAGTTGAGGACTCTTGCTACATCTTGTCATGGAAGCAGCTGTTCATGCAACTCGACTCCCCTCCCTTACATCCGGCATCTGGATACTGACAACTTGAGCTGGGGTTGAGTCCGGAGTAGTATCCATAGACACTTTCTACATTTCACATTCAGGGCCCTCACGGTCACTCAAGAAGAGGATTGATGCATTGGACAGACACACAAAACCCAGGTGACTCAGTTGACTTGAGTTTTGAATAAACAATAATTGCTTAGTATAAACAAGTCCCATAAACATTTAGAATAATTATCTGCCATTTAAATTCAGTGCCCTGGTTTCCTGACACTGTAGCCACTCTCTCAGATGGAAAGGGTACTGAGAATCTGCATTTGGTCAACCTGTTCTTGGAAGTCAAACAGCCAAGATCTAGAACCTCTGCCCTTGTTGCTTCTTCTGGGAGTAAAGGACAGACTAGCTAAGTGATAGTATTTGTGTGCTGTAAGTTACCAAAGAGAAGAACATCTCTTGATTCAGTAAGGCAATTATTATATTTTGAGTAAAGAACAATTGATTATCTGGCATGAATGTCCCAGACTGTGGTTTAATAGAAATCTGTATCTACAACCTATTGTCGCTGTTGAGTTAGAAGTAAATATGTTCTAATAACCAACTGGTATTTATTTAATGTACAATAACTTGCCTGCTAAGCTCAAATAAAATGCACAGTTAATTAAAACCATCTCTGTACCATGTCCTCTAGGGGAAAATATTTTACACACAATCTGACTTGGGACTTTTTTTTTTCTTAACCTTCACAACTGAGCCCCTGTTGGGAGATTTTAATATGATCTGTATGGGGGGTTGTCTTGAAAATAGATTTGCTGGGCAGTTTTCATCATGCTTGGAGTCATAGAAACCCTATTTATTTATCTACTGTGGAGAAAGCTTCAGGGAGCTCACAAAGCAAAAATCCTAGGTTAATGCCCTAATCTGACCACACGTGGCTGGGGTCAGATGGGCTGGGGTCGTACTGTTCTGGTTGGTGTTAATACATAATGTTCCCCCACAAACTTATATGTGGAAGGTTTAGTGGAGCTGATGGCAGGCACTATTTTGGGGGATTGTAGAGATTTTGTGAGGTGGGTAGTGCCAGAGGAGGTATGCTACTGGGGTCTACTGGATCTGCTGGATCTCCAGTTCTTTTCTTTCTTGCTTCTCACTGGTCTAGGAGGGAAGCATCTCTTTTCTCCTATGCTGCTTCTGCCTCTTATTGTTTGACCCAAGTGTATGGGGCCAAGCAACCATGGGCCAGACTCTCTGAAACTGTATCAAGAGACTTGATCATTCTTCCTTTTAAGTCCTTTGTGACAGGGTATTCTGTCCCAAGGACAAAGAAAATAACTTACAGACTTGCCTGCTTGCAGCTCAGTCTGAATCTATTCCTTTTTCTGAGTCTGAGCTTTTCCCAACAGGTCCAAAAGACGCCCCGCAGCACACGGAGCGTAAGTTAGTCTTGACTTCGTAAGTGGGTCTTCCTGTGTGCCCTGTCCCCTGCTTTGTGAGTTCAGACTTGAGGCCATCAAGAGAAGGCTGTAGAATGTTTGCTCATTCGCTTACTTGCATATCTCTCCGTTATTCAAAAGTTATTTGGTTTCTGGGTGCCTATCTAACTACAGACCACACATTGGGTAGACAAACTCCCAACCCTAACGGCCTCTTACAGAGGTACCAAGTTAAATTTATGCAGTTCAAGGAGGCATGCCACACCTCTGGATTTGTTCCCTTGCCTGCAAAAGTGTGCACAGTGTCTTCCCTACAAATTACACAGTGACCGTGAAGTTCAAATGAGACAATGTATGCGCACACACTTTCAGGAGTCAGAAAAATTAACATACAAATGTATATTTCCCCAATAGCAGCAGTTCATGAGCTCTCGCATGGGATTTGCAGATTTGTTGAGTGCTGAGGACAGAGCGTGCCAAGCTGTGAGTGCCAGGACAAGCGTGGTGGGCCGGGAAGAGAAGAGCAGCTCAGCCTCCCAGAGGACTCCTGGGTCGAGAGTCAGCCAAACAATTAAAGTCTGATGTTCATGGAGGATGTGGAGAATAGAAAATACTTTTGAAGGCATGACCTCATCTGATTCTTACAGCATCCTTCTGAAGATGGCGGAGCAGGCATTCTCTCCCCCATTTTATGGTGAAAAATTGGACGGCAGAAAGTGGAAACGGCAGATGCCAAGTCATTCTGTGCTAAGGCTAGGGGCAGGGATGCTGAATTTATAAAACCTGTTCTGTAGTGCAGGGCTTAGCCAGCGAGCTTGGACTGGGTTTCAGGGCCCCTTTCCCTTTCAGGATGCTTTTAGGAAGGATCCAATCAGGAGAGAATGAACACATACGGTGGACGGTGGGAAGGCTGATGAGGCCTGGCTGCCCCAGAAGGGGGTCCTGAAGATTGCTGACCTGATGCTGTGGTGGTGTCCATGCTGCTCTGAGTGGCCATGATAAAAAGTTAATATCCAATTTCAGTGGGAAGCCATAGCTGACTATAATTACTTGGGTGTGTTGATAGTAACGGCTGATGCAATTATAATTCCAAGGTCATAGGGAAGTGCACTCAGCAAGAATTTGTACCAGAATTGTCCGTTTTTTTTTTCTGTTGCTTAGATTTTTATGGTGGTCCCCGGGATTGACTTTCTTCTCTTCTTACTCCAGTGGACATTTGGAGATGGGGCTCCAGGCTAAGTGGGAAGCTCTGGGGAGCTCTGGTCTGTACTGGAGATTGGCTTTCTCTGTTCTACTCTATCTAGATCTGTTTCCACGCAATCTCGGATCCTAACTGTTTTTATCCTGCCTTGCCTTTACAGATTTTTTTCCAGCTTAGAAATAAGGAGGAGAATGAAGGTGACATCCAAATACTCCATTATGATTTGGAGGCCCACTCGGGATAGCAGATCCAGGCTCGGGAAGCCTGGGAGGCCCGGGAGCAGCTGACAGGGCTGTCCGGCCAGGGGTAACAGCTGTTTGTGCTTCTCACACAGTGGCCACTAGAAATATATGAGTTTTAGAGTGGTAATGATTGTACATAAACATCAAATGAATGCAGCAGTTCCTCAGTGTCCCTAACCACATCTGCTTCTAGTGCTCAGTATTTGGCAGGTACACCAAACTATTATAAGGGACAGGGGCATGTCCAGTGTTTCCATGTCTACAGAAAGTTCTATTGTCCCAAAAGATCCTGAGAGGAAGTTGGCTTTTTATGGGGGAACCTGGGAATAGAATCCTAGAGAAGTTTGGGGTCCAGTCATGCTTGACCTATAATCTTGAACCTGTCAAAATTATGTGACTTTGGGCCAGTCATTGAAGACTTCTAAACCTCTGTACAATGGAAATTTGAATATTCTACTGAAGAGTATGAAATGATCTGGGGATAGTTATATCGAATATTGAAATAAATAAGGAGAGGTTGGTGGTGCCTTTGGATTGTCATCCTTTGTGACAGTTGTGTCTCAGCAAAGTGCCCCCCTGAATAACCCCGAGAAGAGGTATCTCTGTCCAGACCTTTCCTGCTGCCCAATCACCTGGACATTTTAAAAACTGTGGCTTAATTTGTCTCCAAGCCTGCGCACAGAGAAAGCTGTTGCTTGTCTATTTCTCCCTATTCTCTTTTCTTCTTCCCACTCCACCTCCATGTTCCACCTGTTATTCTCTGAGGGTAGCCAAATTTAGCAAATAAAAACACGGGATCCAAGTTAAACTGGAATCTCACAGAAGCAACAAATGGCTTTTATAGCACATGCATGTCTCATTCAATATTTGGGACAGATGTATATTTAAAATAGTTAGACTGAGAAGGAGGGGTTGGTTAGGAAGAGGTGTCGTTTGGATGATTCTCTATTTTGAATGATGGATAGGTTATATAATCACTTCTCTACTGTGCACACTGCTTCCCATAATGCATCTGAGTAAATCATATGCACGGCCAATTATGTATAGGCATAAGGTGGTAAAAAAAAATATTGTCCCTCCATGGTTACTAGAGGACATAGCTTTGCCTTCCTGTGCATGTACCTGAAACTGTTTCAGGCCAGATTGGCCCTTCTATTCTGCATACAGAAAATTCTGCAGTGTTTTTGTTGACTGTGGTTAAGATATTTTTTTCTAGTAGCTGGCTTAAAGTGGCTGCTACAAAAATAGCTGGTAGAGGAGCAGCAAAAGGTCATGGGTCTCATGAAGGGGCCTTGCAGCAGTGTCAGGGAGATGACTATTTTGGGCAGATGTCATTGTCATCATGTATTTCCTCTGAGGTCTTTGGTCTTTATACATATGTATAGAACTGTAATTGGAAAAACTTTTTTTCTCATTTTTTTTTTCAGCTAAGGCTTTAGAAAACTCAAAAGATTAGAGAGGTAGGTGCCAATGCAGAGGAGGCGGGGGGACAGAGATGGTCGGGCTCCTTGCCCTGTCTTCAAGAAAACTCCTCAGAAAAGTGGAAGCCCTGTTCTTCTTCTCTCCTCAAGTTGCTCAGAATTCAGTTCTCTCCATCCTGGCTTCTTGCCCAGTGTCAGCTCCAGGGCTAGAGTAAAACATGGCATTGTCAGTTTGGCTCTGAATCTCTCTCAGCATCTTTTCATAGCGGACACCATGATGGATAAAATGCAGAAGGTGTGTCGGGTACCAGCCTCCCTTCTTTCTCGCTGATCCCTCACCAGCTCCTTGGCAGGAGGCTGCGGATGTCAGGGTGACTGCTTTGCTTCACTGCCCTCTTCCTCATCGTGGACGGTAAACATCAAACTGATCTTTTGACAGGTTGTGACACACTCTGGAGCTGCAGGAATTTGTAGCTGTCAGAGAAGCCTGGCTGATGGGTCTGCTTCTCAGAACACTGCTGGGCTCTGGTGTGGCTCTCTGAGAGTAGGAGCCGGCAGGATAGGTAATGTCGGGTCTATCTGTTTGGATGGTAATAAGGAGAGAGATATTCTTCATGAGCCTCATCCTCTTGCTGCTTAAGAAGCCTCCCTCAGTGCATTCCTCCTCTACATCTGTTAGAAAATCTTCGAGGGAGGGAGGACTTGGATTTCTTTTGTAAATAAGAAAAGGAAGGCAGGATTTAGGTGGATTCTTAGTTAGTGGTAATTATAAGTCTAAATGCCAGGTGACAGCTTTGAGCCAGGACCAGTAACCAAAACTAATGTGGTTCTTAGTTCCTCATGTCCATCAGATATTATCCTAACTGATTCTTAGATCTGTTCATTTGTTTTCCTCATAAACAGCCAGAGACGCAGGGTTAGTGCTGTGCCCATCCCAGATGTTAGGGTTTGAGTGCAGGGTGTTCCTCACAAGCTTATATTCTGAGTGGTTCGTCCTCAGCTACTGACACTATTCCCAGAGGCTTCAGAATCCTAAGGAGGTGGAGCCTCGCTGGCGGAAGTTGGCCTTGAGATGGTGGGCCTTTCTTTGAAGATTATCCTGGCCTCACTTCCTGCCTTGCTCTGTGCTTCCTCATCTGCCGTGATAAGAATATTCTCCACCATGAAAGGATTCATCTGTCCTGGGTTTCTATCATGACTGATAAAAACCGTGACCCAAAATATTATCTCATGACACAAAAGTCGCTAGCACCATAGAGAAGGATAAAGGGGCTCTGAGAGGGTAACCAGGCACCCGAGGCCATCCTCTAGGGAGAGACGGGGCTTGGGTTTGAACTCAGGCACATCCCTAGTGACTCCCTCTCTAGCTCTGCACGCTCTGCAGAGTTGTCAGAAGGTGAAAATGCACCGGCGATGACAGAGCACTTATAAAAGCATAAAATTATTATGCAAACACAAGGTATTTTATGGATGACTTGCTCCTTTACCAGATACTGGAATGACAGTCAAATCTGACTTTTTAATTGAAGGAGAACTTGTCAGGAGGAGGGCAGAAACGTTGGCCATACAGACTTTAAGAGCACCTCTGTATTTCCTGAGCCCTTCCAAAGGGTTTCTACCCCCTCAATTTCTGAATCCTGGTATGTTAAGGATGTTAGTGGGCATTTCCCCAATCACACAGTTGTATGGTCGCCACATCACTGGGCAGGGGCGCAATCTTGGGATCATGGGCTCAGATAGCCCTCATTACTCTCTGCTTCCTAGCAGCAAATTCAAGGTGGCCAAACTCCTCAGACTCCTGTTTCCACGACTTCTCCACAAGGATGTGCTCTCAAACTGGGAGTCAAAACAAACCCTTTCTCCCATAAGCTGCTTTTGTCAACATTCCCTGCCACAGAAGCAGGAAATGTGACTAAGGCATTGCCCAGGGACTCCAGCCTGAGCTGTTCCTGCTGAGTTTCGGGTTTCTATTGTCCATTTTACACCCCAGAGCCACTTCTAAACTTTTACTATTAGCTTCTCACCCTGGGACACAATCCCCATCTGTATCTTGGGATTTAGCACCCCTGCTTGTCAAGTTCCTTCTTGTAATGTGCCAATTAGTATCACTTATGCACTTCAAACGAGAGAATAGCAACAGGGTGTGAAGAAAGCAGAGTGACCTTAAAAGTGAGAAGCCTGGTTCAATCTGTGATCCAGGTGTCACTTTCATTACACACTTGGGCTAAAATCCAAACAGTTACGATGAAATCCGTGAGGTCATTGCTATGGTTTATCTATTTCAAAAGATTGTCATTTTCTATCTTTCCCTTTTCATTCTTGGGACTCCAGGCTGCAGGC
Organism: Microtus pennsylvanicus; assembly: GCF_037038515.1. NCBI lineage: Eukaryota > Metazoa > Chordata > Mammalia > Rodentia > Cricetidae > Microtus > Microtus pennsylvanicus. Next base: position 30,726,857 of record NC_134593.1, read on the forward strand.
TTTCTTTGAAGAAAATACAACTCAGAAAGAAATGAATAGGAAGTCTTAATTCTTAAAGTAAAATCCTGACCAAAAAAATTAGCAGCCACAAATTGATCGGTCACTTGTTTCAGATGCTGTCCTGGACATATTATCGCTCTCATCTAGTTTCATGATGGAAAGTGGATCAGCATCTCAGGATTATATCGGTGGGAAGCTTAGGAGGGAGAGGTCAATAATTTGGGTAAAAAGAGTATTCTGACTTTCACATCTGACCACTGATTCTTTCTCACTGTAAAATGGGAGACCATAGTGAATTAGCAGGACCCACAGCACACAGTGCCTGGCACAAATAAGCAATAGAACAAGTGACCTTAGAGGACCTGGGATTCATGGACTCCCTCTTGGAGCCTGCACACAGATATATCTCTAAGGATCTATTTAAATCAGCAAGGATGAATGGAGATCTGGTCATTCATGATTCAGGTACCAGAGATCTGAAGGGAAAGAGCCAGATCCTAATCAAAGTCTTGGTTGCCCCCCATAAGGACTTTATGGCCGTGGGAAACACAATAAAGAAAATGCATAAAGTGTTAACATGGACATAAGATAAAGCCGCAGGCATATAAGGGAGATGAAATATGTTATACTATGGACCATTTCGATATCTAAATGAAACGATGGATCAAGGCAGCCACATTGCAATATCACATGGCAAAAAAGCTTTCGGCAGTGTTTCTAGTGTCATATGACAAGCTATGAGAATACCAAAGACATCCTTCTTCTAAAATAATCTGTAATTAGTTAGTCAGAGAGAATAGACGATACACTCCTAACACACTGTGTGCTGGATTAGAGACTCTGACCACTGGGTGCACTCTAGGGTGATGTCCCTTTAAATACGACTCCATTGTGTGCCTGTGCACAGCTCCTTGGCTGGCTGGCACCCGCATGCTCTTCTTCAGCACGTCTGAGAAATCATGGTGGGAAGAGGCTCTCAGACACCACCTGGCACATTTACCATGGACTTAGGGGGGCTGATGAGCTCCACAGCTAATCCTTAATTAAGAAAGCAGCTAAAAACACCACCAGAGAACCCTGCCCAGAGCTGCCGTGCCTGCTCGCTAATGCTGAGTTGCTTGGGTTGATTGATACTTGTTTTCCGATTCCTTCCGTCAGCTTTCCCTGGTCCAGCCATCTGTTTTCTACCCAACGAGAGGCGAGTTGGCTCTGCTGCTCATCTGATTTGCAGTAGAAGTGACATGATGGTGGCTAGGGGCTTAAACTGGGGGCCTGGCAGTCACTTGCTGTTGGCATAGAATCCTCCCCGAGAGAATGCAACTACCTCTGCCATGAGTGACTGCTCCGGTTTCGTGTTTTATTGTCTGGGATTCAGAGCGGTATCAGTGGAGGTTAGTCTGGAAGTTTAGATGATGCTTCTAGACATTCTGTCAAGAAACTCATCTGCTTCCCATTCTACATCTCATCTTCCAGAGCGTTCTAATGCCCATCCATGGGAGGAAAAGACAACAACTGATGTGTTTAAGTCACAGCTCTTCTTTCTTTGGGCAATAGTCATGCAAAGAACAGAATGCAGGGAGAGAAATAAGAATGTAAAGTGCAAATAGTGGATTTAAAGAGCTCGCAGTCCAGATTTTACACACACACACACACACAAACACACACACTCACATGCTTATATAAAAGGCCTCTGGAAAGATTATAATAAAACTGAGGTTTAAATTATGTTGCCATCAGTAGTTCTAATAAATGAAAGTATCAATAGATTTAAAATAGTCAAAAAACCCTTTAGAATGTAAACACCTCGTAATTTGAACTTTAATGTATGAATGCTAAATAAATGAAACAAACAGATGAATGGAGAGGAGGTGTTTGTGTGTGTGTGTTTGTATGGACTAAAATTTGCCTTTGAATATCAATCTGAATGCAAAAAAAGGCAGGTCAGAAGAAATTCTAAGTTGCTAAATAGTTTTGTTTAACGATTTCAGCATCAGCATTAGTCAGTCTAGGGGTATGGATGGAGTCAGCGCCAGTGCCTGACTCTGAGTTCCAGTAAGAAAATCTAGGGAGGTCTTATCCATGTTGTGTAGTCATCTAGACGAGGTAGACTGGGGAGAGTTAAGCTCTTGAACCTGGAGTTGGGGGTGGGGTTAGCTTAGCAGAAAAGAAAAGGTTGTCAGTGGTGGCCATCACCAGCATACCAAACTGCAGCTGCCCTCAATAGGATCTGTATACTTAGCAGGCAAAGAGGAGCATCCAACTCATCAAACGGTTGGTATGGCCAGCAACAGCATTGTTCCAGTCATTGGCAGGGAATGTAGGAAACAGTAAACAACTCCAGGGGCCCACAAAGCGTGGGGACATAAAGGTCAAGCAAGCAAGCTGGGACTCTTGGCATGTCACTGGCTGCAGTAGAAGTAGCATGCTAACAAGGGAAAAAGCACAAGTCCTACCCCATGCAATGGAGTGGCCATATGCTTGAACAGTTCATGGGTTTGAGGCGCTTGGCTGGAGAGGATCGAGATTTACATCTGTGGAAACCACATGGACTTTGACAATATGTAGGATGCCCTTGAGAGCTGCGCCTGATGAGTGGGTCCTGGTAACTGTCTTCCCAGCAGCTATTATCAGAACATCCAATAACATCTATTTGCTGCAGTGTCTCCAACTACCCAGTGATAAGGTCACAACCAGAGACTGACTGCAAAATTGTGGGAACCAGTGATCTGCTAAAATTGTGGGAACCAGTAGAATGCAAGGGAGGAAAAAAAAGACTCTTTCAATATGAATGAGCTTAAAAATAAAATACTTCATACAGTGTGGTCCTAAGGTGGGGTGGCTCACAAGCTTGTTAGCTCAGCGGTTTAATTGTGCCAAATGTTCACTTGCTGTTGCAGTGTGTCCTCATACGAGAGTTAATTCTTGCCAGTTGACTCTAATTGGGCTTTCCTACCTGTGACATCCAGGGACAGAAAAGCGCTTCTTGCATTTTGCTGCAGGAACCACGAACAAACGTCTCTTTATCTCTCCCTAGTCAGAGTTAACAAGCTCAGTGGCCCAACCATCGACAAAGAGAAGGACCGCCTAGTAGGCTTAGAGCAACCAAATTAAAGTTCTTGTCCCTGTGGATGAAGATAGGGCGTTTAACCCTGAAGCACATGGCTGAATGAAGGAGAGGGGACAAAGTGGGCCCTAGTTTTGGTTCTGATGGGAATTAAAGAGAAAGGCATCATCGTGTTGGGTAACCCCCAAGTGTGACTGGAAAGGGAAGCAGGAAGTTGACATAGATTGAAGAAACAGACCCCTTGTTCCACTAGGTGGACTCTACAGGCCTTGCCTGAGATTCGGAGATGGGCGTGGCCAAGGCAGCTCTAGGCATCTGCAGCACTTCCTTCTGAGACCTGCAGGGGCTGAGGGCAGAAGCAAATGATAAGTAGGGATTGGGAGGAGATTTTGAGCATGGCTGGAAACTGGCTAAGCTTTTGTGAGTTTGTATCACTGGATGTAAAAGACAAAGTGCATTTCCCTGCCATGACAAAGCAGAATCCTGATAAGAAGAATGTCTTTTGTTCCACCACCACCGGGGCTTTAAGCCTCTTCACCGGCTTAAAGGGGCCTCAGTGAATTTGGGATGCAAAGGCTGTATTGGGAGTCGGGTTTTTGTGGCAGATCTTGTGTGTTCTGACTTACCTCTAGAATACCATTTGTCCTTCCTGACAAAGAAACTCCCTTCCTCTATGGCACTTTACAAATAAAGAGAAAGGGTTTCAGGAAGAAATGAATTACTTAGCTGAGATCCCAAAGTTAATAAATGGTGGAGTGAGAACCAGACTCCAGACTCCTTCACCGCTACTTCTGTTCCTAATGTGACCATCTGTCCAATAGCTCGGAGGAGTGCCAGAAGTGGTTTTCCTCACAAGAGACCCAAGGAGGAGAGGCTAAATGAAAGCAAAGGCAAGACGGTGAGAGAGAAGGGCTGTACAATCAAATCTTCCTTTAACAGCTTCTCTCTCTCATTGTCTGAGTCTGATTTCTGTTGCTGCTACAGAACACCTAAGACTGGGAAATTTGTAAAGAAAAGAAGTTTATTTAACACCCAATTCAGAGGTTCAGAAACATGGGGCTCTTATTTGTCTTTGGAGAAGATCGTATAGGTGGATTCATCCCATGGTGAGGTCTGTGCAAGGAGAAACAATACAGCAAACGAGATGGCAAAAGGTCTGAGGAGAAGGTTCAATTAGTAAAATGCTTGCTTGTCTTGCAAGTATGAGGACCTAGTTTGATACTCAGACAGACAAACAATGGCATCAACAAAAGCAAAGTAAAAGGTGAATGTGGTGGCATGCGCTTGTAATCCCAGTGCTGAGGAAGGAGAGACATGAGTCCTCAGGAAGACTGGCCATTTAAACTAGCCAAATTGACAAGCTCCAGAGTCAGTGAGAGACCCAATCTCTAAAAGCGATGTCTAGCAACCGAGGAAGATACTTAAAGTTCATCTCTGGCTTTCACCTACACACAAGTGGTCCTGGAGGTGTGAATGCATGCATGTGCACGCGCGCACACACATGATAACAAAAAGGAAGTTGAGAAAGCAGAACCTATATAGTAATTACCCACTTTTGCTGTAACCACCTTAGGCCCATGAAACCCAAGCTGCAACTCAGATGAGAGCATCCACCTGAAACCCAAGGTGCTCTTCAGGTTGGGGTATTAACTCCTTCCAAGGACGGTGTTCCCAATCATCTCTTCACCTCTGAAAGTTTCCACCAACTTCCAATACCATTACATTGAGGACCAATTCTCCAGCACATAACCCTTTGGGAAACAAGACATATGCACACAGTAGAGTGTCTGTCTACCTGTATTCCATTTGCTTTGGCATCTCATATGAGCCTCGAGGCCATGTTAATCAAGAAGGAGAACTGATATGGCCTTATGGGGTCAGAGTGAGTGCAATGCTATTTCTGCCTTTCTATCTTTTCCTAATGAATCCTTATACTTTTCTTTTATCCCCTCTTTCCTCCCGAGAATAAGGTGAATACACTCCGCTCTGGCCTGTGCTTCCCTTCCACAGCAGGCCTCCCTCCCAGCAGCCCCACCCTTCAGCTGCTTCCCCACCCCCCTCTTTATCCCTTCACACCAAACACTTTCAAAGTTAATTTCAAAAAGCTGGGAACACTTGATAGTTTTAATTAATCCTATGCCTGGGGAAATATGATTTTGTGCGCGCGAGGACTCTCAGCTTCTCTGCATAGATAGCTTGTTCTGGATAATGCCAGCATTTCCAATTTAGCTGTGATTATGCCACCAACTCGTTTGTTTGTTTGTTTATTACCTACAAGAGTCTTAAGGCTGGTGCATCCTTAGGAAGAGATTCCTAGTTTTCCACATAATGTCAATATTACCCCATCTTGGGAACCAACCTAGTACGATAGGAGGAAGGCTCCATTCTCTGTGTAGAGAAGGGGAAAGGGAGGCCCAGAAAGGCTTGATGGTTTGATCATAGACACACTTTTAGGGGGTACGATACACATCAGGGCTGACTCACTTGTAAATCGGAATTCTTGACCAACTGACTTTTCTTCCTGGGAGAACTAGGTAAGACACTATGTAGTACACTACTAACCGTGTGGTGTAGCTATTTCTTCTGAATTAAATATCTCATCTTAGAGGAGGCTGGTGAAGAATGAGAAGTAAATGCCACTTACAAGACACAGGGAGTTCCTGAAATTTACATAACTAGACTGGCCTTCTTTGAAGTTACATAAAAGGTAACAGTTGCTGGGAGGCAGGGGAAGGCAAGCTGCTTCCATAATATGGGAAGTTAGTCTGTCTAGGTTTTGCTTTTATTGATTAATGAATAAAGCTGTTAGGCCAGTGGCTTAGCAGAATAGGGCAAGGTGGGAATTCCAAATAGAGAAAGTGAGAGTAGGTGAAGTGAGTGAGAAGCCACTGGAGACAGATGCTGGACACCGGATGGAACTTCACCCCTTAAGCCACAGCCATGTGGAAATATACAGATTAATGGAGATGGGTTAGTTTAGGATATAGGAGCTAGCTTAAAATATACTCGTTTCTGTGTCATCATTTCGAGTCAGGACAGTCAGGAAACGAACTAGTTGCCTCTGCCAACATTTGCAAGTCATGCAGGGAGCTCTAGAGAATGCAGCTTTCATGAGTTCTCAGCCATGTAGGGTAGACTTTTCAGGAGTGCAGCTGTCATTGCATTATCCATGTTCTTAGAGGCGCCATAGAAAACCTTAGAACTGCACTGGCTGGTTCAGTGGGTTCATGTGTCTGAAGAGCTGACTGGTTTGAGAAGATCAAGTACTCCATCAACTATGGGGATAGCACCAACCTCACCTACTAGCTCGTAGACAAGGAATGGGAAGGAACTTCTTTGGTAGAAAAACACACAGAATAAAATTATCAGTGGAGAAAAATAGATATCAGATAGATAATTCTCCATTCCCAAGAGTAAAATACATTCCTATTTCTTTTCTCACTTTTACTTTCGGATTAGAATGAGTAAATGGATTATACCTTTCTCCTTTAAAAACCAAGGAGACTGGATATTTCCTGATTGAGTCATCAGCCTAAAGATGGATTTTATGTATTTGCTTCTGGTGTCCTTGAATTCTTTCTACAGCATCTACGGAAAGTATACGTCCTCATTACAAAGTACTGGGATAAGGACTTTCAAATTATTCAATCAATATAAAATGTTTTTTGTTATACCTCAAAGTTTTCTAAAAATCTCACTTATTAAGTATTTTTACCTCCCCCACTGGACTGAAGTTCTGCCCTGGCTTGTTCTTGCCTTCTTGGGCCAAGTCCTCTCTCAGATGACTATCTTTTGGTCTTTGTTTTCTTTCTTCTGTTTCCTATTTCCTCTCTTGTTTCCCCCATTTTTAAAAGTGGTCTTTCTTCTTCTTCTTTCTCCTTTTTTCAGGTCAGTTCTTTCATTCTTCTCTTGGCTGCCCTGTTCATGCATGCTTTCTGGGTAATAGACTTACTTCCTGGGAAAACTAGACTAGATCCCTTTGTGAGTTTCCATGTCCCACTCAGATGGGCTAGGAAAAAAAACACAGAATGTCATTCACAGAGCCACCATGAAGAAATAGCAAAGGGATTATCATGGGAACCATGTTAACCAATTTTAAACCCAAGCTATCTGTCTTACTTTGTGGGACCAGAGCCCGATCATCTTCTGGAGCATGTCTTGAATAAACTGCTGTTCTTCTCACCTCTTGGTTGTGTTTCTGGCTCACCCAGTTCCAGGGCATCAGAATTCTCAGAGTCATCCCTGAGTGTGGACAGGCTTCTGGAAACTCATCTTTGTGGTTCTTGATGAGCAGAGACACGAGGAGCCTCTAGTTTGTTTACTCCCACACTCTACTAAAACTCTAAGATTTGTTTACTGAAATATTATCCCCAAACACAGTAGGAGACAGTAGGAGCCGGAGGATCAAGGAGTTTGCTATGAGACTATATATACTAGTAATATCAGAAGTAATGTCCATGAAATATGACAGCTTAAACATAAGCTAAACAAGGACAACAACAATAGACATTCCAAAGTGGATGGGGGAAAAACCCTTGAGGTCTCAACCCTACAGTTAAAACTGTAGACAACTAAGAAATACTAGGAGCAGAATAACTAATCTTCTCCTGGAAAGAGCACACCAATTGGTTATCAAATACCAAATGGTCAGCCCTGAAAACATATATGCATGTAACATTATACAGACTGAGCAGGTTTTATTTAGAATATGTATATTAAATATTACACATATTTACATATACATGTGCATGTAATTATAATTAATAAAAAAAGACACCATGGATTTGAAATAGGGTAGAGAAAAATATATGGGAGGATTTGGAAGGAGGGAAGGGATAAATGATGTTATAGTATAGACTTAAAATAAAAATGTTTCCGATTATTTATGTTTTTTATTTTCTCCTTAATTCAGGAGATTTTCTGGTATTGAGGTCTGCATTACTGGTAAGAATGAGTTTATAGAAAATTTCTTAATGAAGAATCTTTATGTTATATGAGGAAAAAAATCAAAGTTTATGAGAGGATGTTAAAGGTAGATGTGACAGGAGTGGACCCAGAGATGTGTTTTGGTTTTGTCTTCTGGCAGATCCCACAAGGAGGCAGTACCTTATATCTAGACTGACCTAAGTGGGAGGTTTCTGGCACCTTCACTATTGTCCTTGACAAGATAGACCGTGGGTTTCTTGGTGCCATGAGCAATATTTTTCACCTTATCATTCCTCAAAGGACCAAATACTCAACGAGAGGCCACTGGATTCTGATTAATGAGCAAATGACTTAATGCACAAAGGGACCACTGACAACTAAACATAAAAATTCCCTTATAAAATCCTGGTCAATGTGAGAAATCGCAGAGTCTTGTTCCTCTCATTGTTTATAAGTTAGGAATCTGATTAGAAGAACTGTGTTTTGTGCATGACCCTTTGAAAAGTCTGATGGCTCACAGAATGATGGGGTGTGCTTTAAACAATCTCGAGGGTTGGGTTTCCTCAAAAGCTATGCACTTTTTAAAAAAATTTCATTGTTTAAGAACTCTTTCATGTGACTGTTCCAGAAGAGGCAAGAATGAGGTGTCTGGGTTGCAGCTCAGTGTTGTTCTTGGGTCACCAGAAAACTCTTCTGTGCTGATTTGTGACATGCCTGGTTAGATACAGAGTTCCGCAGCATACCACACTGTCATCAACTGATGTCAGTATGGTACTCACTTAGCCACTTGGACACTTTAAAAAAGGCACAGAATAGAGAGCTAGGAGGTGGCTCTGTAGGCAACATCCTTCCCATACAAGCACAAAGACTAGAGCTTGGGTCTCTATCACTAGTGTTTTAAAGAGCCTGATTCTCCAATTCTAGTGCTAAGGTACTGGAGACAGAAGGAGTCTGGGGCTTACTGGCTAGCCAGTGTAGACAATTGCTCAGTGTCAGATTCATTGAGAGACATTGTCTCAAAAAAGGAAAAATATAAGGTAGAGAATGGAAGAGAACACCTCTGGTTTAAACATGTTTACACAGACTTATTTATGTTCACATATATACATACATCCCCATGTACATGCACACAATGAGAATCTACACACACACACACACACACACACACACACACACTAAACACACACATACATGACACAGAATGTAAGGGCCCAGAATCTGGCCCCAGGGATCACATTGGTCAGGCTCTGTGCTATTCCCCAACTCCTCTGTGCTACATCTTTATCGCTCTTTTGGGCTTTCTTTAGGATACCATACTGGGTCCTGTGCCTCTTCTTTCTAGGTGAGGAAAGAGCAGGACTCAAGTCTCTCATAGCCCTGGGTAACTCTATCCTGGTGATGGGGTGTCTCTGGGGAGAAGGTGCTTTCTCTTCCCTCTCATTCTCCCTTCAGGCAATTTGTTCTGGCAAACACATAAAGCCGGGTAATGGGAAATACAGTCCTCAGGCAGCGGAGCAGGAGGATGGATATTGATGAGTAAATAATTGCTGAACTAAATCAGAGACTCGGGGAAACCCCCAGGGGATGTCAGAGACATCTCTGGTGGGATAGGGAAGAAAGAACATTCAGGATGTAGGACGGTCCACTGAAAATTGCTCTGGAATTGGGCAGCACTCTATGAAATTTGGGATTCACTTCTTATCGTCTGGGTAGATGATGCAATCAATTCCCTTGAGCGTGTGTGGCCAGATCTTTAACACAGAAATGATTCTTGGCTTTCAAGGCTATTGTGTGAAATACTCTTGTCTTCCTATCATTGGTTCATTCAATATATCTCAAGGTTAAGCAAGTGCTTTTCAGAATTCCTGAAAGAAGCTTGAGACCTGGGTTGACTCCCAGGAGCCATGAAGGGTGAAGGGCTCCTCGTCACTGTCTAACAACAGACATGACATCCCAGCACAATAAGAGTCTGGCCGTGGAACCTGGGGTTTTCTGGGGAAACCTACTGCCCTGCCCCCACTTCGGCCACTGATCTGTCCTCAGAAGCCAGCCTTCCCCTGCCTGTGCCTGGGTTTTGCTATCCGGTTAGCTTTGGGGAAAACTCTGCCTGTGCAGCCAGTTAGCATCAGCTGGCATTTGCAAGCGACATTTAAAGGTCACCTCCAATTCTCCTGCTGGGGAAACAGGGAGGGATGGCATAGCAGAGAATGTGGACTTGGGTTGAATCTAATGAGCTTGGGCAAGACGCTGGGAGCTTGTAACAGGTAGGCATGCACTGGGAAGGGACTTCCTCAGCCTGAGTCTTTGGGGGGAATTCAGTGGTGAGCAATGACTGGGAAGGGAGGGGGGATCTGAGCAGAGCAGGGGTCCCAAGCACGTTTGCTTCTGCTGTAGCAGTGTGGGACGCATTGTGCTTCTGAATTTCTGTGCTCTATAAAATGAGCTGGGGAGGAAAATGTTGGTGGGGAGTCGACCTTCCTTACAAATACTGTGTGCTGCTCAAGAAACAAGTCTACCATATGGCTAGTAAAGCTTCCTGAGCATCTTTTCTGAACCCGCAATTAAGACCCATTACTCTAAAATCTGGTCAGCTAATACCCTGCTGTAAAGTCAAGAGACAATCATAATCAAATTGCCATTTGAAGTTGAGACTACCTTGGAAAGTGGAGCCACCTCTAAGCAGGTGGCTGGAAAGAGAGCTTAATGTTTGCAATCAAAGAGGATTGTACTGCCCATGGAAGCCAAAAGGGCACTGCATTAAGAGATCTGTCTGATGATGGGCACACGGGTAATGCATGCCCTGCTAGCCACTCTGTCACGTGGTTTTTGCTCATTAGTGTCTCTTTTCTTCTCAGAGTCTGGGCCCTTTGCTCCTCTCTTTGCTCCCCCACACAGTAACCCCCTGGCACTTTACTTTTCTGCATGCCCAGTGAATTTGTCCATGACCAGTGTTGGCCATTCTCCATCAAAGGGCTTCCTGTCTAGTATTGGGTGCTAACTGTGGTCACGTTTGAGTAAGGGTCATTTTTGATTAAATGACTCTGTGCCTCTCTTATAGCAAAGATGTTTGCCATGTGATTCTTCACTCTAGAAAAGGGGGTTTGCTATCCTTAGGGAGATGTCAGGAGACTTCACCTGTTTTCCATCTCAAGTATAAAATCTACCCATATTCTACCCCCTGGAACACCATATAAACTTAATTGTTAAATAAAAGAAAAAAATCACCACTAATGTTCTCAATCTATGAGGACTTAATAGGGTTGCCATCAGGATAATCTCATACCACACCTCTGAAGAATGTGATTGATCCTCAGCTAGATGGAATGACCTTGAAAGCCCCTGCGTGCCTTTCTGCTCACCCCTTCTGGTATGGCACACAAGACAGCTTCGTTTCCTTCTTGGAGGACCATCTGCTGCTTCTTAAGGAATCCCCTCATGACATGCAGATGCCCTGGGGAGAGTGTAAACTGCATTAAGCTAAAAGCACATTAAGGCATTGTCAGTTTCTGCTGGGACATTTTAGCGAGGATTAATTTATCAGGGCTTTTTCAGATGTGACACCTCATTGAGAGGGATTTGGACTTAGCAGAGAATGGGTGTGTGCTAGGGAACTTAAGGAGAGACAGACAAGAAGCAACCGAGGAAGGGAAACTGAATGTTTTAGGAAAACAAGGGCTTTCATGACATGACATGGATGATGGTGTGGTAGCTAAAAGCAGGTGTCTTGCTTGCTGTTCTATTGCTGTGAAGAAACACCATGACCAAGGCAACTTATAAAAGTAACCATTCAATTGAGAACTTGCTCATAGATTCAGAGGCTTAGTCCATGACCATCACAGTGGGGAGCTTGGGGACAGGTGGCAGGAAGACAGGCATGGCACTGGAGCAGTAGCTGCGAACTAATGTCTCCTCCGTAAGCACCAGGCAAAGAGAGACTGGAAAGGCTTGGGCTTTTGAAACCTCAAATCCCACCCACAGTGTCATCATATCTCTTCCAACAAAGCCATGCCTCCTAACCTTTTTCTAACAGCTCCACCAACTAAGGACCAAGCATTCCACTATATGAACCGCCGAGGCCCATTCTTGTCAAACCACCATAGAGGGCAAGAAAAATCTATATGTGGTGAGGATGGGGACAGAAGGGCTTCAGAGAACTTCAGGGAGTGAATTTCTCCACTGCTGTGCGAGAACAGGCCTCCTTCTGACGCCAACAGTCCACTGTGTTTTCTTCTGGGTACCTTAGAGTTCAGGAGCCAGGAAAGCTATGGAAGCCCCAGGAACCAACCTGCAGAATTTGGCCACTGGTAGAAAGTTCCTAGAGATGAGCACCAGCCCCTCACTCGATCTGTTAAGGATTTCCCTCTATCTGTAGAATGCCTTTTGCATGGATACCTTTAGGGGCTCATCTATATAGGACCTTCCTTGCTGCTTTTCTTTCATGATACCTTCCTAATGTGCTGATACCAGAAATTGAATACACTGGGTTTCACTGTCTTTGTATGGGATGACAGAAGGCCAGTTGCAGTGGTCATCTAGGCAGCAAATGGGTCCCAGGGTCTTGAACAAGTTTTAGAGCTAGGGCTGGGCTTTCCCCATTTCTTGTCCTTGCTTTTGCCCAAATTTCTCATGAAAGAGACAGGAAGACTTGGCCTGGATAGTGTGCTAGAGGATATTTCCATTGTTCTGGTGATGAAGTAGGGACCTTACTTCACTGGCCATCCAGGGGGATAGTCCTGCTGGGGAGACACCCCATGTCTAGAAACAGAATGCTAATGTTATTAAATATTACTGATGTCTTCATGGCAATTCTCCATAGGATTCCAGATATTCTTGTTTTTTTTTCAGAAGGTTCAAACAACAATGGGGTGGGTAGTATAGACACACAGTAGAGTTCATTCAGAAGAACAAACCTATGTCATTTGTAGGAAAAGGGGTAGCAGCTGAGATCATCATATTAAAAAAGTAGACCCAACTCAGAAGGACAGATACTGCATGCTTTCTCTTGAATGTGACACCTACATCTTATGTATGGCATAGAAACAGGAGGATTACTCGGGAAGAAAGGACTAGTAGGAGAGGAACAGGAGTAGGTAGTAGAGGATGGTCCAGGTTTGTGATACAGCTGAATGAAGGCATTAGGAAATCCATCACATTGTGCAGTAAATGGATGCTAATGAATGCATCTTTGAAACTTAGTAATTAACTGTTGAATGCAGTTGAATATACGGAGTATTCCCACATTTTGATGTGCTAGGTGATATGCATCTAAATATATCCTGAAGTTCTGCATGTGTGTGCGCGTGTGTGCGTGTGGGTATGTGTATTTGTGTGTTGAAACAATACAGCTCTAGCAAGGCTGAGGGTGGTGAATCTTCTGTTGATTAAGTGATTTATGCTATAAAATAAATGCAACAGGCCATGGTTTATCTGTTGGCATCCTTTAATGGACAGTAAACACTGGCATGATTGAGCTCATTGGAAAGATGAGGAAGAAGTTCGGTGCAGTTTAGAATTCATCTAATCAGCCGGGCGGTGGTGGTGTACGCCTTTAATCCCAGCACTCGGGAGGCAGAGACAGGCGGATCTCTGTGAGTTCGAGACCAGCCTGATCTAAAGAGCTAGTTCCAGGACAGGATCCAAAGCCACAGAGAAACCCTGTCTCGAAAAACCAAAAAAAAAAAAAAAAAATTCATCTAATCATGATGGGAGATCTGCACCAGGCATGGAACCAAGACCCATTTCCCTTAATTGAAAATGTGCACACACAAAGGGTTGAATCTGTTGATTGTTTGAGCTTATCTGCTTTCCTTCCTCTCCCTGTAGTCCCTAGTACTGTTTTCTAATTCTACCTGTCTGTATATTCTACCATACCCTTCCCTGAGCTGTTCCAGAGCATGCAGAAAAGGTGATTGGAGTGGTAGCCCAGCAGTCTATGGGGAGTCAGGTCTTGCTGGCATAGTAGTGAGTGTGTGCCTTGGATCCCTGTATGGGCATCGTCTCATAGCCTTCCCAACATCTTACTCCCCACCATGATGACAACGGACCAAACCTCTGAAACTGTGAGCAAGCCCCAAATAAATGTTTTCCTTTATATGAGAGACCATGGTCATGGCATCTCTTCACAACTGTAGAACACTGACCAAGACACAGAGTGTGTGCGCAAAGCCCTGGGTCCAATCCCTAGTACCACATGAATTAGGCATGGTTGGATAGATCTGTAATCTAACCATGGGGGAGGTGGATGCAGGAGGGTGAGAATTTCAACGTCATTCTCTATTCCATGAGTTCCATGTTAGAAGATGTCTTTGGCTATAGGACAACTTATCTTAAAAGCAGAACTAAACTAAAAAAGATTTCAGTGGGAGAAAGAGGGAGGCTGAGAGGGGATCATGGGGGAGAGTGTGAGTCAACCAAAGTCATTAAATTTCATGTAGGACACCGCCAAAGAATAAAACATTTAAAATTTAAATAAAGCCAAAATCCCAAGCACACCAAAAGCCCAGAATATAAATAATAAGGCTAATAAGCGACAGTTACCTGGCTGTGGTTCAATTGGGCTGGTTTTTTACTCAGCGCTCTTGTACCTAGAGAATTACACACAGTTCTAGCCCCTACCATTGGCTGTATTGCCGAAAGCAGCCTTCTTTGCCATTCACGGTGACCCGTGAGCACCCCAGGGTCCATCTGAACTACCATCCCATCAGTTCCTTCTCATGAGTTCTAGTCCACCCGAGGAGTCTGTTTCCAGTATGATCTCATCTTAGACTAACCTTACATGAAAAATGGGACTTTCTTTCTGGTTGATGCCTCAGCAGAGGAAATACATGCACAAGGAAGACGCAGCCACACACAAGATGAGCCAAGTGAGTCATCGGAGCAAAGATCGCCTCACCTCCACTGGCTGGTTATTAATATTCAGAGTTCTTATCCATTCATTAGTGTGGCAGGCGCTGTCTAGTGACAGGTTAATTACACAGCTCTGGGTAATTAGAAAGTAAATATATGTTAAGAGGAGACCACTGTCAAGATAAAAATTGTCTGTGTGAAAGCCCTCTTGCATGGTAAATTCTACCTCATGTTTTCAACCTGAAGGGGACTCTTTTGTTGTTCTTAGTACTTTGAGAAAAAAAAAACTCTGTGCCCCCTTCATCTAAGATGTGTTTGGTTCTTGCTCTTGCCTGCCTTCTTTGCCTCTGCCTTCAGTAACACACCTTGCTGGACCAATTTGGAGTTCTGCTTCTATTCTGGGTAAATGTCTGTAGTGTCAGTCCCTTGTACGCGAGGTTTATAGCTCTAGGGTAGAAGACAGCGGGGTGGGAAAGATAAGCCATTCTGAACAAAGATTCCACACCTTCTGTTGCTGCATGGCTGTGTGTGAATGGTAGCCTCCTAGGCTGCTTCCATGGATCCCATGAATGCTGTTGAATTAGAGTACACTGTCCACTCCAGAGAGCGTGGGGGCTATTTAGTTATTAATCATGCCCTCAGCTCAGTGTGGAGTTCATCTCTGTGGGGATTTTCCTTGTAGACAGTGAACTGTCTTCCCGCTATTAGAACCCGGGACCTTAACATCACAGGGACAGAGTTAGAGCCTTTCATCCTGAGTATTTTACAACCACAGTCCAATGAATTGCAGTTTGTAACTAAAAAGGGTTAAAATGTTGTGAGTGCTTCCGTGTGGTTTTAATTGATTGGTTTCAAATTGTCTTCAAATCCAGGCTTGTACTTTGCCTAAATTAATATTCCTGATTTTCAAGAGTATAGGGACGAGCTACCAAATTCTGCAGCAGAACTCAAGTACAGCCAGCTTTATAGGAACAGGCTTCCTCTCTATTTGCCATACCCAGAAAAAAAAATCGGTAGTGTCAAGGGGACGTATCTGCTTTTATTTCCTTTCTCCTCTGAATTTATCCCTGTATTCTCTGGTGCTTATTGATGGAGGGTAGGGTTGTTTGCTGATCTGGGTGTGGAGGATATAAATAAACGGAGCACTCACTACTCCTGAGCACCTCCTAGGGAAGCTGGAGAGATGGGTAAAGAAGGAATCAACCAGGGTGAAAGAGGTATTGCTGGTGGGGAGAAGTAATGAGGATTGAAAGCGTAGAAAGGAAGAGGCATTTACCATCACCGTATCTAAAAGAGAAGGAAAGTGTGGACAAGCCTGAGAGGAACAGACCGGGCTGGCCTTGGGCTCTAACCAACCTGCCTAGGGTCACAACAGCCACCCTAACCAGGCTGGGTGGGGACTCCAGGACTTCCTGGTCATTGATAAGACATGCAGTAGCTGGCATCTGAGGGACACAAGCTTCTGCTAACTGTACATGTCTGAATTCTGTTAATGAAGAGGTGCCAGAGGTCCATGGAACAACAGACAAGGATCTAGGATCAGGCAATAGGGCATGAAGTAGGGCACTCAAGGCTGTTTCCTAAGTGCACCTGAACAGAGTATGTAGATTCAAGATGGAAGTGCATCTGGCACAGCATGTTGGCTGACACTTGTTATCAATGGCACCATGTAGTGGGGAGGGGCATCGTTCGGGTTCTTCTTTCTTTGGTTTCTCCTGTTAGGAGGGTAGGACAGAGATCAGAGCTCAGGATGTGTACTGCCCACCACCCACAGCTCCTTCGGAGTGGGACCATCCTCCCAGTCTCACCTGCCAATCATAAATGGATATGCTCTGAAGCAGCCTAGCTTCCTGATGACATCTCCTAACATGACATTGACAAAGAAAACAGCAAACTGCATCCCTTTGGCCACGGAACATTGATTTTTTTTTTTGTTTGTTTAGATCCTTAGCTAGGAATCAACAACAGATGTGGCAGGTTTGATTAGGTATCTCTCAACAGGGTTCACAGGAGGGGGGAGGAAGTGATCAGACTCAGGACCCCAGGAGACAGGATGGAGTGGTTTAATTTCTTAAGTCACTGTCTTAAGATGGGAGTGGGGAGTATATGGAGACTCATTCCAGGATCCAGACTGCTTTCCTTAAAGAGGGACTGCATCTTTTTCCAACGTATATGGTTATGATATAGTCCTTTGGAGCACTGACCCCCTGGTTTTGTTGTTCTTACATTCTAACATGGTTGTCAGGATTGTACTGGCCACTGACAGCCCCTTCTACTCCATGTAGCAGGCCAACACTGCTTTATTCTGTGTTGAAAATTTCCCTTTTAAGAAAGAAAATCCCATGTTTAAGAACTAACCTCTGGAGCTTCCACCCAATTAAAACTTTTTCTGTAGTTGGGTAGAGCTCAAGTTACCACCATTAAAATACCCTCAATTACCATGGAAAACATTCCTGCTCCAGCACCATAAATAAAGCATTTTCGCAAAAGAATAATATTTACATGATCACCATGGGTAGAAAAGGAAACAGGCAAGAGAGAGATACAGGCTTAACCACCGGTGCTTCTTCCCTTGTAGTACCTCGACCCAGCTCCTCAGCCCCAGTCCCCAAGTTTGATTCTATTAAAATACACATATATCTATGTGTGTCTATAGCTCCTTCTCTGAATACATATAGACAGCTAGATATTATCTCTTTAAAATATTAAAATAAATTACATCTTTGCACAGAATACAGACATTAATTCTGTTTCCAGGAGATTTGTCAAATCAGTGTCCTGTGTTTGCATAACAAGCTCTTTGGTTACGCTGTGCAGAATATAAATTACCATGTTGTCAGCTCGGGAGGAAAATCACCAGAATTTCAGTAGCGTCGCTTCCATTGATGAAGATGAACTCTGTGTTACATGCCCAGGTAATGCCTGTCGGTAGTGACTTCTTCCTGGATGTGGCTAAAAGCTCAGAGAAAGGGAAACCATAACTGCAAAGTTTTCCACCTCATTTCCCCCATTTGGTTCTAGAAAACAAGATGTCTTTCCTTTGCAGCTTTCGTTGAGTTGCACACAAATCGCACACACATAAATACATACACACAGGAACACCTATACATATTCAAATATGCATACAAATACATAAAAACATGCACACACATGCTCACATACAAGCACCTACTTACTTATACACAAACATACAAATTTGCATGTATACCCAAATCTGCATGCACACACACATATACATATGCATGCGCATATGTATACACACAAATGTGCACACACATATACATGTATATGCACATATACACATGCACACACTTGCATGTACATATAACATATACACATGTATATGAACACACTTACATGCAGACTCATACATACTTATACACATGAACAAACCCTTGGGTTTTGGGTTTTAATTAATTGGTTGAGCGCTGCTAGTTTTGGCCCAAAATGGTTTAACTTTTGTGTGACTCTCTCTCTCTCTCTCTCTCTCTCTCTCTCTCTCTCTCTCTCTCTCTCTCTCTCTTTCTCTCTGTGTGTGTATGTGTGTCCTTTAAGTGCAGGTGCCCATGGAGTCCAGAAGGGCATGCTGGATTTGGATCCCCTGGAGATGGGGTTGTAATATAGGTTCTGGGAACTGAACGTGCATTCTCTGAAAAAGCAGTACATGCCTTTAACAATTACCTTGTCTGCCCGGCCCTGAGCGAAAACATTTTAATACATACAAATACTACTGAGTTTTACTGCACAGACAGCCCACAAACAGGCTCATAAACCTCAGCTTCCCACAGAGCCAGATTCCTTCACCTCTACACCTTATAAGTAAATATTCTAGCTTTATTTTGTCTGTATATGCATGTTTATCTGTGTGTATATGTATATGTGTATGTGTGCATGTGTCCATGTGTGCACGTGCCTATGTGTATATGTTTGTAGGAAACTGAATACTAGAAGGCAGCCTGAGCTGTTGGTCACAGACACCTGTAGAACACTCTGAGTACTCTAGCTGAGCCCGGAGGTGTCTGCCTGTCTTCTGATATAGGGGCTTTTGCCATTGTGACTGACATTTTCACATCAGTTCCAAATGTGAAGTCATTCTTGTAAGGCCAGCATTTTACCGGCTAAACTAGCTCCCCAGCCCAGCTTCTCTATCTCTTAGAGGCTTGTTGAGTCAGACGGTGTGAGGAGCTTTGTGTGTGTGACGTCATTCACTTTAACAAATGTGATAAATATTGCTATTTTTCTAGCAGAGCTCAGGGAACAAATGAGTCAGAAAGTTTAGGAAGACACCATCGTCAGGAAGCTGCTGATCTGGACTTGAACTCCATCTTCCTGAGTCAGAAGTCTAAACCTTTAACAGGCTGCATTTTGATGTCTGCATCAGGAGAGGGAGCATTCAGATTCTCACTTAGTGTTCAAATAGTGCTTGGTGTCTGGATGCTTCTATGGGAACGAACCAGAGATTGCTGAAGAGATGTCAGACACATTCACGTATTTAGTGACGAAATTTAAAGGAACTAAATTGCTCTAGTTATTTCCTGCTTGTTCTCACCTGTCTGCCTCAGTTTACCAGTAATTGCACTGTGGTTCCCTCACTACTCGTAAGATTGGAAACTGAAAGAACCTATGATTTGCTGATCTTTTGCTCATTTTGTGCACGGAGTTATTGCGATCCAGAGACGGGGAGAATGGGCATTCACAGACAGTTCAGTGTAGGGCACCTGGGCTCGGGACCCTCCCTGGTTCAGAAAGAGCTCATGTAGGTTGGTTTTGGAGTTGAGTACGAAGGGGCCAGCACTGGCTCCTGAAGCCATGTTGAGGGGTTGCTGGGGGTCCCAGGCTAGAGAATGACAGGTCAGCTGATACCTACTGAATGCTGCAGATATCAGGCAGTGTTATGAGTGACCATAACAGGCATCTGGCTCCTCACACTGATTTCCAGAACCAGCTGGTGGTGCAGTTGTGTAGCACTTTGTTGCAATCATGGTGTTTTTCTCACAATCATTTACAGTTGCAAAATGTATCTAGAGCGGTTTTTCCCTCAACCATAGAATTCATCTCTGCTCTGCTTCCTTTTTGAAATGTTCAGTTCAGCAAGATCAAAGGCCAATCGAGAGAGAGGCAGATTTAACCAGATTCCAGCCGTTCTTTTTCTCCTGCCTTGGTGTTTTCCCATCCAAATTGCGTTCATATCAGAAACTTTTCCGCCCATGGTTTTATGTTTATAGTACATAAAAGTCATCCCCTGGTTGAATGGACAGGGGAAAGCTTCAGGGTTCCTCTTCAGTGTTCAGTGCACTCTTCACATGGAGCCTGATTATCTCCTAAATAATAGCAATAGTAGCGGTGATCAAGACACGTGGCCTTTATTTTCCCATTTAGCAGCAGGGCTAGAATGAGCTGACACCAGATGTGTCAAAATGGACTGGGGAATCCTCAAGCATATTAGTGTGTGTGTGAGTGCGTGTGCAGTGCGTGCACGTGCATGTGGTGGGAAGAATTGGTTCTTTTCTCTCTTCTTCTTATCTTCATGTTCTAAAATAATGAAGGTTTGTGTGAGCTTTCAGAAGCAAGAAAGATGCTCTGCCGCCCCACAGCTTGTGAACTCCAAAGTCCATTACCTCTGTCAGTAGCAAGGAAGGGACAAGGAAGCAAGAACATGGGTATACCAACACGCATGTACATGGGTGTACATGTGTAGAAGCTGAAGTTTGCCGCTCTGGATTTTCCAGAATCATTTTCCACCATATTCTTTGAATCGGTGTCCTCACTGGAGCTGGGACTCACTGATTCTGCCAGAACGGCTGACCAGCAAGCCGTAGAGATCCTCTTGGCTCTGTCTTCCAACCCTTGGGATTACAGCCCCATGTCTCCACACTCAATCTTCATATGTGGGTGCTGGGGATCCAAACCCAGGCCCTCATGCTTGCACAGCTAACATTTTAGCGACGAAGCCATCTTTCCAGCCATGTTGATGATTCTAAAAGTTGCAAAATCTTCACTTGCAGACTTGCTTGATTTTAAATATTTTCCTGCTATCTTTCCAGCCATGTTGATGATTCTAAAAGTTGCAAAATCTTCACTTGCAGACTTGCTTGATTTTAAATGTTTTCCTGTGGTTGGTTGGTCTGCTTCTTACAGCAAGGTGATTGCTACTTTATGATACTCTCTCACTATATACTAAACATACCTTTGCCTAAACGTGTGTTTCCTTTAGCTAGAATCATGGGGACCTATAATTTTTCTCTCAGTGACCTTTTCACTTTATATTTTGGGCAGCATTACTGTTGTTATTATACATTTAGACACGATACCCCACTTTGTGTTTATATATAATTGACCTTTAAAATCACATCTTTGGAAAGTGGAGGTGGACATATTAATCTTAGTTTTGGCATGAAGAGACACAGCCTCAGAAGGAACTTAGGGTCTTAGATAAAAATCACACATATTCATGGAGGGGGGAGCTGAACCCCAAACCTCATCTTTAGATTTCAAGTTTTCTGTTCTTGTCATTATGTGCCAAAATCTCATCTGTAAATTTGAAAACCACTCATGTAAGCTGCCTGTCAATCAGACTTCATACTCTTATTGTGATTGCTACCGCCTCTTTCAAACAGCATTCGTTCTGATCCACATATTTTTTAAAAGGATGAAGGGTTTGTCACATTTTCTATTTGAATAAAATTTTTACACATTTCCAAGAGCTTTCTTGTCCATTATCTTATTTGATATTTTCTGGGCATCTATGAGGTAGATAGAACAAGCTTTTATATTTTCTCTTCCATCTACATATAAGGAATGAGTGCTTGGATCATCTAAGAGATGGGTTCAAGATTAAGAGAGAATTAGTGACAGGATTGGGACTGTGTCCTGTAATTGGAGGAAGATACTTCCAAAGGATGAATATGGAAGTAACCCCCTTTGAGTTCTATAGTGAATAAAATTCAGATGCTATGCAAGTGAATCAGTGGTTCTTACATTTCTTGTGGAAGTTTCTTTAAAAGAGATAAACCTCCTGTCTCCATCATTTCCAGGCCAATTAATCAGATACTTTTTGAAAAAAAGCTGTATTCTGAGTCCAGTGCTGTTTTCTGCTCTGTGTGGCAAGGCTCAGAGAGAAGGAAGGGTAGAAGACTTTCAGTATCAAACTGTTCCCGATCAGTGCTGAGTAAAGGCATCAAGAAGTTAGTTCAGATGCTCAAGGGGGTATGGTATCAGGATGGTGCTATCAGCCCCGAGGGCAAGATTTAAGAAGACTGTCACTGGGACAGCTTGCTTGTCCTTAGGGCAAATCAGGTCCTGGTCATCAGTTAGGGAGCCTGCGTGGGACCCTAGGCCCTCTGCATGTGTGTGGTGACAGTTGTATAACTTGGTCTCTTTGTAAGGCTCCTAGCAGTGAGATCAAGACCTGTCTCTGGCGCTTAGCTGACTGTTCTCCATGCTGAATATCTCACCCAGCCTTGATGCAGGGGGAGGAACTGGGTGATGTGACACACTTTATTCAAGGCCAGGGGTGGGGGGGAGCACCCCTTTCTGAATGGAGATTGAGGACGCATGGATGGGGAGGGGGTAGATGAGAGTGGGTGATGTGATTAGAGGAGGGAAAGGAAACTGATGTTGATATGTAAAACAATGAAACAACCAAACAAAAACAAAATACAGGTCCTGAGATGAACTCTGGAATATATGTGTGTGTGTGTTTGACCCTCAGCCATACTTCAATCCTTAGTGACCTTTGGAAGCTCATTTGATCTCCCAAGAACTCTGTTTCTACATCGTTAGCAGGAGAAGTTTGAATTAACTTTGAAATATTTTCATTAGTTCCTGGGGTTTTAATAATAAAGTAGCACAGATCAGATGGCTCCCACACCCAAATGTACTGTTTTCATAGTTCTAGAGGCTAGAGGTCTAAATTCAAGGGCTTGTTTCTTTTTATTTTATTTTATTTTTTAATTTATTTATTTATTAAGGATTTCTGCCTCCTCCCCGCCACCGCCTCCCATTTCCCTCCCTCTCCCCCGATCAAGTCCCCCTCCCTCATCTGCTTTTTTTTTTTTTTTTTTTTTTTTGGTTTTTTGAGACAGGGTTTCTCTGTGGTTTTGGAGCCTGTCCTGGAACTAGCTCTATAGACCAGGCTGGTCTCGAACTCACAGAGATCCGCCTGCCTCTGCCTCCCGAGTGCTGGGATTAAAGGCGTGCGCCACCACCGCCCGGCTTCCCTCATCTGCTTGAAGAGCAATCAGGGTTCCCTGACCTGTGGGAAGTCCAAGGACCGCCCACCTCTATCCAGGTCTAGTAAGAGACCTCTCTCCTTAGCCTGTAGGTGGTATTCTAATGTTTCTTTGTATGATCTGTCCCCATCTATGTCTATATTTTCATCTCTGTCTCTAGTTCTTCCTATGAGCTCATTAGTCATATTGTGTAAGGGCCCACCACAATAACTTCATTTGAGCAAAATTCTTTCTTTTTAATCTTTAAAAATACTTTATTTTTAATTATGTACATATGTGTGGGTCTGTATCGGGGAACACATGAATACAGTGCCTACAGAGGTCAGAAAAGGGTTTCAGATTTCCTGGAGTAGAAGTTACAGGTAGTTGTGAGCTATTAGTGTGGGTGCTGGGGACTCAATTCACTCTTAATTATTGGACCATCTCTCCAGCTCTGTAATCCTCTCTTTAAGAACTTATTTCCAAACAAAACTGTATTCTGAGGTACTGGGAGTGAGTAATTCAACCTGGGAATTTTTAAGCTTACAACAGTGCCCACATTTAACTGATCAGAATCACCCAGGACATATTTTTAAATGGGTCTGAACTTCAGTCTATTTCTCTAAGAACCACAGGGGATACAGTCCTGGTAAGCAAATGTCTTAGAGTTCCTTGGGTGACTGACATGCTTAGATAAAGGTATGGCTCTCTGAGCTAGAGGATTTTCATGAACCACTATCGTTAGTGATGTCTGTGTTTGAGTAGAGGGCTGTCAGAAGCAAATTTTTACATGGAAGATGTTTTGGAATGAATGCAGGTTGCCAAATTAGCCCCAGAGGTGTCTCTAAAAACCTCCAGCTGCTTCTTAACATATGTATGGGAAAGCTAAGGAAGATGTGAGAGAAGCAGATAGTTCCCCTCACCAGTGACTCTTAGGACCACAGAAGACTTAATTTAGTTTCTTTCTGTGCTGCGTAATTGCTGATTCTTAATAGTATATTGTTGAACGAACTTAGAACTGCTGAAAGTTCTTGGCTTTATGTGGCTAATGGATGGCCAAATAAATGACAAAAATATTCTTTGGTATGCTTTGAAGGTGTTTTCAGAAAAGAATAGCATGCATTGATAGAATAAGTTACTAATATTCAGCCTCCCACAGTGGGCAGAACCAAGCAAACTTCTGAGGTCCATAATTGAACAACGTAAGGTAGAGAGAGGGTAATAACACTCTCTGCTGAGCAATGACATCATCCAGACCTTCCTCAGACATGGATGCTCTTTGTACTCAATTCTTAGGTCTTTGGATTCAGAATGAATCATACACCAGATTGCCTTGGTTGTCCAGTTTATAGAGGGAAGGTCAAGGAACTCTCAATGTCCATTATGAATAAGTCAATCACCATAATAACTCCTCTCTTACCAAGAGAACACACAGAGACATATACTGACACAGACACACACAGACAGACATATACAGATAGACACACAGGCACATACACATATATACACACAGAAACGTTTTGTGAATATGGGATTCAAAAGGAGGTCCCAGAAGGGGCAAGAGGAGAGAATCTAGAGTAGTTTAATGGGAATCTCTTATTCACACAGTTCTTGTTTCTCATTTGTCAATGAAAGGAAGGCTTTCCTGATACCAGGTGTTAAAGAGAGTATGGGCTCTGAGGCTGGAGTTGATTGATATTCATTTCTGTCTTTCATCAGATCAATGATGCTGGACAAGTAACTTGGAGTCTCAGAGTTTGTTTTTTCTTTAGTGGGATGAATGTAGTGGAGGAGAAATACTGGTGGATGGGCAGAGATCATGAGATACATGACTTTCACAATTAGCTCTTCCAGTTCAGGGCCTTTAGTGAGTCCTGGATAAACAATACTCCTGAAACCAAGTTTCCTTTTTCTACTCTTGTGGGGTGGGGAGGGAGTCTGGGGAGCTGGAGGGACTGGAGAGGCCAAAGGAGGAAGAAGAGAAGGAAAGCAGGCATTACAAGATCTCACTCCAGGTCAACAAGAGCTTCTTTGAGAGGGAGGAATGAGACGGACCTGTTGGAGGCCAATGCTCATTTCCTAGTTGTTAAAGCAAAGCTTTCTCCCTCTTAGAACACACTTAATTTGGCATCAGGAGTGGTCCAAAGTTCAATTCTGTTCTATTGTAGCTATCACCTTTGACTCATCAATTAGAGCCGCTAATATAAAGCGCTTAAAAATGAATGAATGATTTGCTTACAAAGGGAACCTGTGCAATTAAAAGCCAGACTTAGCCTGTCCTGAAATTGCTCAGTTGGGAGAGCATTAGCTTGAAGATCTAAAGAGTTAGGTTTAATTGTCATCTCTGGCTCCATTTTCCATCCTATTTTCCAGAAAGGGAAGTTGCCGAGGCTCAGAAGAGAATATCTATCTATCTATCTATCTATCTATCTATCTATCTATCTATCTATCTATCTATCTATCTATCTATCTATCTATCGCCTTAAAACACTGGGTTCTCAATGACAATTCAAGGTGGTTGGAGGGGGGAAATGATGCAAATTGTAGACCTTGGTAGAAAGCTCATAGAATTTGTTGGAAAATTGTTCTCTGTTTGCTTCCAATGTTGGCCTTTTCGCTGCAATTGGGTCGCAGATTCCTCTAGGGGAGGCGCCACACTGGGCCATCTGCATATCCAGTAGCACTCCTGTGCTATTGACACAGAGCAGATGGCAACATTCATGCTGGATGAGCTGAGTAGGAGCGATGTGGCCCTGGAGGATGAAAGAGCTGCCCTCATCACGGGGCTAAGCTCAGAGTCAAAGTTCACGGTCCTCAGGAAATTGGCCCGTTGCCCTCTGGGAACTGCTGCTCCCCTCCCGGAGCATGCAACTCCATCATTAAATGGCAGCTGTGGAAGTGAAGTCACACAATACAAGGAGGGTGGATAACCCTTTCCCAACAGTGCAGGCACTCTCTAGGAACCCAAGGGCTTCCCTGGAGCCTAAGGGAACTAGTTCCAGTTTAATTTTATTTCTTTTAATTTTATGAGCAAGAACCCCTGGGTTGATCATCATGAGAGGAAGTGGTAATTTGCAGTTTCTTTTCTTTCCTCTGCACTCTCTGAGTTTGTTTACCCAAGGAGAAAGAGTTCCTCCCAAGATGCATTTCCCACTCAGCATCTACCTTCTGTGATTAATTTTGCTTTATTTATTAGCTTCTCTCCTGTCGTGTTTGGATTGGTGTCTTTCTCGGCTCTTTATGGATTTAATCACACTGTGGATTGTGCATTTTAGGATATAGTTCCTAAAAGATAGGAACCACACCTACCTCAGTAATACTTCCATGCCTGAATGTTTATTTATATATTTATTGTAGCTCAATGTCCAATAGTATGGATGGTATAATGTGGTGGACCTTAGGGAGGTGAGTAGGTCACGGATGTGAAAACATCATGAATGGGGTTGATATAACTGTAAGAGAGGAGGGGCAAGCTCTTTTGATCTCTCTCCCATGCCAGAGCACAGGAGAAGATATTATCCATAAAGCTGAAAAGAAATCTCTCAACAGTCACATACCCTGCAAGCAATGGGACCTTAGACTTTCCAGTCTTCATAGAGTAAGGAATAATAAATTTGTGTTGGACGCTAGGATCAGGATGGTTTTATAGCAGTCTAATCAGTCAATGAAGGCTTCCTCATATCTGGACTGGTTCTTCCCACAGCCCTGAGCACTGACGTCTGGTAGCTCAAGGGTTTCACTGGTTATTTTTCACCAGCTCAAGGCTGCAGCTCTTTCAACCATTTGCTCTGGTTGAGCACCAGGTGTCTTTGGGAGCCAGTGTCCCCTGGCTCCTAGTAGCCCCTCTAGTGGCCTCCTTTCCCTCTCCATAGAAACGGTGCTTCTTGTTTCCTTTAATTCTCTTCATTTGCAGTCAAGGAGAAGGGATGGGCTTTAGAATTTCACAACCCTAACAGGGGTCCCTGCGTGTGTCACTGAACCTCTTGACAAGGTCATTTCCTGCCCAGCCTCAGTGTTCCCATTCATAAAATAGCAGGTTGTAGTGGTAGAAGTGAAGAAACAAGATAACAGCGTAGGGTGGGGCTTAAGGAGCCTTGAAAACAGTCCTTAGCAGTTCCCCCAAGGTGATTAGTCTTTTTCTCATACCTTTTTTTTAGCCTTTCAAATTCAACAGATGAAGTCTCCTCTGTCTTTGTTTTGCTTGGACCACATCACAGCACAAGTTACATACTTAGAATGGAGTATTAAAGAATGGGACAAGCTTACCTTAGGTGGGTGAGCAAAGCTCCCATCCAGGTGACTGAAAGTTGCCTGCTGCTGCCCACAAAACCTTTCTGCTGCCTCCTTTTTTCCTAATTAAATCCATTTTTCTTCAAGTGAATTTGAGATGAGTCAGAAATACTGCTTCATATTCCACAGTATTATTTTTTGGTTTTAATTACTAGTATTGTAACAGTATTTTCCCTGCTGATTTTCTTTGCAAATATATGTTATTTCAGTTACATTATGGTTTGAATAGGCTTTTGAGTGGGAGCCGGAGAATCTAACCATCATTTTAAATATGGTTTCTATGGAAAAATGTAACCCTCTATTCCACACAGCCTTAGGGAACATAAATGTGGAGAACATAGTCTACTTGGAAGCTGAAGGTGGTCTCTTGACTTTATTTCTTGAAAACAATTTCATATTCACTTTGATGTTCTTATGAGCTGGTGTATTCGACAGGGAAAAGGGGCCGCAGAGGAATTAGACTGATAGAACTGGGCATCCAGCAGATCAGGACTGAGGTCCTATCAACTCTTGTGCTACTGTTCTTTCCATGACCAAGGGCTTTGGGAATGAGTGCCCAGTGGAAAGGACCATGCAAATGAAATGTAAGTACCAGCCTAGATGCAACAGAAAGTGGCAACCCTGCCTGACTCCTAAGAATACCCCATTCGTCCTGTCACATCCTCTTCAACTCTGTCCTCTGCTCCTCTGTTTTAGAGTAGCGTTTGTACTGGCAACCTCCCAAGGAGACCAGCAGGGCTGCGAGACTGTGGATAAGGGAGATGGATGATTAGTACCATTATTAATCATCCATCTCCCATCAGGCCACTTCACTGGATGCTTTAATGCCAGGCTGAGTTGGTTCATTTTCTTCAGTAGACATTAGCCAGAGGCCTGCCGCATTATTGTGCTAGGTACTGTGACCCAGCAGTGAGAGAGCCCAAGAGCTCCCTGCTCTCATTCAGCTCACTGGGTGCAGGAGAAGACACTTATGCAGATAAGCCCCCCAAATGGATTAAGTGCTATCTATCTCAGGAACAGACTGTGCCTGGGGGAGCTTGGTGACGGATGGGGCTTGGGCTAGTGCCCAGTCAGAATTCCTCTTTCTGACGTCAGGGTTTTCAAGGAAATCTGGTACTCTGTGTCCCCTGGTATGATAGCTCTTGTGTTCTCTAAATAAGATAAAAACGTGACCTTCACTATGCTTGTGTTTGAGAGGGAGGGGGAAGATATACCAGACAGGGATTGGTGGATAACAAATCTTCTCCCAGTTTAATTTCTAGTATTTCGCCAGTTTCTTTTGGCGAGCTGTGGCTCTTCTGTGGGTGTGACTAGTCTGGAAATTGATGTCACAGGCCGACTTTACTCAGAAGTCAGGCCTGGGCAAACTGGCTGATGTAGGGAACTCACCCAGTGGACTTTCTTTTTAGTCATTTCATCTTTTTGTTGTGCAGGAGGTCTGGGTCTTTGTAAGGCTGTCTCTGGATTCTAAACAAAGCAAATCTTAAGGTTTGGTCTCTCTCTCTCTCTCTGTCTCTGTCTCTGTCTCTCTCTCTGTCTCTGTCTCTGTCTCTGTCTCTCTCTCTCTCTCTCTCTCTCTCTCTCTCTCTCTCTCTGTGTGTGTGTGTGTGTGTGTGTGTGTGTTTATGAGTGTATGCATCTATGTGGGCAGGCAAGTGAGCAGGTGCATGTGTACATGTATGCTCATGCTAGTTGAGGCTGGACTCTCCCTCAATTGCTTATTCGTTGAGGAAAGTCTCTCTTAAGCTGGCTAATATGGACTTAGTTAGCTAGCCAACTTGCTCCACAGACCCTTTGTCTGAGTGCTGGAATTACAGGCAGGCTGCAACACCCCCAGCCTTTACAGAGGTTCTGGGGATCCAAACTTGGGTCTTT
The DNA here is from genome assembly GCF_037038515.1 of Microtus pennsylvanicus. Lineage (NCBI taxonomy): Eukaryota > Metazoa > Chordata > Mammalia > Rodentia > Cricetidae > Microtus > Microtus pennsylvanicus. The sequence goes on from NC_134593.1 coordinate 30,756,068, forward strand.
AAGCTTGTGTAAAACCCACTTTGTCTACTGAGCTATCTTCCTAGCCCACGGCACTTTTAATGCCATTGCTTGTGAAACAGATGTAGTCACACATTTGCCAAAGTGAGTCCTGTGGCCAAGCCTGGAGATAGTAGTTGAGCTAACAAAAGGATGAGAATAAAGACTATGTGAGCATAGTGTGTACTATGATGCTGTGAGCCACCTTGGACATTTCTATGGTCTGAGCCCCTTGGCATCTAAGAGGAGAGAAGAGCTAACATGGGGAAATAGAATGGCTTCTTATCAGAGACTCTTCTCTAACTGATAGGTGTTAAAGCCTGCTAAAGAAAAGATGGGAAATGGGACTCTGGGCACACTGGTGTAAGACAGTGGGGATTGCAACAGGCTGTCTGAGAAACTCAATTCTCACCTCGTGTTTTCCAGCGAATGACTCCATGCGCTCCTGTCTCAATATGAGCTGTGCATTTTGAAGCACTTACATATTCTATAATTCTGATTCCCCCCCCAGAATTTCTAATACAATGTCATAAAAAGGCAGTTTATTGAACTCTCTAATCTTACCAGGGCCCATAATTGAATTTTCTCCCTATGATTACTCCCTTCAAGGATTTGGGTAAAATTCCCTTTGCGGTTCCTTGGGTGACAGATTGAGACAATCTGAGAAGCAGTTTCTGCTCATCATTGTTGTGAACACTTGGCCCACTTAGCATTTCTTGGTTCACGCAGCATGAAGTGTGATCTATTCACGGAGTCACACTGCCATCTCATCACAGACCTTTTTGTTTGACACGGATGATCTTTGTAGACAGTAAGCTCCAGGACGACAGGAACCACTTTTGTGTGTTCACTTCTAAATATATAGAGATTAGAAGAGTGCCTACCAGGTAGTAGGCAATATAGAGCTGTAAGATGCAATAAAGGAGCCAGGCAGTGGTGGTGCATGACTTAATCCCAGCACTTGGGAGGCAGAGGCAGGCAGATCTCTGTGAGTTCGAGGCCAGCATGGTCTACAAGAGCTAGTTCCAGGACAGGCTCTAGAGCTACAGAGAAACCCTGTCTCGAAAAACAAAGATGCAATAAAGGACATGATTCACAACATCTTTTAGTTTATTTATGTTTTGCTCTCTTTCTCTCTGTGTAAACATGTACCATAAAAAGGTGTGTAGAAATCAGAGACATGTGCAGGTCAGTTCTCTCTCTGTGGGTTCAGGCTAGAACTCTGGTCATTAGGCTTTGTAGCAAGCACTGAGTCATCTGGCCAGCTCTGATGCACAACATTTATGGCTAGGAAATAGAAAGACCATGAAAAAGGCATTTAGAATAAAATGCAAACTTGACTCATGATAAAAATGTTAGTGTGATAGAACAGACAGATATTTCCTTAATTTGATAAAAAAATTCTACCTCTAGCTCTAAGCTAAGATTATGTATAATGGCATAAGATGGCAAAACATTCGCATTAAAGTCAATAACAAGATAAGAAAGTCTACTAGTGGAGATATTCCATAAGGTAATTAAATAAGATAGATATAAGTGCTATAAATATTGGAGGGGGAGGAGGTGACATTATTAGTAATTACAGGTTGCATGAATTTGATTGTAGGAAAAGCTAAGAGAAACAACTTCAAACTGCTATAGACTCTAACAGAATTTAATATGAAGGCTCACAGAAAGCAATATTCAGATAATGGAACTCTTCATACACAAATAACCAGGCAGAGACTAAAATGGGACAAAAATGCACTATTATAATGGTATCCAAAATAATAATATATGAACTTAAAAAATAGTAGAATGCACATTTAAAGGAGTCTATATAGATAGATGATGAAAAGGACAAGCTCACTAGAGTTGAAGGTCCAATGGCAACAATGTACGGAGGACGCCATGTCCTTAACACTAGAGGGTGCATGGGGAATTCTATTCTAACCTGACAACTGAACCCCTGCCACCTAAGGTCAGAGTTCAGGTCCTTATCTAATGCCCTGCACTTCCCTTATTTCTTACTACAGGTTCATTTAAAATAAATCCCCTTCTTTCTTGCTACTGGTTCATTTTTAAATAAATGAATGAAAGTAACCTCTTCAACAAATTTTAGAGAAACCATGTAGTTATTCAGAAAATAATAAATTCCAGTTTCTAAATCATCCTCTAATCTAAAGTAAATTGCTAAGGAAGCACAAAAGGGCCAGGATGATATCCAAATAATTCATAGAAATTTTCAATTATTGCTCTTAATCACACCAGAGAAAGAAAGGTGTTTTATAGTTTCATTTAAAAACGCAATAACTCAACAAAATGGTAGGAGGAGGAGGAACAGGAAGAAGAGGAGGAAGTAGAGAAAGAGGAGGAAAAAAGACGTGAAAGGAAGAGGGAAAGGAGGAGGAAGAAGAGGAAAGTCCAAAGAAAACAAAGGAGTTGGCCTATACAGAAAATTACTTCAGAAAAACACATAATGATAAATTAGCGAGTAAATGACATAAGACATAATATTTGCTGCTGTGGGAACTCTTTCAGCCAATGATCTTTGGGATGCTGGTTTACTTTGGGTGTGGTCTTGGGTGCTATATATGCAGATGTAGGGGCTTGTGTCCTCCCCTTGGCTGCTGGATTTGGTTCCTGTTTCCCACTCTTGCAGAGGACTGCTGATCACTGCTTTGTGTGTGTGTCTGTGTGTGTGTGTGTGTGTGTGTATTTAGCCCTAAATAAATAAACTTTTATTATACTCCATTCTGGGCTAGTTTGGGATTATTTTGTTTTAAATTGCAACAGATTGGCGCCCACATGGCTAGCGTCCACACTCACTAAACTACCCACACAGCTCATCCACCCTTCTGTGACTGAGCTACCCCTTTGGTGCATAGCTGCAAACCATTTGGCTGGCCCACCGTGTAGGGACCTGGCAATTTCCCAACAGCTTGCTCCTGCGTCTTTTTCCCGGCTATTACTCGGGGGTGGGGGGACTTCTCTGTTTTGCGTTCCCAGTTCGGATCTGTGAATGTCTGGCCCTATTGATCTCTGGCTGGTAATCTTGTTTCTCGATTGTGTGCGCTAAAACACCAATAAGGGGGAAAGTGTAGTAGTCCACTTGAAATATGAGAGAAAGAAAGGAGGAATAAAAGAAATCTAAATAGTAAAATACACTGCTTCTCAGTTACAGTTATAACAAGATAATTCTATTGACTGAAATACAAAAGTCAATGCAATCTGTTAGGCAAGTGTATTAGTTTTGTCATTGCTGTAGCCCCACACCCGAAAAAACCAAGTGACAAGGAAAAAGCCTTTACTTCTCTCATGGTTTCAGAGGTGTCAGTCTGTCTGAGCTCTGCTCATTCAGGAGCTACCTCAAAGCAGAACACCACAGCAGCCGGAACACAACATGGAAGACAGGATGCAGAGCGACAGAGACAGAAGCCCAGGACAAGAATCCACACTGGAAACATGCCCCTAGCGACCTGACCTACTTCTCAAGCTAGGCTCCAAGTCCTATGCTTTCCAGAACCTCCTAAAGTAACACCACCAATCAGAACCGTGACCATGAGCATGCCAGAGTCATTTTCTATTCAAATTGCAATGGCAGGCTGTGAGTGAGAGAGGTTCCTACCATTGGTGACGGGAGAATAAATCAGATATTCCTTATCCACATTAAATGGACATATCTTTATTAGGATAATGAAGCTTATTAGACCCAGTTCTAGAATATGTTCTGTAGGTGCATTTGTGCGAATGCAGGACATTATTTGCATCTGGCTATTGAACATATCATTGTCTATACGAAGGCGGTGTCCATCACCGGGAGCTGGTAAATAATGATGACCATGCCACAGTAGATCAGTCAACATCCAGATAGGTATCGATTGAGGATTGTCTCTGTAACATACTGTGTGGACTACGCAAGAATTTGTGTCAGAAAAATGAAAACTCTCCCTCTTTCTCTCTAAATACACAGATCACCTATAGGAGGATGGATATAAAAAGCCTAGCAGGATAGGGTGAAATTAGGCTAGGCTACTGTGGTTGGAGAAACATCCACTTTCCTATTTTATAACTTTGTAATTTAAAATAGATCTAAAATTATATATATATTTATATAAGACAACATTAATATATAAAATGTGTATGTGTATATAGATATGTAATACATAGATATATTTCTATTATACTATAGAAATATAATACACTATCATTATATAAATATAAATATATATAATATAAATGTATACTAATGACCATGATACAAGATGGGTACCTATATTTTGAGAATCAGTATTTTTGACTTTGAGAACCAGCTGATTGGATTCTATATAAAAACAAAAGGCAATGCCAGCAGGAAGCCATAGGTGGATACTAAAATGCAAAATTATCAGGGTAAGAATGAAACTCTTCAGTAGGAGAAGAGACAGCCCAGAATGACCTTGCATGAAACAGAAATAACAGGCTGTTCTCGTATAAAAGCAAGGACACAAATGGGCTGCACATTCTACATTAGTGAATCTGGGGCATAGATCAGGCACAGTATACTGTCATGCTCCTTCCTGTGGGACTGTCCCACTGACTGCCGACTGTCTGTCATGTCTGCCCTGCCCTCTGAATGTCAGTGGCCCAGCAACAGTTTTCAGTTACGCCATTTTAATGCCTTATGAAGGTCCTGGAGTAGCCTGGACGTCCCCAGCCACTGTCCTATATTACATCTCCATGGGAGAACGAGAACAGTGCTGGAAGTTAAGCCCTGAGAACTGCCTCTATTTACTCGAGGTAATGGAGACAGGAGAGCAAGTCAAGTTGACAAGACTCCGCAAATTCAATTACATGTCATCCCTCTGCCCAGAGCTCCTAAATATCCCATTACCTGCACTGTAAAGCCTGAACTCATAATCTGGTTTCACCCTATTTTCCCCAAGTACCTCCAGCTTCAGCTCAGAGTGAAGCTTTGAGTCCAGTCCAGGAGCTTTGCCACAACACCCAAACCACGGCTCTCCTGTCCAGAAACTCTCCAGAGCACGCCCAGACCACCACACACCACAGAACCCCCTAACCACCACTCTCCTCAGCACCCCAAACTACTGTTCTCCAATCCAGGAGCTCTCCACAGAACCCCAAACCTACTATTCCCCATTTCTGCCTAGGGCTGCACACAGACAAGACAATAGGGCTAAAATACCCCCCTGGGCCACATGTTACTACACTAAAGATACTAATCAGTTTATAAAGCATTTTTAATTACTTTCTATCATCCCTGTGTTAGGATTTGCTCCCAAATCTAAATCCTTATGAGCTTGATAAAGGCACAGGTAAGTAAGAACCTGAGCTATTAGGAGATGCTGAGTCTCTGACTCTAGGCCCTGATGTCCCTTTCTCGATCTCTGGAGAAGGAGCATAGGAAGAGAAAGAGAAGGAAGGAAAGCAGGGGCTAGGGGAGGGAGGATAATAGTAATCTCTGTTTCAGTGGAGGGCTCACAATGCTTGAAATTGGCAGAGTGTGGGAGGGTGAGCTAGCCAGCCTCAGAATGCCCCTTTATGCACATGGCCTCTGTGGTTCTTTGGGTCACTGGGTCAAAGGACTCTTATTTTTACTGACGATGCAGTGACCTGGGGATCCAGGGAGAAGTGGGTAGAATCTCTGAGACTCATGATCCAAGAAAGGTAAAAGCTTGTTAGACAATCATTGTTTTTAACCAGTTGTCAGCCGCCCACATCACTAGTTTAGGCTTTCCCAGGCCCAGCAAAACGACGCTGGCATCAGGAAACACTCACCAGCCTTTTTCTGTGGGTTATCTCACCTTTCCGACAGCAAGGTTGTTGTTAGCAGTAGCATACTTTACCCAAGGAGAGAGCTCTGTTAATCTTCCTTGCCATCAGTCCTTTAATGACCTAACTAAAAGCACAGCTGTTTGTGCAGATGTGTTCATAGTCTGCTTCTGCCACCGTTGTAAATGAAAAGATGGAAACAGTGGACCGGTTGTGGTGAATGATGCAAAGATCACTCCTATTTAGTGTGGGAATGCAACACATAGGCCTATGTTTGGAAAGAGAGACAAATGACTGTGGGGAATGTCCCAAATTCAGACCCTACTGAAGACATGATAGAAGTTCCGGTGAGTTATGATGCTCTGACCCGAAAAGGATGGGAGGAGGGCCACTGATTTTCCTTCCTCAGGTTCCTGTGGAGGCTTAAAACACCTCTCAGCACCAACACCCTCCCTGTTTTCCCTCTCCACTTTCCTCACTCTTTATGGGGGTGAATGAGTGTATCACACCCCTTCTCATGCATATTAAAAGTCAAAGTAAACAAGTTTTCTGTTGCAAAAAAGGCTCTATTTTTGTACTTGTCTTTAAGTCTTGATCCACAGTTAAAACATGCTGCCCTTCTCCTTAATTGTCTTGTTATTGCGAGTGTTTACAGCCATAACTAAGCAAAGAATTCCTCTGGACTGGGCATGAGTAACAACTGATAAGCCTCCAGTGATTCAGCCTTCGAAAGCATGATCTCTGGGACTCAGGGCTGGGTGAGAATTGCCTTCTACCAGATTGCAAAAGCTGTTTGTTAGAGTTTAAAAAATCCGATGAGTAGATTATTTTTTTAAAAGGGTCGTTACTAAAAATAAAAGTACATGAACTTGCCATTAGAGAAAATGCATTCAAAACAAAGGTAATGAACACAATAGGGCCACTAAATATTTACCAGAACACCACTGGAAATTGTCACCCTTGTTTTTCTAGATGAAGAAATTGGGGTTTTGAGCAAAGCACTTGTCGAACAACTGAGAACTGGCGAGCTGAGAGGCAGACTCGGGTTGGTTATCTCAAAGCTGCTCCCATAAGTTAGCTGCACTCTTATTGTTGCTGTCTTATATTGTTTCCATCCAATGCATCGCGTGGGGACTTAGATTTATTAGGTCCTCAATGTGGTTTGAACTTGGTATGTTCCCCACAGCTCATGATTTGAGGGCTCGATCCTGGTGATACTGGTATAAATGCTGTGAAGTGTTGAGGAGTGAGGCCTGGCAGGTAAAAGTCATTAGAGGAAGGGTTCTGAGGTTCTACTCACCCCCAATTCTGGCTTCTCCATTCATTATGGTTGAGGTGTCTCTGCCACACATCTGGCTACCATGGCTCTGCCATAACCTCTCACTCTGGTGAACCGAAATCTCTCTGAAATGGTGAACCAAACCAAACTGGCTCCCTTCAATACTTTGATGGCAGAAATGAAAAATTAAAATTAATTCCCATTCTCACCAGTGGGAAAAGCCATGCACCCCCAGTAGCAGAGGAACTGTGGCTTGGCAGGTTATGAGTCTTGTGATAGGAGGATACGGCTAGAGGTCAGAGTTCACCAGCCATTATGCAAGAAGAGAGGACAATGGCAGCCTTTGTCCCTAGTCGTAAGCGCCCATTCATTTCGCCTGGCATCTCTGCCTCCTAGTGGACAAAAACATCCCAGAGGGGTCTCGAGCCACAAAGCCTAATTCTCACAGAGGAAGCTCAGCCCCGAGGACAAAGAACAGACTCCAGCTCTCTGATAAAGAACAAGAATAAATGAGGTTGATCTCCAAGGCCTGTGAAAATGGAGAGCAGGAGAAGAAGAGGTGTGTGGTGCATCTTCACCGAGAAGCTCCGGATCCATAAATATATCCACGGGGATGCAGGACAAAACATAATGTATAAAAGATTGAATAGACGATATATTATGCTATTGCATAGCAATCCTGTCTGCAGGAATTTATAGCTTCGATATATTCCCCATTAAAAGTGGTTCAGCTAGCTGGTGGAGAAGCTCAATTCATCTTGCATCTGTTGCGAGCCATCAATATTATGGTTTGCCCATTTAAACTGGAAATGGGACCAAATATTTGGGCTATTTACAATAAAAAATAGAAAAATCTTTGTGTTGGTGCTCATCGTCTAAGTTCTCCAGTCTAATCAGGTGTCGGTTTACATAGGCTCAGAAGAAATTTCTCACCTGTGAAATTGCTAGGCTACAGAGAAGCCGGAATGAGAAGCAATGCCAGGTGTCAGGTTTCTGCTCCCAAAGCGCTGGACAGATGCCCCTGCCATGGTAAACAGAAGCTATGGGGATGGTTCCTAGGCACTCCCGGAAAGACAAGAAGGATGCTTGCGTCTGCAAGAGTGTGCGTGCTTAGGATAAGGAGAGATGGGCAAGCTGAGAGTCAGAGAAAGGAATACATAGGAACAACAGCAACCGCCAAGTGTAGTTAGCTGGTGCTGGCAGCCTTTTTCATAGGAAGAACAGCAGTTCTTGGGGACTCTACCTGCAGCAGTGCTGGTGGCAATAGTGGAAGATGCTAATCATGGCGCAGGAATCCCCGTGGCTCCCCTTTATTTATTCTCAATGGATGTACTACTGCTGCTTTATAGCACAACCTTCAAATCTATGGTAGAATATTGGCTCTTATCACACAGCGCCCCCTCTGCATGAACTGGTTTCCCAGCACACCTTTCTCCATTTGCCCTCTGCCCCGCTTCTTCTAGTCCAGGAATTGCCTTCGATCAAGTCCTCTTGATTGATCTCAGTTGGCCATACTCTGGGGTCCTGGCTCTGAGCACTTGGATTCCAGGGCACCCCCAGCCCTCCTGTCTGCTTAGGATCTTAAGGTATATATGATCCCAGCAGCCATATTAACCCTTCATCAGGGCAGAATAAGGTTTTCGTGCCTTTGTGCCTTAGTTTGGTTATCCCAGGACTGCTTCCTCTTCCTCCTGTGTTCTTCTCCCACTGCAGTAGCTCTCTCTCTGATCATGTCAGCAGAATTTCCTTCACAAGCCTTTGGTCACTCTATTCCAAACATTCCCTCTAAAATAGCGTCATCCCCACCCTGTCTCTGCCACATCTGGGCAGACCTCACTGCCAATGGCCTCTTGTCAGATGTACTTAGGCAGAGGCCCCTCTGTGGCCCAGCGATCCTCCCTGTTGCCTACAGTCCTTCCAGCCTGAGCTGGCAACGTGGGGAAAGGTCATCTGGTTCAGCATTTGCGCTCCTTGTGTCCTCCTCCTTGAGATGCTCCGAGTGTCATTCTGCCCTTTCTGCATGCATCAAGGGCTTTCGGGGCTATTTTTAAAGCCTGCCGCACTTACTATCTGTGCCACTCGTTCGGGTGGTTAATCATCACTGTCTGAAGGCGTCACTTCCTGACAGTGGTGTGCGGAGAAGGGCTGCGGTCCCGTGGAAAAGCAGGACAGTCAGCGGGTCAGGCTGCTGCGGGATGTGGGGGTAGGCAAGGTGCGTGAGCCTAGAAACTGGCCTTTCTCGTTGGTTTTGAAGCTTAAAGGGTCAGGCTGCTGTGGGATGTGGGGGTAGGCAGGTGTGTGAGCCCAGAAACTGGCCTTTCTTGTTGGTTTTGAAGCTTGAAGTTTTGTGCAGGTCCCTTAGCCTCTCTGTACCGTTCTCCACACTTACAGAAAGTAGCCGCAACGAAGGCAGGACTGGACTACTGGCTCAAGTGTTTCTCCAGGAGGGGACAGGATTGAAAATATACCCTTATTTTTTGTTATTCCTGTTCATGTGTCTCTAAACTTTTCCTTTTAGTACAGTTTTCTCAAAGAAAGAAAATAAAACCCGTTTTCTTTTTCCTCTCCATTCATGCAAGGGGCCGCTTTCCCCTTTGTCCAGGATCTGCCAGCTTTTGCTGGCCTGGAAAGTCCTCTTTCAGAAGAGAACCCTGTGAGGATCCCCATCTCCACGATAGGAGGACCTCATCTTGATATAGGAGGACCTCATCTTGATCACAGGTCGAAGGCCAGTGCAGTGAGACCCTGACCTGCTGTGGCTGGCTCTTTGTTTCAATTGGCCAAAGCCCAGAAGATGGGAGTCAATATACCTCTAAACTCAATGCATATTAACCTGGCAGGATAGCTTCGTGGGTTAAATAAACAGTCTCGAACAATTTCATTAAATGCTGGCCATTATTTAACACAAGGACACCCTGACTGTAGGCTCTGCCTTCTGAAAGGAAGCTGGAGGACTCGCGTTCCGAGTGCAAATAGCTGCCATTCTTTAATTTCTAAGGCTGGTTTCATTGTAGGGTGTGCAATTTATTATTTTGCACATAATAAATACCTAGCATTTATTAAGTGATTATATGTGGTAGGCATTTTCTGGAAGACAAAAACTAAAGCACAGAAAGGGCATGCCACTTTCCCCCTGACTGCCATCTGCAAGCAAGCAGAGTTTTAATCAAGTCTAGATGGGTTGGTTCCAGTGGTGGGTCTCTTAATTATTCTGTTGTACCACCTGCCATGGATTAAAGGCCTCAGCTTTCAGGGATCTTGGTGAAGGTGGCTTGAATCTCCAAAGGAGGGAGGGATGGGGGGAGGGGGAGGAAGAAAGGGAGGAAAGGAGGGAGGGAGGGGGAGAGAGAGAGAGAGAGAGAGAGAGAGAGAGAGAGAGAGAGAGAGAGAGAGAGAGACACGGAAGTAGGGAGGAGGAAAGGGAGAATGAAAGGGAGATGAAGAGGGGGGAGAGAGAGACAGAGAGAGAGACAGAGACAGAGAGAGAAAGGGAGAAAAGGAGGGAGGGAGGGGGAAAGGGAGAATGAAAGGGAGATGGAGAGAGGGAGAGAGAGGGAGACACACACACACACACACACACACACACACACACACAGAGAGAGAGAGAGAGAGAGAGAGAGAGAGAGAGAGAGAGAGAGAGAGAGAGAGAGAGAAACTGGAATTTGATTCAGCTCTCAGTGACTCCAAAGTACCAGCCAACCTCTCAGCTTGTGGTTGCCTTAATGACCATCACTTGTCACTTGTCATGCCCCCCCCCCCTTTTCTTCCTGGCTGAGCAAAGGTTACCTATATCTTTCACCTCAGATCCCACAAGATTCTCCTTTCTGGGTGCCAAGACAAACCAAAGAGGAATGGCTTCTCATTTTCAAACCAACATCTCCCACCCTCTGGCCATCCTCCTGCCCCCTCCCCCCAGGCTGATGGAAATGAACTAGCAACTTAGTTCTCAGAAACCACATGTGGCATATTTTCTCCTTATAAACTGGTTATCAGCAGTTCCAGCCAGTCAGAGATTAAGTATTTACTGGATTTCTCTTCAGCAACTTCCCTTGAGAAAGCCAGAACTGTAGTCCAATCCCCAAGCTTGGCCCATCTGGGGGTAGCCAAGCAACTGATGGACATAGAAATGTAAGAAATGAAGATTAATCAGACTCGCCCATTGCAGCAGTGGAGGGAGGGCTGATCCTTTAAGGAAAGTGGGTGCCAATAGCTCATCTGACAGCTTGTAGGGAGGGGGTCTTCAAGTTTGGGGTGTCAGCTTTAGTAAACTGTTTCTTATGCAGCATATGTGAGTCCTTACCCCTAGATACACAGGCATCTATATATTGAGAGGGCCTGTCTATAAAACCATGGGTCAGGCAGGAAAGACCAGATCAGGCTCCGACATCCACATGTATGTGCACTGAGGCATGTGGCCGTGTGTCAATGACCGGGTCTCACTGTTCTTTGCTGCTGTGCTAGCTCTGTGCTTTGATCCTCTGCTGCTTTGCAAGAGCTGGAGATAGGCTACAGGCTTCATGGAGATTCCTTCCTGGAGGCCTGCAGAAATCTCTTTGTTCTCCTCATTGAATTTGTTTTTTCCTCTGCCCCCTTGTGCAGTGACAAGACTCAAAAAGAAACTTTCAAAGAAGATGACTTTATTTTTTCTCTGAAGAACAATATGCCGACCCTGAAGGGCTCTATCAAACCCGAGCATGGCCAACATGTCGCTTGTAGGATTAACCCTATCCCCTTCCTTCTCCCTTGCTAAACCATTAGATTACATTCCTAAAGCTAGCCACCCAAGTATATTCCTTTATTTGGTCACTTTGCTGTGCCTCACTCATTCCTGAGACTGATCACCAAGAGTCAACTATCAAAACATCAAGGTTCAGCAATCAAAATGCATTCTTTTGACTATCATAATTAAAATACCCAATCAGAACTTACCAACTCATCCTAGCCCATTCAAACACACATCTCCCCTTTTTTCCCTCTTAAAATGAACACTTGCAGGCTGGGCAGTGGTGGTGCACGCCTTTAATCCCAGCACTCAGCAGGCAGAGGCAGGTGGATCACTGTGAGTTTGAGGCCAGCCTGGTCTATAAGAGCTAGTTCCAGAACAGGCTCCAAAGCTACAGAGAAACCCTGTCTTGAAAAACAACAAAACAAAACAACAAAAATACCCCAAAACCAAAAACCAAAACCAAACAAAAAAACACTTGCAAAGCTATTTGGTACTGTTTCTGCCTGATTCAGATCCAGTCATCTTGCCTTTTTGCCTTGCACTTGGAAATTGTTGTTTGGGTGTGATCTGTGCTTAATTCAGAGGTCTAGTGGGGAACATCCTGCATTACACAGGTCTCTTCACACCCTTAGTCATTCCCAGATGACCATCCACACAGGAAGGTAGTGCCAGTCCCATCATGACTTGAGACACCTTGCTCTCCTTCCTGCCTCTGCCTTTCTGTTGACATTGCTCATAACTGGAACACTCTTCTCATTTCTCGCCTTCAACCCTCATACTAGTTGCTTCCTCATGAACACCTTAGCTCAAGGAGTCCTCTGCTCAGGCGTTTAGGCTGACCCTGATAGCTTTACTGATCTTTCTTTCTTGAATTTATTGCCCTCCATTGTTTTCGTTTTCCAATGCATTTCTTTATAGAGTCTGCCCTTTTGTTCATCTTTTGCCTTACTAGCTACTAAGGAAAAATAGTTCATGGGAGAAGGAAGAAAGAGTTTCACAGGAGGGAAATCTAGGCAAACTAGTTAACCAGATGATCACATTCAAGATCAACAAGGATACAGTCGCATCAGGAGTGAGCATGCCACGGAATGGGAGTAGCTCTCCGTCACTATGATTGCCCTTCCTGTAACTCATACTTATTCTGATCATGATGAAAATCAAGCAAATCATGATGGAAAGACATTGCATAAATACCTGACCAGTATTCATGGAAACTGCCAAGATTATAAAAACAAAAAACAACAAAAAAAGGAAGGTGTGAGGAATTGCCACAACCAAGAAACACCCGAGGGAACATATGACTGTTATGCTGACTTCTAGTTGGATCCCAAACAAAGAAGTGGAGGAAGAGGAGGAGGAGGTGGTGAAGGAGGAAGAAAAGTCATTAAATATCAACTAGTAGAATCTGAACTAAGTAGGGACTTGGTTAGCAACACTGAATCAATGTTGGTTTATTAATTATGACTAGTGCACTGTGAGGCTTAATAATAGAAGAAATGGGATATGGGGATGGGAATCACATACCATATTTCCAATGCTTCTTAAAATGTAAAACTTTATAAATTAGTAAGTCCTATGAAAAGTTAAAAATAAAGTTGTATTTATGAAAATGAATTAGGTAAAAAGAGAGAGAGGAAGAAGAAGAAGAAGAAGAAGAAGAAGAAGAAGAAGAAGAAGAAGAAGAAGAAGAAGAAGAAGAAGAAGAAGAAAAAGAAGAAGAAGAAGAAGAAGAAGAAGAAGAAGAAGAAGAAGAAGAAGAAGAAGAAGAAGAAGAAGGGTAAGGGAGGAAGAGGGGAAGAGAGGAGAGAAGAGAGAGGGAGAGAGAGATTGATTGTGCTACTATGTGCTGATTTGAGCTACTGATAGCTCAAACACCCTCAAAGAATTTTGTTTTTGTTTTTCATAGATGGACCAATAGAACCAAAGAAGTTGTGATTTGGCCATACTCTTAGTGTGAGGGACAAGGTCAGGATTCTATCTCAAATCTATATGGTCTCTAGCCAGGCTTTAGAGCTGGGGCACTAGCACCTGCCTGTATCAAAGCTCTCAGAAGGCAGATACAGAAAGATAGCAAGTTTGAGGCCTGAGCAGGTTACACAGAAAGTTCAAAGCCATCTGGACTACATTATGGAAACAACTTAAAAAAATAAAAGGACTGGAAGGAAGTACAGCTTAGAGGTAGAACAAATGACTAGCATTCACAGCTCTGGCTTTGATCCCTTACCAGTGAAGATGGATAGATATGTGGATGGAATAGATGGATAGATAGATAGATAGATAGATAGATAGATAGATGATAGCTAAATAATATAATATAGGCAAACACATAAATAATATATAAACAGATAGATGATGAGAGACAGCTAATCCAAGCCATGTAGCATTTCTCTTGACAACAGAAGCCATGTCGTACTTTCCCAAATGCTCTCATTATTCTTCCACATTATAAAACACTTAATCTGTGCTTAGTTAATACTGCTGATTAAATAAGCTGAAATACATAAAAGCCCTGGTCTTTTTCAGGGCCCTGAGGGGATCATTGTTTGTGCATTTACAGCAATGGCAGCTGGGGGAGCTTCCTTTCATACTGCAGCCCTTGGTCTTGAATCCGCTCCATACCTCCACAACCTGAGTGTCTGTCTATGCGTCTTCTAATTTCATATGTTGATAGCTGATCATCTCTGTGGCAGTGCTAAGGAAGTGTGTTAGTTGGGCCTTTGTTGCTGGGACAAACCTCTGAAGTGCTCTAAAGGGGGAAAGATAAATGTTTTTCCTCAGATTCTGTGGTTTCTATCCATGCTTCCTTAGTCCCATGACTGTGGGCCTGTGGTGATGGCCGAACAGTTGCAGTGGAACAGATCTGATTATTTCATGTGACAGGGAAGCAGAGAGAGGAAGAATCCAGGGACTGACCATGACCTTTTAATACATATTCCTAGTTTGCTACTTCCTCCAAGCAGGCGTCACTTCCTAGTTCTGTCATTTCCCAGTAATGTTAAAAACTCAAGAATATATAAATACATTAACCCAATGATTATGTCTCCAACACAGGAGTGCTCTGTTGTGGCAATGGTGGGAAAGGCCAGTTCAGACCTAAACCATAGCAATGGGCCATTAAACCATGAAGGTGAGACTTTCACGAGTGGGACTAATGCACTTGTTAAAGTTGGCCCTTCTCTCAGGTGGACAGACAACAGCCAGAAGTCAGAACTTGTACGAAATGAGCCCTCAATAGATGTTGAATCTGTGGTACTCAGGTCTTAACCTTCTCACGCCATGAGAAATACATTCCTATTGTTTATATGTTACCTAGATTGTAACATTTTCAAAAGCTCTGTTCAAATTCTATAGTTTCAAATTTTATTCATTGTTCTCCATCTTTGTCACTGTTCTGTGGCTGTGAAGGGACACCGTGACTGAGGCAACTATCACAAAAAGCAAGCACTTACTGGGGGGCCCGCTTACAGTTTCAGAGGCTTAGTCCATTGTCATCACGGTGGGAGGCATGGAGGCATGCAGACAGGTAGGTGTTGGAGCAGTGTCTGAGAACTTCATATCCTGATCCACTGACAGAGAAAACTGAGTCTGGCATGGGCTTTTGAAACCTCGAAGCCCACCCCCAGTGACACACTTTCTCCACACCTCCTTTTTCTTCTCATCCTATCAGAGTTTCGCTCTCTGGTGATGGAGAATCCAAATGTGGGCCACTCTTACACAAACCATCACCCTTTCAGACTGTCTTGTGAATGTATGCCAGCCATTCTAGCATATCTGGGTTTCCTGAGGCACACCCTGTTTCTTTTCTATTCTTTTTTAGGGTCTAGGATAGTTCACTTATAATATGGCTTCTTGAATGCCTTAGCCTGATGGTGATAGTTGGAAAGAAAGGGTAGGCCAGAGATCTTCCTGACAGCATTTTACATCTGATACAGCTCAGATACAAGGCATGGGTTCTCCCTTTCCCTCCCTCCCCTTTTCTCTCCCCATCTTTTCCTTCCATTCTCTTCTTGGTCTAGCTGATGTCTTGCTAATAGGGAGGTTTCTGGAGGCAAATCTGATCTGTGATGCCATCACCTCCTTGCCAGGCACCACTTACCAATCATTCTTTTCACTGAGCACTTGGCAATAATTGTTAGGGCCCTGGCACCTGGGACATTAGCTCCAGAAGAGAGGCATGTGGGTGGGCAGTAGGGTGGAGTGGACACAGAGCAGAGAGAGAGTGAGGGTGAATCCAGCCCGACTTGGCTGGAAGCTGAACTTGGATTGACCTCAGGAATGGGCACGAATGGGTATTCCCAAGGCAGAGTGCAAGGGACGGTGTAGAGAAGGGACTGTGGGGGACAGGGGTCAGAGGGAGAAAGAACTAGAGATAGAGATTTGCTAAAACACATGTAGAGAAAAGGGAAGCAGGCTGAGAGGAGTGTGTAGGTGTAGAGATGGAGAAGAGAGAGGACAGATGTAGGAGATACAGCTGGAAGAGTCAGGTGGGGTACTTTGAAAGGAACACATGCTTGGAAGGGCGGCTGTATGTCAAACTGAAGTAGTACCATCCTATCAAACTTGCACACATGACTGACTTCCACACTTAGAACCAAATCCTCCTGGTTCTCTCATCTACCCTCAGACCCAGCCAGAGTACTCACTATGGGCTATCCTATGGGGAAGCTACTCCCCTGCTCCTGCTTCCAATGTTCTCCCAAAGCATGGGCTCTCAGCAAGCGGTCCAGACGTTCTTTCCTTGTCCCAGGAACTGCTGCAACGACAGTGTCAGTTTGGTCAGAGGCAGCGAGAGTCAGGACAGATAGATGGAGGATGAGAAGAATTGACTAGAACTACCTGGAGTTATCATGGGAGGCAGACCGTGCATGCTGGGATAGCTGAGTGTATTTACACATGTAGGCCTGAGGTGTGGGATGATTCTGATAACCCATTTGCTGTATGCTTTCTTCCTATGGTTGCCAGGGCTCACAAAGTAAAAGGCTCAGAAAAACACCTCATTTATTCCATTTTGGGGGTCTTCAGCTTAACCATTGCAGGTCTTGGGGCTAAGGGACTTGGAACCGAGTCCATGGTTGTCAACTCTAGTAGTTAGTGTACCTGAGCATTCTAATGGAAAAACGTCTTTGGAACTTTCCCCTCCACCTACTTTTCCTTGAAGGAAACCTGCTGTGACAGCGTGAAACTGAGTTGATTGCACAGCCTTGATGGGGATGATGGAGGGACGCCATTTCTTGAGGATTTGCGGAGGAACTCAGCATGCCACACACCAGAAAGCAAGATTTCATGGAAGAGTATACTCTACATGGCTCCAGTGACAAAACTTCCTTTACTTTTTCCTGTTGCATGTACCCCTCAAGCCCGGATGTTCTGCGCAACACAACAAGACAGGCTTTCATAGGGACAACTGAGAACGACTCCTAGCACCTAGCATCTAGCACCATTGTCTTGTTGGCTCTGCAAGGCAGCATATCTCACTCTAGTTGGAGATCAGGTTCAGTCTTCTTTGCTAGGAGAAAAAATGCCTTGACCTAGCCTACAATTTTTGCCCAGGGTTAGAAGAACAAAGAAGAAAAATCAAGGAACTGGCGGAAGCCCGAGTCTATCGGCATGATTGGTCACAGGGTCACCTGGGAGGACCAATTTCCAGGTTCTAAGGAGGTAGCTCCTTCCTTTTTACTCCCTGCTGGAAGGCTAAGAAATGCTTCCTTCTCATCCTCCTCCCCTAGCAGCCTAGAGTCAATTCAGGTACCCACTCTTATTCACTCTTTCATACAACCAAGAGCAGCATGGTCTACCTCTTCCTGGGTGTAGAGAATGGATTTTAGCGAGGCATTAGTGCTCCCACCCATGTGTGTGTATGTATGAGTGTGTGTGTGTGTGTGTGTGTACGTGTGTGCATGTATGTTTGTATGGAACATCTTCAGCTGGTGAAAGGTGTGGGTTGGAGAGACATGGGAACAGTTTATAGAATTTTAAAAGATGGAATTTCTGCCCTTCGAAGTGACATTTGGAGATGAAAGGTTGTTGTTGAGCAAATTCTAATTGGTCTGAGCAATAAAAATCCAGAGTCAGCTTTATATTAGGGGGTCAAAGCTGAAAGATTAGAGAGGCAGAGTGGCCAGTCAGTAGTTCTTACCTCTACAAAAATTCTCTGACTGAATGGAGTATCCTGTCTTTACAAGCTCTCAGACTGAATGCTCAGAGCTCTGTCTCCTCCTCCTCCCTTATATTCCCCTCTCCGCCTCCCCATATCTTTTCCTGTCCCCACCTCCCTAGTGTTGAGATTAAAGGCATGTGACTCCCAAGTACTGGGATTAAAAAGGTGAGCCACCACCTCCTGTCTCCGTTTCTCTTTGAGACTGGATCGATCTCAAATTGATCTCAAATTTGAGACTGGATCAATAAAGCCCAAGGTGACCTTGAACTCACAGAGCTCCATCTGCCTCTGCCTCCTGAGTGCTGGGATTAAAGGTGTGCACCCTCATTGCCTGGCCTCTATGGCTAACTAAGGGTTTATCCTCAGGCAAGCTTTGTTTGTTAAAGCACAAACAAAATATCCCCACAGGCTGTTTTATTTTCTTTACCTGAAAAGCACTTAATCCATCCAGGGAATATGGAGTACAGGCTTTAGAAGCTAGCCCTTGCTCTGCTTGCTGCTTGAGTGACCTTGGGATCCTTCTCTGCATGGTTCATAACTCTCAAGAGCCAGGCCTTAGTCACGGAGCCCCAGGTCAATAGTCGACCAGAGTGTTCCCTGAGTCACAACTGGAGAACAATAAAAATATTTAAACCCATTTTATAGAGAAAGCAAGAAGTGATAATGGTGGTTTTTCCTTAAAAATAATATTTTATCAAGTCTTTGACAATTTCATATAGTGTATTTCGATCATATTCACTGTCCCCAACTCCTTTCATATACATCTGCTCTACCCTCGAGTCCTTACCCACCATCTTTGAGGTTTATGTCCCCCCCCCCCGCATTGAGTTCTGTTTGTATTGTCCAACTGCTCTCAAAAGTTGTGCCTTCCCTGGAGTGGTCCACCTAGCTGGGGGTCACATCATTAAAGGAAAATGACTCTCCCATTTCCATCAGCTATCAAATATCAAGAGCTACTCAGCTAGTGGTAGGATCTCATGGCAAACTCACCAACTCCATGCTGGGATTTTGTCCGGTTTGGGCTTTCAGAAGTCTCTTGCATGCTGTCACGATAGCTCTGATTCCTTATGTGCACCTGCCCTGTTGTGCATGGTTTCCTTGAAGAGAACTTTGCTGTTTCAAGAGGAAGAAAACAAAAAGAACTTAAGAAAGAAAAGATGCTTGGGACAGGGAAGGTAGATCTCAGACTTCTGCTTTGGAAAAAAACCTATTGCTGGGAAAAACCACTGAGCATCCCTACAGCCATCATTTAAGAGCAATTGCTGCATGGCTGTTGTGTTCTAGGCTAGATCTGTGGGAATGGTCCAGCAGTAAATGGAGAGCTGCAAAGCCTGCTAGCATGAGAGTTAAGTAGATGGCTAAGATCAAGTCACTGTATGGGGACCAGGTAAAGGTGAAGTGATGAATTGCTATCAAGACAGACAGAAAGAAGCCTGGCAGCTGGCTCCCAGACTCTTCTTTTGAAAGGAATAATATTTAAACTTCAGCTCCAAGCCCAGTATTCTGACTGCCCCAAGGTATCCTCACCCAGAAATAGAGCCAAGGCTCATACTGTAGAAGGGATGACTTCCAAAAACCCCGGCAGTAGGCATTCAACCTCTCATACCTCTGTGAATTTGGGGTAGGGTATGAAGCCCTAGACACTAAGTAGGGATTCCTATAAGGACCGACATGGCCAGGAATTGGAAGTGAATGAAGGCTTACTAGAGTCTCAAAGAAACTCACAGGGACATGGAAGTAGAGGAGGACGAGTGTGACACAGGAATTGATGCAAAATCAAGAGACAGGATGTGGGGAGGAGATGTGGACTGGGGATTTCTGTCAGATCTGGGGTACAGCTTATGTCTTGGCTTTGATCATGGTTTACTTCCAACAGCGACTGTGAAGGAAGAACTAACTGGCTTAGGTGCCTGTATTATGGCTTCTTGTAGGATGCTGGGGAAGCAACAAACTTGCAGCAGGGATTCTGGGTGGAGGATGAAAGCTGTGAAGTTCAGGGATCTGTGAGAACCCATTGACAAGCAGTTCTTTCTCTTGGAGAACCATGGCCAGCTGGGGACAGCCCCAGAGACCAAGTGTGTTTTCCTCTTTTTTAACTCAGTAAGTTTAAGCCTCTTGTGTAGATCTCCTTAGCACGTATCCTTAGCATTTCCTGTTTAAACCCATGCCAGGCTCTCTTGTTCTAAGAAAAGTTACATCTACTCCTATGGCTTTGGGTTGTCTCTACAACTGGCTGTTCTGTGTCTGCCTGCCCTCCCCCCCTGACTTTTCTCCTGAGTGGCAGACCCAGTCCCTGAAGCTGTTTCTGAGCTTCTCCTGCTACACGTTTTTGAGCACAGACTCTGCTGCCTGCTCTGAAAAACGAGCCTGCCATTCCTCTGCAAGTCTGTGTCTCGGGCTGGATATTTTTACTCAGCAAATGTCACTATCATCCACCAAGGCACCAAAATGAGTAATCCAGGATTCTCCCCTCCCTTCTCCTTCTCCCTCTGTTCCTCCCTGCTTTCTCTTAGCCCTGTCATGGAATCCATTTCAAAGGCCTGCAAATTCCACCTGTGAACACCGCACTGCTCTGGTTTGTACCCATTGCTTACCTTATTTCTGGCCACCACAACTAGATAGTTACCACAAAGCTCTCTGAGAAGCCTTTTCTAATTCTGCCTTGCACAAATCCCCAGCCACAACCCCATCTCACTTCCACCTCCCATGTTGGAAAAGGCAAACCTGGCCACGCTCTTAGGGCATCTAACCATCAACATCCTGCCCTCATTAGGATGTTCCAGGTCCTGTGTCTCTCTTTAGTTATCCTATTCTTCTTTATGACCATTCTTTTTTAGCCGTCTGGTACATAACTGGAGAAGTATCTTATATTCTAAGCCCATACCTGTGCTTTTATAAAAATTCCCTTTATAGTTATTACTTAGCCTTCAGAATGCTTCTGGGGTGTGGCTGCATGGGTGAGCCTCTCCAGTCTCTCTAAAGGAGTTGAATGCCTCCTGCTTTGCATGATCAGACAACTGGAAGCAGGAATTTCACTGTCTCTTGCTCAGGTTGTCTAATAACTGGCTTCCGGGCTGTGCCTAGTTAGTCCTGCATCTTGGGGTTTAGCAGTGTGCTTGGAATTTGGGAGATTACTTATCCAAAGCACAAGATGAATAAATAAGTTCACTGGCACATTCTGTTTGGTCGCCTTGGCTGTCTTGGAAAGAAGCTTAAGGGATTTCTAGAGGTCCCACAGGCTAAGCACACTTTCCTTCCCTTCCCTTCCCTCTACTACCTCTGCCCTTGGGCCTCCCACAGTGCCTCCTTAGCAGGTTAGCTCTGAGCACCTCCCTCTAGACACAGCTGTGGGAATGAAGAAAGGCCCCAGACTTCTCCATCTCGGCAGAGGAGGTTATAAACCTCCACCAAGCGAAAAGATTGGTTTGTTGCTTCCAGACAAGAACTAATAGGTGCAACTCATAATCCTGTCTGGAGGGAGATGAAGGGGAAAGGAGCAAGAGAAAACATAATGGCCACCCCCTCCCCACACACACACATCTTGTTGCCTGAGTGCTGCTCCAGTGTTTGAAGTTCAATGCATAGAAAATGAGCATAGGAGTCAGCACTTTTGGGGGACCTGGCAATGGGCAGCCCCTAAGAAAGTTCCAGTTGCCTTGTGCTAGAGGCAGAGGAAGAAAAAAGGAGGTAGCTCCCAGCTTCAATTCCACTCACTGGGCAGGAAGCCAGGAGGGGCACCCCACACCCTCTAGCATTTCAGACCATGGCAAGCGGGATGACTGCTCCTCATAGAGGCTGTGGAATGTAGTGAGATAACTAGATAACCACCTTCACTCTACTGTTGATAAACCAGAGGCTGAAATAGGAGGAGACAGTGCCTCTGGGATTATATAGGAGGAAACCTAAGGCTAGTATGGAGTGCTAATGGGGTCAACAGTACTCAGCTGAGTCACAATCCTCTCACAGTCTCCCAAGAACTTGGAAGCGGTTTCCTCCTATACGCCCATGGAAATGGGTTTGCCCATTACTCTAAGGCATCATAGACCTTTACCTGGTTAGAGACAGAGTAACCACTCTAAAAATCTGAGGTCTCGCCTGATCTAAGGCTCCACCTAGGCTGCCAATGGGACCTGTTCTAGTGAGGTTCTTCTTTCTTCCCCTCAGAGCTGTCTTTGTTTGCTTGTGCTTAGCCCTGACCTGACCATCATGGAATGCTTGGACTTGCGTGTGGTGACAGTCACCACCATGCTTTCAGAGTTGATTATGAGCATATACTTTGCTTGTGATATCTCACTGATTCTTCCTAGCAAGGCACAGAAGATGCCAGTTGTTACCCCATTGGGACTCCAGAGTCCCTTCTTCATCAGAGTTATGGGGAAAAGTTAATAGACTTGAGCGCTTTCATGATGCCTGATACAACTTGAACATGGAAACAATATCACCCAGGTTCACTCATAGCTTCAGCCATTCATCCAAGGTTTAGCACATCCCAATATGTTGCACGCACTGTTCTGATCTCTTGGGATATGTACATAACCACAAAAGACCAAAAACTATATTCAAGCATCAATCAGTTCAAACAAAGGGAGGTGAACAATAACCAAAGAAAATAAGCTAGAGAAAAGCAAGATGTTGGGTGTCAAAGAGGACATTGTGTATATGTGGGGGTGGGGTGAGTCAGTGACAACATGGATTTGACTAAGGTAGCATTTGAGGTCAGTTTTGAAATAGAGGTGAGGTTTGTTTCCCCATGTATTGAAGGCTATCTGGGAACTAGCCTTCTAAATAAAAACTATCGTAGGTATAAAGGGCTTAGTGCCTGAGTGGTTGCTGAATTGAAGAAGAAAGGCAATGAAGCTGATATGGCTAGAAAGGGTACCAGAGAAAAGACCAGAGGAAATGAACACTGAATGAGAACTCAATAGGGGGCTGGTGGTGAAGGCAGAGTCTATGGGGCCTCTGTAGTCCATTGGGAGGTTTTGTCCTTATTCTGAGTGATATGGATATCCTTTACAAAGTTCAAGTGGCACAAACTTTTCAATCTAATTAAGTATTACCCCAAAACATCCCTGTGGTTGTATTGGAGAGAGATCAGGAACCGTGGAGACTAGTTATCAGAGAACAATGGCTTGAGGGAGGTGGTGGAGAGTCAGTGGGAAGTGGTTTCTTGTGAGTCTTTTGAGGACACATCTAGGTTAGAGTATGCAGTATGGGAGATAATTTTGAGGGATCTTGTTTGAGAAAGTGGGATCGGGGCCAGGTGGCAGCTCTGAATAGCCAAAAGGCAAGCTGATCATAGTTACCATAGTGGGCAGAACAGACAGACAATGCAATGGCCATAATGGCCTGACCTGTTGTGATGGTTTGAAAGAAAATGGCCCCCATAGGTTCAGAGAGAATGGCACAATTAGGGGGTGTGGCCTTGTTGGAGTAGTTGTGGCCTTGTTGGAGGAAGTGTGTCACTGGAGGTGGACTGTGAGGTTTCAGATGATTAAGCCAGGCTCAATGTCCCTTGGTCTTCCTGCTACCTGCTAATCCTGACATAGGATTCTTGGCTCCTTTTCCAGGCTCCATGTCTGCCTGTGTACCGCCACACTTCCCAGCATGATGATGACTGGCCAAACCTCTGATCATGTAAGTCATCCTCAGTTAAATGTTTTCATTTATAAGAACTGCTGTTGTCATGGTGGCTCTTCACAACTATAGAAACTCTAAGACAACTGTAGTGGTCAGCAGAGAAAAAGTGAATTCTATGGTGGCATGACAGGTACGAGCCTTTGGTTCTGGCTAATCAATCCTGGTGATCCCAGGCATGATGTTTGGGTATGAGTCAGAAATTTTTCAGACAAATGAAAGAAAGGCAGAGTTTAAGTATGGGAATCTTGGCCCATGAATCCATTTCCAGACTGGAGTCAGTTTGCAGACCCAGAACCCCTTGGATGAAGGGATGACTACGTTTACCTTAGTAAATACCTCAAAGTTTTACTGTTAGCCTTTCCTCAGAAGACAGATGGCTAATGAAGAATGACAGTTGACTATCAAAACTCAATCAAGCAGTGACTGTGATTACAGCTCCTGTACCAGATGTAGTATCCCTACTTGAGCAGAGTAACATATCTGGTTATGGTATGAAGCTATTGACCTAGAAAATGCCTTTCTTTTGGTATCTGTCCATAAGGACTGCCAGAAGCAATTTGATTTCAGTTGTCAAGGCCAGTAGTATACCTTCACAGTTTTATATCAAGGATATATTAACTCCCTAGCCCTGTGTCATAACTTAGTTCAAAGGAATCTTTTGTCTCTTTCGCAAAAATATCACATTGATTTACTATATTGATGACATTATGCTGATTGTAGTAAGTGATCAGGAGGTAGCAACCACTTGAGACTCCTTGATAACACATATGTACAAGAGGACGGGAATTAAAACTAACAAAAACTCAAGGGCCTTTGGCCTTAGTTAAATTCTTAGGTGAGCAGTGATGTGGGACATGCAAGGTAAAGGATAAATTATTGCACCTGTCCCTTCCTGCCACCAAGAAAGAAGCACAATGTTTAGTGAGTCTATTTGTATTCAGGAGACAGCACATTCCCCACTTGGGTGTGTTACTCTGGCCCACGTACCATGTGCCTCTGAAAAGATGCTATATTTGTGTGGAACCTAGAACAGGACAAGGTTCTTCAACAGGTCCAGTCTGTTGTGCAGGCTTCTCTATAACTTGAACCATATGATCCAGCAGACCCAGTGGTATTTGAGATGTCAGTGGCAGAAAGCAATGCTATTTGGAGACTTTGGTAGGCCCTATAAGTGAAATACAGAAGATAATTTTGGGATTTTGGAGCAAGGCTCTACCATCATCTCCAGACAACCATTCTTCCTTAGAAAAACAGCTCTTGGCCTGCTTTTGGGCCTCAGTGGAAAGTGAACATTTGAGGTTGCCATGCAACCTGAGCTGCTCATCATGAGCTGGGTGTTATCTAACCCACTGAGATATAAAGTAGAATGTGCACACCAGTGATCCATTATTAAATAAAAATTACAGATACATGATTAGACCAAAGCAGGTTTTTGAGGCACCGTTTGCATGAAGAAGTTGTCCAAATGCCTATGGTTTCTACTCCCATTAAAATGCCATATGCAGCCAAACACATACGCATAACCTCATAGGGTGTGTGCCCTATGATCAGTTAACTGAAGTTGAGAAGCCTGGTTTACTGATGGTTCTGTCCATTTTGCTGGTACCACCCAGTTGAAGCATTACAACTCCTTCCTAGTGAGACAACAGTGGAGGGAAATCTTCACAGTGAACAGAACTTTGGGCGTTACCCATGGTTGTACATTTTGTTTGGAAGGAGAAATGGCCAGATATGCTACTGTTCACTGATCCATGGGCTGTAGCCCGTGCTTTGGCTGGATGCTCAGGGACTTGGAAAGAGCATGATTGGAACGTCGGAGAAAAAGACATCTGGGGAAGAAGTAAGTGGACAGATCTTTCCAAATGTGTGAAAGATGTGAAGAAACTTGTGTCCCATGTAAATGCTCACCAAAAGTTGGCTTCGTCTGAGAAGTTCAATGATTAAGTAGAGAATATGACCTATTCTGTGGACAGTCAGCCTCTGTCCCCAGCCATTCTTGTCATTGCCCAATGGGCCCATGAACAAAGTGGTGACAGATATGGGGTTATGCATGAGATCAACAACCTGAACTTCCACTCACCAAGGCTGACCTGGTGTCAGCTCCTGCTGAGTGACAGATCTTTCAACAGCAAAGGCCAACCTTGGGCCACAGATACGGCACCATTCTCTGGGGTAATCAGGCAGCAACCTGGTGGCAGGTTACATACATTGGACTACTAGCTCTGTGAAGAAGACAACACTTTGTCCTTCCTGGAGTAGATACTCTGGTTATAGATTTGCCTTTCCTGCATGTAATGCTTCTGCCAAAATCATCACTTATGGGCTTATAAAATGCCTTATCCACTGTTTTGGTAATCCACACAGTATTGCTTCTGACCGAGGAACTCACTTCACAGGCAGAGAAGTGTGACAGTGGCCAATGATCTTGGAATCCACCGCTCTTACCATCCTCCCCACCATCCTGAAGCCTGATTGAAGGATGAGATATCCTCTTGAAGACACAGTTACAGCATCAATGAGGTGACAGGAGCCTGGAGGTCTGGGGCAGAGTTCTTTAGAAGGCGATTTATGGGTAGGTATATAGTACAGTTTCTCCCATACTCAGGATCCACAGATCCAGGATTCAAGAGGAGGAAAAGGAAACATTTCCACACACTATCACTCCTAGTGACCCCCTAGGAAAAATTTTGTTTCCTATTCCTACAACCTTAAGTTCTGATGGTCTAGAAGTTTTGATTCCAGAGTGGGGAGTGCTCCTTCCAAGAGTTCTAACGAACATTCCATGAAACTGGAAGCTCAGACTTCCCCATGGTCAATTTGGACTTCAGATGCTGTTAAGTCAACATGACAAGAAAGAAATAACAGTGTTAGGAAGGGTGATTGATAGGGATTACCATAGGGAAATTTGATTTCTTCTCCATAGTGGCGGTAAGAAAAATTATGCCTAAAATGCAGGAGACCCTTTAGGGCATCTCTTGGTACCACCATATCCTGTGATTAAAGTCAGAGGAAATGCAGACTGGGTAATGGAGAAAGGTAGTTATAAATAATAACTAAGGCTATATGACAAATTATAGACATGATTATAATTGTCATAAGTTTTCCTATTGTATTTTGTTAAGAGTGTTTATACAGATATTTGTGTTTTCTTTCCTCAATTTCTTTATCATGTGATATAACATCAATTACGAGAATAATATCAATAATTAACATATTTAAGTTTGAGATACTTAAAAGAATGTCCATCAAGGGCCATTGCCACCTATTCTAAATTTATCATGTGTTTGCGGATGTACAGGGGAGAGTTAAATCATGTTTTGAAGTAATTATGACCTATTTATTGCTTTTATTTGGAAACTAATCATGACATAAGGAGATATAGTTATGTGTCAAATTTATAAGGAGTGGACTTAGGATACTTATTCTTGGTTGTCAACTTAACTACATCTGGAATTAACTAAACTTAATAATAAGGCACACTTGTGAGAGATTTTTGCTTAATTTGAAGTGGTAAGATCCATTTCTAATCTGGATTTTTATGGTGGGAATGTACACCTTTAATACAGATCTTCCAAGGTGGGAAGACCATCTCTAATCTGTTCAATGCCTTCCGCTAGATGTCTCTATAAGGGCATGGAAGAAGGAAGTGCACTCTCGTCTCACTAGCAGGTCCATGCCTTCACTGGCGTTAGAGCCTATTTCCTCAGGATTCCAGCTTATATCGGAAACAAGTTGAGACATCCAGCTTCATGGACTGAACAACTACTAGATTCTTGGACCTTCTGTTCATAGGCAGCCATTGTTGGATTATCTAGACCACACTCTGAAAGTCATTCTAATAACCACCCCCCACTCTGTGTGTGTATGCACACATATTTATTCTGTGTGTTATATACATTCATAAATTCTGTTACTCTAATGAAACTCGACTCTCACACTTACCAAGATGGGAAGACCATTGAGAAGAGATAATTTGGACTGGGCCATCAGTTTACTTTGTAGTTTGCTAAGTGCGAGACCCCTACTAGACACCCAAGTAAAAGTGTTGTACACACTTGAAAGGCCGACTGCACTGTGGGAGCTGGTGAGTGGTCTATGCTGAAATGATCACTTTTGGAGTCACAGACCCCACACCAGCGCAAACCAAACAGAATCAAAATGGTTAAGTAGCTTTGTGAAGGCTGCTAATTGGTGGGGTTAGTGAACTTGAGTCTTCACCAACTCTGCTTTATTGTCTCGAGAAATTCCTAAAAAGGCTGGACCCGTAGCCTTTATACACCAGGGTCTACAATGATCTGCTAGAGCAGCTGAAAGCCCAGATGCCAGCTGCAGCCCCTAGGTGAAGAGGCCAGTTTCACATCAAAGTTCAGGTCTCATCAGGAGTCACTGCTTAATAAACTGTCACTGGCTATTACTGCCTGGGCTTAGTTTAGCCAGCTGAAGGCAGGCATTGTAAAGAAAGGAGGTAAAGCGGTCCAGAGCAAGGGTCACATGGAGAGGTTGACATGAATCACAGGCTACAAGAAGCTGCGAAGCTGGATGAAAAATTGTGATGTGGGGCTCAGGTGTGAGAAGGCAGAGACTGGGAGAAATGAAACCCCAGAGAAGGAGAATTGTAAGAACTATTGTAGGTCATACCTGTGAAAAGAGTTTTCTCAAGACAACTGTCCAAGGTGAGTTTGGTTGTATCTGTGTGATGGTGGATTAGAGTGTGTGTATACAACCTGTAAATCTGTATAAGATATGAGTGCAGGTGTGTGTGTGTGTGTGTCTTTGTGTGTATGTGTGTGTATACAGCTAAGTGATTGTGTCAGATAGTACTGTGTGTGCCCATGAATGACCATGTGTGAGTGTGTGGATATGTCTATATAAGATGCTATGAGTGGTCTCAAGTATATGATTATGTGAGACAGATAATGTAGAGTGTGTTTGTAGATACATGAACATCTCTCTCTTGCTCTCTCTCTCTCTCACTCTAGGGGTGTGTGTGTGTGTGTGTGTGTTTGAGTCTGTGATAGTGCAAGTTTATTGGAGTGTATGTGACCTTAGGATGTGAACACGCAAGTGCATGGACATATGTGTGCATATGTGTACATGTGGAGTGTGAGCTTGTGAGTACATGGAGAAGCAGATGTATGAATGTGTCTGAGTGAGCATGTGTGCATGTGTGTAACCATATGTAAACATTTGAGATGCATCTGACCAAACATAAGACGGCGCTGAGCATGAATCTATCCACTGCCTCTACCAACCTGCTCTCAATAACACCTTCTGGGGCTGGGTGAAGAATCGCTGGCTTCACTGTCGTTTCAAAAATGTATGCCTTGCCTTCCTTTTTAACCACTTCACCTCCTGGCAAGAGGACTCCCTTCACCCCCAACAGTGAAGCAGAGAAGCCTCAGAGTTGTGTTGAGTGGGGATATCAAAGCCTGCCCTGGTAGCCTGGATTCTTCCTCCTGGCTGCGCTTCTGCAGCCCCTCCCTCCCACTGCCGCTCTCTATTCTGATCACTGGGCTTTGCTTCAAAGGCCTGCAGGAGGAATTGTGCGCACTTTGTCTCAAACATGCTGTATTTTCTGCTAACAGAAACCCTGCACCAAAAGAGATCAAAAGAGGGGCACAGAGAAAAGGAAAAGGATTCCACTCCCAAAATGAATAATTTAACCCTCCTCACCCCCAAAAAGGGGGCTCTGCAAGAAGAGAGTAGGGTATCATTCAGCCTCCCTTGGGCTCCATGCACAGTATCCTCTGCTGCTGTGATTTTCTTGTACTTTCTCATTCTAGCTGTTGACCTGTGCTTTCTTGGGCTTCAGTGACCCCATTAGGGGTGAAGGAGGAGTGATTATAGAAGAACAAACATCCAAGTGGACCAGGCTCTGCCATCCTAAGGCCCCGCTTCCAGACCTGCCATCTTTTCCTTCTCTGATGCACTCGGAATTGCATTTTCTTTTTAAAATAAAGAATTTTAAAACTAAAGAAGTCAGTTCTGGTTGTGTTGCTGGAAGTACTTTTTGTTTTTTTTTCTTTCCCTCCTATTTTTCTTCTGAACTCCCTTGTATCTTGAGGGCCAGAAGCAGGATGTGCCTGAGCTAAAGAATAAATTCAACAGTGTGATCTCTCCAGTCTTGGGAGATAGAGAGCCTGTGAGTATAGGGATGTTGGGAGCTGTAGATTTCCGGCTGGTGAGCATCAAGCATTAGTGGAATGGGCCCTGGGAATGTGTCTTTGGGTTCTTAGTACATGAACTTGGCCTTAGCTGGTCAGCTTTCTGTCAATATGTAGGAGTATTTCTATGGTTCCCTTCAGAGTATTGATTTACATCAGATCCCCAAGTGATTTTGGATATACAAGTTGATCAATAAAGGCAAAAAACCCAAATCATCAATATTGATGACCCTCTTACTTTTAAGGCACCGTGAAGCTTAAAGACTTTCTTTGTGTGTGTGTGTTGCATTGTGTGTGCATGTGTGTGTGTTTTGTGTGTGTATGCCATATCTTAGTTCATTCGACCACCATAAAAAAACACCTTAGAGTGAGCAATTGCAAAAGAAATTTATTGTTCAGAGCTCTAGAGTATAAAGTTCTGAGATCACAGTGCTAGGAGACTGGTGTTGTGTGAGAGCTAGTTTCTCATATCTAAAACTTCATGTGTGTCTTTACTTGGCATTAAGGCAAATGGGTTTCCTTATGAGGACGTGAACCTGAATCTTGAGCCTTCATAATCAACTTACCTCCCAAATCTCCACCTGATAGTGTCACTCACTGAGGATTAAATTTCGGCACACACTTGAGTTTGGAGGGAAGAAACACTCAGATTATGGTGAGAAGACTTTATTCATAAGGTGTTATGCTCTAGACGAGAGAGGGCCTCAAAATCGACCCCATGGAGATCGTGAAACCGTGTGTACTGACATGTACCCACTCCTATGTCCTATGGAGAATTAGTGTACATTACCCGACATATTTTTCACTGCCCTAGACAGCCATTTCTCCAATCTATATGGTTCTTGATTTCCCTTCTTCTCCTTCCCTCTCTTCCTAGCCCTTTCTATCTTCACTATCTTTAAAGTTCTTCCCTTTTATAGAATGTTGTGGTTGGAATTATGTAACACTAGCCTTTAGATCAGTGTCTTCTACTTTATAATATGTACTTAAAGCTTATCCTATGGCTTTTCATGGGAGAACATATTTATTTTAACACTAAATGCCATGGCTTTGATGCATCACAGTTTATCTATTGACTCGAAGGAAGGGCATCTTGATTGAGTCATGCTTTGGGCAGTTATAAGTAATAAGTCATCAACATCAACATCCATGAGCAAATTTTGTGTGGACATGTATTGAACTTCTTTGGGTAGAAGAATTACACCTGCTGAGGGTTTGCTAAAGACATATTTTGTTTTAAAAGGAACTATCAAATGACTATGTTCGTTAGTGTGTGTCAACTTGACACACACAAACTCTAATCATGCCACCCTGGACCATCTGGGCCTGGGATAGAATTCAGGCCGAAGAGTCTGTGAAAGCACTCCAGCAAGCAATGGTTCTCGATGGTCTCTGCTTCGGGTGCAGCCTCCAGGTTCCTGTCTTCCTCCTGCCCTGGATTCATAAAGTCAGTTTATTCACAGCAACAGACAGCCAACTAGGATTGTGGCAGACCAGTTTGCCTTCTCACAAGCTATTGAATCGAGTTCCCATCGTTCTAGATCCTTGTCATTTGACAGTGTTGGTATCCTGGACGTTGGTCATTAGAGTTACAGTTTCACTGATTTCAACTCTTTTCTAATTAGTATGAGGTGTACTTATCTCTTGCATTTTAAATTGCATGTTCCTGATGTCATAAGAAGTGGAATATTTCAAAGTGCTTACTGACAAACTGTACAGATCCTCTTTGGTGGGGTGTTGGTTAATTGCTCTCTTGACACCCACACTATAGAGCCCTGACCGACTTATATCTTACTGTGGAGACCAGGCTGGCCTTGAATTTGCAGAAATCTATCTTCCTCTGTTTCTTTAGTGTTGGGAGTAAAGATGTGTGCCACCACACGTGGCTTTGTCTGATTTTTTAAAATCAATTTTTCCTACTTTTGAAACTTAAGTGTCATTGTATACCTTGGCTCACATTCTGTTATTACATGTGTCCTCTGAAGACACTGTTATCCCCATTTGTGACTTTTTTATCACTGTGGCTTTTTTCCTCACTCTTGGCATTAAATAAATCAAGAAAATTATTTCTCTCATGGATCATGCCTTGGGCACTTTATCTAAGAATCGTAGTCATCTACAGACAATCTAGGTTTTCTCCTGCTGTGTTCCAGAAGTTTTATAGTCTTTCAATTTGATCTATAATCTGCCGGGAATTAATTTTTGTAAGGGATTAAGATCAATGTCTAGGATTATTAGTGGCCTTAACTCATGTGATTGTCTAGTTGTGCCGTGTCATTTGTTGAAAGAACTTTATTTCTTCTATTGTCTTTGCTCCTTTTCTTAAAGATATGTTGACTTTTCCTTCGTGGGTCTATTTCTTGTGCTTTCTACTCAGTTCCACTGATATGGCCGTCTATCCTTTAACTGTGGTCTTAAATACTGTGCTGTAACAAGTCTTGCGGTCAGATAGGCTCAGTTTTCTTAATCATTACTCCTCCTCCTTTTTCCTCCTCTTCCCTCTTCCTACTTCTTTCTACTACCCTCTTCCTCCCCTATTTCCTCCTCTTCTTCCTCCACATTATTTTAGTCTTTCTGGGTCTTTTGCCTTATCATGTAAATATTAGAATTCATTTGTTATATGCAAAACAAAATTTTCCAGATCATTTGAATTGCATTAACTCTATAGATCAAGTTGACCATTGGTATTTCAACAAGGTTAGGTTTTTGTATTCATCAACATGATTGTCTCTCCATGCATTTAGTTCTTTATATAGTTCGTCTTTAAAATTTACTTTACCAGCCATAATACCATGCATGTTAGTTATTCTAGTCCTATGTCAATAGTTGATTTTGGAGCATCATTAAGGGAGTAAGTCTGTGTTTTTAATCTCAAAATCCAATCATTACTACTAGACTATGGGAAAGTGAGTTAAGCCAGTATATTCCCTTTGTATCCTACAACCTGGCGACAATCACTTATCACTTACAAAAGTTATTGTTCCTGTTACCCTTAATCCATCATATTTTCCCTTAGTGAGAACTGGGTCATGAATAAATGTGGTAATATTTCTTCCTTGGCAAACTATGTCCTTTTACATACTTTTATTTTTGTGTATTGCCTGGCCCTTAAAGTATCACAGTAAAAAAATGCCTATCTTGGCTTTTGAAATGAAATACACACCTTATCATTAGGTCTTCTATGAGGCACTGTCTTATATATTTAAAGGCAATGATGGCAAAAGACCTATGAAACTCTGGGCTCAAATAGACCTGTCCTCCTCTCCCATTTGCTTCCTTAGGTATTAGTCACATATGGAAGACAAAGTTGCTTTGGTTACTTGTGTCTTCCACAATTCCAACTCCTTAACTCCTTTGCAGCTATGCAGATGCCCTCCCCCACTCTACATGTTACTTCTGATTTTATTTTAATGTGATTCCATTTGCCCATTTGATGTCTTGACTGTGCTTTTAAAGTCTCACTCAGTTTCATGAAACAGTTCTTCACGTTTTCCTCTCATGGTTTTATAGTTCTGAGTGTTGCATTTTGGTTTTAATCCATTTTGAGTTGTTTAGATATTCATTTTACCCCGTAACATTTATTTTAAAAAGACTACTTTACCCAATATGTATTCCTGGCAAATTTGTTGAAAATTAGTTGTGGGTATTTGTATTTATTTCTGGGAAACATTCCGATATATTGGTTTATGGGTCTGCTTTATTATCTTCAGTCCTATTTTGGTTACTTTAGCTTTATATTGTATCTTGAAGTTAAACAGTGGTATGTTACTTCCTACTCTTTCTCTCAAGATTACTGCGTGTTTTTTTTTAAAATCTTGTCATTTACATGGATTTTACAATTGTAGTTTCTTGGTTAAATTAATTTGCAGGTGGATTTATTATGGCTATTATAAATTAAACTGTTTTTTTTTGGGGGGGGTACCTTTTTCAGATAGATCATCATTAGGGCCTGGAAGTGCTATCATGTTTTGTGTGCTGATTTTGTATTCTGCAAAGTTACTTAAATTGTATATTAGCCTGAGTGGTATTTTAGCTCTATGTTTTTTCTAGATCTAGAACATGTCATCTTCAAAGAGGACAATTTGACTTCCTTCTTTCCAATTTGGGAAACTTTGATTTTTCTTTTATCTCACTGACAATTACTTCAAACACCATCTTGGAGCGAAATATTTTGATGGCATCTTTTCAGTGAGAATTTTTTAAGTTTAGGTAGTAAAGTTTGTGATGAACCATAATTGCCAATTCTGAAAACAAGTTATTTTACATACTTCTTGTTTTCCTATGGTACATATTTTATGCTTAAGGTGTTAATGAATCTTTTGGATGTGAAGCAGGTGTTCTAACTATTATTCTGTTTGAATATTTATTGAATAATTCATCTTTCCATGCCAATAGGCGAAGTAATTTTTCATATATAATATTTCACTCTTAAGTATATTTGACTATATTTCTGTTAATTAATATTTCTATTTTGTGAAAATTCCATAAACGTATATAATGCATCTTAATCATATCCACCTCCATTTTCTCCCTTCAAATACTTCCCTCCAATCTCCTCCCCAACCCATTTCCCTCCTAATTTCATGTTCTCTTTTTTTTTCTTTCCTCTAGTTCACTGAGTCCTGAGCTTATGACCCAGTGGATTACTTTTCTCCCATGCCCATGTGAGCAACACTGACTGGACTCCTTGTGTCACAAACGTAAAAGCTTGTTCTTTACCATGCACCATGCACCATGCCGTTGACTGCTATAGATTTGCAATAATGCATTTCAATTTCTGGTAGGTCCCGTTGTGGGCTTTCTTTTGTCTTTTCCTTCCTGATGTTTATTACAGATTTGTTATATTGTGTGTGAAAGTTAGCCTGCCTAAAAGTGGATGCAGTTGGTAAGCTAATCTTAACGTTATAGATTAATTAAAAGGGAATTAATGTCTTTGTCTCACTGAACGTTCCCAGCAGCAATTAGCCTATCTTTGCATTTGCTCATATGCCCTTTTGTGGCACATGAAGCTTAATAGTCTCTCTCTCTCTCTCTCTCTCTCTCTCTCTCTCTCTATATATATATATATATATATATATATATATATATATATGTTTAGATATATATATGTATATATATCTTAACGTTCTTGCAATAGGACTCATCTTGTCATACATCTTGTTATACATGAATATATTTGCTTCCTAGAGTTCCCAATGGTATAAGAAAAGTATAGAACATCTATATTATTTGTTAATTCTTTCATTTTTCATAGCAAAAATTTTAGTTGATTTTTCCAGAAAATTTCTGTTATTCAGTCATATAGTCTTTAAATACTGCAAATGTTTCTACTTTTCTACTTATATCCTTTCTACTTATATTCCTAGTTTGTGTTATATTGAATAATAACTAATATTAAGAGACAGTACAAAGTTGAATACTATCATTTAGTCCCTGACATTAATAATGGAGGTCCTAATATTTTTTTCCATTAGAAATGAAGCTTTTAATTTGAGATATATGAAGTTATTATCACAACAAGAACTTAAGCGTTTAAGCATTTTACGTCAGAAAAGGATGCTGAGTTTTTGAGAAAAGCTCTTACAACATTTATGGAAGTTTTATCCTGACCCAACTTTATTAATAAAGTCAAGCCATCCTTGCATTCTTAGAAAAATTGTCACAGAGTTGTGGGTAATGTTTCTTTTCATTCTTGCCTAGCTCTGTATTCTGTATTCCCTTCAGGAAGCACGCATTGACATTTATCAGGGAAACTGGTTCGTGGGTTTGTTTTGTTTCCAATTTGTCGGGCATTATAACCAATGCTGTTCTAATTTATGGACATCGTTTAGAAACGGTCGGGAGAAGTTTAAAGCAGCACTGCAGACACATGTTACACATTATGCAGATTTACTCTGTGAAAAGCATTGGCTTTCATTTTTCTTGCAGGAGCGTTTTGACATTGTTTTTCAAAAGTTAAAATTCTTCTTTGGTAATTATTCTGCTCAAGTTGTTTATTTTCCCTGTGATCAATTTTGCTAATTTTAATTTTCCTGAAATTAGCCGTTTCTGTCTGGTTTTTCAAGTTCTTCCACTTGAGCAAAATTGAACAAAATTTTATTATTCTTTTTGTTATCGCTACACAAGTTTGGTAGGTTTCCAGGAAAAAAAAGAATCCTTGAAATATTTTAGCCTGACTAATTAGTGGAAAGGGGATACAGGATGAAGTGTGAGCTATCTGAGAAAAGAAAACTTGGCAATTATAAAATGAAGGTGATGGGGAGGGCAGTAGCATGCCTTGTCTAGGTGTCTTAAGCTTAGGAAGCATAGATCTGGGTCAATGGGGTGCTTGCTGCCACTTATGGAAAACCCTTACTCCATTCTGTAGATGGTCATAGAACTCACTAAAAGTATCAATTCTCTCATTCAGAGTTTTCATTCCTTGAAAGATTTTCTTTTCTACACTCAGTCTAGAGCAGTGATTCTCAAAGTCTGAGTTGAAGACCCATTCACAGGGGTTGCCCAAGACCACCAGAGAACACAGGTATTTGCATTACAATTCTTAACAGTAGCCAAATTAAAGTTATGAAGTAGCAACAAAAGTAATTTTATGGTTGGGGATCACCACAAATGAGGAACTGTATTAAAGGGTCACAGCATTAGGAAGGAAGGAAGGTTGAGAAACACTGTTCTAGAGTCGTCTCGGTATTTTATGCTCTTAAGCTGGATTTGTCTGGTTCTTCAAACCATCCCTTAGGTTTGAGTATGAGGGATTCTTCTCGAATGCTCAAATGCTTTTATTTTTGTTTTGGGTTGACATTATTTGCGACAGGGTCTGACTAAGGCCGGTCTATACTATAGTTTACACTAATCTTGAACTTTGCACCTTCTGAAATAGCCTCTTGAACTCTGAAATTGCAAATATGTAACCCCACACTCAGTTTTGTGGAACTGGGAAAACCCCAGGCTTCTTGTGGACTTGGAGGCACTCGACCACCTCAGCCAGTCCCACTCACCTGACATTTCATCTCATCATAGTTGCCCAGTGGCCTAAGACCACAAAATATATCTGCCTCAGCGAATCTTTTCTATTCACTGGACTCACAGGAAAGAGGGGAGATTCTCTCTTCCTTAGAATATACTAGGGACTTGTGAGAAGCACAGTTGGCTCTTGTTCTTAACTTGCTGAATGAGGAAACATCCCTTGCCCCCATCCCTGTATGTTCATCTTTTCACTTCATCAGAATATTGACCCGAATTCAAGTATAGTTTACCTTTGAGCTCAGAGTTGGGTCTGCTAGGCCCTCAACTGTTTGTCTTAGAATGATCAACTGAAATAATTATACATTGCATTTTCACTGGCAACACAGTCCTGCGTGACCATCTGTGGGCATGTGTGTGCATATGCACAACAAAAAAAGGCACAATTCGCAGAAAAATACATTCTATTATCTATAAGTTGCGATCTACTGATAATAAGAAATAGTTTTATCAGACAGTACATGCCTGACAGTGAAGTAGGCATCTTATCACTCTGCTTATAGCCTCTAACCTGAAACAATGTCAAGAAATCATTCATTTAGACAGAATAATAGCTAGGGATCTGAAGATCTTCAGGCAAGCGGGGATTGGTCCCAGGCAGAGGTATTCTGGGAAAGGGTGTAAGATATCGAAAATGTGTCGTTGCCAAGGCTGCATTCTTCCATCTAGAGATTTTGGGCTGCCTATTGTCACTGATTAAAGCAGCATGGCATTTTGCCTTTGAGGAGCCTGGGGCAGAGTTGGAAGAGCTGGTGGATTGTATTTTAAGCAATAATGAAAGGCGCCCAGCCCCAGTTAGTGGCTGGAAAGAATGCAAGCAAAGTGACAGCACACTCAACATAACTGTGGCCTGCAAGTGTATGAGAGCAAACCAGGCATAATGAACTACCTAGAGCCAACTTCCCCTCTGCTGGATAATAGCTCCCTGGATCCTGTGCTTCGGGACTATTCTGCTGTGGAGTCCTCCGTGGCTTTTCATCCTGTCATACGTTCTTGGTATTGATGGCGCTGAGTCTTTGCCTGCTTACAAGGGACAAGTCACTCCCAGGATGTTACCTACACAGTGTGTGCACTACCGCTTTTCACAGCTCTCCTTCTCCCACATCCTTAGCACCTCGCTCACCCAGCGGTTATTCACTGAAGGAATTAAATAACCTCAGAATAAATCCCATATCTGAACCCAGCTCTATTGTTAGAACTTCCAGGATGTTTGGGTCCCTGTCTTTTACACCAAACCTCCTTAAAGCAAGAAGATGGAGACATTTTGGGTCAAGGTTGCCTCTACCTCTCCTGTTTTCTTAGCATTTGCTAGAGATCTACGAGAAAACAGATGTGCTCAGGCAGCTGTGCCTCGTGCTTTATTAGGGAGGCTGCTATGTGAATCCGCTTGCAGATCAGGGAGTTTGCTTGATGCATGTTCAGAAGCAGGAGTCCGTTGCCTAGAATCCTTAATAAGGCTGGAGGGGAGGGGCGGAATGAGCCAGGCACACCCAGAGCAGGTGATTCCAATTTGTAAGCTGGAAGGGTAACAACGGATTTAATTGTCCCAACATTCTCTGTCAGGCGTTCTCCTTCACTCCAAGCTCTAAGCACATCTCTCTGGCTTTGTTTTTACAGCCAATTAAAGGTGTTCTTTTAAATGAGAAAGTGTTACAACAATCAGACAAGAGCAGAGATAGAGACATCAGCCCCAGGACTTATGGTTGCCTCTGTGCCTGTCATTTGACTCATGAAGACAATCATGTGTATTTTCAGTAGTTCTGCTGTATTAGTCTGACAAGGGTTGCATACGTGTGTGTGTGTGCACATGCCGTGTGCATGTGAGTGCGTGCTCATGCATGTGTGTTTGAGAGAGAGGGAGAGACCTTGAGGTCTGTATGGCGTCTTAAGGACCCTCTCACAGTGAAAAGCTGTGGCCTTCTGCAGTCATTTGCCAGCTCTTCCTTCATGGGAAGAGTGGTGGAAAGCGTTTCCATCATGATTTTCCCCAGTGCACCGCCGACCAGTGACAAAGGACCCTTAGGAAGATGGATGGAGCAGAGGGAACTGGGTTCTGGCATGCATTGATTAGGAGAGCTGTTCCGATGGAGGTTTCAAGGGGCGGGTACCTGTCGAAATCAGCCTAGAGAGCCAGAGTGATGGGGACATTTAAAGAGCAGCGGATGTGAATCAGGGTGCTCACGCAAACGGCATGCTGAGCAGGAGTTTGCTTGCATATGTTCAGGGGTATAAATAATTTCTAATTAGTAACTTAACTTTGGGAGGAGACTTTTCGGTAGGAATGCAAACATTGACGTTCCTTTAAATGGATGGGGGCTGGGGAGAAGTTGGAGGCTGTAGAAATGAAGAACCAACTCTGCCCAAACAAATGGAAGAACCTCTGAAGAATGATCCCAGAATCTTTAAAACTGGAAAAGAAGGCTAATCCATCTCCGGGTCCAGTCTTCTATCTCTAAGCTTTTGAAGGGCAATGGGCTAAAGCCCAACAGAAGTCAATGAAGACAAGCTTCAGAAGTGGGCACTAATGACTTCCCTGCCAAGGTCATTGCTGACCAGAGATGAAGAGTAAGCACCCAGTCCTAGAACCCAGTCTGTTCACAAGCTAGCTGTTGCTTTTAGTTGAACTTTCTTTGTGATTTCATTCACCCTGTCGAGATGGGAAGGCAGCCATGAAGCTGCTTCAACAAACCTTCACGGTTTCAGGCTCCGTGCCTATGACTCCGATGTGGAAGGTGTATGCACCTGCACCTTCCAGCCAGTAAACTTCCACAGTGAAAGTAGATCACTGACTGTGGGATAGTCGACTTTCTGCTCTTGAGTAATACACTTCCTTAATTATCCAGAAATAAGTTTACAGCTAGCACAAGCATCTCTCCATCAAAACATCTATTCTTTTCGTGTATATATGTGTGTGTATGTGTATAAACATATGTGTGTGTACTTACATACATATGAAGGGATTTACTTGCAATATGTATGTTTACCAGAGTACATGTGATTACACATGCGTGCATGCATACACACATACAGTACCAAAATATAAAAGTCCAACATCTCTACCCAGTAATGATTTGAGTGGGTGACACAGAGAGAAAGGAAGTGAATTGGAATTTAGAAGATAAGCGGGATTGGCCTATTTTGAGAGCAAGTGAGAGACAGTCACTCCCTTATCTCACCTTCTGGCTGTCCTTCACATTGAAAACCTTGTTTTCTGGTTCCCTGTCCCCTCCAGTACCATCTCTAAAAGGAATTTCCCTGGATTTTCCTTCGCCAGAGGATGGGCATGAAGATGTGGAGCTGTTTTTTCCCGAGAACTCTTCTCCCCTTTGATTGCTTCTCATCCAGATGTAATGTCTCTATGAGTATGTTGAGCACGGAGACTTCCCTCCATAAGAGGGTCTCAGCCAGCGACCAGGGAAGGCTTGTGGCTTAATGTAACCCATCTGTGTACCATGTAGAGAAGCCAACCAACAAACCCTGGGTCAGCTCCATGACACATTTGTCTTCACACGATGCCTTGTGAAACAAAGATGACTGTCATGGCGTCAGTCCTCCTAACTCTGAAGTCTGCTCTAACTGGATGTCTTCACACTGGTCTCCATGAGTTGGCCCCAGTGCATTGTCACAAATCTCCAGCCTTCACTCTTTACTCTGAGAGTCATGCCTGACCTTTGAGGTTTAGATTGTTGGTTTGTTTGTTTTTCTCTTACACTGAGGAACGGTACTGATTTCCTTCCCCCATTGCTATCCTTCTCCTTGTCTATGTCTCCCACAAGCTTAGGCACAGAGGACTGTAGCCCTCTTTCTATCAGGTCAGGAGTTCTTGGATGAAACTTGTCTTCCTAGTGTTATCCATCTCCTTGTTCAGTGTCTGGCATTTACTAGGTGCCGTCTCCATTCCTGGGGATACATATTTCCCTTGGGATGCCCAGCCCACCTCTTCTTATGCATCTTCAGAACGTTGGCTTTTTAAAGACAACAGAGAGAGAAAACCATGTATGATCCAGAAGTTGGACTGGAAAAAATGTAATAACACCATTTTGAGAAGGGATAAAATATTTAACAATGCCAATTTCTCTAAGATTGGGACATCTCAATACAAGGAAGATTCCAGCTCACTTAAGACTTACCCTCTCTCCTTTTCTGAAAATGAGCAATTCTCTAATCCCTGTCTATCCCAGGCTATGCTGGACCTTTAGCTAGACCTGCAATTCTCAGAGCAGTTCTCTCCTTTGGAACTCATTCTCAGCCTGTCTGTACTTCCTTCCTGTCCCTCTAGTCCTCTCCTTCTGCCTTTCTTCTTCATACTTAGTTTCTCCTGCCCCTCTCCCTTTGTTTCTTAACCTTCATTTACCCTTTTATCCTCATAAAAGGGACTTTGACCAAGGGAGATGATCCAAATCAGGGGTCTTCCAGTGGAGGGAATCTCCTCACTTGCCAGCCTGGCCTCTTTGGCTACCTCCAGACTGGCATCACACCTTTCCATTCCTCCAGGGCCTTCTGATCACCTGGAATATATCATGGTCCTCACTGCAGCCAGGTGACATAGTGTGGTTCAGCCTAGCTCCATTGAGCTTCTTCAGAAATCAGGTGTTCACTTAGCACAACTGCCCCTTTAGATGAGTTAATGTTACTGTGGTTTTACATACATTTTCACGATTGATTTCTGGCAGAGAAGAATTCCACTGTTGCTGAGTTCTACACACTGTATTTGCATACATATTACAATTTTAGCACATCAATTGCTGGCCGCGGGGGTATATATAAGTCTGGAGGTCTTA
This sequence comes from Microtus pennsylvanicus, assembly GCF_037038515.1. Lineage (NCBI taxonomy): Eukaryota > Metazoa > Chordata > Mammalia > Rodentia > Cricetidae > Microtus > Microtus pennsylvanicus. The sequence continues at coordinate 30,797,580 of NC_134593.1, forward strand.
TCAAACCCACAGCTAGAGCAGCAAGTTGGGACACTTACGAAGATGAAGTTATAGAGGAAGTAGGTTGGGGATGTTTCTCTCAGTTACTATCCCTGGAGGGTAATGGAGGCATCCCCAGTTTGGAAAACCCATTTGACAGATGAAGCCAGAGATCCATAGATTTTGTGGCCCTAAATTCAGGATGATGCAGCTCCCAATGAGTGCTACAATACTATTTCTTCTGATATGCAGCAAAGCTGACTTTTCCTGGGCAGGTCTCTTGGTAGTTATGACTAGGATTTCCCTGGAAGGGGCTCACCCACTCACAAGGCAAATTTGGCACGCCACAGACAGGAATGTTTAGAATTAGGGACTTTGCTGTTCCTACCGTTTTTACTCTCACTGTTAGGTACTCCCTAGATTGGGTGATGCTCACCTGCACTTAAGAGAGCCACCCACATTTCTCAGTCAACCAGTTCAAAAGCAGTATCTTCCAGAATCAACTTCAATAGTCACACTGAGAAACATACTTCCACCAGCTATCTTGACAGCCTTCCTCATTGTCAACTTGACATACAAAAACAACCATCGAGAAAAATCTACGTTTGCCTCGGGCCACCTAACATTTCATTCAACAAGGAAAATCACTGGCTGAGATCGGCATCAAGAGTTGCAGGATGTAGGACCAGAAAGATGGGCTCAGTAACTAAAGCAATTGCCATCCAAGCCTAACAACCTAAGTTTGACTCCTGGAACTTACATGAAGATGGGGAGAGAGAATCAACTCTACAAAGATGTCCTATATCCTCCATATAAGTACCCCCATGCATACATCACACACACACACATGCACACAATAACAAAAATAGAATTTCAAAAAGACGTTGTTCATATGACCCCCCCTGAGGCAGGTGCATAACACCAAGTGACAAGGTTCACGATATGGCTTAAGGGAACTTTGAAACATGAAAACATGGGGCTATTAATGAGGCCAACCTCTGGCTTGTGACCATAATCTATTCAGTTATATTGGAATGAAGCCTTCTGCTTCCTGACCTCCCCCAGGCAGTCAAAGAGAGCCTTGCAAGGAATCCCCTTTCTTGAGTCTCTCTATGAGTTATGTCACACTCCAGGACACGGCTGTAGGAAGTTCTTGGCCAGGACCCAGTGCCATCTTGCTAATGGTCTCCCAACTGTGGCCAGACTGCCTCGTATTTTCCAGAGAGCTGGAGAAAGAAAGGCCGAGCAGATTCTCCCTGGCCCCCAACTAATAAAGCATTTGTAGCCACAAAGAGAGATGTTAAGCCGGGAGGGGGGTGAAACGGGGGCCACTTTGAAAAGCCTTTAGAAAGCCTCCTCTCCCATCTGTTCAGTTCGTGGGAAGGAAGGCTCTGTTTTCCGTACTTAAAGGTTTTGTAAATTCATTACCAACAAGTAAAATGTACAAAGCACACACAGAGACATCGAGGTCTGATTCACCATCTGCTGGGGAGCTGCATCCTTACAAACAGTGTAGTGCTACTCGTTGTCAGGAAGAGAAGTGTGTGCAGGCCACCCAGGACCCAGAGTTTCCAATAAAGGCAGGGCTCTCTTCTATCCATTTTGCTATTGCACATGGATAGTGTTCACAGATCTTGCGTCTTCTCCCACTTAATCTCATGTAACTGAAGAATGCCTATGGGTTACCATACAGAACATTGTTGTAGTTCTCACAGACCCGGGGAAGAAAGATTCCGACCGGCAGGGTCCAAACTCTTGGCTTCGCAACCCCTGCTTCTGCTAAGCTTTTGCATATGCAGAAGAGGAATTCTGCTCCACTCTTCCTACCTCCTCTTTTGGAAAACTCTGTCTCTGAAGTCTTGGCTGGCTGGGAATACTCAAGGACTTCCTTCCCCACCTGGCCTGCCGTCATTGCGCTGCCTGCCTGGTTCCCTTCTTGTCTAAGAAATCTTTAAGGACTAAGGTCTGGCTTTAAATTCTCAGTGTCTGGTAGTTTCTAGCTTGCAGCAGATCCTCATGAATTTTTATCAACCAGTCTGAGAAGACCGTCGTTCTGTTCACTGCTCTCCAGACACTGCTCTTTGTCCTCCCACTGAGGGAAAAAAAAATAGTCACCCTATGCTCTGCTTTCTATCGCTTCTGCCTGGCCAGATGCCACCACCGTCCATGACTCGGTTTGAGAGCCCCTGGTTCATTAAGAATTCTAGCTCACACTCACGCCACACTTTCCAAAGCTGCTCACCTTCATTGCTACCATGGAAAGAGAGCATGGACTAGGCACCACAGGTCTTAGCCCCGAGTGCAGATGTGCTCTTGGCTGATTATACCTGAGAAATTGACTGGTAGATAGTCACTAATAGGTTTTCTGTACCCCGATGATAGGTTTCTCTGCTGAAGACGAATATTCAAAGCAAAAGAACAAAGCAACTCCCAGGTGGGTTCTCTGGTCCCAGAGGACAGGTTGGAGAAGTCACAGGCCCAAACTAAAGGAGGAAGCTTATCTAGGTTGTAGGTGAGGGGTGATGACTGATGATGTGTCCACCGCAAACTGGTTTTATACCCAGGTATGGTCAAAAGCTGAGCACTTTAGGTGGGGACTTGGACAGCAAGCAACTTCCGGAGAGCAGCTACAATAGCCACCAAGAGTGTGGAACTGGGCTTTTTGGTGCTTTCCCTTTGTTGGAGATTCTCTGAGAGGGTGGGATTTGGAGACAGAGAGAGAGAGGAATGAGGTTTTCTGAATCAAGCAGGAGTGAACTGGAGGGTCCAAACAATTACCTCTGCTCACCCATTTAATATGTCCCCTCAATGATAAGGTTGACTCACTGTGCCCTGACTCAGTTTATTCTGTGAACCTGATTTTCTTCAGGGAGTCCAGTGTTATGGTACCTGCTAAGCAGAAGGTACCTATTTGACCTACTTCAGTGGAAGCCTTGGCCCTGTGTTTCTAACTGTTCACCCAGGCGGATATATCACACACGTTACTGCACTTCTCTTGCCAAGGGAGGGACAGCATACAGGAACCAGCCCACCCATTCCCCCAGATGCTCCTTGTGCCTTTCCCCTATGGTCCATCTTTGTGTTCTTACTACATTATCATAGTGAATATTAGCTGTGAGCCCAATTATACACTGAGCCCCACAAGTACTTAGAATGAATATCCTAGCACGTTCCTGGGAACCTTCAACACTTGGTCATTGGATTCATTATCATTATTACATCACTGATAGCTGTCATTTACTACCGTAAAGCTGATGTTTCTTGGTGAGCCTTTCGCTCCTGCAAGACCTCAAGGTCTATGCCTTATGTTCTACACCCCTGTTCTACAGAACCTATTGCACAGATCTGGGCAGCTGGCAGGAATTTGAGAGGTACCTGCTAAGATGATGCACTAGTAAATGAAGGAAATGTCAAAGCCACTAGTGGTTGGGGTGGTGGCCCCACACCAGACTGTGGGCAAGGAGCTGAGATACTTTAATGCTATTAGTGGTATCTTTTCTCCTGCGGCTAGAGGGCCAAATTGATTAGGCTGTAGTGGGTTTTCCTATCATGATAAGGTAGAGACTTACACTAAAATCTCCAAGAGCTGGAGACCTTTGTGCATAAAAGTAGGAAAAAACTCTTAAGTCATCAGCGCTGCTTGGAAGAATGAACGTGTCTGCAAGCCAGACCCTCCACTCTCAGCACTACCCTCTGGGTTAGGCGACTACTGGACAACTATTTCTAGATCTGCGCATGGAAAAGTGCAGGGGAGTGGCTGTGTGTACCTGTGTACTCAGCCACAGCTCAGGATTCTAAAATGCCACAGCTGGGTATACACGCTTTTACGTGCACAGGCAGCCATGTTTCCCATGTGCTTGTGCAGGCTTATGTGAGTTTCTGTGACTGCCAAGCCTAACTACGAGTCTCTGCATTTGAAGTGCACAGGCATGTATGTTTGCAAGCTAGGACAAGCCTGTGTACATATGTGAACATGCATACTGATCTCTGCTTATCTGCTCCACGCTGAGCCCGGACGGCTGCTTTAATAACATCTGCAGCTGAGTGGCTGCAGTAAACTGCTGTGGCTCCATAACACTATCAGGATTGCATTAGCCCTTTCAGGATTATCAGTGCTCAGCGTAGTTTGAATATATCTCCAGTCCTAATCCCTAAACAAAGATGCAATGAGTTTTGCTAACTATGCAGGATTATTTATTAAGATAAAGTCAAGGATGTGGGAAGCCACATCTGGTGGAACACAGCCAAGGAAGGAACATCATCCCTTTCTCCACAGGGGAAGGGCGAGGGCAGAAAGGCCACTCCATGAGGTGACAACAGTGCAGAAAACATACTGAGTCTATAAGGGAATAACTAGCTTGCCTCACTAGCTAGGATAAGGCACATGGCAGGCAAGAGAGCAGGACCAAGAACTTGACCTGAGCTGATGACACGCTGTGAAGGTACAAAGTAAAGGTAAGTTGTTCAGGCTTGTAAGGAAGCCTCATTAAGCATTGGACCGGGAAAAAGGTGAGCTGCTGCCAGTCCAGGGAACACTGTGGGGCAGTGTTCTGTAGATGCTGTTGCAGAAGGCATAGCTTGCTTGCTAAAGTCATTCAACAGGATTTTCAGATCGCCTAGAAATCTTTGCTAGTGAGGGTTGTGGGCCTACATAACTATTATGTGACACCCCCAACATGAGGAGGGGGACAGAAGGAAGCATGTGAGCAAAGCACTGGCTACCCCAGGAAGCAGAAGCCAGAGAAGGAAGCTCAGAGGGGCATTCTTTCTCCCTATCAGATCGCCTGCTGATCACAACAGGGAGTTTTTTAAACACACAAAACAGTTCAGATTTGAAATCCTTGGAAGGAGTTTGAGGCTACAGAACTATGACTTTAGGAACAAACTTGGGAAAGTAGCAAGCTCACCATGCTCTGCTCTCTTCCACAGAACAAGGATGAAGAGCTATGGCTTTAAAGTCCATTATATGAAATAATATTCTTAGTCATTATTTAGAAAGTGTAGACGGAGACTGCTTGTTTATTTCCCAGCTGCCCAGACCGGAAATAATCACACAGAAACTGTTTAATTACAATACTGTTCGGCCAATAGCTTGAGCATATTTCTAGCTAGCTCTCACCTCTTAAATTAACCCATTACTAGTAATCTGTGCATTGCCATTTGGTTGTGGCCTACCTGTAAGTTTTAAGTTTCCATCCAGCATCTGTCTCCTGATGTGGCTACATGGCATCTCCCCAACTCTGCCTGCTTTCTCTCTATATCTTTTCCAGCCTGGCTATATTCTGTTAAGCCATTGCCGAAAGCAATTTTTTTATTGACCAATGGCAATAAAATATTTTCAGACCATACAGAGGGGAATCCCACATCAAGAAAGCCCTTGTATGTGATCTGTGCTAGATGCATGAGGGAGGAATAAAAAGTGATAGTTCTCACTTGACTGAACCTAAAATGTTTGCAAACACACACACACACACACACACACACACACACACACACACACACACACACATGTTTATGAGTGTTTTTATGCATGTAGGAATGTGCCTGGTGCCTGTAGAAGCCAGATGAAGGTACTGGGTCCCCAGGCCTTGATGTTAAATATGGAGGTAAAATGCTATGTGTGTGTTAAGAACCAAAGCCAGGTCCTCTGCAAGTGTTCTTAATATATGAGCCTTCTCTTCAGCCCCCAATTATTGATAAATTAATGGCTGGACTTAAATTTGTCATTCTACTTTTTTTTGTTCATATCTGTGTTTTTCACATCTTCTTTGGTCTTGACTAAATTTTATTATTGTATTTTATTGACTTATTACTCATAATTCTTTACTCTTTTATTGTAAGGGTTGTTTTAGGGCTTGTAACCTATTATAGTCAACCTTCTAGTGATATACTAGTTCACACACAATGTGATAATTTCACCACACTATGTATCTTTCCTCTCCTTCGCTATCCTGCTTTCAGACATTTCCCTCTATATATGGCATAACATTCTAGACTATATTGTTACTGTTTGCCATAAAATGGTCAACTATCCTTTAATATGTCTTAAATTCTAAACTCAAAATTATACATATACATATTTAATACACACATAGGTAAATTACACACATGTATATGTTTACCCCACAGTCACTACTTTCAATAGAATTCATTATTTGAAGTTTTGAAAGATATGTTTGCTTGGTATAGGATGACAGTTTTATTCTTTTAGCATTGAAAATATATTTTTCACTGTCTTCTCACTTACATGGTTTTTAATATGAAAATCTTCTGTTATACTTACCTTTATTCTCTGTTCTTTTTCTGGCCATTTTCAGGTTTAATATTTATGAGCAATTTTGAGTTGCTTTGGTAAGAAAAAAATTCAATATTTTAATATTTTATTACATAAAATATAATGTATTTAATATATATAACTAAGCATCTAATGGAATCTTGAAAACTAACACCATATACTTTCTCCCTAAATCAAGAGCATCTACTCTACCCACATTTGTTCACCATCATACTGGAGATCCTAGACAATGCAACAATGAAAATATGTATTGTCTTTTAATGTAGGCAACATGAGTGAATATTTGCATCAAAGTGAATGCATTTTCAAGAATCCTTTTGAATATAGAAATATACTGAAAATTCTACTAGAACTAGCCAGTGTAGCAAATTGTAGAAGAACTATATAACAATGCAATAACATTTCTAGTAACAAAAAAAAACCATTAGAAATAAAAAATTTATAATACTATTTATAATATCATCAAATGTACACAAATTATTTTCTTTCTTTCCTCCCATCCTTTCTTCATTCCTATTTGAGGGATCGAGTCTAGGTCTATATGAGGTAAGCACTCTACATCTGAACTACATCCCTACCCTACTTTAGTTGTTATGTTACTTGAGATGATGTTTTACTAAGTTGCACAATTTGGCCTTGAGCTTGCTCTGTGGCCTAGGTGGGCCTTGAACTTGCCATCCTTCTGCCTCAGCCTCCCATGTAAACTTATTTTCCTCTTTTGGAAAAGTGTAAAATATAGATGAGAGAAATTGAATATGTTCTAAAAAAAAAAGAGGGATACACCATGTTCACACACTGATGGGTCAGTGTGTTCAGATGATCTGTCTCCTCAAATTGATCTTTAGGCATAATGCAATTCCAATAAAACCCCAGCATGTTTCTGTATTGAAATTGACAAGCATGTCTAAAGTTCAAGGGAAGTGCAATAATCCAAACTGTGGTAAAGCTAAAGGGTAACACTTTCTTACTCAAGACCTATTGTGAAGGTTCACAAAAGAGCATACTAATGGACAGTGTGCTGTGCGTGTAAAGATGGACAAATGGTTGACCTGGACAGAATAGAACGTTGAACAATACATCCACATAATAGGGATTACTGACTTCTTTAAAAAAAAAGAAAAAGACTCAAAGGCCATTCTATAGTGGATAGCTGAGCATCTCCATGTAAGAAAAGAAGCTTGGCTCACTCTTACTCATGATATTAAAAAGTTAGTAAGTGTAAACCTACTACTGAAAATCTTTGTGATTTAGTGTCAAGCAAAGATTTCTTCGGTATAACAACCCACCTTCCCAGCTCCACTTTATGAAATTACAATGTGTCAGATGGAATTTGTCAAAATATCTATTTTTGATCATTAAAGAGTTTCTTAATAAAGTAGGAAGACAAGACACAAAACGGGAAAATATTCACAATATATACATATGATAAAGAATGTATTCAGAATATATAAAGTACTCTCTAAACTTAGTAAAGAAGAATAAAATTTTAAAAATAGCAGGAGTCTTGAACTGTTCCAAGGAAATGCACAGACAGTTAAAAGAGCCTGCGAGAAGTTTCTGAAAACACAGAAAGGGGAGTGAATATGGCAAAATTCCACAACATGTATAAAAATTTAGTCTCTTTTGTACGTTAACGGACGCCAGTGAGATGATTAGAAAAGAAAAAGAAGCAATGTGTTGGGTCAGAGGGAACAAAGCGAGACAAGGAGAAGAAGACTGCATATGGAAACAGTAGAAGATGATATTTATGATGGCGGTGGCAGTTTCATTGGTGTATTATGCTCAAATCTTAGCAGATTATTAGCTTAAATATGTACAATTTATTGTTTTCTAGTTATACCTAAATGAAACTGTCAAATAAATTAAGACTAAGAAAAAGGGTAGGTCTTGATTAATTAATAGCATAGACAGGAGGCTAATTATAATGGGCATCCGGAGAGATACTCTATGTGAGGAAATCCACGCTTGTTGATTCACTCCACATGATATTTATACAATAAGTAGATGCTAAAAATGTCATTAATCTGTATCCATAAAGAAGATGCATGCGTAGTACATAAATTGAACCTCTATGGAATGAGAGAAGGAATTCAACCAACCAGATGTAAGAAACCAGGACAATGAGCTGCACTGAGAGAGACTGGAAAAAAACAAAACAAAACAAAAAACCAAAAACGAGGAGTCTTCAAATGATTGGTAAATCATATTATCTGGAAAAGATTTATTGCTTGTCCCAAGTAATCCCCTAGCTCTCTCCATCTGTCTTGTTATCCTGAGAGCAGACACAGGAAACCTTGTAAGAAGTGACCATATGGTTCCACTGGAAGGAGAACATCACGTTTAAACAGGTTCTACTCTGCTCCATGAGGAAGCTACAAGCCTCTAGAAACACATAACTGTCGATGATGCTCTACCAGGTTACACCAAACCCTGATATCCCACGGCCTTACTTTTCTGACTTCTCTGGTTGATGAGTTTGAGAGGGGTAGATCATATGCAAATCTTATACGGACTCTTCCCTTTCTTGAGCCTGTCCGTCTACAGAAAGCAGCTGTTTTCAGTGCTTGCTCTCAGGGAGCCTTACATGTGTGAGTGGAGTTTGAATAAGAATGGCCCCATAGAGCTTCATGTGTGGATACTCAGTCCCTAGGGGGTTTGGAAAGGATTAGGTGTGCCACTGCGGGCTTTGAGCTCTCCAAAGATTGGTGCCATTCCCAGTGTTCTCCCTTTGCCTCCTGCTTGCACACTAAGCTATGAGCTCTCTGCTGTCCTGGCTGCTGTTCTCCTTTTCTCTACCATCATGGACTCTAGCCCCATGAAACCATAGGCCTGATTAAACACACAAGACACAGTATTTTATCCCAACATGTGACTAAGACAGTGAGCTTTCGGTGCCTGAGTTAATAACGTCATTAAGAATAGAGTGATATTAAGCTACTGAGCTCACTTGCTTAACATATACACAAAATGGGAGCTGGAGAAATGATGCATCAGTTAAGAACACTTGATGTTCTTATAGAGAACCTGGGTTTGGATCCCAGCACCCAAAATGGTGATTCCCATTTACCCATAACTCCAATCCTAAGGGTTTTCTGACATCTTATTCTGACCTCCATGGGTACTAGGCATGAATGTGGTACACACACACAGACACACACACAAAGGCAATATAAATACATACATACATACATACATATATATATATATACACACACATATATATATACACTATATATGTGTGTATGTATGTAACATCAGATACCCATGCTCCTGAAAAAAAAACCTTCCCATCCATGCTATTGCCATTAATTCTAATTAAACTCAGCAGGACATGCACACACACACACACACACACACACACACACACATCTTGTTGTGTGTATAAAATGGGGCATCTTGTTGGAAAAAAGAGCCTCAGCAGGAGAGGGAGAAGAGATGAGAGAGAAATGGGAGTGGAAACAGCTGAAGTTTATTATGTGTACCTATAAAACTTCCAAAGAATAAAAACAAACAATAAACTGCAAATAGAGAAAGGATCTCAGTATCGGTATATAGTCTCCAACTTCACATTTGCTGGGAATTGTGACATTGTCTGCAAGGTCTTCACCTGGTGAGCTCAAAGGCCTGTCTCACAATTCTAAGCTCAGGTAAAGGAGATGGTATTATTAGCTGAGTCCCACAGTGCCATTTTTTCTTATATTTGCTTTATCTTTTTCGAAGTCATCTGAAAATTCTTTGTCTTTGGAAACCATAGGGGTGGGACTAAGTAGTTCCTACTTCTAAACAACAGGACAAGAAGAAGTCCAAGAACAAGAGTAGACAGACAGCTGCTGCTTGATATAGCTGGGAGTGTGCTGTTTTCTGCCTTCCCCATTTCCCCTTCTGCCCACCGTTCCCTGACCGAGCATACTCGGGTCCTATCTCAGAGTTTAGCTGCACTCAATGCCGCCCTTGTTATTCCTGCTCTACCCCCTCATGCCCCGGAAGCCAAGTCTTTCTTTAAATCTCCCCCAAGGAAACCTTCCTAAGTCTTGGCATCTGGTGCTTGACTCTGGGTGAAGTGAGCAGTGCTGCTATGTATGAGGCCATGCTAGAGAAAGCAACTATGCAGAGGATGAGTGAGGGTTTGAGAAGAAACACTGTCTCTGGCAAAAGACGTAAGAACCCAGGAGGCTGTGCCCACTGCTATGTGAGTGATGGACCTGCTTGCTCTGAGTTACAGCCACATGCTGGGTTATCATTTTGAATAATTCACCATGGATGTGGGAGAAGCAGGCTGGAGTTCTCAGCAGCCATTTTTGCCATCACTCAGGGCTGAATTTGGCTTGGGATGCTTACCGGCATGTGGATACAATGAGACAGTTTAGTTAAAGCTTTAGTAACACTGGCCATTTCTTGATAACGTTTGAAAGCTTGGTAATTGACAAGTCTGGGAGTAATCAAGAACATAGATTCCCAGGTCTTTAGGCCCCTAGTGTTTCCAGTATGACAACCAGTATTAAAAGGCAGTACTCTGCTGTGTTTATAAGGATATATGTCAGATTTATAAAGGTTTCCTACTAAGATGACTTTCTGAGAGTAAGGGCAGTGTGGTACTAAGACCATTCAAGCAGAGGTCAGAAGACTGGCTTGAAATTGGTAGATGACTCCTGGACTAGCTACTTGATTCTGAATAAAACAGAAGAGCTCAGCAAGACTCAGTTTCCCCACCTATGCAGTGAAGAAAAACAATAGTTGTCCTATTAGGACCAAAAGGAACAATACATCGGAATTTATTTTGTGAGCTATCAAATCATTTTACAATCCTGAGATACTGTCTGTGTCTGTAGAAATTTCTTACCTTGCCCCTCTTTGTTCATTTGTTCTCTGTTCTTTCATTTCCTGGGCTATCTTCTCCATCCACTTAAAATGTTCACAGAGTGACTTGCTCGGGGTCCTCTAACCTTTACCGATAATCTCTGTCCTCCAACCCAGCACTTTTATTATAGGGTTTTCCCTGGGCATGTACGTTCTCCCGTCATTCAAGATTAATGATTTTCACAGAGAAAATCTGTAATGGCATTTGAAGATTGGTGCTACTTCAGAATACATATTCCTGTGAGGGAATAGTCCCCAGGTGTGGGAACTTAAAAAGGGGAGAGTCTAAAACCAGAACCCCTCAAATCCTCCAAGTCTGAAAGTCAGGTTGGGTGGTAAGGAACGGAACTTCCAGGAATTCACAAAGCCCCCTTCATGCTGAGCTGGTCCTCAGCACCTGCCTTCTGTGGACATTTGAGGCACATGGCATGGGCATTGATTGTTTTCATTTTAGAGGACCCTTCTAAGCATTTCATTAAGATCTGGTCTGACTTTGAACCTGCTCATTTGAATATGAGTGAGTTCTCATATTTGGGGTGTCAAAAATAAAGCCTCAGGGCATGATGAGTTAAATCAATAGGTGTTTGTAGATGCCTCATGCCAAAGTGCCCACAAGAAAACTAGTCCAATTCTATATTTAAACGGTGCATCATTCAGACTTCAGTAGATGCTTTGTACGGACTAGAATAGGCATGGTCTGAGAAGGCTCAGTCTGGGCAAAGCGAAATACCTCTGTGGGATGCAGGAGAGTCCCACAAAGGGAGCTGAGGGTTCTTTTTATTTTTATCTCTTTGATCGTTGATGGGGTTCCTTCACTTAAGTGTTTTATGGTTTACTGTGTTCTAGTCCATTCTACCTGGAGTGATTAGGCGTGGTTCTAAGAAAATGATGAGATGATTGAAATTGAGCCTTGTGACAGATAAACTGTGTAGGTTGCAAAAGAGACAGGAGAGTGACAGAGGACACATCATAGCACAAGTGCCATCATCAGAAAACTAAGGGAATCTAACAATGAAGTGGTACATTAGTGTTTAATAGGGAAAGCAAGGGGGAAGAAGAGGTAAGTCCCCAAACGGTGGGCAGAGTCATAGTTCAGAGGCCAGGCGAGGGTTGACTAAGAAATTTAGACATCTTGATGCAGGTAATGGCAACTCATATGATTTTTCAGAGCTGAGCCTTGTGATCTGACTGGTAGCATTAAAGTCAGTCCTAGCCACAGTGCCAAAGAAATAGTGAATAAGGCACGGTGAAGGCATGGAGAATGGTCAGAAAGTCCCAATCAGCAATATAGCCACAGGAAATAAATGAACAACGGAAACAGGAAGGGAAGAGGTTGCGTTAGAGTCAATAAATTCTGCAAAGGAGAAACTGCCTTAAGCAACCAGCGAGAAATAATATGGGGACCTCAAAACATAGACACACAGAAGAAAACACGGAGACAGGGATGGTTGATGAAGAAGTTGTGGTCCCTGTGGGTCACACTGGGTTGTGTGTTTATTTCTCTGAGACACCGAAGAGGAGCACCTATAGGAGATAGGTATCTAGACTAGCCTGGAGCCCAGCATAGCACCTGCAATTCAGTACCAAAGGCTGTGTCTTCGTGTGGCTCCGTCTGGTGATACTGTAGTCTCTCCCTTTCAATCCTTGGAAGTTTCAAGTTATAGCTCCTCTATGGAGAGGGAAGAGTTGATTTTTCTCTGTTTTCCTTGTTTGATAGAACCTTTGCTTCCTGTTCCCCAGAATCTCTTTGCTTGGGTGAGGCATTTATTTACCTTTGTAGAGTAGGAAGTGGGGGAGGACTGATAGAGAGTGCATGAGATGGGAAGAGTCCCTAGAGTGGGCAGGAAGGAAAAACCAGCACCCTGTGCCTGAAGCTGTCTGTGTCTGACATAATGCATCTTTATCAGTACTTACTTCCTAATGCTAACCTTTTTAGATATGGTACCACAAATGACTCTATATGTCAAACCACAGGTCTTACTTACTTTACCCCATTTATCATATTTTTCCTGTTTTCCCCATTTACAAGGTGGTTTCGGTCAACCTTGGATCTGTGAATTCAGAGATAGGCAAGTATATGCTTAATTTTTAACTTGTACATTGTTAGCAGGATGGCTTTGGCTGTCTGCCTACCTATCCATCCATCCATCCCCCATTCATCCATCATCTATCTGTCTATCTATCTATCTATCTATCTATCTATCTATCTATCTATCTATCTATCTATCTACCTACCTACCTACTATCTATCTATCTCTATGATTACCTTCTTCCCCCATCATGTAAGTAAATATCACTATAAATATCTGACCTCCAGGCTATACCTTCTAGCTATTTCAGTCCACTCAATCAATTTTACTGTTCATTGAACAAACAGCACATTCATTCAAACACTTAATTATATATCTCGTGTTTTTTTCTCAATGAGCTTAATCAGTTGCCATCTTCTTGTGTGTGGAGGAGTATAGTCACAGTCAGCTGCAAGTTGGAAGAACCCTTGAGGACTTTCTACCCTGATACCCACGTGCCTCCTACTCTCTCTTTTTCTGTAGTACCAGGCCCGTTCTGCTGGGTTGATCTAAGTCATTGGTAGAAAGAATGGTAAGTTCCATGAAACACAAGATGTTTCATTAGAAAAAAAATGCAACTTAAGAGGGGGGCTCTTAGTGGGTAGAGAGACTTCTTGTCAAGATTTACCACCTGAGTTCAATCCGTGGGTCCCACGTGGTGGAAGAAGAGATGCTTTCCTTTGCTCTCCACACACAACCCCATCAATAAATAAACTATAATAGAGAAAAGGTACCACTGCTATGTTCAATGAGAAGTCTTAAGAATTTGGGAAGTGGTCTGCTCTTCAGGCTGATGAGAGAGGGGGAGTTGATTGGGGGAGGGGGAGGGATATGGGAGGCACTGGCGGGGAAGAGACAGAAATCTTTAATAAATAAACAAATAAATTAAAAAAAAGAAGAAGAAGAGTGAATTGATGCTATGAGTTAATTGCTGAATCTGTTGAAAATGCACATTATTTGGGCTTGAGCAGTGGTTGGGAGGTTGAGAGCACTTACAGGCCCTGCAGGGGATTTAAGTGCAGATCTCAGCACCCATGTTAGATGGCTCACAACCTCTGGTAACTCCAACTCCATAGGATCCTGAAGCCATCTTCAGGCCTCTGCACTCATATTTACATACTCATTAGACACACAAAGAGATATAATATATTTTTGTAATCTTTAAAAAATACAAAATCCACATTATTTTAAGAAAGGAATATTTAAAAATGAAAAATGATGGTAAAAGATCCTTTGATATTAAACACAGGGTTTCAAATAAGCTTTATTTTTTTTCTATGTTTGAATTAAAGTTTGATGAGCAGCAAAAAAAAAAAAAAGAATTTGGGAAGTGTGTTTGGGGCTGCTGCCCTGGGCAGTAGAAAAACGGGTAGAGTACATTTCAATGTCATGCATTGTCATAAGCATGCAAGGCTTGGGGCATCTTTAAACTACTTAAATTGCCTTTTCTTTTTGTTGTTATTATGAAAGGAACTAGTTGTGTTTCTATTGCAATTAATAAGTTAGAGAATAAATTACAAGTAACTTCATGTCAACAATATTTCAAACTCTTACTGTTGTAGAGTATGAACAATCCCTGGGACATTTTAGAAAACAAAAATCAATATGATTTTTAATGAACATGGATTATGTGCCTTGCTTATGCTAGGTACTGTGGGCAATTTAATAATAAAAAAAACACTACCAGAAAATCAATAAAAATATTATTTAAAGTTTTGTTTAAGAGACATTCAGAAATATACAAAGGAAGGAGTAGGCCATTACTTGGATACTAACGTCCTAAAGACAGCATCTCATCATGTTTCCCTTGGGTCTCAAGTTAAAAAAATTTTTTTGGAACAATATGTGAAAACAAAAATAACAATAAAAAATCAACTCCAAATCTTAACATTCCTAAATAATGCCCCTAACCAAGTGAATATCATTCTAGATGTCATTGTGTGTTTATAGCTATACAGGGTAGGTGTATTTTAGGAAAATAGAGCTACAGAAATAAAGTCTTGCTTTAAAATGCATTTCATTTCAATTTAACAGAAGAAAAACAGTCTGATATTAGACTGTTGACATCTTTGATCTCTGAATAGCTGTGTTGCCAGCAATAGGGTGGGGAGGGTGCTTTTCCAGAATGATCCTCCTCTGCTTAATAAATGGAAGATTAAAACACATTAAAGGTGGAAGCTATTATTTGTAAATGGTATTTGCTCTTTCAATCTCTTTTTGAAACTTCATTTGGGTGTTTGGCTATTGACATTCACAATGATTAGGAGGTTACCAGATTTGTAACTCGATTATCTAGGCTACTTTTATAGCAGTGATTTAATTTCTGGAGATGTTTGTTAAATTCTTGCTTTTCAGAATTATTTACTGTTGGCAAATGCGCAAACAACTGGTCCTCAATTTGTTTCTTTTCCTTGGGGCGCCAATCTCACTTTCTGTATGAGTTTCTTACTTTCTTGTCTATTTATTGTTCCAATCGAAAAGATGCCTATTAAGTCATTCTGTATCTGAGGATGAAGAATTTTAATATGTGCCCACACATTAGATACTTTTGTGACTAGAGTTGAACAAAGCACTTCTGTGATTATAAGAACAAAGTATTGGGCTGGGGCGTGGCTCAGTGGCTAAGAGCACCTGTTGCCCTAAAGGACATGAATTTGGGTTTCTGGTACCCATGTAAAAATCCTGGACTGGTCTGTGGGCTTGGGTCTTAAATTTCAGTGCTAGGGGTACAGGTGGGGGAGAAGAAAGAGCATCAGGTGGGATTTCTGACCATCCAGCCTAGTGAAAAACCCAGTAAACTCCTGGGAAAAACTCTGCTTCTAGGGAAATCATATATACGGAAATGGGTATATTCGTGTTTCTATAAAACTTTATTTACAAGCGTGGGAGGAAGCTGTAGATGTAACTCAGCTGGTAGAGTGCTTGCTTAGCATGCGCAAAGCCCTGGATTTGATCCGTAAGAGCACACAAACTGAATATGGTCACAATAATCTGTAAGCTGTACTTGGGAGGTGGAAGCATGATTATCAGAAGCTCAAGATCATACTAAGATAAATAGTGAGTTTGAGGTCAATTTGGGGTACTGGAGACCCAGCCTTTAGAAAAAAAGTGGGTAAGTGATCATTTATATATATTTTTTTCTTGTTTGGTGTCTGTCTTAGTTTATTTTATATTGCTGTGATTAAACACCATGACCAAAAGCAACTCCCAGGTCACACTCCATCCCTGAAAGAAGTCAGGGCAGGAACTGAAATCAGGAGCCCAGTGACAGGAATTGAAGCAGAGGTCATAGCTGAACACTGTTTACTGGCTTGCTCATGGGCTCATGCTTGGCTACTTTTCATATATGTCCCCAAACCACCTACCCAGAACAATGGGTTGTGTCCACCTAAGTCAACTATTTTAAAAATACCCCTATAGACCTGTCTACAGTCAATTTGATGGAGACAGTTGCTCAGTTGAGATCCTCTCTTGGTCTGTGTCAAGTTGACAGAAAGCTAGCCAGCACCAAAATATATGGTGATTTTGTGTGGAAGAGAGGATGAAAGAAATTTTTAGGTAGATCATTGTAACTTTGGTTTTGTGTAGATTTAAGTGGTAGGGAAGGCCCAGAAAAAAATAAAAGCCCAGGAAAAAAGTGAGCAACGTGCTCTGATACACATGGGTGATGAGTCCCAGAGATGAGACAAACACATAAATCTTTTTTCTGGAAAAAAATGTTTTTATTCAGGTAAAATTCACAAAGCCTAAAATAAGCATTCTAAAGTAAACATTCAGTAACTCTTTGTACACTCAGACTCTTGTTCAACCATGAATTGTACTCCAAAAGGAAACTATTCCCATCAACCAATCACTTCACATTCTCTCTCCACTTCAAACTCTGAAACCATCAGTTTGCTCTCTGTCCCCATTGACTTATCTGTTATGGATCTATTATATAAATGGAATTGCACGGTGAATAGTCTTTTATGTCTGATGTCTCTCACATAGTATGTTTGAAGTCTGTGTATAGAGCACTTACCAATACTTAGTTTATTTCTCTAGCTGAAATATATGGCTAACTGAAATACAGCTGAACTATAGCTATATGTACATGTGTGTGTGTGTGTGTGTGTGCGTGTGTACATATACACAAACATATATATAGTTTTGTCTATCTGTTAATCTGTTAATTTTGTCTATGTTTTAATAGTGCTGCTTGGAAGATGTGTGTAGTTATATTTAGCTTAGTCTTTTTCCTAATGGAATTATTGAACCATGTGGTAATTATTAACTACTTAAGCTCCTACCAATCCTTGTTCCTGATTCTGAACCACTTTAGGTAGCGTACACAAAGGATACAACATCTATACACCCCGGCTAACACTTGTCATCTTCTGACTTTCAGTGAACCCGGATTTTGATACGCAGCACTCTTGTTTCAGGTAGTTACAGATATTGTCTTGTATCTTTACTTATCTGGTTTCTTGTAAGTGCAGTGCCTGCTGTATTATAAGGCACATCTTACGAGTAATTAAATATTTTGTTAATATATTTCCTCCTAAAATTTAAAAGTACTATTTAGAAGGAGTTAATTGATCTATGTTAAAGCTTAAGAGTTGTGTTTGAAATAGATCTGTATCCCTTTATAGCCCTTGTTCTAGGGGAAATGGGATGGCCCAAGTGTCTGTCTGTGCGGGTGGATGTGGGGGTGTTTACTTCCTTGGGTAGGATGTTGGACATGATGCCTGCTAACATCCTTTCCAACTACATTTTTAAAATTAGAATTTGAATATTTATGGAGGCCTTTCTGAGATTATACAAAACTGAATACTACAATGTATAATTTTAAAAAGTGAAGTTTATTATCCTGTCATATTATAGAAGAGTGGAATCTGGGGTTCAAAACCAATCCTACTGTGAAGAGTAGCACAAGCCAGAGTGTCAAGGAGTGTGATTCTGTGGAGAGCTTGAAAGCCTGAGTCTCATTGCTTGATGTTCCAACTAGGTAGAGTGTTCCAGATCTTCCTTAGCCTCTGGCAGTGGCTAGCTGGCCCATCTTACTAGAGCCTGTAACCTCAAACATCTGCCAGTAAACCTGGCCAGGCCTTCAGTGCCCACAACTGACATCTTGCTCTCCCTGACCTCCAGCAAGAAGCATGTGGCTTCCAGCTTTGCCATACTTGAACTGAACCTGAATTTTATCCTTGTTTCTTTGGGAGGAAATAACAGTATTCTCCACCTTTGGCAGATAGGCTCTTTTTTGTGCACACAATGAGAATATTTCAGAAGGAACCCTTCTTCAAGACTAACCTTACTCCAAGGAACAGAGGGTTCTCCCCTAAGGGGTAACTGTATTAAAGCCCCTTTGTAATATGGGACTGGCATGCACTTCTACCAACGAACCGTGCTGCAAATCAAGGAGGTTTTTTTGCAGAATATCCATATGAAATGAGGTTTATTTATGAGTGGGAAGAAACCCATAAAGAAGAATTATTAAGTACGGGAGGAGCTGATTTATGTCATGGTAAAATGCAGACTATACTTCAGCCAGAGGAATGACAGCCTCTGACAGGTGTCCATGAATAAACCCCCTTCCTCTAAAACATGTTCTCTTTGCTAGTTTGCTAGCCACTAGCCAGGTTCTGAAGCTGGCTCCGAATTTGTCATTTCTTTCTTCCTTCTTCTTCGGGAGCTGGAGGAAAGCCACATACCACACTGCTTTGAGGAAGCCCTGGCTTTTCATCACCAAATGCAGCCTTTTGCCTTGAAACTGAGCTGTTTTGCTTCCAGCTTGTGGAGACTGGCTAGAAAATCTGAGGAAGTCAGGTAGGTGTAGGCAGAGATACCTGGCTTATGTCAATAAACATGTAGAACCACAGCATCCCCCCTGGGCTGGAGGCCAAGGAATCCACCTTTTAAGACTATTGGTAGGGACTGTTTTGATATTTTGCCTTCAGCAGCCATGGCCTCTGAGAAACTCAACAAACTCAGATCTTTGGCCCAAAGTGCTGCACCCAAGGATTCAGCAGTGCCTGACTGTCCTCTGTGGACTACAGACTTATCTGCATTCAGGTGGGATGCAAATCCTTCTGGCATCCGCTGCAGTAGTTTGTATAATTGCTCAGAAGGCAAAGACTGGCTTCTATTAAGTGCACTGGGATGCAGAATGAATAAATATGACTAGAAATAATTCATATTCCTTTCACTTCTACCTAATATCTACTATCTATCTCCTATCTATCTATCTATCTATCTATCTATCTATCTATCTATCTATCTATCTATCTATCTGTCATCTATCTCCTATGTATCTATCATCTGTCATCTTTATTCCAATATTTACTCTGTAACTCTGTATTTGTATAATAACATCCATAGAAATACAAACTCCATGACCAAAATCTCATTATAAAACTTGATCAGATGGAAACTTATGATGAACTACATTCCTTCCTTCCTTAAGACAACTTGATATACAAGTGTTTATTTCTAAAAGGAAGGATGAGCATCATACATATAGACAGTCCTTAAGAGGTTTCAGCTTTTCACATTAGCCTGGTAAATCCTTGCATAGACATACCCAAGTAAAGGATTAACCCTTCCCTCTCCTTATTTACTTGCAACTGAAAGGCTTTGGTGAACAGGGATAAGAAGTGTCTCCAAGTTTAAGTGCTACCAATCACCTATCAAATATTCATGACCCATCTAGAAAGAATGGAAAATTCTGCTTCCTGATCAATGAGGAATAGAGGTAGGAGACCTTGTAACAGGCCCCCAGATCTTAAGCATGACTAGCAAGCACCATGCTAGGGACACTACCTGACCTTAGAACCCTGAGTGTGGGCCCCAGTACCTGCCAAAACAAGAACAACAACCTAGTCCATAGTTGCAGAGATGTCCCGAAGTAAAAAGTCCCTAAATATGCTAACCTCTATAGTTTTGTTTCTTGTTGACTGAAGTAGACCAATGAGGATATGTAGTTTTGTGCATAAAAGACAAAGCTTGGAGCTGCATAGTTTTCACAAGTTCCCCCTTCAGCTACTAACCATTAATGAAGACTTTCCTTTTAGCTTAAAAAATGTCTGCATGACTGTCTCTGGTGGGCTTACCTCACAGTATTCTGGAGGACCCATCAAAATCACCAGAGATTGAGAATCTAGAACACTGGGATCTTGGATCCCCTCTAGGGCAATAGTTTGAAAAATGGACAATTTTCTAGGGAGTGTGAACGCTGGGACGTTCCAGGTCTCCATGAACTTCAGTCACCTCTAGTCCTACATCCTGAGAGGCTCCCTGTGCTTCTACCCTAAAATGAGAAATTACAGAAAGTCATCTAAATCTGTCACCTCCAGAGAGTAGGCTGTGTATGGTGCCTTCTGAATTGGATACTACTGACAGGCTGGGCACGGCCCTAATTCCAGTGCCTGGGATCCACATGAGACATCTCCTTACCTCTGGTTTAAGTCTGTGTGGTAACCACCCCTGCTTGTCTTTGCCACTTGCCTGTTGATGTGTATCTGTGTATGTTTCTGACAGGTGTTGTTTGGGGAAACAAATCTAAAACATAAGGGAAGTGTTCATTCCCAAGGTGCTGTTGAAATGTATGTTAAAAACTTTTCAAGGATGGTGTTGTGAACAAGGGAGAATGTGGTGCTCATTGATTACCTGGAAAACTTCAGCACTTCTACAAAATTGATTGACTCATCTGCTCATTGTTGGAGTTAGGTAGCCATAAAGGGTCTCTGAACCCCAAGATGGTTCAGGGTATCTGGAGTTACTTTTGTTTTTGTTCTTTGAAACTCTCTATGTAGCTTTGCTACCTGTCTTGGAACTAAATCTCTCTCTCTCTCTCTCTCTCTCTCTCTCTCTCTCTCTCTCTCTCTCTCTCTCTCTCTCTCTCTGTTTTTTTGTTTTCTCTTTAAAGGGCTCCATGGTGAGTTTTTTGTTATTGTTGTTTTGTTTTGTTTCTGTTTTCCCTCACTTTTTATTTTATTTTACTTTTTTAGAAAACAAACTATCTTTTTTCATTTTACTTACCAATCCCAGTTCCCACTTCTTCCCCTCCTCCCATTCCTTTTACCTTCTCCCTCACCCCACTCTCCACCCACTCCCCAGAGAGGGTAAGACACGTTGCTCTGAGGAAAGACCAAGGCCCTCCCCACTATATCCAGGCTGAGCAAGGTATCCATCCAAAGAGAATGGTTTCAAAAGGTCAGTTCAAGCAGCAGGGACAAATCCTGGTGCCACTACCCATGGCCCTACAGTATACCCCAGCCACACAACTGTCATGTACATTCAGAGGGTCTATCTTGGTCCTATGCTGGTTCCTTCCCTGTCTAGCCAGAATTGATGGGCTCCCATTAGCTCAAGTAAGTTGTTTCAGTGGGTATTCCAATCATGGTCTTGACCTGTTTGCTCATAATCTCACTCCTTCCACTCTTCACATGGAGTTTGGGAGCTCAGCCCAGTGCTCTGCTGCAGGTCTCTGCCTCTGTTTCTATCAGTTTCTGGGTGAAGGTTCTATGGTGACATTTAAGATAGTCATCTATTTGACAGAGGGCTAGGTCGGTTCAGGCACTCTCTCCACTCTTGCTTAGGGTCTTAGCTGGGGTCATCCCTGTGAATTTCTGGGAATTTCTCTAGTGCCAGTTTTCTTGCTAGCCCCATAATTGCTCCCCCAATCAAAACATTGCCTTCATTACTCTCATCTCTGTCCTTCCTGCATCTTGATTATCTCATTCCCTCACATTCTTCTCCCCCACTTCTCTTCTTCTACTCGCCCTTACCCCCTGCCCCAAACTCCCAATTTTGTCAGGAGATCTTGTCTATTTCCCCTTCCCAGGGGGATCTGTATATGTTTCACCTAGGGTTCATCTTGTTATTCTTAGCTTTATAGCTAGTGTCCACTTATGAGAAAGAACATGCTATTTTCATCTTTCTGGATTACCTCACTCAGGATGTTTTTTTCCTAGTTCTATCCACTTGCATGCAAATTTCAAGGTGTCATTGTTTTTTACTGCTGAGCAGTACTCCATTGTGTAAATATACCACATTTTCCTTATCCATTCTTCGGTTGAGGGGCATCTAGATTTTTTTCAAATTCTGGCTATTACAGTTAATGCTGCTGTGAACATAGTTGAACAAATGTCCTTGTAGTATGATTAAACATCCTTTGGGTATAAATCCAAGGTAGATTGATTCCTAATTTTCCACAATACTGCCATACTGATTTCCAGAGTGGTTGTACAAGTTTGCATTTCCACCAGCAATGGAGGAGTGTTCCCCTCAATCCATATCCTCTCCAACATAAGCTATCATTGCTGTTTTTTTTTATCTTAACCATTCTGACTGGTGTATCTGGAATATGGTGGTTAGAGACTCCAGACACTCTAACCAGTTTCCCCGTATTGACCAGTGGCATGCTCTGCTGCTAGACCTATGCCCTTCCTGTTGAGAACCTGAATCCTCTTGGTTTGATGAGGTTACCCAGAGAAACTGTAACCTCTGGCTGTTCTGTCAGCTCCACCCGTGGAAGGATGAAGTTGACTTTCCCCCGTCGTATGCTATAGTGTGACTCCTGGCCACACCCAGAGAGAGGGAAATAGTTCCCCCTTACCATACTACCAGGGAGAGGTAATCTCTTCTACCTCAGGCCAACTCTCCCCTCCACATGTATAAGATGACTCTGGCTGCAGGGGCTCCAGGAAGAATTTTCCTGGGTCAGAGGCAGAGCCCATCTTCCCTCTAAGAGAGGTGCTTCCAATGTGCCCAATATCTGAAGATTTCCCTTCTACCCCTTTTTGCTTTGCTTTTCAACCAATGATCTGTGTAATTGTAAATCTTGGAACCCACCATTCTCTGAAAATCCTCAGGCTCTCGTTCGTTTCCCCAAGACAGTCCTTTACACCCACCAGATAACCTGGGAAGAGTGCCCACAGCTGCTGACCACCCTTTTCATGGTTGAAAAGTGGCAAAGGATCTGGCTTATTTGTAGGAAAGCTGCCTTCTGGCTGGGTGGTGGACAGGAAATTCCCAATGGAGAGTATTTTCCCCTCTGCCTGACATAACTAGATTTCCCAACACTGACAAAGGTAAGGAGGATATGGACAATTTCATTATTTCACTATGCCCTTTTAGGAGGATAAAGGCAGCTGCTAGAAACCCACTGATCTATCTAAGGTGAATGAGGTTATACAAGAGCCCCCAGATTTCCCATTGCATTCCTGAGTGCCTGGGTGAGGTTTACCAGCTGTTTACCCTCACAGACCCACACACATCAACAAATAGCGAGCAACCAATATTGCTTTTGCTATGCAGCTAGCCCCAGATATTAGAAACTTCAGAAGTTAGAAGAGTTCAAGAGTATGAATAGATCCTGCTTATTGGAGATTTTGTAAAAAGTTTACAATATCTGTGATGATGTAGAAGAAAAGCAGCACAAAAGATTGACCCAAGCAGTAATGGAAGTGCTCAGAAAGACCCAGAGGGAGAACACCTGAAAAAAAAAAAAAGAGCCAGTGTGCTTATTGTAAACACAAAAGAAGCTGGAAGAATGAATGTCAGAACTGGAGGAAGGAAGAAGGATGCTCAATTTGTCAATTGGGTAAGGAGTAACAAGTCCAGGGCTCCATTCCACGGAGCCTCCAGGAGTCCAGAGTAACATTAACGGTAAGGGATATATTTTAGTTAGGGTTTCTATTGCTGCAATGAAACACCATAACCAAAAAGCAAGTTGGGGAGGAAAGATGTGGTTTGAAAAAAAAAATGGTCCTCAAAGGGAACAGCACTATTAGAAGGCATGACTTTTTTGGAGTAGGTGTGACCTTGTTGCAGGAAGTATGTGGGGGTGGGCTTTGTGTTCTCCTATGCTCAAGCTACTTCCCTCATCACAGTCCATTTCCTGCTGCCTTCTGATCAAGATGTAGCCAGCACCATGTGTGCCTGCACATTGCCATGCTCCCTGCCATGATAATGGATGAAACTTCTGAGCTGTAAGGGAGCCACATCAACTAAATATTTTCCTTTATGAGAATTGCCATGGTCATGGTGTCTCCTCAAGTAACAGAAACCTTAACTAAAACAGAAGTTGGTACCAGGGACTAGGATATTGTTATGATAGGCTTGACCGTGTTTTTGTTTGGAGAAATAGGGACTTTGGGAGTTGGGTTGAGATAGCAGTGACATGCTTTAAGCACTGCTTCACTGGCCATACTAGCGGGAGCACTGAAGATAGTGGTGCTGAGTGATTTGAATGGGGGTGGGAAGTTCACTCAAGAGGTTTCAGAGGAGAAGAATTTTAGTATGTTCCCTAGAGATCATTCTTCTGATATTTTGGTGAAAAAAAAAGGGACTATCCTTTGCCCTTGTCCCCAGAATCTGCAGAATTCACTTTAGCCTCATGCAGGTTTGGATTGGATTAATTCTGTTGGCAGGGGAAATTTCAAAACAGCCTAGTAAGGGACTATGTTGTGTGTTCATTAGTGTTAACTCTGGTGAACAATTATGATGAAAAGGAGCAAACTGGGCAAATGAAAATATAAAATGTTCAGATTGAGAAAAGGGGCACTAGGAAGTAGAACAGAGCTAAATTCTGTGTTCAAGGAGATAAATGGACGAAGATATTGAATAAAGGGAGTGGTGATTTCAGGGCATGATCCCACCCAGCTAAATTTTCAACTTGTAAAAAGGAATTAAAAGGAAAAAAAAAGCCTTAGAGCTTTTGTGATGGTACACATCTTTACTTTATTCCACCACTGGGGAGGAAGGGGCTGATGGATCTCTGAGTTTGAGACCAGTCTGGTGTATAGAGTCAATTCAAGAGCAGCCAAGCTCAGGCAGTAAATGTAACAATCAAAATTAGAAAGCTGCAAAGATGCAATTGAATGAGAGATCCATGTTCCAGCTCCAGCAAGCAGTAGACTTGGCAGCTTTGGCCACGTGGTTCTGGCTATAGAGCTAAGGATAGAAAAAACAGATTATGGAATTAGCCTCCACACCTAAGGAGAACTGCTGAGGCCAGGCATGTATCAAGGGTGTCCCTGAATGGAGGCCTAGAGAGTCCATTGTGTGAAGCTGTGAAGGTAAAGCCTGGATTGTCTTGGAGACCCCAAGATGCTGGAGATGCCAGAGTCATGGGATACCTGCTGAGGAAAGCTACAAACAGGGAGTGGAACCAGCCCAAGAGAGAGAAGTGTGTTGGTCACCACAGCTGAATGGAGTGAGCATTCTGAAGAGTGTTTTAACATCAGGTGTGGAGATGCAAAATTTGAGATTTGCCTAGCTCAGAGCAGCCCGCTTAGTCCTGAGAGAGTTGCTGGGACCAGGGAAGTCTCAGTGGACAGCAGTTCAAGCTGTTCAGTGGAAAAACTGTTGTTTTTTCTCTACTTGACCTCTAGGACAGTAGACTTGGAACAAGCAACTATGACCAACTGATCCTTAGTCATACTAGACTTCCCCCTCATTGGGAGAGATCTATTATAAAATAAATCTATGTGATATAGACCTCATGAGGACCATTGTGGCTTGACAAAGTTCCAGTATTTTGACATTGCAGATCACAATTATCCAACACCCTTTTACCTTCGTTTTAAATGATTGTCACTCTGGGCTAAATTCCTTTATGCCTTTCCCTTTCAGGAATTTTGTGTGAGCTTTGATGAAGGATGAAAACAGATAAAATGGTAGCCTCTTTAAACAAAATAATTCTTTAGAAAAAACCCTACTATTGTAAAACCATATAGAATGATAACTCAGCCTATTCTCATGTAAGTTAACACCAAGCTGCTAAAAAATTTAGATATGTAACATATGCTTGAATAAATAAGATATCTTTGATAATCAAGATTTATAAATTCCTACGGTCTCCTTAGGTTTATAGTAAGATTAGTCTAGCCTCATCTTTGGTCAATTTTAAATTATTTGAATAAATTAAGTCATGCAAGAAACTGCAATATTCTATAATGGAGTGTTTGATGCCCCCAAGAAAATTCTTTTCCCAAATGGGGACAGAAGTCCCCATTCTTTCAGGGGCTTAAAGAAAGTTCCTGCTTGCTGAAAAGGGAGGCATGCTTATCTCTGGCAAGAGGAATTTGGGGGGTCTCTCTATTAACATATGACTGGTGCCTATTAATCTGTCAAAGTCAATGCTAGCTTCCTCAATCCCTGATTTCAAACCACACCCTAGCTCACACTTAATCCTATGTGCAGCTAGAGAACATAAAATAAATAACCCCTTTTCAATAATATCCTAAAAAGAGGAGCATAGGATGTACTCACTCATAATTGGCTCCTAGCCATTAATAAAGGACATTGAGCCTATAATTCGTGATCCTAGAGAAGCTAAATAAGAGGGTGAACCAAAGAAAAATATATCGTCATCCTCCTGGATATTAACCTTCATCAGGCAATGAAAGGAGACAGAGACAGAGACCCACATTGGAGCACCGGACCGAAATCCCAAGGTCCAAATCAGGAGCAGAAGGAGAGAGAGCACAAGCAAGGAACTGAGGACCGCGAGGGGCGCCCCCACATACTGAGACAATGGGGATATTCTATCGGGAACTCACCAAGGCCAGATGGACAGGGTCTGAAAAAGCATGGGATAAAACCGGACTCGCTGAACATAGAGGACAATGAAGACTGCTGAGAAGTCAAGAACAATGGCACTGGGTTTTGATCCTACTGCACGTACTGGCTTTGTGGGAGCCTAGGCAGTTTGGATGCTCACCTTACTAGACCTGGAAGGAGGTGGGAGGTCCTTGGACTTCCCACAGGGCAGGGAACCCTCACTGCTCTTTGGGCTGATGAGGGAAGGGGACTTGATTGGGGGAGGGGGAGGAAAATGGGAGGAGGTGGCTGGGAGGAGGCAGAAATCTTTAATAAATAAATTAATTAATTAAAAAAATAAAAAAATGAATGTGGGCAGCAATCCCGACCACGTTCAGAATGTATCAGTCCCACGCTCTCCCTGCACTGACTCCACAGCTCTTTGATACCTGAATGCTGCTGAAGCAGGTGTCTGGTATCTGTGGACCCCCATATCCTTTGGGGAAGCCACTACCCTGCATATTTGAATCCTAACCAGCCTCCAGCCCATATTCTTTTGACCTGACCCATGATGAAGAAATACCCCTCTAGTGGAAAGGCCCATACCCTGTGGTCCCCACCACCACGTCAGCAGTGAAGGTCACTGGTGTAACCCCTTAGAGCCACTGTACCACACTGAAGGGGGCTACAAAAGACAAATATAACATGAAAAGACCTCTACCCTGTGGTCCCCATCACCATACCAGTAATGAAGGTCACTTGTGTCACCCCACAGATCCACTGCACCCCACTGAAAGGGGCTACAGAAGGCAATCATAGATAGTTCATCACCAGGGCTTCTGACCCACTAAAGATAAGACTGACACGGGCTTGGTGACTATTGTCCTATTTTCGTCTACTTTGTCTCCCAGTGGGAAAGCCCCATCATCCCCATAGCCAAGACCCAGGGTATGGGAATTAAGAAAAACTGAAAGCAGAAAGCTTATAGCTATATTATCCACTGAGATCCAGTCCACCTTCCAGGTGAATTTCTATAAAATATCATGTCCAGAGACAACTGGAAGAAGAGGCCACAAAGCAGTCCTTTCTTGGGTCTAGGGGTCCACTATTGAAAAATGGGAGCTCCTGTCTACCTGATACTACACCTGCCCTGCTGATGTCCTACCCCAAAACTGCCAATACCTGGGAAATACCACCATGCCCAGTAAGGTTGTAAAACTGAGACCTCTCTGAGTTCTCCTGGGGTCACAGGGACTCCTTCACAGCTAGACAGGAAACCATCACAACCTGATGGTTGTCTCAGGCGGTGCAATCCCTTATCTATAAAGGTTAGCACCTGACAGGAAACCAAAGATCATGATTGGAAATTTGTTAGAACCTGGGAAGTCAGGCTTTATGTAAATAGTTGAGACCCAGGAAACAAATATACTATCCAAAACCCCCTCCACTTCAGATTATCCAACACATTGGCCCAAATATGGCTATTTTGGCACCCCTAGAATGTGAGTTCCCCTAAAGGAGCAAGCCCACAAACTCCAGTTTCTCTAAACATCCCTTTGATAACATGGGGTCAAGATCCAGAAACAACAGAGACCACCCCCTTGGTGTTTGGGATGCTTGAATAGGTGCATTGTTCATTCTCACAGAGACTTAGATAAATATTGATGGCTATTGCTGGACCTCAAACCCCCATACATTATTGAAATGGAAATTAATCAAATAAGCTTCACTTCCAGTCTTTCCAACTATAAATGGGACCAATATAAGTTCATCCTGGGAGACCCCTGTGGAAAGAATGATTGCCTAATGTCACCAAGATTCCCCCAGAAAGTCTCCCCATGCAAACTCTTGTAGCCACACATACCCCTGGGAATGGTGTTCAAGTATACCTCCAGGCCCCAGAGACTACCTGGCTGGCTTGCTCTAATGGTTTAACCAAGGGTACATCTTCTGAATTGTTTGCACTGGAGGAGACCCCACTGCTTTGCATCTTCTTGTATGTCATACCAGAGGTATTTCTCTCTAATGCAGAAGAGGGACCCTAAGTCTAGATTCTGTACTTCCCACTGTGTGGCTAGCCATCTTCATTCTAATCCCCCTGTTGATAAGGGCAGGCATAGTGGTCTCTGCTTCAACTGAAGCATCAGCCCTTATTGTGGTGGACAAAAAATTTCAAAACGTCAATGCTCAGAGAGACATAGACCTAAGACATCTATAAAAATCTATTTCTTATCTAGAAACCCAGAGAGATTCCTGAGAGGAGGTTATTCTTCATAATGGCAGAGGATTAGACCTCCTCTTCCTGAAACAAGGCTGTCTCTGGATGACACTGGAAAAACTTGTTGCTTCTAAGCTAACTAGTCACGGGTAATTATCTGTGGTCAGAAATAACATTAAGGAAAGAGATGCCAAGAACCTGACAACTGGTATCAACTCTTCCCTTGCCCTCCCTGGTTAACCACTCTTTTTAGGTCTATTGCTGAACCACTGATGCTTTTGCTTCTGGTCCTCATTATAGGACCCTCTTGCTTAACTGCCTACCTAGCCATGTAAAACAGAGAGTAAATTCTATGAAATTGTTAGTTCTGAGGGGACTATATAACCGCCTGCTTTAAGATGAGTCGACAGTTTGACTCATATTGATAGAATCAGTGTGGAAGGCCCCTAGACTTTAGCATGACTAATGCTATGTTAGAGGTACAGTTCTGACCTTAAAACCCAATACACAGGCCCTAATATCTGCCAAAATGAGAACAAAGACCTGGTCCTGACTTCTAGGAAAGTCTCTAAACATGCTAACCCTGCTTTTTCACTGCTGTAGTTCTGCTTCTTGCTAACCGAATTGTGACAGCCAGGAGGTACTTTCTGTACATACAACTGTAAGGCTCGGGGATGCGTGCTTTGGGAATGTTCTCTGTGCAGCTGCTGGCTGACAATAAGACTTTTCCTTTCGGCTCTGAGAACATTCTTGTGGTGGTGTCTGGTAAGCTAACCTCACAGCAACCTCAGGACCCTGCCTCAGAGAGAGTAGGTCATCTCTTAGAACCAACCATTGGGCCATTCTTCTCAATCCCAAGAAGTCAAGAAAATCATTGAGATTTCTGTGGCTGCTGTCACTCAACAGTTTATTCTGTTTTCAACTCCAAGCATGGTACCAGAACAGAGCATGTCCATGGTTTCTATGTGTGAGAGGCTTTTCCCTAGTTATAGATGTCTTACATCAAATAAGGTGGGCAAAGCCTTATGGGCACAGCATTCCCTACATCTGTGAAATGGATGATGTTCAAACAAAATGCCTTATTTCATGAGAAACATATAGAAACCTCTTTTCTGTTCATATTAATCTGTTATCTCCAGACTATCCATCTCCCATTAGTTCTTTCCTGGTTCCCCAGGCAAAACTAACTCTGCTCATCTTAAACATCTATGTAATTCATTATCTGTTCACATTATATTTTTCTTTTCTCTTGAAAATTCTTAATTAAAATGTTGAGAATAGAGGCCTCCTCTCTCTCTCTCTCTCTCTCTCTCTCTCTCTCTCTCTCTCCCTCCCTCCCTCCCTCCCTCCCTCCCTCCCTCCCTCCCTCCCTCCGTGTGTGTGTGTGTGTGTCCCTCAGGTTTCTTCATTAATATTAGGCATGAGATGGAATAGGTCTCAAATAATGTCTGGTCCTTCCTGATACTATTCTGAGATTGAGCTCAAATTTTCACCCTAACTTGATTGTACTTATCACAACTCTGCTACTTGCTTTGATTTTCTCATATCCAGAAGCCTTTGTGGATGATAGGATTGCCATTCCTGTATTTTCCTTGGGAAGGAGATCTATCTTTGCTATATCCCTGAGATGGACTCTTTCATAGAAGGCCCTAATAATATCAGACACCAGTTCAGCTAAGGAGTAGTGAGGGGAGGGATAACTATGGACAATGAAGTCAGGGAGTTGCCAGAACCAGGCCATAGAGAGCTTTGAGCTGAACTGTAAGTGTGAGGAACCTCTGAAAGATTTTGAACACAGGAGTCCTATGACCATCTTTCAATTGTGACAACTGTCATGGCCGTCCCATTGCCCTTCCTTAGCCCTCCTGGCTCTCACTGCCTAATGCAGAGGGGTACTTTAGCCCGTACTCCCTCCCCTCCATTCTTATCTCAACACGGTGGCCGTCACAAAGGCAATGACCAGTGGAAATGTCTAGTCCCATCAAACCGTGATGCCAGTGCAATACATTTTCTGCCTCAGCTTTGGTTTCTTGGCAACAGTCGCCACTAGCATTCACCCATCCAACCCTCACAAATGCAGAGTTCTTGGCTGGTTTCAGAAAATCCCCCTCCAGAAAGGAAGCTTTTGTTAACTCCGTCTGCATTGACTTACTAGAATAACCAGCTAGGTAAGTAGAGGCTAAAATCAGGCATTTAAATTTTAGCAGGGGAAGATACCGTCTTTCAAAAAAATACATGTGAGGAGAAGAGATTTCAAGCTCCAGTGAGGTACCACAGTTACGCTATTTCCATTTGCACAAGGAGCGTGCATGAACTGTGCAGAGGAGACTACTCTGCTCCAGGAAGGTGGTCTGCAGACAGAGCCATCCATCAAGGCCAGCAGAGTACTTCCGCTCTCTTCTCTCCTCCCTTGATAGCCCAGTGGCCTGGCAATCTCTCTCCTTCAGTACTTGCAGGGACAACATTCTTTAGAGGTGAAAGTACAGTTTAATTTCTAGGTTCACCCAGGCGTGCACTGGGCTGCATAGGACCTGATAATGAAATATTGGTGGTGCATATTTGATAGTACTCCGAGCATTCCTGGATGCAGCATAGGATGGTGTATGCATTCCCACAGGAGTCTGTACCTCTGTCTGTGAGGATGGGGTGAGGTGGGGTGGATTCCCAGGACTCTGTTCCCTGAGCTCTTCTTATCCACTTCCTTCATATAGGTAGCCCCTCCTCCAAATGAGAGTCCATTCCTCCCTGCACCCCCACCCCTGCTGCCGAGCATTCTTCTCTGTGCAAATGCAGAAGAAGAAAAGAGAATAGAACAGGAAAGAGAGAGAGAGAGAGAGAGAGAGAGAGAGAGAGAGAGAGAGAGAGAGAGAGAGAGAGAGAGCTGCTCCCCACTCTTGCTCTGCTCTAAAAAGAGATCCCACAGAGCATGGTATTTCTCTCACTGTGGTTTCTCAGTGACAATGGGGTCAAAGAAAGCATTTTTCAAAAAAGAGCTGCTTTTCTCAATTTATAGCAGAGCACCCAGTAGCAAGCAGCAAAATGAAATAGTTCTCCGTTATCTCTACCCTAAAAAGAGAGAGCCCATACAAGGGAGGGAGATAATTCCCATCTGGCTTTTATATGCCTCATAAAATGCATTGTGCAGACATGTAAAATATATGGGACTGGGCAGACATACGAGGTGCAGGAGGGAGCAGTGCCAGCCTCCTTATGCCTTTGGGGCAGTCAGACAAGAAAACAGAGGGTTTCTTTTCTCCTCTTTCTTTTCCCTTTGAGAACAAGCTATTGGCAGTTGAGGATATGTCAGATGTTGCCCTTGTATTGATTTTCTATGGCAGATGGAAGCAGGGAACAAAGAGTAATAATAATAAACACTGTACAGCAGGAAAAACAGGCACAGTGGTTTGAAAGACTTTCCCCATCTGTGATGTAGCTTTTGACTTTCTAGGATATAGCTTAACGTGTGACGTTTTTTTGTATGGACATATGTGAAGGCACTGTATGCGCTCGCGTGTTTGGACATGTACCTATGAACACCCTCAACGAAGCTAGAGGAAGGCATTGGCGTTCTGCTCTGTGACTCTTTCTCATTCCTTAATACAGGGACTCTCACTACACCTAGAGCTCGACTGCTGGCCAGCAAGTACCAGTAATCCCGTTTCCCCAACATGCTGGGGCCACAGGCATGAGTGAGACTACACCTGGCTTTTAAAGTGGACAGTGAGATCCAGACTCTTGCTATCATGTGTGCCCAGCAAGTGTAATTACCCATCTTGGGACGTGAGGACCCTTAGAGAGTTTTGCTTTTCTGGTTGGTTTTCTATTTATGCTACCTGGCTCTATTCACAAATGCCCACTGTCAGCTTACACCCAGGATAACATGTTCTTCTTGCCCTAATCATTAGGGACTAACTGCTAGCGCTCATAGTGGAAGTGATCTGGTGATATGCTAAGTTCACAACCATCTCCGACGGGGACATCACGAGGCATGCTAAGTTAGATTTCCTATCTTTAGAACGCTTCCCGTCATGTTATCTACTCTCTGATCAGAATAAATTAAAGCAGTTTAAGGAGAGATTTCAGGACCTTCAGGTCCCCCCACACACACAAGACACATGCGTTAGAAACAAAATGAAACAACAACAACCAAATACTTGGTTCCCAGGGTATCCCTGTTTGGGAAAGGGTCAAACCTCTGAGATGTGGAGATTTGTGGGTGATCTTTAGGTAACTGAGACCATGCCCTGAATAGAAGTTGTGGGGTATTGACCCCTTCCTAGTTAGTGATATTATCTAGTTTTCTCTGTCATACCCTTTTATGATGGTATGCTCATTTTTAGCAGGCCCAACGCAGAGGAGGCCAATAAATGGCTATTTTCAGTCTTTACCTGAAACCCCCCAAGACTGTAAAATAAAATAATTTTATTTCTATAAGAAATTACATCAGGCATTTTATTATATTAATGGAAAGATGACTAACACAGTAACAATTATCCCTAAAAATGACTAGATAACAGCTATTTGGGCAAGAATTATGTGTAGAACAGTACCTATTCCCTGAAGACAAAGCCAATCAGAGTTGGGGCTGGATTACACTCTATTTTGAGAACTAAGTCTCACACATGAAAACATAAGGATTTCCCAGTCAACAGAACCACGTGAAGAAGATAAGGGAATGAATGTGGATTTTCACTTCCTGCTTTCTCTCCTCTTCCTCTCTGCTTTATTTTAGCCTTTTCACAAGTAATCCAGAGAAGTATATATGCCCAAGATTCAAAAGTACAATAGATGCTCCTAAAAACTAATGTCCACAAATTTTTTAATTCTATAAAATAGTGACACCCCCAAGGAGGAATTTTAGCCAAACAAATTCACAAAACTTCTTTGTCGCTGTGTGCATGTTGCCTAAATTTCAAGGATTCAAAATTTACCTCTGAAACTTGATTGCAATTTGGAGGCAGGGTCTGGAATGTGATTGAGATTAGATGAGGTCTCAAGTATGGAGGTACCCATGGCAACCTAACTGAAAGATGTGAGCTGATACCCTTGTCCTAGCCTACCCGTGATACTCTTCACCACATTGTGATACAGGGTGGAATCCTTCCCAGAGGCCAAGCAGATGCTAAAGCTATGCTCTTAGACTTCCCAACCTCCAGGACCATGAGCCCAGTGAAGTTACGTTTTTTATAAATTACTAAGTCTCCTGTGTTTTGTTTTGGCGTTTTAACAGAAAACAGACCTATTTTGGTTGTCTTAGGCCAAGAGCAACAGTATGGCAAAAGAGTAGAGTCTAGTACTTTATACTGTTACATGCTGCACAAAGATTCTCAAAGACCGCCAGCATGAAAACCACACCTGTTCTTCCACCTTTCTGTTCCCAAGTGATGCCAGCCACTCTAATCAAGTCTAATAAAAAAAAAGTCACAGGATTTGCCATTGAGCACGCTAGAGCTTCAGTTGTCTACTGTGTACTTTCCCAACACTCAGGCTCCTCATATTTAAAATAAAAACAATGGTAGTGCCTGGTGTTCAGGGTCTAGGTGAAACCTTGGGTAGTAATAGATGCAAACATTCCCTAAGCGACAGAAGACTGTGCACTCCTACCCTGCCCTCCCCAGTTCAGTATCTCTCTTCATAGATCTAAATATTCTCACATTAAGCTCTAATAAGGGGCTGTCCTCCGCCTGCTGTGTATGTACCATGAGCCCTTTTCCCCTCCACACTCAGCATCCTTTCCAGTTGTTTTCTCTCTATACATGTTTGGACCACTCATCCTTGAAGCCTCTTCCCTTGAAATGGCTCTGCTTTTCAGTTACCAACTTGCCCTTCTCCTCTCCTTTACCAACAGACCTGAAACACACAAACTCTCTTTACTGGATCATTTCTTCTTCATGTCTCCTCCACCTCCTTGATGAATACAATGTGCTTGCTGTCTCTACGCTGCACCGAAGTTACCTGAAGGCCTCCCATGACTAACTACTCTGCCCTCTTCATAACACTCATAACAGCGTGTTGGCCGTCTTGCCACTTTCTCTGCTCATGGTTTCAAAGAGCAAATCCACACAGATGCTGCCAGATCTGTGTCTTTCTGGAGCTCCAGGTCTTCATTAACAGCTCACTATGGAGTTGCATCTGTTTTTCCTGAGGGATCCTCAGACTCCAAACTTCTGGCTACAGATTCGATGCCATTGTCCTCCTCTGGTGTATTAGCCTGGGGTGGTTTTGGCTGAAGCTAATGGAAAGATGCACAAAATTAACTTTAATGGTAGTGGTAATTTATTACCTTGAAATCCAATCATTACTGGCATTAATGTGCATGTACTTCCATCTGTTAATTTTCTGTTTTTGAGGATATTCACTTGACTTTTTTTTAGACTTGTTCCCTTTGGGGTCCCAAGACACCTAAAGCATTTCCAGATGATACGTTGAGGATGTCATATGAAAAGGTAGGCAAAGTGGTGACTGTTTCTCTTAGAAGAGCTCTTTTTAAACAGCCCGAGGTATCCATTGCAATTGGCTTGGTTTTGGATAAACTCATACTACCTGCCCTGTCTACACCACTCATTGGAGGGAAAATGGGAAGACCTTGTTAGATTTAGCTTCGACCCAAGCACTTGACAGCTCTGATGTTAGTGACAAAGAAATGGAGGACCAGGGTGACTACTAGACAGTCAACCAAGAGGGCTGTTTATCAGTGTCGCCCGTTACACAGACAACCCTCCCAGCTTCCCATCCCTGCTATTACTGTTCCACACAAGTTCCTGCCTACCACTTTTCTCCATCTTTACCTCCAGTCACACAATTATACTCCCAATGTTTGATCTTTTGACACATAGTGCCATGCCTTGGTAGGCCTTGGCAAGCACCTGCATATGGCTTGTTACCCATCCAGATTTCAGGAATCAGTGTATAGACACTTTTTGTGAGTGCACACCATCTTCCATGGACAACTGTTAAAGTGCCTGTTTTATATCCTCCCTTTTCATAACACCTGCATCAAACAGAAGGACCATTTGTAGCATCTTCATTGTTTTGGGGAAAGAAACTGGGGCTTAGAGAGGCCAAGTCAACTTGTCTTAGTCTCAGAAGGCGTGAAGTCAAGTCTACAATTTCATGCTTGACATTAAAAGTGAAGATGAGCTGACTGGGAAGCGGGTACCTTGCCCATTAGAGGAGACATTTTTCTGCATTGTCACCATCCAAAGAGATCCTCAAAATGACAAATAGACACATGGCCTCACCCTCCTCCATAGAAGCTTGGTATCTCATAAGTGATGTCAGGAATAGTGCCAGCTGTAGTAACTGCGTGTGCAAGCTAGCCAATCTCTTCCTAGCCCTTTAGAGCAAAGGAATGTTCCTTGTCCCTCCCTCGGCTTTGCTTTCTTTGGAGCTCAATGTTCCTACTTGCTTTCAATTTAAAAGTCCTCTGGATTATCTTTGTCCTTATTGTGCAGCCTCCCCAGAAGCCAAGTGAGGAAGGAGGGTGATGAGGGGCATCTCCCATTATCAGCCCAATCATCATCATTGGAATGAGTTGTTTATATTCAGACATTGCTGGAGACCAACTGCAGAAGGCAAAGAAAATGTCCTTTTGGAGACAGAAATGACCTGCCAAATATTGTGTTCTCTGAAACAGATAAGCAGAGAGCTGTTTATTCCCATGGTAGGTGAGGCTGCGCTCCGAGGAAGATAAATCTCTGCTGGTAATACAGTACTTATACCACCACCGACACCTTTTTATATCAACACAGAGAATTGCTTTTGTGAATCTCTGATACAAAGGCAGTCAAAGCTCTTCCTTGCATATCAATGGCTCTGCAGCCTGTTGCTGGTCTCATTTTGTGTTTTAGGCAGCTGCCCCAATACCCATGAGGCCTCAGCATCAAAAGATGGAGAAGAAAGAAAAGATAATCCCCAAATTTAAGAAGCCACTAGGAGACATCTACAAGGATGCAAGAGGGGTGTTGATCCATTCCAGGAATCTTCCTCTGCCCACCACCTCCACTTACCATGCAAGAATACTTGAGTCCAGCTGGTAAGGCTAAACAGATGGGTCTAAATGCAACCATTGCACACACAGCCTTTGTTAAGTGCCAGGGACCTGAGAGGCGAATTGGCTAAAATGATTTTCAACTTAGTTCTTTGAGCAACCACAAAAATATGCTCAGAGAATTGTGGAAAGCAAAGACAAACTGTCCAAAAACATCTTGCTGTTTATCTTACAAAGACAACTATATTTTAAAAAAATACGGATAAAATCATACTGCTATGGATCGAATGTTTATGCGTCTCCCCAAGCTTTGGCCTTGTTAAATCCCTTATTACAGTTCCAGTCTTCAGAGTGACTACTTGGAGAAACAGCCTGCCTAGAGGGAATGGACATTAAGTGAGGTCCACAGGCTTGACATCCCTTATAAAAAGGGATGTCACAACTCATCACAGGGATATTTGTACACCATGGTTATTGCAGCATTGTTCACAATAGCTGAGTTATGGAAACAACCTAGGTGTCCAACAGCAGAGAAATAGATAAGGAATATGTAGTGCTCAGAGCAGTGCAAGGTTTTTTTTTTCTGTAGTTATGGAGAAAAAAATATATGCTATTTACAAGAAAATAGATGTAACTAGAGATAATTGTAATAAATGAATCAAGACAATCTCCAAAAGACAAATATAATGCATTTTTTCTTATTGTGGCTGGCAGATTTTGTTATGGTTACACAAAATCATAGATGAATATATGACTTGAAAGTTGAAGTGAGACAATCTACTGGAACAAAGGCGGACAAGGCAGGGTTAAAAACCAGGGAAGGGATTACAGTGAGGGTGGGTATGCTCAACATGCAATATATACCCCTCTGAAATGTAAAACCCATTCAAAGAAGTGTCTTTACCAAAGACCTGAAAAGTGTATATATATGTGTGTGTGTGTGTGTGTGTGTGTGTGTACGTGTGTGTCTGTGTGTGCGTGTAGAGTGCCTCTTTTTTCTCTATCATATGAACAAGGACACGATGAAAAAGTAGCCAGGAAGAGAGACCACACCAGCAGCTTAGTAGGTGGATACCTTGGGCTGGGACTTCCCAGTTACCGTGACTCTAATCAATAAACATCTGATATAGGCGGGATGCCTTAGCATGTCAGTCCAAGGTGACTGATGGGAACAATCTGTATGGAACCTTGTTCTTTGGTCTCTTCCCTTTTGTTGAGTGGGACATTATCCTTTGGTCTCTTTCCTTCAATTGAGTGGGCCATCCCCTTCCACTAGCATCCTGCCCTTTCACACCATGGCAGGTTCTGAACAGCCACACTAGTTCCATGCTTGCAGAGATGAGATAGTTTTGTTCCCCTGGCCTTCCCTCTCGGCATCACTTGACTTTGCATTTGGAGTTACAAGGAATCTTCAGTCACAGTTTAGTTATGGTCAATGACTATTATTAATTTGCCTTGGCCAAATTAATCACTTTTCTATTCAGTTTCTCTCTCCATAGAATAATAATCTTACTGTTGGATTAATGAGTTGGTATAATAATAATAATATGAATGAAGTGAGGTTTAATACAATTTTTATCACACAGTGGCTGATAAATAATAGATGTTCAAACAATAAGCCTGCTTGGTTCCTTCTGGAATATTCTCTCCACATTAGTGTCTTTGGTCTTCCATGTCCACGACAAAGAGATTCTCCTGGGCATCTTTCCGGCTTCTTATCCACTCTTACCCAGCTGACTTCTCTTCCTGGGCTGGATCTGTGCTGTCACCTCTTTGTCCTGACATCGTCTCTCTCACTAAAAGTAAAAGGATTCTTCAGTCTCCAAGGTCATGTAACAGAGAAAGGCTGTCTGTCCTTACAAGGTCCCCCCGCCCCCCAGTTCTCTAAGTAAATACAAAGCTCCTTTGACATCCTGGTCCAGGGCCTGCAGCAGCAGATAACAATAGTGTCTTACACTGGGTAACCACTTTGCTTTGAGAGACATGATTCTGAACTTATCTAGACGCAGGTCTTTCTCTCACTCTAATTCCTGATGGTCTCTGGGAAATCCATTGTGCTGGGAGTCAAGGTTGGTCTTTCTAGGCCACATCAGGGAACCCTATTTCATTCTTCATTTCTCTTTCCTTCCAAAGTACCAGTTCACTATGGGACGATGCAGCAGATGGAACAGGGTACCTGTGGCTGCGGATGCTTGTCCAATCTGGAAACTCACACTCCCTTGCCAATATATAGTTTCTTTTCCACAAACAGCTGCCACTGTACAATGGAATTAACATAAAGCAGAGCTTGGCAGAGGCACATTTAATTTACAGTGATTATACTATCTATTATGTAACACGATTTTAAAGCACACTACAAGCTCCTTGGAGAATAGTAGAAAAAAATATGTAAAATGGACCCAACCCTCTCCAAAATCACATAATGACAGAAGAATCTCAGAAACCAAATACAATCCGTGGTATAATAAATAGAGCATTTTAAAGTACTTAACATTTTTAAATTCTTTCTTTCATTCCCATCAAGAACTAAGTTTATTTCCAGGAGAGGATAAAAGGAATATATATATCAACAATTTTAAGTTCTGAGAGACAGTTAGAACTGAATGGGGCTCTTAACAGGAGAGCATTCTGGGATGAACGTTTGGTGGTTTCCAAGTGGATTGAATAAATGTTCTGCTGTTTCTAGTGCAATGGCCAGCACTGAGCCCAGGTACCACGTCTTTTTCCCGGGAGAGTGTAAGTCTCCCAGACACACACTCTCTGGGCTCTGGGCTCTAATTCTGAGCCCTAGGGAGCTGGCTAGTGTTGATGGTTCACCAGGCACACTCTCAGGCTCTTCCATGGGGGAGGCTGGCAAGGATACCAGAACTCTTTCAGAACTGGAACTCTGAAGTTGGTTAAACATGCTTGTGCTTGTCACTGTCCCTGACACCACTGTGGGTCTTGGTTCTGTCATCTGCAGAGTGGGGTGATTTAGGCACTGCAAATATATCAGGATATTTGATGAAATAGAGCTCTGAATACATAATAGCAGCTCAAAGTCCTTTTAGGAGCTTCCTGCTGGCTTTTTGCTTTCTGCTACCTGCCTTTCTGAAACACATGGAGAGGCAACGGTTTTCTTCAAGGAAAGGAGGTTGCTAGATAGCTTTGGGAGGCCTTGGAGGTGAGGGGTCTTACTTAGGGAACTTTGACTCTGTCCCTGGAGGTACATATCACCTTGGGGTACATGGTGCTCTGTGCTCCAGAGGAAAGGGAGGGTTGGAGAATATGGCTCTGGAATTTTGGAGAAGTCCCTACTCCTGCCACCTCTTCCGTGTTCAGTCTCGTGAGGATGTGAGCAGGATGAGAGTAGATAGAGCATCACGAACCTATGCCAGAGGGCAGAACACTCTACCGCAAGACCACTGAGAGAGATGTCGCCAACACTCTGGCTTCCAGGAGGTGATAACATGGGGATGGTGGAAATACATGATGGACAATTACGTCTGAACTGGACACTCTCAAGCACAGTCCACACCACACGTCTCAAAGGCTCTCCAGGTATCACCTATTAGCAGCTTGCTCAGCAAACTTTGCTTCCAAATGGCCTTTTATGGGACTCATTGTGATACTTATGAACCGGCTCCCTAGGTTGTGGAGACACACCCCAGAAAACAGACAAGAGAAAAATGGCCGGGACTTTTATCCTGTTTCACGGCACATGGTATTTTTGGATGTCATTAGAGGCTGGACACTGCACGGGAAAGGAAAGATTCACCTTTGAAAAACCAGAAATGGACATTTATCCAGGGCTTCAAGAGCTGCCCTGCAAACCTGAACAGGGAGGGGAAACCCAGATTACCATGGGTGGGACTGCCTCCCTTCAATCCTGGATTTTTATTTGGTGTCACCTTCGGGGTGTTCTTCAGGGCTTCTAGGAACACAGAGAGCTTTGCATCATTCTCTACGTGCTGTGACCTTCACACTGCAGACTTAGTCACTTCTTTATAATCATTCCATTCTGTATTAAACCAGAAGCAGATACTTATCACTCCCTACCTATTATATGAAATTTTATATGTATCCTGCTTCTGGAGATAACAACATGAAAACCAACTTATATAGTGACGGATGATTATGGAACATTTTAGCACATATTTTATTGTGAAATGTTTTCTATAAATACATAGGGTCAGACTAAAGATACTTATAAATACAAAGATAATATTACATATTATTTGAAATTTTGTTACTGCATTCTGTTTTGCAGAGCGAATCTATTAGCCACGTTACATAGTAATACTATGGCTCCGGTCTTTAGGTTCTAAATCCTGTATTCTTCATCATTCCATTCTACTTTCTGCAAATATGTGTGAGCAGAGGTGTGGTGTTTAAAGATTATTGCTGAAATATCCAGGGCTGTATGTAGTATGAATTCCAAAAAATCTTGCTGACCCCTGGGTTGCATATATAAATGAGAGTGGAAATAAATCACCCTTTCTGCCAGGAAACTCCTGAACTCCAAACATTTACTCATCTTAATGAAGTGCCAGCGTGGGCACATAGATTAACCCTTGCAGGCCAGGTGCTCACGCGTTCTGTCTCTGTTCTTCTTTTCCTCTGCATTAGAGTTGACTTTCTTTACAGGGAAGTGGTCCTGGGATCTCTCTTTCTGGTTTTCGTTTTGTTTGTTAATGTTTTTGAGACACCCTCACTCTGTAAAACAAGCTCGTTTGAATCTCACCATGTAGCCCCTGCCAGCCCTGAATGGACAATTCTCCTGCCTCAGACTCCAGTGCTGGGATTACAGACTCTATGATTTACTTTAATTTCTGCCCACAAACGGTTATGTTCACATTCTCTCTCCAGGGCCGTCAGAGCTGGTCTAGGGAACTCCTCTGATGGGATCAGGCTGCAGACCATACTGTCTTGTTGTTATAGTAAACATTTGCCATCTGGCTTTGTAGAGCTACAGGTAAAGTTTGGAGAAGAGAAACAAAAGCCATCATTGAGATCATCTGCCCTGGATA
This sequence comes from Microtus pennsylvanicus, assembly GCF_037038515.1. Classification (NCBI taxonomy): domain Eukaryota; kingdom Metazoa; phylum Chordata; class Mammalia; order Rodentia; family Cricetidae; genus Microtus; species Microtus pennsylvanicus. Next base: position 30,839,524 of record NC_134593.1, read on the forward strand.
CAAAAGAAATATCATTATGTTAGATTCTGACAATCCAGCCCTCAGCTCTGAACACCAGGCCAAGCCTGGAATTGAACTCCCAACTTCCAGGGTCTTGATGATCAAATATAGACCTGAAATGGGTGGGATAGGCTTAAGTGATAAAAGTGGCTTACTCATGTAAAGAAGAAGCAGCCCTGAAGAAGCACAGTTCATTGACAGTTTCTAACTAGGAAACAGGACGAAGGAAACGCTCATTACTGCGAGAATGTCAGAACCACTTGCATGCATGCTCTGGCTAGAGCAGGAGCTAAGGTGGAAATTGGTGGATGTTGTGAGGCAGTGGCCTGCTTTATTTCCACAGCTGCCATTTTCAGCCATTGTGGGTCTGCTATACTTCAGTCAATACTGCAAGTTAAAAGGGAAGGAGGGAATTAAAAAGAAGGAAGGAATGACATGGGTGCAAGATGGGCCCTGCCCATCCTTGGCTGCCACACTTGGGAGAGCTAACCCTGCCCCTTGCTGAGGGAGAAGGAGGTCTGGTGAAGACTCAGGCTGACCTACTCAGCTACCACCCAGGCCCAGAGCCAGGGCCTTAAGATGGCCCAACCCAACACCCACCCTATCTGTGAGCTGCTGGAGCCAGTGAAGGGGCCAGTCCTGCGGGGCCATAGCCACAGGATCTCCAAGGCTCTGGGCAACATCAGGGTATCTGGGAGAATTCAAGGAAAGGGCCCAGTATTGATGGTGTAGCAGAAGTCAGAGACCTTAAACCAGACTAAATGACTCATTGCAGTGTGCCTTTCCTTGCAAGAAAAGCTGTTTGTACAAAAAGGGTATGCTGCATGACACACCGCGGCTTCCAGTGTCAGTATGCTGAACAAAACAATGATGCAGAGGCAGGAAAGATGGAGGTGGAGTGGTATGTGTACTGTGTACAGCAGAGCCGGAGACGCGACAGCTCTGACTGGTGTCAGAGGAACCCCACAGATGATTGAACTCCATGTTTTCCTTTTGCAGGAACACTAAATATGCCGAGACAAAGAGGACCCTCAAAGCAATGAAGAAGCCCAGTGTTTACATAATGATTGCAAAACATGAGGTGCTCAGAGAAAGGGAGGAGAAACTAAAAGAAGGGAAGAGAGGAAAGAGGGAGTAAAGGAAGAGAAGGTGAAAAGGAGGAGGCAGGAGGGAGAGGAAAAGAGAAATGAGGAATAAAGAGTGCTAAAGATGGTAAAGAGAGGGATGGGAAAATGAATGTGACTTGGAGAGACAATAACAGACAGAAAACATAGTTTCATTCTGCAAACCTCTTCCCTGTGGGTGTGTGGGTGTTATCAGACAAGAGGAGGGGGCCTGGCCATTGTGAAACTCTTATTATATAATTAAGTCTAATAACAGTAATTCTCTGGGAGAGGTCACTGCCTGCATTGTGGATGGAATCTGATTTGATGAGACTGTCCTCCTTGCATTCATGCTGCCTGACAGGGGGCCAGGGTAGCAAGGGAGCCCAGCTAGGAGGAATGAAAAGAAGGGAGGACGAAGGGACACATTCCCACTCCAGCTTCCGTGAATAGCGGCTGTTCCAGACTCAATCACATCCGATTATGCCCATGTATAATTCTTTCCGTCACTGCCTCGTCTCTCCATTAATTATGCCGATTAGCTTGAACCATTGTTGATGCTAATTAGACTTTGAGAAATGTGTTTGGGCTGCCCACTGTTTGGTGTTCAGAAGGGGGAGCCAGGGTAGAGGGGATATGGGGAAGCTGAAAGGGCCTTGTCTGTCTGGAGTGAGCCAGCAGTATGGTCAGAGATGCCTGATCTTAAAGGCAGATGGGCAAAAGACCACAAGCCACCCCTGGCCCTCTCCAGGCAACATTTGCTTTGCTGACTGCTTTCTTTTATTCTCATTCCCCCCTAGAGATCTGGAGCACAGCTCTTTCTCTGTGCGCGTGTTCACTCTGCCCCAGCCCCTGAGACATTCTCTTCCTATTTTCTTCCTAGAGCCAATCCCAAAGAGCTTTGAAGTTTAGTCGATGATCCCATCTTTTCTGTGTTAGTCAGCTTTCTATCCCTGTCATAAAATACTGACATTATCAACTTATTAAGAGGAAGGTATTTGGGGGACTCTATGTTGTATGTTTTGGCCCATGTTGGGCTTGATTTTTGTTTCTGCAGTAAAATAGAGCATCATGACAGGAGCCCATAGTAGAAGAACATGCTTATCTCATAGCACAAAAGGAGAGAAAAGAGTAAGGACAGGCATTCAATATCTCTTTTGAGAACATGCCTCTCTGCCTAATTTTCTTTCGCTGGGACTCACTTACTAAAAGGTTCCACTACTCTCAGAGTATCATAGGCTAGTGACAAAGTCTGAAATACTGGCCTTTGGATGACATTTAAGATCTGATATATAGCAACCTCCAAGTACCCTTCTCCACCCTAGTTCCAGTTACCAACTCTCACTCCGAATTCTATTGTTATTACAGGAGAGTAGCTCTCTTAAGAACACAGATTTAGAACTATAAAAACCTGCCTGGGATCTTGATTCTGCTATTGATGGCTGTTTGATGTTAGACATGTTACTTAACTTTGCAAGCCTGTATTCTCATCTTTCTAGTGTTGAGACAGCAATATTATTTCTTCGTGAATTTGAGAGCCCTGTCTCAAAGAATTCCTCTCTACTTTTGCTCTATGTTGAGAATATAGGTTATGTTTAATAAATCCACAGAGAGTGGTGAAAGAATAGAGATTATAGCATTTAACTGTGAAGAATTTGCAGGCAATAACTTTGGAAGTGAGAAAGGGACAAAAATGTAGGCAGTATAAGACAGAAATTGCTATCTTCTGACTACTAGGGATATCATAAGTCTACCTTTGTCATTATTGTCAATATTTACTAAGGAGAAAAGTGATCTGGTAGTTAGATGAAATAGTGTTGAAACCAAGATAAATTTTGTAAGATGGTGTTGACATTCATCAACCTATTGGATTTTTACTGCTTTTTAGACTTAGAATTTTCTCCCTGGAAGGGTGAAAGAAATAATAAGGGAGTAGAAACTTCCATAGAGGGGAATTATGGGATAGAAAAAATAATCATTTGAATTATGATATTTAAGAACTAAGGGGTTGAGACAAAACTTGGTTGATAAAGAGCCTGTCTGAGTTACAGCCTAGGAACTTGTGTGAGATGTTAGGTGTGATAGAATGGATTTTTAATTACAGTATTTGGGAGATAGACAGTATTTGGGGCTTGCTGGAAAGGTCTAGTCTGAGAACTCCAGGCTAATGAGATATTATAATATAGAGATCTGTATAGGATTTCTGTGCTTACCAGAGTGAAACATTATTATACCTAGGGACAGAGGAAGTCTTATGAAGAAGAATGTGTACAGCAGGAGAAAAGGTAACCAAGATTTGATCTTGAAGGTGAAGAGTTGTTGGTCAGGTATAGAGAGAAGGGTGGATGACTAGGTGAGCATGGGAGGGCATAGGAAAGCAGTTGGTCAGCAGAGAAAGAAACAAAGAACGTTGAGATAGTATTACGAGCTGGTCTCCATGAGTGAGAATAGGATATAATATTGGGAATGGAGATTGGCAGAAACTGGTTATTGATAGAAATTGGAGACAGCATAAATTATATTTGTCTTTCTGGGTCTGAGTGACCTCACTCAATATGTTTTTCCTAGATCCCTTTGTTTGCTTGCAAATTTCAAGATGTCATTATTTTTTACTGCCGTGTAGTACTCCATTGTGTATCCATTCTTCAGTTGAGGGACATCTAGGTTGCTTACAGGTTCTAGATATTATGAATAATGCTGCTATGAACAAAGTTGAGCACATGTCCTTATGGTATGATTGAATATCCTTTGGGTAGCTACCCAATAGCAGTATTGCTGGGTCTTGAGGTAGATTCTTTCCTAATTTTCTGAGAAATCACCACACCGATTTCCAAAGCAGCTGTACAAGTGTGTACTCCCACCAACAATATGTACTCACTCTTAAGTGGCTTTTAGACATAAAGCAATGAAAAATCAGCCTACAGTCCACAACCCCAGAGAACCTAGACAACAAAGAGGAGCCTAAGAAAGACATATATGGATCTACACAGGAAGGAGAAAAAGAAAAGCTGTTTTGAGTAAATTGGGAACATGGAGGTCACAGGAGAGGGTCGAAGAGGAGGGGGAGGAAGAAGGGGGTTGAGAAAATATATAGCTCAATAAAAACAAACAAACAAGCAAAGAAATTGGAGATGGGACTGGGCTAGGAGGTTCAAATTTCCCTTTGTACATCAGAAAGCCACTAACAGGATCTAGAAGTGGCAATGTGAAGGTCATGCTTGTACTTTGGGACAATTATCGTGGGAAGCTCTGTTAAAAACTAGGAAAATAAGAAAAACCTTAGCCTCTTAGAACAGGGCAGGGAAATGGCAGCTGAGGCTCCCCCAGGGCCAGGGTAGGACAACTGTGACAGACCAAAGGGAGGCAAAGATGGAGATGGACCTTAACAGCAAAGCGTATGTGGGTTGTAGCGACTCGGTTGTTAGGTGCTGCCAATCACACAGAAACATGGGTAGAAGGAGAATACCTAAGGCCACAGTGGAGTTGTTCTGAACATATTAGCTGTAAATGGCCTCAAAGTATAATATCAAGCAGATAGTGGCATAGCCACCCAATCTAAAGCTTCTTGCACTAGTTTCTGTTATTCATAGTTCATGGTTTGAAAGTCAATGCCGTATAGAGGTAGTTGACACCCCGATGAAGATGACGTCGCAAAGGAACCATGTGGTGGTTGATTTGAACAGGCTGAGAGTAGAAACTTGGTGAGCAGAGACTGGAGAGAAAGGATGAGGTAACAAGCCCAGACAGAAAAGGGAGCAAAGCAACAGAGAAGGGACAGGAGGAAGACAAGACAGAGTCATGCTTCAGGAGCGAGCCAAGAATGAGTTGATATCAAGAAGGTAGTTACCAATGGTATTGAGTGCTACAGGGACAATTTACCATGGCAGCTGAGACAGCTAACCATTGGCTTTGTTTGGTACTGGACCACGGCAAAGTGCAGACAACCCTGACGTATTTTCCTCAGCTATAGAATCACTATTGGACAATAGCATAATATTCAGGGTTGCTTGGCAAAAACAGCCAGGGACAGAGAGATTATGGCTTTTCTTACCTGAGGGAAAATTACTGTCCCAGGCCTCTGAGATTTTCCTACATTTTCTCTGACAAACTCTAGGGCAATACAAATGACGAAATTCTTGATTTGGGCTCAGCTGAACACTGGTTTAATTTGTTTACCAAAATAGTGGGTATGAGAGCAACATGGAGAGCAATTTGGTGCTGAAGAACTGATGGGAGAGGGACTCCTGATATGGGGTCACATGAGAAAAAAGAAAAGAATAAAAAAGGAAGTCTGGTAAACAAAGACAGACACTTCCCTTCCTTTTGTTCTCCTGATGATGCTGTTGATATTGGTAAGGTCACGAGAGCCTCCAAAGCAGCGGAAACCCAAGAACTCAAAGAAAGCATAGATCTCTTCTTTATTGCGACCCCTTACAATAAATGATGCTGCTTCTTCTTTTTGATGGCTGTTTGTATCAAACCAAGGTATGAAAGGCAAGAGAGTGCTGGAGCACACTCCTAGAAGGGGTGCACCTTGCAGATAGAGGAGAGAGCAGTCAGAGTGAAATGCAAGGCAATTGGTTTTTTTTTTTTTACCTCTCTGCAACGAGCCCAACTGCTGAACAAATCCAATAGAGCAGGCAGTCTTCTCACAACATCTTTCTTATTAATAATGTAAGCATGATAGAGGTTGCTATTGATCTTCGATACCTAAATCTTACTTCTCTATGAATAAAAAATGTAATAAGATCTCAGAAATAAGCTAAAGACCACTGCCTGGGTCTAAATGACAGGGATAAATTAGAGTACACCGCAGAAAACTGAAAAAATGTTAATGGATAGCGGTCCCAGTTTGCTTGCCAGCTGGCTTAGGAGGGCTCGGAACTGGCGTGATTGGAGACCCAACAGAGAAGCTCGCTGACCCCAGGCCCTTTGTGGCCCGCAGGACAGCACGAGATCCATCACTGTCACAGTCCCCATGATGATAATAGTGAAGCCGTTCGCGTTTGACAGACTTACTGACTTCCGTTTTTATAGGTGAGGGTTTATTGTGGAAGGAAGGGACAGCTATAGCTTTTCTATTTTTACTAGGATTTAAGGTATTGTATAAAATCAAGTATGATATAAAATCAGGAAATTAAACAGTAAAATATCAATGAGAATGGCTGAAATAGACAGTGCCAAGAACGTAAGATATGTTACCTACTGTAGCTGGAATTGCGTTTAGTATTATGCTTCATCACATCTGAAAATGTGTGTGTAGTAAAGTGCAGTCTCTGGGGCTGGCTGTGTTTTCTCTGTGACTCTGAGGGTTCTCCCTCATCCTCCATGCATCAAAGTCTACAGGCGATGTGTGTGGCTTGGTGTTGATAGCTCTAGCTCATTTAGGCTAGAGGAATGCAGTAAATATGATAGGCTCTCTCTAGCTCAGCTCTGATTGGACTTTCCGTCATTACTGCTTCCACACGTAAGGGTGAACATGTAAAGCATTATTGGCTTTGCCGATTTCCAGGTCTATTATGGCAATTGTCAGTTTACATGGTGACTTGGGAAGAACGGGGTCCTTTCCAATGCTGACAGCATCTCAGGACATTTTTCTTGTTTTTCTCCCCTCCAAATTGAAAATACCATATGCTACTTTGTGGATTTCCTGTGCATATCTCCATTTCCCTACCATTCTACATTTCTCATTTTGCTTCATTCACACCATCCAAGGAGTCTCTCTATATCCTTCTAGCTGCTCCTTGTTACTGATTCTCTCTTCTGACTAGAATATAGTAATTCTAGAACAGTAGTTGTTGGAGGGGGCTGCTGGTTTGCTCCCAGCCTCCCAGCTAGCTTAGACCTAAGATAATCACACAGAAACTGTATTAGCAAAATCACTGCTTGACACATTAGCTCTAGCATATTATTGGCTAACTCTTACATATTAATTTAACCCATTTCTATTGATCTGTGTATCATCTCATGACAGTGGCTTACCAGCAAAGTTTCAGCATGTCTGACTCTGGCTGTGGCTCCATAGCTTCTCCTTTGCTTCTCCCTTCTTTCTTCCAGCATTCAGTTTAGTTTTCTCCTCCTACCTAAGTTCTGCCCTGCTCTAGGTTCAAAGCAGTTTCTTTATTTATTAATGGTAATCACAGCATACAGAGGGAAACCCCACATCAAGAAGTCTCAACCTTCCTAATGTTGTGACCCTTTAATACAGTTCCTCACTTTAAGGTGACCCCCCCAACCATAAAATTATTTCATTACAGCTGGGTGGTGGTGGTGCACACCTTTAATCTTAGCACTCAGGAGGCAGAGGCAGTTGTATCTCTGTGAGTTCAAGGCCAGCCTGGTCTACAAGAGCTAGTTCCAGGACAGACTCCAAAGCTGCAGAGAAACCATATCTTGAACAACCAAGAAAAAAGAAATTATTTTGTTGCATTATATAACTGTAATTTTTCTTACTGTTATGAATTTCAATATAAATATCTGATATGCCACCCCAAGGGGTTATGTGGCCCAAAGGTTGAGAACCACTTGACTCGATGAATGTACCTCTCTCCCCATTTCTGCTGTTATCACAGATAGAGCAGGCAAGCAGAAGTGCACAGCTTCTCTGCATCCTTGCTATGTTGCCACAGTGTTATACAATATTAGCTATTAACCTTAGGGGAGTTACTTCCCCACAGCCTGGACAGGAGGGTGGATCCTTCATACAAGGCTATCTCTAAGTCTCAGCCCACATCTAAGAAATAGGCTTTTGTTTCACAATCGCTCTGAAATCATTCTTTCAAAAGTCATAATTACTTTCTAATTACAAATCCAATAATTTTTTTCTCAGTAATTATTCTACTTGACCTTTGGGATAGCATTTAATTCTTGATTTAGTTTTCCTTTCCCAGCTCTCAGCCTTTTCTTGTTTGAGAATTCTCAGCTTATACTGTTTCTGTACCTTACTTTATTTTACATATTGTCAAATTTTTAAAAAATAGAGTATCCACAAAATATTACAATAAAATCATAACAAAATGAAGAAATAGAGAGGCCTTAGGGTTCCTTCTATCTTTCCTTATTTTTGAAACTTTCAAATATTTGAACTTTACTAATTTACTTGTTCATTATTTATTTGTTTATGTCCTTGAACTCTGTAGCTGAGGATAAGCTTGAACTCTTGTCTTTCCAAATGCATAGATCACAGATGTCTGCCTAGAATATAATATCTGCCCAAATTGGCATTCCCAGGTAAATATCACAAATGTTATGTATAGGTATGGCTTAAAAATGTTAACATTCATTTATATATTATGAATTTAATTATTCAAATAATTATGGAAATAATGAATCATCATCAGTGGAACAATGAAATTATAGAAAAAAGCATATTTTTTGAAAACTATAATGGCAATGAACAATAAAAGTAAGTAAATTTAGAATTATTTAATTAATTGTTATTGTTATAACCAGAAAATGAATGCAAATGGCAAAAAGTCTATCCAAAATATTCATCTTTATAGTAGAGAGGGGAAAACAAGAAAAGACTAATCTTAATATGACAAAATCAATAAATTTGTTTTATTTAAATATGGATTATTATAAAAATTCATTCTATTATTTTAAACTTTATAATTATACAACTCAAATCACAAAATCATGGAGGAATAGACAGAGAAAAGTAAGAACCATGTCCTAATTAAATTTCTGTGATGAAGCTTCCTGGCAAAAATATCTTAGAGAAGAAAGGCTTTGAGCTTACAGTTCCAGTAATCATAGTAGAAGAGCCACTGTGGCAGTAGCTTGAAGCAGCTGGTTAGATCAGTCACAGTCTGGAGTGGGGAAAATGATTGCATGTACACTCACTGCATTTTATTCACCTTGATTTCTCCACTGTGATACAGGTTAGGGCTCCATGCCTAGGGAATGGTGCTGCCCACAGTAGACTGACTACTCCAACACCAATTAACTGAATAAAACAACCCTCCACCACATATGCAATCTCTTATTGAAACTCTTCCTCAGGTGATTCTAAGTTGTGTCACGTCGGTAAGGCTAATCATCACAAACCCCAAGGATGTAAAAATGATACAGCATAAGACTAGATAATAGAAGGTAGGCAAAAGACATCTAAATTAATTATAGACAGTCATGGATTTATATATAAAACAAAACCATAAGGCTATTAGAATAAAAGAGGAGAAAATTGTCTCAATTTAGAGTTTCATAGATATGAAACGCTGTTAAATATGATAATAAAAATAATCCATGAAAATGTTACTTAATTTGTCTTCCTTAGGTAAAAAATCTCTGCTCTATGAAAGAAATGAAAAAAAAAAAAGAAACCAAGATAGAGAATGGGAGAAAAAAAATACCAAAGCATTATAGGGGACTCACAACTAGATCTTAATTTCTTTTCTAGTTGCTGGGATAAAATACTCTAATAAAAGTCACTCAGGGAAGAAAGGGTCCATTCTGGCTCCCAGCTTGCATATTCAATCATGGGGGAAGGGGAAGTCAAAGGGGCAGCAACTTGAAGCAGCTGGCTGTGTTGCACCCACAAGTAGGAAACAGGGAATGAGTGCATGCTTGTTTCCCTCTCTCCGTTTATACATTCTAGGATGCCACCAAGGAAACGGTGCCACCCACAGTGAATGGGTCTTCCCATCTCAATGTAACCAGGAAAATTCCTCACTTCAATACTCAGACTTCCTTCTCCCAGGTGATCTTAAATTCAGTCAAGTTCTCAATTGACGTCATCACACTAGAATATACAAAGAAGCCTCACGGGTCACCAATGAAACACAGACATGTTTCGGAGGGGTTACAGAAGCATATAACCAAAGGTTAAATGTATTAAGTACCATGAAACATTTAGAAAATTTAAATGGAAAGCATGCACATTGCCATATGCCTATTACATGGATAACATTTTAAAAGAATAAAAAGATGAGCTAAGTCAAACGAGGTAGATCTGATGGGAACTGTGCATGGTAAGGCAATGTGGTACAGCCACTCTGGAATATGGCTTTGCCGTTCCTTCTAATTAACCATGCACAGGTGATTCCAGCAGTCACACTCTTGGGAGCCTATCCCAGAAAGATTAAAATATATCCTCACAAAAAAATCGCATAGCAGCTTTGTGCACAATACTCCCAAGCTAGATGCAACCCACATGTCTTTCCACAGTTGCAGTTTTGCCATTTTGAAGGTGTTACATAAAGAGAATCATGTACTATATAGAATTGAGAGAATAGCTTTTGGACCAGAAGTAATACCTTTAAAACCCATTCAGGTTGTTTCTCATGTCAACAGCGTGTTCCTTTTATTGATCTATAGAAGTCCGTGATGTACTTATAAATCAGTAACATTACAATTATACCGCAGGTAGGAAATCCAGATTTATATCAGCAATAAAAATTCACAGAAGGTACACTTGTGTGTATATGCACATATTCATGTATATACACTTGTATGTGTATGAGTGTGAATATGTGGATGCCCGAGGACAATCTTGGATGTGGCCTCTCAGGAGTCACCCACTTCATTTCTGGGTCAGGGTCTCTCTTTCAGCCTGGAGCCTGTCCAGAAGATGAAGCTGGCCTGTCAGCGAGTCTCAGATATCCACCTGTCTCTGCCTTCTCAGTGCTGGGCTTGTACCAATGACCAATTGTATATTCGTGCCAGGGTTTTTGCAAATAGGTTACCAGCTGTGCCGTCTCCTCAGCCAGAGATGCTTTCTTGACAAGACACAATCTAGATAACATTTACTATTTATGGTCATTTTGTCCCAAACACATAACCTAAGTTTAAGAAAGCAATGTCCAATTCAAGTACATTTTGTAAGATACATGATCAGGATACGTGTCAAGGCTGCTGAGATCATCAAAAACCAGGAAAATTTGAGACACTCTCCCAGACAAGAGGAGACTAAAATCATATTGGGTAATGTGAGAATCCCTGGTTGGATCCCACAGAAAGGGGCTATTTGGTAAGAGCTAAGGAATCCTGAAAATGATCCCAGCTTTAGTTGGTAACCATATGTCAGCGTTGGTTCCCCAGCTATGACAAGTGCCTTTTACTAACTTAAGTGTACATAACAGGCAGAGCTGGGTACCAAAGAAATGGATTCTGTACTACTTTTGTGATTTGTTCTTAAATATAGAACTAAAACGTTTTTACATGTATTTATTTATCCCGTATTTACTTATTTTGCTTGTATGGGGTAGTGCCTGTGTCTCTGTGCACATGTAGAGGTCAGACGACAGCGTGAGACACCATTCTCTCTTTCTACCATGTAGGTTCTGGGAATAGAATTCAGGCTGGAGACTAAATTTAGGCTGTCAGTCCTGACAGTGACCACCTTTGCCCATGAAGCCATCTTGGCAGCCCTGAAAATAAAATAAATGTTTGTGTTAAAAAATAAACTGTGACAAGCTAAATATTCATATTAAAGGCACAGTGGTTCTTAAACTGTTAGAATACCATAAAGCACAAAGCCTACAACCTTCCTATGTATCATTTATAAGATCTAACTACAGCAAATTTGCTTATAAAATTTTAGAATGAAATGACACGTTCTGTTACATCAAGCCAATACAGTGAGGAATGGTTATTAGTAACAGAAAAGGAGAATTCAAAATAAGCCTTTTACCAGGTTAATAAGGTCATTTTCATGATAAAGATATAACAGTCATTAAAGTTTCTCTTTTAAAGATCAGAAATGACTTCAGAATACATGAATAATTGCATCACACAAAGAATGAAGCTCTAAAATATCATTTTATAGATCAAATTGACTCAAATGAATAGAAGTGATGATTGAATAATAACAATCACGTTAATTTTATATATGTATATCAAAATGTATTGCCTAAGGTAATATAGTTTTCTTCAAATTATGGTGACATGTACATGAAAATTTGATCATGCCCAAGGTCAAAACAAAAACACTGATGGATTTCCCAAAGTACAGTTTCATGAACATTTTTTTCAACTCCTTGGGAGTAAAGGTAAATGCAAATTATAATTTCTTTATAAAATAAAAATAAATTAAAGGTAAAAACTAATAATTTAAAAATTCAGATGCAAGAAAAATAACCAAAATCAATAGGAAAATTAGAATTTAGAAACAGTAATGACAGAACAGGAATCAATGACTCAGAAAGTGAAAAATAAAAATTAGAAACAAAAATTAAAGAACTGTTTGAGAAATATTTATGCAAAATAAATAGCAGAAGTAGTGGGATTAAACATAAACATGTTCAAGATTGTGTTATGAAATTTCAACCATAGTTCTTAAAATTCAAAAAGATGGATTTTTCAGTTTTATGTGATGTTATTTAACATCTTAAGGAATTGGATGACTTGCTGGCAGAGAAACTGACCAAAATGAGCCCAGAAAGAACACGCAGCCTTCACATTCTGATTACAACAAGTGAGTGAAATTTAAATTACCTTCCAAAATTACGGTATCATTACACATGAACCACATCTCTGTCTCCTTCTTGTTTATCTTATTTTCAACTGCAGAGAATTCAGCCATGCTGAGCCCATTTTCCAGCAGTTGATTTCATGGCTGTCTTCTGCTGGAACTTAGCTGTTTTCTAAAAGCAAGATTATAAAGTCTAAACGGATGCCTTGTACACAGGACTTAGTGTGGTTGTAACGTGACATTGCATCTCCACAATATGTTAAAGACACAAGGGAAGAGGATTTCCAGCTCTATCAGAAACCTGGAATTTTTCACAGCCATCCAAGTTTAGAAATGTGTTTTATCCAGGGTGGAGTTTGTGTAGTACTTGGGTGGGAGGAAAACGTGTTCCATCTATTACGCAGTGTACTCTGGATGTGTGGATAGAGAAGCCACAAGCCAAGGGCTAGCAAAGGTGGAAATGGAGAAACCCATCCAAGCAGAGTGTAAAATAACAAGGAGGCAATAAGTGTATGAAATAAACACTAGGTAATGAGCAAAGCAAAACAACATGAACCCGGAGGAAAACATTTCCCCATTACTTACGGCAGAAATCTAGTTTCCCTCTGTTATTTAATATCCAGACATGAGCCATGGATGACACAGACTGAGAACATCTGGAATAAGCAAACAGGATCTGATCGAAAATATTTAAATGTGTGTTCTCAGGTTAGTTTAAGACAATAATAGGAAGACTGCAAAATACACCAGGAAAAATTAGCAAAATGATTTTCTGGAGTAGATAATGTCTCTCAGGTACATATTGATATTTTTTATTATTCCTTAGAGGTAAATAATTTAAAATCTTTCTTAGGACATATTTAGCATCATAATTTATGGAACTATTCTGCAGGGTATGTTTGGTTCACTTTCTGTCATTTTGTTAGACTAGATGGTAGGATAATATATGTGTAGCTCTTACAGAAGAACACGGGTTTAATCTTCTCCAATCATCATTTTATTAACTTTTGAAGATCTAGGGCATAAAACAAGTCATCCAGATATTGTTATTGATTATGACCTTGACCGAGTTTACCCCTTCATTTCTGGGAATTGCTGTCATAATACAGACTCATTTCAGAATGGGATCTAAATCAAGGTTAACCTGCCCGCAATGTCACAAACTCAAATGCTGTCTGACTTGTTTTCTTCTCTGTCAAAGGCAATGCTGGCTCACTAAGTTCCTCTCCTTTGCCTAGACGACAGGAAATCAGGGTTTCTCTGTATTCCTGTGATTAGGCTGTGATGTGGGGTTACTTTGGTTAATGAGCTATAACATAAGTGTTTGAGTCACTCCGAGCCAAAGGATAAAAGAATAATGAGGCTTTTTGACCGTTGATTTGTTTACCATGGAAACAGAAAGCAAGAGGGTAGCGCTTGGAGTCAGAAATGAGTTGATCCTTGAGCTACTATCTGAAGGGATTTATCCTGGAGAGATACAATATCTCTTTTACATGAAGAAAAAAAATCTTATTAGATTTCTAGGTTTGTTATTACAGCATTACCTAGCTGGACACTTTGAAGATCTTTCTCTTCCAATCTGAGCATAATAGACATATTATTCTTCAGAACAATAAATGTATACTATGTTAAGTGTATATAGTATATTTACACATACTATGTATATATATATATATATGTGTGTGTGTGTGTGTGTATATATATATATATATATATATATATAAAATGAAGCCTGTAACCATGTGTGCTGACTTATATTCTCACTAACATCAATGAATAGAAGGTATATTCACTGAATATATATAAATATATTTAATATATAAGTGAATATATATTTAAATATATATATAATTTTTAAAAATAATTCACTGGTGTTATTGAGAATACAAGTCAACATACAAGGTTATGGGTTTCATTATGGCATTTATTATATATTATATATATATAATTCTTGCCACTCCCTTTTATTCTCCCAAATAAGTCATTCATTCCATTCATTCTGCCTTCTTGCCACATGCATGTTGTCATTCTCTCTTATCTCTTTTCCTCTTCTTTATGATTTCTTCCTTCCATTTTATAGTTTCCTTTAGTTATATGAGCTACACACAATTTCGCACATGCATATATGCACACACACACAAATCTAGATTCTTCATATTAGAGAAAAATGCCACATCTGTCCAGTGTTCATCTTATTTCAAATAACATAATGATCTCCAGTTGCATCCATTTTCCTGCAAATATCATAATGTCATTTGCAGATTCAATGAAACAACATGTGCAAATGTGTCCCATTTTATACATTTGCTTGTTGATGGACATCTAAGCTCCTTTTACTTTCTTAGCTATGGAGCAGTGTTTCGGGAATCACAAATATGTATCTCTGTAACATGTGTACTCCATTCGTATCCCTAGGAGCAGAATAGCTGGGTCAAATGGTAATGCAGTTTTTAGATGAGCATACCAATGACCTTCCATAGTAGCCAGAAGAGTTTAAATTCCTGCTCGCAGTATATAGGTCTTCTTGTTCTCTCGGACTTGTTGCTGTTTACTTCCTGGACAACAGCCATAGTGACTCAGGTAAGATGGACTCTCAAATACTTTGTTTTGTATCCCCATGCTGGCTATGGATATTGAACTGCACCCACTACCAAACACACAAATATGTTTTGGACATTTCTATTTCTTCTTTTGAGATTCATTTATTCAGCTTGCTATCCCTTTTATTGATTAAATAATTTGTTTGGAGGTACTAAATTTTTTCACTTATGCATATGTTTTAGATACCAATAGTACAATTATTTTCTGGAAAATAGTTTTCTCATTCTTTAGGCTGTCTCTTCATCCTCGAAATTGGGCCATTTTCTCTGAAAGCTTATTAAATTTTCACATAATCCCATTTGTCAATTCCTGGGATTATTTCCTCTGTGATTGGAGTCTTTTTTTTCCAGAAAGTTACTGCCTTTAACAATATTTGAGGCCGGGCGGTGGTGGCGCACGCCTTTAATCCCAGCACTCGGGAGGCAGAGGCAGGTGGATCTCTGTGAGTTCGAGACCAGCCTGGTCTACAGAGCTAGTTCCAGGACAGGCTCCAAAGCCACAGAGAAACCCTGTCTCGAAAAAAAAAAAAGAAAAAAAAAACCAATATTTGAAGTATTTTGACTGTTTTCTAACAATCTCAGAAATTCAGTTCTTTTATTTTCTATCCCCTCTGAACTATTTTGCATTGTCTACTTTTTCTAATGCCATTTTTTTTTCAGTCTGTTTCCTAGCACAAGCTTTCTTAGCATCATTTTTCCTCAAGGCATATTTTTGATACCTTTGCTACAAATGAGGAGGCTCCACCTGTGAGTCCTTATTCTCGGGTCCTCGAGCCTGTTCTGTTCCAGTTTATTGACCTAAATGCCTATTTGTGTCAGTGCAAAGCAGTTTTGTTCCTGTGGTTTGTATTGCAGTTCAGATATTATGATGCCTACAGCGTTGTTGTGTTTGTTTAGGATGTGTTGGTTTGGCTAGTCTTCATCTTTCTTACATCCATAAAAATATTAGAGTTAACTTTCCCAGATTTGTAAAGAATGTAATTGGAATTTTGACAGAATGGAATCAAATCTACAGATTACTTTTGCCAATGTGGCCATTTCTTCCGTCCTATTTCTGCCAGTCCATGAGAATGGAAAGACTTTTCATCTTCTAATGTCTTCTCAAATTTCCTATTCTTCATGTTCAAGTTTCCATTGCAGAGATCCCTCAACTCCTTGATTAGATGTAGTCTTGGCATTTCAATTTCTTTGAAGCCATTGTGGATGGAAGTTTTTCTAATAGAAAAAAATTCTTCATGTAGAGCAAAGCCTGGTACAAGACACTATGAGAGATATATAAAGGTCCATTCCATTTTAAACTTGGCCTTGATGAACATAAACTCTAGCAAAAGAGTTATTTGAAGAACAGACACTACTTCTGTGGTTTACATTTTAGTATACAATTTAGTAATTTTCAGACCTGCGTCAAAAATAAAATGCATGAAATTCTGTGATTTGTGGCAACACGGTTGTGACTGGAGGCCATCGAGTTAAGTGAAATAACCCCAGCACAGAAAATTCAAATTCCGTGTGGTCTTGCTTATATGTGGAGACCAGAAATAGATGATTCCGTGGAAGCAGAGGATAAAATGTGGGAAGTTAGAATGAGGGAGAGATGATGCTTTGATAGTCCAGGGGTCTCCGTGTATCCCTGGAATATCTTACAATGTTCTCTAGATTAGAAGGGTAACATTATTGAGGATCCTTAACTGTGGGTTTCAAAATATATTACAGACAGTCATTCTTGGAATCATTCCAACACAAAAGAGTGACAAATGATTGAGGTGGTCTGAAGGCTATACATGGTACACAGATATTGTGCTGATCAGACTGACTCCATGAATATGTCCAGATACTGTGTATCAATAAAAATGTAAAACAACACCAACAAAAGAACGTAGCATATGTGAAAGATGGTAAGATTATTTCTGCCCTTGTAGGGTCTGAGTGTGTGTGTGTGGGGTGTATGTGGTAGAAATGTTGTTATATACTATAAAGTTCTAACAGCTGTTGATCCCCTCTTGAATTTGTCCCATTTCCTTCCATCTTGCTCAACTTATATACTTAGGCCGAAGTTGTCCATTAACACTCAAGATTGCTAACCCAGGAATATTTCCAGACAGTGGAAAACATGGACGGAACCAACAGTCGTATAAAGCTCCAAGCTTAGCGTGCACTGAGAACTCCTTGAGGGTGGTGTTCATTACCTTACCTCATGCCTGCTCTGTAAGAACTCTCGAGATGGCTTTATTTAAGTCTTAAGTATCCAGAATAGTTTTGTGTCTGCTGCGAAACTGGTCTGTTTTATCAAAGGGACAATATAAACTCTGTAATGAATCAGGTGCTCCTGCTCAGACTTTGCACAGAAATCTTAGAGCCAAATCCAGGACTCGTTTTTACAAAGGAACTAGAGTTCACGGGCTGTGTATTACCATTCTCTTTCCTCGTCCCTCATTCTGTTTTCTTTCTCTGGCCTTGTTTTGCATTTTTCTTCAACACCTACCTTTGAAACATGTTTATTTATTTTATATCCCTAAACATTTCTTCAAATCCATTTGTAGAGTAGTTAAGGGAAACATAAAGAAAGGCTTTGCTACATATCCATGACCGTGAAGCACTGTCCTGGGTGAACAAGAGGGAAGATAAAGAAAGAAAAGAGGCAAGCAAGAAAAACAGAAAGAAAAGACAAACGTGAAATAGCCCCTGCCCTCAAGAAACTTGAGGAGTGATGGCCTAGAGCTCTGTACCCAGCCCTAGTGTCATTGATTTCTCCCCTCTCTGAACTCTGGCAGCACTTAGAGTCAATAACACCCAATTTAGCACTTGATGATATACTGCCTGGCACTGTCTGCTTATTGTTTTATGTGGCTAAGTGTTGCCTTTTGGGCAGGACCTTGTGTTAACTTCTCCCATCTTCTCATAGTGAAGAGTGCAGTGGTTCAGTAGATGGTTGAATGGGTTGGTTGACTGATTGACTGACTGAAAAGTCAACCATCCTACCTAGAAGATAGATTCAGATCCCTTCAAATATGTACCCTGGTGCAGACAACCCCCTGATCTGCTTGTCACATAGTAGCATTGACTGCCCAATTGAGTAAGACAAAGCTACACATGAGGAGTGTGCTTTCCACCACACCGCGGTGGATGAGGACAGAAAACTGATTTAGCAATGCGAAGGTCACAGGTGACCTCAAAAAGTGCAGTCTCAGTGGACTGATGCAGCCAAGGAATTGTTCAGAATGACTTTAGTAGAATAGTAGAGGGGGAATTGGAGGTAGAGAGTAGAGATAACTTTTCTTTTTTTTAAGGATTTGGCTGCAAAGGGGAGAGAAAAAGTAGGTTGGTGGCTGGCAGGGAAGTGAGAATTGTAAGAAGTCTTTTTTTTCTTTAAGATAAGAGAAATAGAAACAGAGCAATATTTTTGCATATCTATAGAACTGTTTTGGGAGAAAATGAAAAAATCGATGATGCAAGGGGGGTGCGGAACTGTGGAAGTAATGTCCTTGAATATGCGGGAGAGAAGTAGAAGCGAGTGCGGAGGCTGGCTTTGGAAGGGCAGAGACCTTGGGGTTAGGGTTAGACAGCACCATAGAGCACGGGAAAACAGCCAAGTGCTGCATAGGCTAGCTTAAGCACTGACTCTAGCTTGAGGGTGTTCCCCCAAGTTCATGTAGAATCTTACTTCATGGTTGTTAATATAGAAAGGTGGCTTGTTTAAGGTGTAATAGGCTATTTAAAGGAATTAAAATCTTTCTTGTGGATTTGGCCTAGCTACTGTGAGGGTAGGCTCTTATCCATCAACGAGGTATTTATGGTTTCTTCCTTGTCCACTGCCCTTCTGCTTTCTGGCATGTGATAATGCAGCGTGAGGCCCTCATCAGAGGTCAACATCTGGCTCTTGTACTTTCAGCCTCCAAAGCCATAGACCAAATGAGAGCTTCTTTCATTGGCAAATTACCTGATCTCTGGCAGTCTATTAAAGACAGCACATAACATACAAGAGAGTCCCCCAAATCCCCATGAGCTAGCTAGATACAGAGCCCTTTGACTGATGAAAAACCTGAGGTTTATAGAGTAGAAACAACTTGCTCAGATTATACCATGGCTGAGTAGGTTGGGACAGTTAATGCTTCCAGAGGAGGGAAGAGTCAGTTTTCTGTAAGGGTGTAGCCCCAATACATCTTTCCACTCCAGTGGATGGTCCCATGCCCATGAGAAAATAGATAGTACACACACACACACACACACACACACACACACACACACACACACACACATACACACACACACACACACGAGGAAAAGAAAACAAGAAGTTAGAAAGTGGTGAAGAAGTAGAAAATGACTCTTGGAGGAATAGGAGGTGAATGGAATCAAAATAAATTGGATGAATGCATGAAATGCTCAAAGAATTACATAATATACATATAATATATAATATGCTATATATATTATAATGACCATATCAGGCCCATCTAGGACCACTCCACTGATGAGGACCTCACTGTCTCACTGGAATGTTGGCTCTATTACTGGTTAGTTCGTGCCTGATGTTCTAATCTACTTGCTTTTGTCCTCTGACTACTGTTTGTCATACTTTTGTCAGCATAACTCCTGGGTAAAATCAAACTTTACAGTGTGCTAAATGATGATTCATCTTAAGTAGCTTCCGTAGAAGCAAAACCAAACCAAACCAAACCAAAAATCCCAAACATTGATTTTCACAAACTTCTAACCTCCATGTGTAATCCCAAGATAAGGGTAAGGATGTCACGAGATCTCTGTGTCACAAAGGACTGGCCAGCCAATGCTTTTTGACCTCCGGCCAAGAACTTGGTGTCAGCTCTGATGTATACCAGAGGGATAGACCTGGAGACATTACGGTTCTTTCCTTCATGGCTCTGCCATGATTCCCACGGAAGCGCTTGTTTGGAAGGTAGAGGATGGAAGTAGGAATGAATCCCACACTTCCCTTTCCTGTCACATGTCTCTGGTTAATTTTGTGCAGTTCATTCTTGTTTTCAATACCCCACCTGGAGGGGAGGCTTGCCTTTCTCACTTATCACAGTTAGTACATAGCTTTAGAGAGAAGCTGTCTGTTCTGAAATGCCATCTCTCTTGGAGAATGAAGGAAATCTGTGAGGTGCCAGAGGCAAGGACGATGAATGGTCTCACTGTGCCCTGTGCTGTCCCTGCTCTGTTGCCTTTTGGAGGAGAAAATACCACCACATAGTATATTAAGCTCTCAAGAAGTGGGCTAACACACTGAGACTCAGCATCCCCATAGGTTTTTGGGGGGCTGGAGAAATAGCTCAGCGGTTAGGAGCAGGTTCTGTTTTTGCAGAGGACAAAAAATTTACTTCCCAACACCCACACTGGGTAGCTCACAACAGCTGTAGCACTGACTCCAGAGGGATGCTGACTCCTCTGGCCTTGGCAGACACCTGCCCTCGCATGCACATAGTCTTCCCTCCAAACACACAAGAAGAAAAGAAAATCTATAAAAGAATTCATATATATAAAATCACTTATGTTCCTCTTTTAATTTCTCCTAGATTATCTAAACTTCTTCACTTAGTGAAAGCTTTACTAATAAACCATAGATTAACAGACACTATGCTGGAGATCCATTCCATGTGAACCTAGAATCCTGCCTTCACTGGGCTTAGAGACGGAGAGAAAATTCGAATGCTTCTCCACTGGCTGCCTGTTCTCTCTAGCTCTTGGGACCCAGACCCAGATTTTGCAGCAGAGAAGCAAGTGCTGATGGGCCGAGTGACACACGGCTGGGCTTTGCCGGTGTCTGAACCATTCTGGAAGGGAGAGAAGAGGATGAGACGAGATGTGCGAGCATAGAGGTAAGAAGTAGAGGACAATGTGTGCGGCTTTCCAATGGGCAGATCCTTTATTCTCTTTGAAAAGATCCCAGCACTCACTCTTCCTTTGACCCCACAGCAGAATACAGAATAGCCTCACTAATCAAGGGTGCCTGGATCCATTTCTTTGGGGCTCCAATCAATTGATTGATCACAAGGAAACTAAACATTTAATGAACTCTTGACATATAACAAATACCATGCTAAGCACTTTCAAGCCCACAAAAGCATTTAGTCTTTCCTATTGTTAAAAGTAAGATGATAGGAATTCATACAGACCAAGAAAATGAGTCTCAGAAATGCTGTATCACTTAACACAGCACTGAGCTATGGCAGATTTAAGACTTAGGACATGATTTTATCTAGACTAAATTGTGACATGTTTCCCCATGTGTATCACATTTTAGATGACAAATTCTGAAGAATTACTTGAATTTTTTGGGGGTGGGGTTGTTGTACTGAGGACTTTAAAAAGAAAGAACTGGGCTTTGGGCCACTTAAGGTTAATGGGGACTTGACAGTGATAATTGTTTTCAGAAGTTCTATGATGTTTGGGGGACAATCGGTGCTACCTCCAGAAGGCACAGGAGAAGGTGGCAGGCAATAAGTGCTATCCAGAAATACAGAGGACAAAGACTTTGCTTACAGCCCCCTGAATGGGAATGAATGAATGATGCTATGAGTTTGCTCCTCTATTATGGGAGACCCAAGTATAGACATAATCTCCTTCTGTAAGCTATGTATAAGTTGCGTGAAAAGACACTGCATTCAGCTATAGAAATACAAACAGCAATGCAGGCAAGTTACACGAAGGCTCAGGAGTAACTGCAGGAGGTCAGTGGTTAGAGAATGCAATGAACACTAAGTTTATAAATTGCTGTATGCTGTTTAAACTTATTGGAAAACTGACTCTAGAACCCAACGATGCTTATATGAAGTGTTCTCTATGACCTTCTGTTCTGGGCAAGACTGGTCTCCTAGGTTTGTAACAGGGAGAGAAAGCAAGCAAACAAGCAAGCAAACCAAACTAACAAAATCCAGCAAGCAGCAAGAGTATTAAAAATATCATCTATTTGAGGTCAGCTAGTAGGTATATAGTAACAGGCATTGGTTATTGTTGATCCAATGATACAAAAATGACTCCAGTGGAAACAGGGAGCCAGAAGTTTAGCCCTGGGAAGCTTTCTCATGGAGAGTGCCAGCCAACTGCCTCGACTTCCCCCAGTCATTTTTTGATGGTTATTTGCTGACCCCCATGTGATGGTATTTCCTTTGTTTGCACTCTCAGTCATGCTGGATTCTCTAAGCACCTGATTTGATGATATACAGCTACCAGCCTACTGCTCTCTATCTGCCATTTATTCTTTTGCTTGATATAAAATTAATAAACTCACTCATTCAAATCTGAGAGAATGGTTATCATAGATCATTGTCTGTCCAGAATAGAGGAGTGAGGGGTGGAGCAGCTGCCATATTCAAGTAACATTCCTTGCAAAATGGAAATTTGACGTAAGTTTGAAAGAATGTTTTTTGCTCTTGGGAAGCAATAGAGAAGAGCTCCAAAGTGGGAAGGGGAAAATTAAAGCATAGAAGAATGCTGATAATGTATTTAGAGATGTTGAAGAACGTGTTTTGATGGTAACTTTAAGGGAAAGCAATTAAAACACATTAAGACAGACAATAGAGCCTTGAATATTTAAGTAAGCATTCAAGTGAACACGGAGAGCGTGTGTGGAGAACCATGTATGTTTTTATGTTTGGTTTTGGTTTTTTTGAGACAGGGTTTCATCTGTGTAACAGTCTTTCTGTCCTGGAACTCACTCTATAGGCCAGGCTGGCCTCAAACTCACAGAGATCTTCCTCAGCCCCCTGAGTGCTGGGATAAAGGTGTGCACCACCACCACCTGGCTCCATGTGGATTCTTTAAGTAGAGAGAAAAGAATTGTGAAGAACAGGATTTATGCATCTCATACAAAGGACACGGTAAGCCCAATCCCAGGAGGGTGATAATGGTCATTTGAGAAGCTGTAGCCATGATGAGGAAAGAAGCCATGTGTGCCCTATCAAGTGGGCTTGGTAAGAGGTCCAGACACAAGAGGTTCAGCCCTGGTCATGGTGGGAGAACAAGGGCACCATCACAGGTTAAGCCGGAGGGGAATAGAAATCTAAGCATCCTTTGGAAATAGGTTCTGTGTGAGGAACCTTTCTGTTGTGGAGCAGGTACTCACCAGACTCAGAAGCATTGGGTTGGAGTCCCCTCCCCTAAAGCTTTCAGATTCTTTTCTCATAAAGTAAAGACTCCAGGCAAAATGTGTTTTTGCGACACCCTCCAATGCCTTCATTAAGTGCTCAGTGTGAAGAAGGCCCCTATGTCTAGCATAGCTTCATCTGCAGGATCTTAGCAGGCTCCAGGGAACTTCCTTCCAAGTGTAAGGACCACCGTGCTCCATTCTCTAATGCCACAGGCTGGCTGAGCTTCTGTGTTTACGGACACTGATGTTAACTAAGAGCCAGAGAGAGTGAGCTGGGTGTGCCAAGCCTCATTAGCTATGAGGCTGGGTCACGGTGCCCGCCCATGAGGATGCTAAGTGGCAGCACTGTCCGAAAGAGACAATGTAACTGTCTCACTGTATTAACAACCTGTCAATCCCTACAACCGATCTCCCCTAACCCCGGACTCTTATGAAGCTGGTATACACAGCCTGTCGCTGACTGTACCGGAGTGATGCCAAGATGTCTGTCTCTTGCTTCTGCTGTAAAGATGCTAAGATGCCCATCTCCCATTTATCAGAGGATGGCTCAGGCAAAGGGAGGATGGCTGAGACTTCACTCTTTATCCCAAGATTTTGTACATTGATGCCATGTCATGAGAAGAAGTAAAGCTACAATAAAAGTGACTCCAGAGAAAAACCCAATTTCTGCAGCTATAAGCAGTCTTTTTTTGTCATCTTAAGGGGCAAAGTGATTGTTATGAAACAGGGCAGGTCTTCAGTGTAGAGGGCAATGCTGATATTTCAAGGCCACAATAAATGCCTGACCCCTGAAGCAAAACCCTTAGTGCGCTTAAGCAGAGCCTAAAAGTCCCGCAGCCACACATGCATTGCTTTGAGAAATTGCATTTTTGATCACCAGGAAACAGATGACTTCCCATATCTTGGGCTAGGCCAGCACATTATGCCACAAGGATCTTGTATGTAGTTATTTTAGATCGTTACTAGTTTATAATACCACTGACACCCATATCACCTTTTGTTTACACGAAGGAGATAATATTAAGGCAATCTTCATAACTATCCATCATAATCTCACTTTTTGTTTGGAAATAAAGATCAAATTACAAAACACTATTGTATAATTTCTCAAGTAAGACATATGCTTTGAACCTGTTCATGATTCATATACCAGATGAGTTTTAAATCATCACATAATGTAATTCCTTACACATCCTTAAGAAAATGACTATTAAACAGATCCTCAAAGAACTGGAGACATGCAATGCTAACAAACAGGTCTATTTGTGAAACTCTATTGCTGTTTTTTTTTATTCTTTATTCTTTGGGGCTCTTTGTTCTTTGGGGGCCTGCCGTCCAGCTCCCAAATAAATCATACACGAACTCTTATTATTACTTATAAACACCCATCCTTAGCTTGGCTTGTTGCTAGCCAGCTTTTCTTAAATTATCCATCTACCTTTTGCCTCTGGGCTTTTACCTTTCTCTCACTTCTGCGTATCTTACTTTCATTCTTACTCTGTGGATGGCTGGGTGGCTGGGTGGCCGGGTGGCTGGGTGGTCGGGTGGCCGGGTAGCTGGGTGGCTGGGTGGCCGGGTGGCTGGGTGGCTGGCCCCTAGCATCCTCCTCTCCTTGCTCTCTTGTTCTCTCTTCTTTCTCATTTATCCTGTTTATCCTCTCTGCCTGCCAGCCTTGCCTATCCTTTCTCCTGCCTCGCTATTGGTCGTTCAGCTCTTTATTAGACCATGTGTTTTAGACAGGTAGAGTAACACAGCTTCACAGAGTTAAACAAATGCAACAGAAAGGAATGCAGCACATCATCTTCGGATCATTAAAGCAAGTGTTCCACAGCATGGACAAAAGTAACACACCTTAAAATAATATTCTACAACACTCTATTAGATTACAGGTTCAAAAGTATGTTGTGCTATAGAGATCTGATGCCTTGGACTTGGGATCATCAGGGGTCATTGACAAGCAGTCTTCAGGCTCCTGGTCAATCATGAGTGGAGACGAAGAATTCAAGGGGGTCTCTTTAACTGACAACAGTGAATCCACAAATTTTCTCAAGGCTGGAGTTTTTCAGTGCATAAATATTTTGTACAATTTTATTTCTGTCTCAATGGTATCTGATTGTCCCCCAACTACAGAACAGTATTGTTAACAGAGTCTGTGACCCAGGAACTTCTATAAACCTCCTCCAAGCTAATCTAACTGCAGTACACTTCCAAAGTAAAGTATATTTAATTGTCGGAGCATCAACAGCAGCTCAATATAAGGAACACAATTTGCTTAAATTCTCCTCCTGTGACAAGCCTTTGGGGATTGATTGCATGCACTCTGCAGTCAAGCTGCTGGCATTTAAATCTTGACTCCATTGCGTACAGCATGAGCAGCGCTGGACGTTCAAGTCAATCCATGCACTTTGGAGTGTATCTCTGCTCTAGCCAAAACTGTCTTGACTTTTCTCAAAATAAGACTGCTCGTGCCTACCCTTTCTATTGGTTACTTAGGAGCTATGAAAACACTTTCTTCACCTCATTTTCTAACCTGTTTACCCACTTTTTGTAAAACTTTGCCAACTTGGGGCTCAAATATCCACACCATGATTCCCCCTTTCTCCTAATCCTTATTTGAGGTTCTCCTTGATATCCATTCTTATTAAGACTTGATTTTCCATCTTCTATTTTTCAGCTCCTGCCTTCATCCTTCGCAGTCAATACCTATATGGTAATGAAATCTGCTATCCTTCCACTTCATTGTCCAAATCCTCCTCCAGCTTGAGGTTGCCAGCCTCCATCTCTACATCCAAGAACCCCGTTCCTATCATTAGCCCGCCTCCCAATCATATCATAATTCCTCATTTCTTCAGATTCACTTTTTATTATGTAACATGTGTCCATCTGCAGCAACACCTTTAAGTCAGTTGTTACCCGTGCCTGGTTGATTGATTTGTTTATTTATTTTGTTTTAACCTCACTTACTTTGAAAACTTTCATCTTGCCAGAAACAACTTTCTTGATGTTCACATGTAACCAAAACATGAACATAGGTGGGGGACGAATCAGACAAGTGGGTAAATTGATATGACTGCCTGACCATGGACTTCGGTCACATTTCTTAGAAATTGATTCTGAGATGGAGATTTGTGAGTAAGAGAATTACTGGAGTGAAAATTGACTTCCTAACACCTGTAAGAGTGAGAGGGGGTTGCAGAAATGTACAGATTTGGAATTAGCACCTCGATACGGTCATCAAAATGGTCTTGGCTGAGTTCCCAAGATGCTGGGAGATTGAGACATTCATTCAAGGTTACCCCAGATAGGCAGAATGGTGCAACTAGTGTACCCCCATAGCCAGAGAGGGAGAGTAACAGCCCTGCACCTGTGGCCAAGGACAGTTCCTGGGAAGTCACTGGTCACTGATCCATCAGCAGCTAATCCTGCCATTCATGGGGTAAAGAACCTAGGGCCCAAGGGGAGATCTTGTGTACTACGGTATCCACATTTAGGCCCCTTTTCACCTGTCCATGTATGGCTCCTCCAAGACTCCTTGTTCTCTTTCCTAAGACCCTTTCCCACGCATGCCACCAATTTCCTAGGTTGTAGCTGCTCCATATTTTCTCCTGCTGTCCCACTCAGTCATGAAGGACTATGGAGGAAGGAGGCTTGCTGGAACAGCAAATCCGTTTCTCTCTCTACCCACATGTGTAGAGAGTGCACCGTCTGCTCATCATTAGGGTAAATTAAGCTGCCAGGATAAGGACTACTTTCCCTGCCTTCTGCTTTATGGCACAGAGAGCCCAAAGTGTCCATGAAGTAGCAAAAGCACAAGTTTTGATGACATCTTTCCTTTGACCTCAGTGGAAATTTTCGCTTTGAGAAGAACAAAGGGTCACTGGAAGTATTGGTAAACAGGACAGGGCGCTCTCGCTGACCTTCTTTCTCTTTTATGCTCCTCCTCTCCCCCTCTCTTTCTCACCCCTTCCTTTTCTCCCTTCATTCCTCTCTTCCTTCTCTCATCTATGGATAGAACTGTCATTGATTTAGGCAGCATGGTAGTATGTCATATCTTAGAAGACAGTGTTCCATTATTTCAGAAGATTCTATCCAGGTTGGCGTGTCATCTATGTCCTTGGAGGGCCATCGTCTTTTCTTGAAGGTGTAGGAAGGGAACAAACGAATCATCTAACTGTTTGCCTTCCTTCTCTACAAAGCGGATCTGTTACTCTGATGTGATGTTGTGTGGGATCCCATGTTGGTGGGTTAAACACTGCCTAAACCTTTACACAGTGTGCAAGGTGAGGGCCTGCAGGTAGGAGAGGCAAGACTCATGCCTAAAATGTTTGCAGTAACACCTAGATAAACTTCTGTTCCCTCCAGGGCAAAGAAGTTAAAATAACCCATACACCATCTACTGTCAGGTGGGTCTTCTCTGAGGACGACCCTACACGGTAGATGTAACATTTGTCCGTGGCTGACAGCTTGATGGCTTCCATAAGTGGAGTTCAAACTGTTGATCCTGTATATGGCTTCGATTCCTGCCGCTAGGGGTCATTGTGTTTGTGACCCCATTGTGAAGTCAAGATCTTGTCAATGGAGCCTGGCGGATGTCTAAATACAGCTGGCCTTTAATATCGGTAGGTTCCAAATTCATTCAACCAGATAAAGAGTACTTGAAAAAAAATTGCACGCATACTGAGCATATACAGACATTTTTCCAGCCACTGCTCCTTAAACAATACAGTAAAACATGTATTTATATAACATTTAAAGGTAATCTAGCAATGATTTCAAATACATAAGGACATGCATACAGGTTCTAAGCAAATATTAAGTTCTTTTATATGGATATATTGAACATTCATGAATTTGAGTGTTTCTGCAAGATGGGGGAGGGATTATGAAATTAATCCCTCCTGAATATCAAAGGTTGACTATACTTTAGTGTCTCTTAGATCATTCTCTAGAGGGTATTTCATACTGCAGGCCACTCCCAGAGGCCCATACATTCTTATAAGCTTCTAAAAAAATGGCCACATCTTCATCACTGCCCTTGAAGCAGTGTACGCTCTTGCATCATGCCACCTGCTTCTAGACTTTATTAAGCTGACAACTTCTGGAACTCTAATAACAGCACAAATGGACATTGGGATCCTGTGCCTTCCTTTACTGTAAAGTGGGTCTCATGTGCTGACATGATACAAGGTCGACAAGCACACATAGCCTTTGAAAGTCTTGCCTTCAGACAGTGTCTCCTCACTGCTTTTTGAGCATCTAACCCAAGTAGTGCACAGTGCAGTAAAAGTCTCCTTTCAGTTGATAGTCATGCGCCTACCCAACCCATCTAGGGCCCAGTTCAGCCTTGTATCTCCTGTACCAAGTGGTTGCCTAGCAGATGTGCTGTGAGCAAAGACAGGGTTATAGCATGAGTTTGAAGACAGATACCAATGTGATACGGGTGTAGAATGGAAGAGTCTGGACCATCTGTGGCTTGTTTGAATCCTGTAGCTACGCTTGGGGTCTGCTCTGATCATGAGTTTCTTCCACCTTACAGTAGGGCTGTTGCCACACTGGCTAAGCTGATTGGTGGATCTGACAGAGCTCTGCTCAGGAAGGGTAGCTATGGCTGCATGGCCTCTTGCTAGTCTATTATCACATGCGGAGTTTCTCTTAGTGCCCATTGGCACACTAGAGGTTCTGTTTGTGTGGACGTTAGCTTTGCAGCACATCTCATGGCCTTATTATAGAATCCCGGACTTTTGCACTGATTTTCCCATAATGACCTGCTATGAATTCCATCAGCTACATTTTCTCTGTACTGATATGTCTGGCCCCTTCAGATCTTCCAGGCCTATGGCACAGGCCTTAAGACTCCTTCCTCCCCAATTTGAGCTGATGTTTCAGCCGTTTCCTGCTTAGCAGTTCATTCAAAGACTTCCCCTTCAGCCATGGGGCAAATCGGCCCAGTCTTCTAAGTGGGAAGTGTCCTTGGCTCTGACAGGAAGATGCTCACTAAGCATTAATGCTCTTTCTCAACTGGAGGAGAAAGAACACACAATAACCTATCCAATTTCCCCTTGATTGTGGAAAGAGTGTCCTGCCACAGCCCAGGCAGGCATAGAACTCCTAATTTTTTCAGTACTGTGAGTCTTCTAATCCTCACAACCCTCTGTAGGACATGCCCACATGTGGCTGCCACAGTGACCCTGTCAATCATTATGACATTTTGCCTACTTTATTTAGGATGTCTAAGTGCCACTGTCTGACACATGTTATCCCAAGACTGCCTTCCCTGTTCTTTGTGGGAAATACAGTTCCATGGCAGCTACTCTTCTTAAGAACTTTAGCCTGTCACAGAGAATGGACTTCTAAATCTTTCAAAGAGTTTGGAATTCTTCTGTATTAGTTAGCTCCGAACTTCCATAACAAAAAGACTATAAACCACATGGCCTAAGCAATAGGCATATATTTAGTTCCAGTTTTGGAGACTAGAAGTCTAAGTTCCAGACTCTAGTCAATTTTCTTTGTGATTAATGCTCTTTTCCTGACTTTCAGACAGCTGCATTTATGCAACAAGGTCTTTTCTTAAAAGGACATCACTTGAGTCTTGGGAACAGCTCAAACTTTAAAGGGTTTGTCTTGCAAATGTAAGGACCTGAGTGTAGTCTCCAGAACCCATGTAAAGGAGAATACATATGTGGTGATGGACTCAGCACTGGGAAGAAGAGAAGCAAATCCCTGGAGCTCTCTCACCAGCCAATTCAGCCACTGGGTGAGTTCTGGGCCAGAGAGAGCCTGTCTCATAAAAGAAGCCAAAGAGCACCAGAAAAGTGACACCCAGGTCCTGCTCTGGCCAACATAGTATGTGTATACATACTGCTTATATAGACATACAGACACATATACATAGACACATACACACAAACACACATACATACACAGAGCACCCAGGTGCACCTACCACAAGCACATTCACACAGACACACACATGCACACACACACACACACACACACACACACACACACACACACACACTAGAATACCACTCCTCTGATGTTAAGGTCCTATATTTCTGACCTCTGTGAACCTCTGTTTTCCCCTCAAGGCTCTCTCTGTCTTCACACACAGTCACAATGAGGACTGGGGATTGCACAGATGACTTTTGGAATGACACAGGTCCATCTGTAGGACCATAAAACTCATGTCTTTTACACTCCCCACCAATGAATTGTCCTTTGGGTCTTCCTAGGCACCATGTTCAAATGAATGCTTCTGGCTTTATATGACATGTCTGTTCTGGTCCAGCCCCTTCTCTGAGGTTTCATATTTCTTCTTTAGTCATCTGCCATTATAGTACATCACTTTTATTCCATTTAGTGAGGACCATCCATTTTTTTCAAGTTTCTGTGTCTTTTTAATATGTTGGCACCATCTCCCACCATCAGCAACATGTTGCATCCTGTTAGAGTATCCCCACTCCATGAGTCTCTTTTCTCTAATTTTATTCTGTTGCCTTGACCCCACACCCTCAGGACCTAGTGCTGCCCACTCTCCCAGCTCTTGTTGCTGTAGCAGGCTTCTGAAGACACTCCCCATTATCTCTTGGTAGGCCCAGAACTTCCACAGCTGAAATGTGCTGAGATGTCCCAAAAGGATGAGATAATTACGGGAAGTAAGCTGTGATCTTCAAATAAGAACCTGGGCAGTTCTTTTAACTAAGAGGAGAGGAAACGTCAGGCTTTGGGAGGGCACTTGTGTGGGGAGTAGAAGGGATCATGGAGTTTGGATACAGATGTCCCCTCTCCTACTGATGTTGCCATTCCCTTCCATTCATAGTCTTGACTATGGGAGAGCTGATTAGCTCTGTGTCTTCAAACTCATCTAACACTTGTTGGAGATGTCTCTAAATCTTCAGAGTAATTTGTTCCTGCCTTTTGCTACACCAGGAAGGATTCTATTTAAATGCTGACTTTCATACAGTCCCTCAACTTAATCCCCCTTGCTCTTCATTGTTTTCTTGTGCTGTACCAGTTGCACCCAACAACCACTTCGCTCTGCTCCATAGGTTTGAAGCTCAGCTGTTGGCAGGGGCTGCTCATTCATTCCTGGCTGCCCAAACGTGAAATAATCACTCAGAAACTATATTATTTGTAATACTGTTTGTCCAATATCTTAAGCGTATTTTAGCTAGTTCTTAATTATTAAATTAACTCATTCCTATTATTTTATATTTTACCACAAAGCTTGTGGCCTACTGGCAAGGTTCCAGTTGGCAGCTCTGGTCTTTCTCTTCTGGCAGACATGGCATCTCACTGACTCTGCCTCTTTCTCCCAACATTCAGTTTTGTTTCCCCATCTAGCTCTGTTCTGCTAAGTAACTAGCTGAAACAGCTTTATTCATTAACCAGTACAAGCAACATGTATACAGAAGGACTTCCCACACTGTTTCCCCTTTTCTGCCTAAATGAAAATGAAGG
Organism: Microtus pennsylvanicus; assembly: GCF_037038515.1. Taxonomy (NCBI): domain Eukaryota; kingdom Metazoa; phylum Chordata; class Mammalia; order Rodentia; family Cricetidae; genus Microtus; species Microtus pennsylvanicus. The sequence continues at coordinate 30,871,207 of NC_134593.1, forward strand.
TTTTAGCTTTCATATATTAAAAGACTCCAGAAAGATATAATATTACCTAAGTAAACAGTGCATTGTAAGCAACTTTCAAAACTCTAGAATTGACAGAGACATCTTGCTGCCTGGACAGTCACCCAAAGTTCATCTGTATTGTTGGAGCATTCATCTTCAGCCTACAGGCCTATAATATCTAGCAGACTTTCCCATGAAGCAGGAAATTTTAAAGACAATTCTGCCTATATTGACAGTTTGTCAGTCACTTTCTTCTGTGTCCTGTGCAATATTTTGCTGACTCTTTCATGAAGCAGAAACCCTGAAAGACTTTAGGCAAGTTTAGCAGTCATTTTTTTATGGGTCCTGCATATTCAGTTTATACAGCATAACATCAAGCAGTCCAGGCAAGAGCAATTTTCTTGCACAAATGGCTAACCAACCTCATAAGGAGTTTCTTTGATGCCCATCATCCTCTTGAAGTAGATTGGCATTGCCAGGAACAGATGTGTCTCATTGTCATGAAAAGTCCTAATTTTTTAAAACATTTTAAATGTCATGTTCTGTTAATCTTTGAAAATTTTGAAGAATAACTATCCATCTAAAATATATCTCTGTATATCTAGAAAACCTAACTAACATGACTACAAGATTGACTATTATAGATGACTCCTTATTAACCTGTATTTCTTAATTATACATTACATTTTTAAATGAGCTTCACAAACACAATATCTTAATCAAGAGCAGAAATATACATATAACAAAATTAACCTTAAATTTGTATCACTAAACCAAGATCCATACCAATGTAAAGCATTCATCTCTATGGTATATCCCCTTTAAATGTAAACAAAGATTTATAAACAATATTTGCTAGTTTCAGTGCAGTTCTTTCCAAACTGCTTCCTGCTTTTTGTTGGGCGACATATTTTGGGGGTTTTACAGAGACCTTTCAGGGGATCTTGGCCCATCAAACCACATAGTATGGAAGAAATCCAAAGGTTCTCATACTTTGTGGAAACAAAAGCAGAACCTCTTTTCCAAAGCAACATATCCTTAGACCCAAATTTTGAAGGCAAGATATCTTTAAAGTACATATGTTGGTTTATCTTAGCAGCTTGTACAATAAAATTTCTCTCTGTACTTAGCTCACTTACAGTAAAAAATTTCAAAGAAAATACAGTAATATACATAATCCAAATTCTCTGTTTATTTTCCATCTTCACATGCCTTATTTTTCTTTATACCTTTAATCTATGACTGTCTGTACTTTGTCTCTTTAAAGACTTTATTTTTAAAAACCACTTACTTTCCTTTATAACTGTCTCTGTTGTTCTTTTTCTTTTCTCTCCCAAGCCTACGTACATTTATCCAACACTGTGACCCATTTAGAGGATTTTTACATTTGGATTTGTCTTTATTGTGTGTGTATCTGTAATTATTTTCTGGACAGGAGCACCTTTTCTTTTTTAATGCTAAGCTGGTGTGACTAGGACCAATTTAGTCCTGCCTTTTGGCTCCTCCTAGTCCAACATGGTGGAGGCAAGTTCACTGTCTCTGAGACAGCCAGGTGGGAGCCATTCTTACCACCTAGACTCTGGGAAGCACTGTGCAGCTTATAAACCCTTTTGATCTGAGTAAAAGTTAAATCTGCCATGTAATGCACTGTGTGGCCTGGAAAATCTCTGTGTATGGTGGTAAGGAATCTGCCATGCCCTACTGCCTATGCATGCCTAACAGATCCAGTCCCATCCCCTGCCCAGGCGGGAGTGCTGAACCCCAAGCATGGTCTCAGCCACTTTCCTCCTGACCCCGACTGGGCACATAAGCATCTGGATCTGAAGTGGGTGGCAGGCATCAGCCCTCTAAAAGAGCCAGAGCTGTTCCTGTAACTAGCATGAACCAGGAAGCCTTCCCTTAAAGAAACCATGCAGTTCTTGCCACTAAAACTAAGTCAGAAAACCTCTTAAAGGAGTTGCGTCTCTACTTGCTGCCAGTAAACAGAGTAAGAACTACATTAAATTCTGTTTGTGTGTGTGTGTCTTGAATTCCTTCCCAAACTCTCTCAGGTTTTAAGTAGATTTAGTTGGCCACTTTGGTACCAATTTGTTGGCAGAGACTGCTTGTTCATTTCTAGCTGCCCAGACATGAAATAATCACTCAGAAACTATATTATTTGTAATAATGTTTGGCTAATAGCTTAAGCATATTTCTAGCTAGGTCTTACATCTTCAATTAACCCATTCCTATTATTTTATATTTTACCTCAAGGCTCATGGCCTACTGGCAAGGTTCCAGGTGGCTGCTCGGGTTTTTCTCCTCTGGCTGCTATGTGGTGTCTCACTGACTCTGATTACTTTACTCCCAGCATTCAGTTTAGTTTTCCCACCTAGCTCAATTATGCTAAGCCACTGGACAAAACAGTTGTATTCATTAACCAATAAAAGAAGCACATATACAGAAGGACCTCCCACATCACTTGAGCTCCACCCCGTCCCCTATTCCTTCTCACACTGGCAACTCATTTCAGCTCACCATAAGAAAAGATGCTAATGACATCACCGTCCCATCATGTCAACAACCCACCAGACTCCAGTGAACACCAGTGATGGGCTTCACTTACATCTGTAGTCTCAAAATTCTGCTTTAAAATATTCTTCTTGTTACCAACTGTCTCAGATCTTTTTTACTAAAATCAGACTTTGAGATGGGAATTTACATGGTTGATATTTATTAGACAGTGCTCTTGGGAGCTCTGCCATAAGGATGTGAAAGAAGCAGTGCTGGGCTAAGGAGCAGGTTAAACTATGACACATATGTAGCTGAAGCCTCGGTCAATGCCAGTGAATACAGAGCCAAGCTGGGCCCTCAAAGATGTTCCAACTAATTTCACCAATCTGTCTTTACCTTCTGTATTCTTTGCCTTTGGGGGTGTGGTCAAGAAATGATCCCAAACTGAAGGTAGCATTTACTTCTCAATATTTTTCCCTCATTTTTATATTTTCTTACATCGACCCTTGCAGATAAATTCATTATAAATAAGTAATGGATTCAGGACTGGTTTATAGAAGCATAATGAAGTCTCCTGTATCCAGACATTGCACCTCTTGGTTGCTCTGCTTGCATTCCTTAGGTGTTTCTTGTAAAATTTCAGGAAATTTGAAGCATAAAGAACTGCCAGGAAACTAGAGGGTCAGTGTTAAGCAAATTACTTAAAAAGAGAGCAAGAAATAAAATCTAAACATCCAAATGGATTATAAAATGGGTAGTTTCATAATATGAAGAAAATGAAGTAGAAAATCATAAAATCAGAGTGAGTGTTCTGAGACCATATTATTCCAGATTTTCCATTTCTCCCCTTCCTTCCTTCCTTCCTTCCTTCCTTCCTTCCTTCCTTCCTTCCTTCCTTCCTTCCTGTCTTTCTTTTCTTTATCTCTGTCTCTATGTGTCTCTCACTGTCTTTCTGTCTCTGTTTCTGCCTCTTTTTCCTTGTTCCCTTCTCCTTTCCCACCCTCTCTCAGAAGGACTTTTAGGTTGGTAGATAAATTAAATGTGTTTCTGGACCTGTGAGATGGCTGGCTGGATAAGAGTGCTTGCTACCAAACCTGACAGCCTGAGTTTAGTCCCTCGAAACCTACGTGGTTGGAAGAGAGAATTGATTCCTGTAAGTTGTTCAGTGACCTCAGACGTGTCTTCCAGACATCAATCAATAAGTAAATGTTTTTTTTTAAAAAAAGTAAAATTAAGAAAACGTGTTTCTGGATTTCAACTAAGATAATTGGGAGAAAAACCAAACCAAACAAAAGACAGTGTATTATGAAATATGCCAGATCACTCCATACTAAGATGTAGTAATGAAAGGTGGAAGGAGTTCCTAAGCAGAAAAAAACTTAGTGAAGAAACCGAAGATTCAGATTCATGATGAATGGGCAGAAACTTTCCCAACATCCCCGTTGTTCTAATTTAGCTTAGTACTAGCAAAAAATTATTCAATGGTTCCTATGAAAGTAGAAGCTGTAGACATTAAATATGTTGATGACACAAACTAGGCAGTAAATGCTACCTTCAGTTTGGGATCATTTCTTGACCACACCCTCAAAGGCAAAGAATACAGAAGGTAAAGACAGATTGGTGAAATTAGTTGGAACATCTTTGAGGGGCTAGCTTGGCTCTGTGTTCACTGGCATATTTTCTCGGTGACAGAATCAGGTTCTTAAAAGTTCTCAACAATCTGAAACTATGGAAGGAATCAAAATGATGAAGTTTAACCAAAGAGAACATAACGTGCTACAGTAGGTTCAGAAAAAACAATCCCACATCCATAGAGACTGAAATGAGCTACAATGGGTTCAGAAGAACAATCTCACATCCATAGAGAGTGGAATGTGTTACAGTGGGTTCAGAAGAACAATTTCCCATTCGTAGATGGGACCATTATGATGGACACGTAGTATTTGTGAAGGAAATACATGCGTGGATAGTCTAAGACCTAGTGGAGAGCAGACTGATGGCGGTCATTCAGAAGCAAGTGGTCTCTTAGCTACATGAATGAAAGTGCAGTATCTATAGTGGCAGAAGCAATCATCTTATTACATTAATTATCTTAGATCAGTTTCTTCAAAATTGAGCCCAGTGTTCTGGGTCAGCCACATTGTGCAAAGCACATTTCACAGGAAGAAACTAGGATAACGAGAATCAAGAAAACATTACATATAAGGAACTGTTTGTGAAGTTTTTGACATATAGTGTTAGACATATGGTCTGAGAAGATACATCTTCCATGGCTGCAGGTATTTGGAAGCCCACCAGGTGGGAAATTGTTTAGGCTTTATGTTCACTCTAAGGGTTAGAAGTGGGACCATAATATATCAAGACATATAAAGATAGATGTTTAGGTTAAATATAAGGACCAGCTTATCTTCATAGTTAACTCAGAGTGCCCACTTTGCTATTGGCTGACCTAGGAGAGAAGAGTATCTGCTAATTGCAGATCCTTAACCATAGCCCAGAGGACTATATAACATCTATGTAGAAGGTGATTCAATCATCCATCACCTTGCAGATTGGAGTGGAAGTGGTTTTCACTCAGTCAATAAGACAAGGAAACAAAACCAAACAAACCAGAATCTCTGAATCTCATCAGAAATTTTACCATTGCTATGGGAACATATCCTAATTCTTGGGGCTCACTGAAGCCAGACCGAGGGTGGGAGCACTGTTGATCCTTTAAAGATGTACCTTTCAAAGAAACGTAAGCTGCTCAAGCACTGTGCCTGTGTCTGTCAATTTGTTCGTGATGGAAGAGACGGAACATCATTCCCCACCTCTACCCATCCGGTCTCTGCCCTCTGGGAGCTGTTGAAACCTGTTTCTAAATTCTTCAGTGAAAACCAAGCATATGTAACTTAAAATAGCCGACAATGTCAGTCCTCTAAGGATTAAGATTGTTGAGGGGTTAATAAAGACACCCATTTCTTAAGTACTTGCCAAAGCAGTGTTCTAAGTGCTTGATTGTATTTTGTCATTTAGTCTTCTAAACCATAGGATAAGCAGATGTTGTCATTATTCTCAATTTCCAGGTGGGAAACCAAGGCTAAGAAAGTCAGTAGTCATAGTAATTGGCAGAAATTAAATCCCAGCCCAAATGGTCATCCAGGGACAAAATAATCCACAGTTAAACACAGCCATTGTATTTTCCAAGGGAACATGAAGAGCCTGGTTACATTCGGCCTTTCGACCATTTGGGCAACACTCAGCATGCTCAGGTCGGACTGAGACGACAGCGCTTTTCCCTTTTCCTCTGTCCTGGTTGATCATTTTTATTTGCACTTCTTTATATTTTGGACTACCAAGCGCCACAGTCTGCTCAAACAAATTGAGTCTTATTTCCATTGGCTCATTTGCTGAGAATAACAGTGGCATATGCCAACGTGGATGAACAGAAAGGCCCCAGCAGGAGTACGGGCCAGAGGTTGTGCACAAGACATTTGGCTGATAGCTCAAGGTAAAAAAAGAAAAAGAAAAAAAATGCTCATGATTGTTTTTTTCCCTTGCTACAAAAGTAGTATTTCCTCATTGTAAATCAAATTCAAAATTACAGAAAAGCACACATAAGAATATCTCATTTGCAATCATCTTACCGCCAGAAGCCAGATGACCACTGTGAACGTATAGGTACACACAGTCTCAACAACATTGACTGCAACGCTCACCACTTTGTGTATAAAAATGTGAACATTTTTCATAAAAACGGAAACCTCTACACGCAATTTTGTCACCCCCCCCACCCTCCGCTGTACTGTGAACATTTTTCTGCCTCATTAAGCTTTTTTCTACTCCATTATTTGAAATGGCTACACAGCATTCCACTGGACGGATATATCGTAATTGGAACCTCGTTTTCCACAAATAAATAAATAAATCACAGGGACGCTTTCAGCAGGTCAAGTGTGGCTGCTGCTTTAAGAGGCAGCAGTGTGATACAAGGTCAGGGAGAAAGGGAGGAAGACGTGGTTTGGGAGGATGTTAGTTGGTCTTAGGATCAGCCTGGGACTTTACAAATATGGAGGTGGAGACGGATATTTAATGCAAACCCCCTAAGAGGGAGGGGGTGGGACGTGAGAATTTAAGAAGTTTACTGAGATGGGCAAAGAGGCAGGCAAGATCAAGAGGGGAGCAAGAATCCTGGTATGTAGTTGAATCTAATCCAAATGAGCAAGTAGAAGGTCTGGTCTCGGATCTCAGTCTTACTCACACAGGAAATCCCCCATTCCTGCTGTACTTATAGACCACTGAAGGAATAATCTCAGGGAGCCTAGAGTGTAGTCCTGAGTGACTTGTTATCTAGAAGTAAGGCTCCAGAAACTGTGGGGGCAGGCAATGTGGCTTGTTGTCATGGTTATATGTCTCTGCATGATCCTCTGTGGGTATTCCTCAGTTGTGGCTGTGGAAGTCTGCCAGAAAGAAAAAGCCCACATCCCGCCCTCAGATCTTTACCTGGAAGCCAGTGGCTGCCCCTCCCTCCTGGCAGTTCTCCAGCCTGGCTGAAGGGCCTGTCTGTTAGACCCAAACTCTGGGATGCTAACTCCTCAGGAGGGTCGTCCCATGGAACCACTCACCAGTCCAGTTGATGCAAAAGCAAGAGGAATTTTATTCTTGTTTGTGCAACCGGGCTCCTCAGCCAGGTGAGGAAGAGAAGCCCCGACTAGCTATTACAGGCTACTTTTAAAGGCAAAATCCCCACATATTCAGGGAGGCTGGTACAGTGGGTTGTTTGTCAAATGCAGGGATTGGCTCATTTTAAGGGCATTTACTATGATTGGTTATGTCAAAGGTGGGACGGGCAGTTGCTGGGTCAGGTGAAGGACAGGGAAGCACCTGCAGGCTGTTGAAAAACACCTAATGTTCTAGTTAATAGGCAGGGTGGGGTCACGATTAGTTCACAAAAACATGTTTTCTCTAGTTCACAAAAACATGTTTTCTTCATGCCTACACTCTCTTTTCTACTTGAGGGTCTCAAGTGACAATGAGTGCTCTTTGACTAGCCGTCACTTCAGAGTCCCTGTGGCCATTTCTCCCATTCTTAGCAAAAGGACCCCAAAGCCAAGGGTCACAGGAGTGAACCTGAGGGTCTAAAAGAGAGACACGAAGCCTGGCAGTAGAAACCTGTACCAGAAGGCAGCGGGCATATCTCAGTCTAAGTTTTGATTAGTGAGACAAGACCCCCTTGATCTGTGTTTACAAAAGACAAGTAGGTAATGGAGTCCTCTCCTCTCCATCCTCTGCCCAGCATGTTTTAATGGAATGAAGAGATGCTCTCGCCTTGGTTTAGGAATCTTTGGGAATGGCCTACAGCTCTCAGATATGTGCAAGCATTTGAGTTTGTGACATGAAATTTTCCATGCTCCCAAACTAGGCAATAACATTACAAACAACTGCGGACAATTGAGGTCATGGCAGCTCCAAGGTATAGTCCAGGGCAAGGTTTTCATTTGCTTTGAGGGAGAGTACCCAGCAGAGGGCTCTGGAAAAGTCCAGAGCCGAGAGAAAAAAGCAGTAGATTGAACACAACCAGGCTGTGATGGGGTGGGGGTATCGTCAGGGAAAGGGGAGGGATGACAGAGGACAACCAAGAGAAGGGGCCAAGAAAGCACATGGCAGAAATGGCAGAGTTATATAGGAACGAGAAGCTAGAAGCAGTGAAGCTCATGTGAAGCAGGGGACATTTAGAGAAGGGTGGAGTGAGAAGAGTTGAGAGAAGCCACTGGTACTGAAAGACCCTGGAGGTCAGCAGACACCTGAGTATGCTAATAACACCACGGTTATCCATCTGCCCTTGAGCTGATGACAGAAACAGATCACACACGTTCAGAACCCACAAGGTTTATGGTTTTGTGTTAGGCGGCATTCGTGTTATCCTGGGCACACACAACCCATAGGCTATGGGGTGGGACATACCTGGAAGAGATCTATCTGTAGCATGAGAGCTTTAGGATTGACTAAATTGAGAATGTTACATATTATGTGACCTTGAGTTTGAAGGGAGGTGATAACATAACCAGTCAATGGCAAACATATGGGGATTATATGCTTGAATGCCTCTTCTTTGAACAAAGAGGTTGACTCAACACCTGGTTTTCACTGGGACTGTGGTCTGTGAAACACTGGCCTTGGGGGCTGGTTGCCATTTTTTTCCACCAAATTCTGGCTGTTCTAAGACCCAGACTGTAGAACTGCGAGTTCATCAGTCCTGCCCTGTTAACCCAGGGCAACTGTCTGACACTCGCAAAAGCCCCAAGGGACAAATGGAGAAATGACATTAGAACAAGATGGACTGGACTCAAGTTGCTCCAGCCTCTCTAGGCCATTCTTTTTCTGTGAGCAAGGTATGTGGAAAAAGAAAAGGAAAAAAAAGAAATCACCCACAACTGCCCTAAACGAATGATGTGTGTGGACTGCAGAGTCAGAACCAGAAAAAGCAATTGTATGGCTCAAATGTGTTTTTGGCTTTTAGAGCCCAGTGCATCTCTGTCTACAGTCAAGGGATAACCATCAGACAGGTGGACATACATCTCAGCCCAGCAAGCTAGCCATTGGTGTGCTCTGTCTCTTAGGGAAGGTACAGCATGATTGGTTACATTTCTCCTCAACAAAACACAATCTTGCCCTGATATTTTCTGTCTTGAGATCACTTGTGGATCACCCTGACAGGAGTTTGGGGTGTTCCTAAATGCTCCAGTCACACAATTACAGATAATCTCTGCATTTACTCTCAGACTTGCTTAATCATTTCCATTGTGTATGGATTTTACTGAGTTTAATTCTCAGAGGACACGTGTATTCCCTCATCACCCAGCGCTCTGGGGCTTTCAGTGTCTCATTGTCTCCTCCTTGAAGGCGGCGAATGTAGATACAAAGGCTGTCTACACTCCCAAGGGCTGTTCAGATATTGAGGTGAGTTCCTAGGAGCTGTTTTTAATAGCAAAGGCAGATCCCAGGGCTCAGTTTGGGGATTGAATCCCTCCGTATTATAGAAGCTCATCTTCCCTCCATGCAAGGATAATAAATTATTTGGGGAAATACAGAGGACACCTACTTGATTATCAGTGCCCAGTAGCATCTGTCTCACACAGAACTGTGACAGAGCTGATCTGTTGATATCTGTTATCAGGTAGTTACTTCCAATATTATTATAGTGGGTAATAAACTACAAAAAAAATAAATAAATAACCAGCTGGATATAACATTTCTCAGTAGCCGGGCGGTGGTGGGGCACGCCTTTAATCCCAGCACTCGGGAGGCAGAGGCAGGCAGATCTCTGGGAGTTCGAGGCCAGCCTGGTCTACAAGAGCTAGTTCCGGGATGGGCACCAAAGCTACAGAGAAACCCTGTCTCGAATAAAAAACCAAAAAAAAAAAATAACATTACTCAGTGAATTGTATAAATATTTATTTGTTGTCTACTCATTAGCCAGATGAACACAGAAGGCCCTCAGGCCATGGCTGTGTCTGCTCTGTAGAAATGATTAGTGACTATAGTATACCCCATTCACTTTGGGGGGACTGTGGAATGGGTTCATGGTCTGGCTCCATCTCTCTACGCAGGATGCTTCTGGCTTCTGATCAGAGATCATCATCACTGGCAAGAACGCAAAGCAAACCCTCTTTCAGGTGGTCCCCGAGGCTGGAGGAAGTCGAGGCTGGATGTTGACTACACAAGGGCCATCAGTGCAGTTGTCCTCAGTTGTTGCCTTGTGCTGCCATGCGAGTCCTTCCAGATCCTTCTTTTGTACCATCTCCAAAGGGACCAGGATCTCTCTTCTGGTCCTTTTCTTCATGCTCCATGTTGCATGACTCAGCACTTTCTCTGACTAAGAGACCATCAGTCAGGTTCAGAGGGCCTGGAGGATAATCCCCCATCGAATTAGGGGATCCTCTCTGTCACCTCTAATTTTGTGCCTTTGCTGGGGGCACTTAACAAGATAGGGGTGCCGTTTTCCATTGAAGGGTATCCTTTTGGGGCACAGGAAGAAGGAGCTCCTCCACGGTGTTTGTTTTCATCACACATTAAAATCGATGATGTTTGTTTACCTGGTGGAATGACGACTTATTTCTCTGGACAATCTGGCTTCACAATTGCGCATTCAAGGGGAAATCTGATAAGAAACAATAGTCTGGTCTTCGGGAGCATTAAACCATTGTATTCTAATTTAAACCTCAGGCACTCCAAGAGTCTGGTTTGTCTTTTCCTTCAGTGCATGTGGTTTTTTTCTTCACATTATTGATTTTTGATTCTTTTTTTCTTGAAAAGGAACACGATCCTCAAAAGCAAGGGCCAGATGAGAAAATTGAGTAAGGTCCTCATAGAAGCCATGTATAAAGCTCGAGCAACGTTCAGAAACAAAATCACCAAGAGTTTTACAAGGTTCTTGAGATGGAGCAGAGGGCACTTTGCAGTACAGGGGCCATTGCAGTGCTGCAGTGACTTTATACAGTGGTTGGAACAAGGCTAGTCTTTGAGCCATGGGATGAAGGTTTTACAATCCAGACAAAAATAGTTCAAAATAACCATATAAAATAATAGTAGTAATGGACCACACAATCCTTATGTTGGCCAAAATGCTACATTACTTTGCTCTTTTAGTACATTGCTTTATTTAGAATCAGAGAATTGTGGACCACTGGGCGGGACGAGATGGTAGAGAGTAGACAGTTCAAAGTGTATGTCCGATAGTTAAAAACACTAAAGCCAAGAGCTGTTGAATAAATGGCTTGCTGAAAAGTCCTGTCTTACTCCCCAGAGCAGTTTAGAGCAGGTGTGGGTAGGCAGCTGCATTTGTGCATCTTCCCAGACTGACTGTGTGCCAGCCCTTCTGCCAGGCTCTGCGCACACCATGATAAACAGAAGCCGTGTGATCTTGGTCCCCAGAGAACTTAGAGATCTGTAAGCTAGGCTGGTAGATTATTCTGAAAGACAATGGCTGAAGCAACATGCTGTGTCGCCCTTTGAAAAGGGCAGAACACAGACAGGGAGTAAGAAGCATCTCAGAGCCCAAGCAATATCTCTAGCAGGACCACTTGTGAAGACACCCGGCATGGTGTAGAGTATGACAAAGCAGGTGAGAGGTTGTAAAGTGATCATTTAATTTTGTCCACGTATTTAGCCTCTGAAGGACAGAAAAGTGCCTAGTCACAACTGCGGCTCAGTACAGTGACCACAAAAAACAAAGATGGCACCCTTAATGTCATCATTGTGTCTCTAGGCATAAGCTATGCCAATTTTTCTCAAGGGGAAAAGAGTCACAAAGACAACTTAATGGCATCAGGCGTTTGGAATGTAGCTACGTTAAAAAGGAAACTGCTTTCCCTTTGGGGACCTGGGATGGACACATATAGGAACAAATGGCATGTGAGGAGAATGTCAGATAGGTGAAAGGTCAAACTGGCTGCCCAGGGCATGACATGATAGTGGTTTGTGGTCCCTTTGCCTCTCATAAAGTTCACAGTGAAGTTGGAGTTGACAGGGTGATGAGCGAATTGGAATGGCCAAACTGTATGATCTACAGGAAGCTCTATGTGAGGATAGTGGAGGATTCAGGCTGTGTTTGAATATACATGGAGGCTACCGTCATCCTAAGAGGCATTGTGCAAACTTTAAAATAAAAGAAAATTTAAATAGAATCAATTTAAATCAATTTTACTTTAAAAAATTCATGTGCAGTACATTTAAGAAATGGGAAGAATGAAAAAAATGAGCCATCTGTAGCCTCCCAGAGAGGCTATGAATCTTGGTTGTTCTGTATGCAGCTTAGGGCTTAGTAGAATTGCAGACCTGCAGGTAAGAGATGACTTTTATTAGTGTGTGAAGGGTGTAGGATACCTCTCCCTTCCTTCCAGCCTTCTGTGTGGTTTCTGCCCTGGAAAGGTGAAAGAACAGAATTGAGGAAGCTATTGGGGCATCTACTCTAACTCCTTCTTCTAGCTCCTTTGTTTTTGATGGTATCTTATTTTGTAAAAGGTGTTCAAAGCTGATTTGCATGTGCTTTTGCACTTGATGCCATGGAGAAGTGGAGAATGTCAAGGTTTACCTCCCAGCCCTGCCAGACTTCTGCATGGTGAGCAATCTGATAACTCCAGGCTTGGATTCAGGTTGTTTAAGGAGGTAAAATACTTACTCCAAAGCACTGCTTGAAAAACTGAAGGACTTGAGGGACACAAAATAACTAACATAATGTTTGGCAAGCATTCGGGGACTGGTACTCAGCAAGAATCCTTTTCACTCAGTCTCTGTCTTGTGTTGTCATCCTGGGAGTTAGAATGGCAGTTTTTACATATGAAGAAACTAGAGAGGCACGGTGCCTCTGATGCTGCCAAGATGCTAACAAGAGAGGGAATCTCCAGCCTCCTCTTGCCTTCTATAATGCACAACCTTAGCTTCTCCAGAGATTCTTTCTGACTCCTCAGAGAAGCCCACCATTGGGGCATTTATTAGCATTTGATTTCATTCTAAATTTTGTTTCCAAAATCATTTCCAAGATACCATCAAGAACTTATTTCTGTACTTGGCAAGAGAGGTCATTTTCAAGCTAATTTTTCCAAGCAAACAGAGTTTCAGCCCTTCCAGAAGGTCAGCCATATGCGCAGCTAGCCCAGCTCAGACAGCCTCAACTGGGGCTCATGAGAAATCAGGACAGTAAGGGAGAGTCTCGGCCCAGAGCTCTATCCTGACACTGTCCACGGTGACTGCACTTGTGGGCCCAGAAAGGCCAGGAGGTTGGCTAGGCAGAAAGTATTACAGTGGTATGGTCAACTGTATCCTTTTTTGGAGGATATTCTTGACTTTTTCAGTCGACCCCTGGGCTAATGGGTTATTAGAGAAAGCAGCTGAGGCATCTGTTAGAAACAAAGTCACTAAAGTGTCATTGAACAACCGAGTCCCTTGTTAGGAAGCCTAGGTTCTACGCTTGACAAACTGGGGTCAGTACCTCGACCTATTTTATATGAAATGTAGACGTTCTTACCAGCTCTTGGAAACCTCAGACAGTCAAGGAAGGAATGAAGTGGCAGAGGAAAAAGCCTTTTGGAAAATGCTAATCAGATACATAGCACTCACTGTAAAGAATGGAGGTGGGGAAGAGGACACATTGACCTTGAAAACAAGCCAAGTTGAAAAGTATTCAACCTTGTCTTGTATGGATAGGACTTCATTCTATGTGGTTTATTAAGGGTGTGAAAATAGAGTAGATATTTAGGGTTTTAAGAAAGTAATCACTGATAGTACATGGCTACATTCTCAAAAGGAATGAGAGACATGCGAGAGAAGCCTGAAGTAAGATATATTTTAGTGCAAGTAGGAGAAAGCTGTTGTATTTGTTACCGAATACTGTGTAGTAATGCACCCACAACCTGGTGGGCACTATTCAGCACGGACCTGATTGGACAAAGACAAAAGTATCCTTCCACCGAGGACACACTTGGAGGATGGCTGCCACAACATCATGAACTTGTAGACAATGTACTTCAGGAGAAGAGAGGGGATATGCACTTATACCTTCACACTGAACTAGGCTTTGAGCATAAAGAAAACTTTGCTGGCTAGTGGGGACAGGATTAAGCTAAGTGGAAGTATAGCGCAGGCATGGAACTGTGAATGAAGTTCTGGGGCTGGATGTTAGCAGGGCAGGGTGGCTGAGCCAGTGTATGTGGGCAGAGGTCAGGAAGTAAGAGGCATGCCGGGGCTAGAGTATAAAAGACCTGATTATACAGTAAGCCCAGAGCCAAACTCTGTGGTTTTAATCCTTGAAATAATAGGAATTCATGATGACCCAGTTTGAGGGATTTTTTTAAAGGAGGCATGGCGGTGGGCTCAATGGAGAGAATCTAGGGTCCATTATAAAGCAAATGGGTCATTTTTAGAAGGGACAATGAGGACAGAGGAAGGGAATTTTAGAAATCCTGAGTTATACCCTATTGTGCAGCTGTAGAACTCGGAGGCAGAGACATGTACCTCTTCTAAGCAGCTCGGTGGCTGCTGTGGTCTTGAACCATTCAGAAGCTGAATTTCTTGTACAAAGCCTGCATAAGACTGCACCTGTGAAGATTCCATCATCAAGGGGAATGGGATGGGGTTTGTCACTCACAAGGCTTTTCCCAAGGATCTATTGGCATTTAATAGATCCTGGGAGAGGAATGACATTTTCTTCAGTGGTGTAACCACTGGTAAGTGATTCATGCACATATAAATAATCTTTTATCCGTGTTTCTCTATGTAACTCTACTAAAAGTCATGTGGACAAAATAAATAGATTCAATCAATCAATAAGGCATGAAAGAGGACTAATTGAAAAGAGGAAGGGGATTAGTGGTCGTGAGAAGGAAACAAGAATGGGTAATGAAGAGAGGACATATATAATCAAAATATATGCACTCATGAAAATGTCATAGTGAAACCCGTTAGTATGTGTAATTAACACAAGCTAATAAAAAGTTTTAAAAATTCAGAACAAAAATTGAGAAATATGAAAGATGAGACTGGGAGATAGTGAGTTACTTGGCCTTGGAGTGATCAATTATTAAATCATTTGCAGATGCTCTTGGCTGAGCTAGGATACTCTCACTGGTAGCTCTCTCAGAGCTCCATCTTAAGCTTGTCACAAGGCATTATAGTTAGGTGTCTGCGCTACCCACACTGCCTGTAGGCATCTCTCATGAGGGCCTATCACTCACTGACTAGTCCTGAATTTGAGGGAGCATCCACTGCATTAGGTCAATGACAACAGGTAACCTCCAAGGCTCCTTGAAGAGTCATCTGTAGGTAGACTTTTGTGTCCCACTAGTCAGTCCCAAATAACCACACAGAGACTTCTTATTAATATAAATGCTCACCTGAGAGCTTAGATTTGTTTTTTAACTAGCTTTTGTAACTTAAATTAACTCATTTCTATTAGTCTATTGCTGCCCTGGGGTTCATTTACCTCCTATATAAACTTCTCATTTTGTTCACTCTGTATCTCATGGAGTCTCCTCAGACACTTCCTCCCCAGCAATCTCTTAGCCTCGTTCTTCCACCTAACCTTATCCTACCTAGCCATCGACCAATCAGCTCTTTCTTAACCAATGAAAGCAATACATATTTACAGTATACAAAGATTGTTCCACAGCACTAAGTGACTTCACACCCGTGCGGAAGGCAGATAGATCAAGAATATAAAGAAGGTTTGGCAAAAGGCAATGGCTGTGGTAAGAGATGATATATTACAGATAGTCCCCCACTTACCATGGCTCAGCCTTTGGTATTTTGACTTCACAATGGTGCAAGAACCATATGCATTAAGTAGGAATTGTACTGCAGATTTTGAACTTTAATCTCTCCTTGGGTGAGTGAAAGATATACAATATGATAGTCTTGGGATGCCCAGCTTGCAAGTGAGTGTGAGCATTCAGAGCAGGCTGGGTTAGGTGTTATAGGTGTTAGGTGTAGTAAGTACATCTTGGTTTATCATGCTTTCTGTTTATGATATAAGGAGAGAAGCATTTATGACAGGCTACCCAAAGGAAGAAAGGACAACCTGTGACATGAGGTAAAGCCAAATGGAGAGGTCTTGTCTCTTCTGAGTAGACTTGGGCCTGTTTTTTTTTTGGGGGGGGCGTATGTGTGTGGATAGGATGTGGCTATTACTGTGGGTGAGGTCTGGAAATGAGTAATGTATCGGTATGGTACAGGTAGAGTGTGCACTTCCCAACACTATTTTGATGGAATAAGTCTGGACTGTTCAGGTACCCTGAGACCCGATGGAAGCTCAAAGAACCAGGAACATCTATGGGACTGGGTGGGAGGCATATAATATGTATGTTAAACATATGGAAATGAGAGCAAACAACAGAGCTGAGGATACAAATATTAAACAGGGTATGGGCCTCCAACTAAACCAACACTGGAAAATGAGCAGCTATGAAAGTAAAATAGCTCCTAGAGGAAGATGGAGTAAGACAGAGGGAGGACAGGCTATGGGCCTCTAACATTACCAGAAGCTCTAGGTTAGAATCTCCCCAGTGGTGTGGGAAGGAACACAGAGAGGATGCACATGCATGGTAAGTCTAGGCCTGCCACCAGGGGTTAGTTCACCATTCTGTAGAAATTACAAATTCTTGGTATACTTCATTCCTCCTTAGCACTTTGGGTCTAATCTCGCTTAACCCTTATGTGTTCCCCTCAACTGAGTCTGCCTCGCATTGAATATCTCTTCTGTATTCACTCCCTTGGATTCAGAGCCATGAAAACTTCTATTTGGTTGCAGTGATTAGAGGATTATTGAAGAATGTCCCAAATAGAAGCTTGGGAACAGTGTTCTGTATGAAAGGAGAGGATTGGGAGCATCGTGGATTCATCTTGAAACTCAGTTGCCTAGTGGATGTGATCTTTTTACCCCAGGGATGATGCTGAGGCTGTCACTATCTGAAAAGAGACTTCTAGCAGGATGGTACAAAGCATGTCAGCACTGTCCAAACCACAATCGAGTCCAGTGTGCTGGCCAGGAAGGAAGGAAAAAAAATCACAGGAATGATATCTCATTTTTTAAGAGCACAGGTCTTAGAGCTGTCTGCTTGTTGGAATACTGAGGGAATAGAGTAACCTATGTCCAGATAAGGAATGAGGCTCTGACATTATGATGGTGAACAATCTTTTTTTTTTTTATTTTTCCAACCCAGCAGTCACTGTGGTTCCTGGAAGAGAACTTGGAGCTGGGAGGAAAAACAAAGTCCCCTCCGCCGTGGCTGTCCTTGCATATCCACACAAATGACAGTCAATATCACAGATTGGCCTCATCCATCAAATTCAAGGATTTATAAGCAAAACTCTGGAAATGCAACTCGGGACAGGTAGGTCTTTAGTAGGTTATGAATCAGAGCAGACAGAAAGAGCCAAATGAATGGTTTGGGATACAGCTAGCACAGTGGTACAGTACATACTCTTCCAGCACATGAAAGGCAAACCCTTGAATGTATCCTCAATAAAAAAAAAAGTGTAAAAGTGTTCAGAACATATCAAAGAAATCCTTGTGTAAACAAATATTTGGAAATTATGAGACATGGTATGGGCCTGGAGTTGGGATCATTGACCTAGGAGTAGAGTGCAGACACTCCTAAAACAGGAGCCCTCCTCTCTGCAGGCTGCCTAAGACCAAAGGATCTTACAGCCTCTTTGGTTCCTCCCTCCAGAAGAGACAGTGTTGCTCCAAAGCACCTACCCCAACCCAGGCTGCAATGGGGATGATGTGACCTCCCAGGCCCCTGCCCTTCTAGCAATGAACTCTACACAGTTTTTTTCCCCTTGGCCTCAAGGCTCTTTTACGTATTAGGAAACATATAGACTAGTCTGAACTCCCTTGATCACATAACATCAATCATATCCTCTGGAAGGTTTTGCTCTCAGGAAATAAGGACCTGACACAACGGCATAGACGTCACTTTTATCTGGAAGACTGTCACCCACATACGGCCAAAAGAGGCCAAACTCAGTGAGGACTTAGGTGCAAATTTTGAATGGGAGCATGGATGCTAGGAGATGGTCAGCTGGGATCTGATCAGGTGCAGTGGGATAAAGCTTTAATCAATACTGAGTAGTGAGAGAAGTCTGCAGGCAGAGGAAGGAGGCATCTTCAAATCTAGGAAACTAAATGGAGTGTGAAGAGGAAGGAGAATGGTGTACCCTGATTCCTTAGCTTCAAAGGTCTTAGGACTGAAGGAAGTCTGAGGCAGATCTCCATTGTGTGCCTGGATGTGGGATAGGGCCCTGTTCAATGTATGGGACATCTATGGGTGATATCTGAAACTTGGAACGTCATCACTAACCTTCTCGACTGCTGCACTGAAGCTGATCATATGGTCTAGTCTGGTTGAGTGGAATCTAATTTTCCAGTCCAATCTTTGATAGAGAGCTATGATATGGGTTGTTATGCCTACCAAAGAGTTACATGTCCCTGAAATATTCTCCAGTGTGGGGTATGTGGGTGCTGGGGTCTTTGAGAGGTGGGGGATTTTGCATGGTATCTAGATGTATTGTTCTTGGATGGGATTGATTTTAGTCACAGAACCTGTTCAGTACTCCTGAGAGTAAGTTGTTTACGGCTTCCTGGCTTACCATATTCTCTCTCTCTCTGTCTCTGTCTCTCTCTCTCTCTCTCTCTCATAATGGGACAGTACCAAGGAATCCTTCTCCAGAACAGAATCAATATAACTTTCAAATCTTGGATTTGCAGTTAAAACTGTGGGTTAAACAGTTTCTTTTATACATTAGCCATGAAAAGGAAACTAATGATGTTAATACAAAACCCATTAATTTGATTGATGTAATTTAAATAAAAATTTTATTTTATTTTTATCTTAAATGATATAATTATAGCAAGTCAGAGAACAGATACCTCAAACATACCAAGTACCAAGTAAATGTTGTAAAAACTGAATCTTCATCAAAACCCAATGAAACAGGTTTTGTTATCTCTGCTGCAATATAGTGAGATTCAGAAAGTTATCTTATAATTTCACTGTTTACAATTAGTTGTTAGACATCAGCATTAGAATACCAGTCCAATCTTAGTGCCTATGTCAATTGACAGAGAAGTTTAGCTTCCAGATGGGACAAGAATTCTTGGATCTTGATCAAGTCACACTAGAGTGGTCCAGGTGTCAGAGTTAGAGGGGTGAGAAGAATTGCTCACTCCTATAATCTGCGCCTAGTTGTCTTTTTAAGCATCTTCTTTAGGAAGTCATCACTACGTGGACCAGACAGCCTACTGTGAACCTGGGACTTCCCTGAGAAACCAGAGCAGGGTCCTGCCTATGAGTGTCATTGGTGGCCTGAAATTTCAGATCTGCTTCCTAAGTCCTTGCTGGATTACAGAGGTTTTACAACTTGAAGACTGTGCATGGACCACTTTCTTCCTCACACCTCTGTTGATTGAGGAGTGGGTCCCCATCAAGCTTTCTTCAACCATCTTTGAAGTTGATGGTGATGATCCATTTGCATCTTCATCTTTCCACATCCCAGCCTCCAAGTTTCAGTTTCCAACTTCCGTCATAGGTAACTTTGATTCCGGGTCAGAATCCATCCGTCCTGTCAGTGTCTCCCTTCACTCCTATCTCTTGTCACCACGCCCTTCATAATCCTATTTCCTTGTCTTATCTTTGACATGTCTACAGACCTTCTATTCTCTTCTGCTCAACATTAGTCAATAGACCCTTCATAAAACAATCAACATGGACTCCCTGGACTAGTAAGCTTTGTCTGATTTAGAGTCCTATTAAAAATTTAAATTTCAAATCCTAAGTGATCCAAATACACATTGAGCAAACTTCACATTCTACCAATATTTGCAAAGTAAGAGAGAGAAAAAAAAATCAAGCTATTATGAAATGATATCCAATTAATTTCCATTAATGAAAACTGCATTAAAATGAAGCCAGTCATCTGGGTTCACGTTTTCACTTTAGCCTGCCTGGTAGAGCTGTCTGGTCCCTAGGTACATCCCTAGCAACTGCGCTGCTCAGAAGACACATCGGAATAGGATGTGTTCTATGCTGAAGCATCAGTCGAGGAGTCTAAAAGAGCTGGAGACGGGAAGAGACCAGAAGGTGCCAGGTGGGATATGTGGTGTGTCTGTCAATCACCAGACTTCTGACAGTGACTAAAGATACATCTCAGGGTGAAGGAGGTAGTTATGTTAGCTAGGATCAAATACCTCGTAGGCTTTTAGAGATAACCAGCACTTAACATCTGGGTTGTCACAACTCCAAACAAGAACTTCTCTTTCCATGTCCGCGGCTTACACTCTTAGACCCTCTGAGCCATTTTCCCCTTTGCTTCAGGAACCAGGATGATTAGCATTTTTAACCAATATGATCTCAAAAATATTTTTTAATAGCCAACTAGACAGTTTTTAAAAAAAAGGAGTAAGAATTGTCCTTCTTGCCATCCAATGTGGACAAGGTGTGACACTTTTTTTTGCCCTGGAAAAAACCCAGGCCAATTTCTAGCACTCTGGAACTTCTGCAAATGATTCTGTGATTATCTTCAGGAACCTAGATCTGGAAGCCAGCCTTGGCTTGGCTAAGACTGGCAAGTAGCTGAGATGGCATTCTGTTGATATGACAGTGACACTCACCTAGTGAGACAGGGAGAACAGAGAGGGGCTGACTCCCCCACCCTACAGAGCCTTCTGTGAATATTCAAAACCACAAATCTGCATCTGCCTTGAGAATTTGCCAGAGGATAAGAAGCAAGGAGTTTCAGAGAGACCAGTGAGGGTGTTAAGTCACAGTTCTGGCCACAGCTAGCCCTAAATATCACTTTCCTGTGCCCAGATCTGAGCTCAAGGTCCTTAGATACCATAAAACAGAAGTTCCCAGTATCAGGCAAGAGAAGGCATTCTATCTCAGATCACTACAGCTGGAAGTGACTAAGAGCCCATTCTGTATAATTGTTTTTAGACTCCCTCTGCACACACACCCCTCTGAGGACCTCAGTAACTGTACATGTTCTCAGTACATAGGCACCTGTGCCCCTACATACAATTTTCAGAGAATCCATGGATCCCTTTCACCTACACACAACCATTTATGGCTTCCCAGGTGTGGTGATAAGCTGTCATTGTCAACCTGACTGGATTGAGCATCACCTTGGAAACAAGCCTCTGAGCATGACTGTGTAGGAGTTTCTAGATTGAGTTACGTGGTGTGAGAAGACCCGCCGAAATATAGTCAGCATTGTTCTGTGATCTGGGGGTCTCAGCCTTTTTATAGAGGAGTTGATCTGAGTACCACCATTCATCTTGTTCTGCTTCCTAGCAGCGGACACAAGGTGACCAGACACCACCGTGCCTCACCATGACAGACTGTTCCCTGCAACTGTGAGGTGAAGTAAACCTTCTGTTCTTCAATTGGCTTAGTTATTTTGTCAGAGAAGCAAGGAAAGCAATGTGTCAGAATAGCACATCTTTATCTACACATCACTTCTTCCTTTCTAGTTGGGGAAGTAGACACACAGAAATGCCAGGCAAGTGGCCTATGGCTACACTGTTGAGTAATGGCTGAGCTACAGCCTAGGACACTCTTCTGTCCGCTCATTACCCTGTTTCCCAGGCTTCATTCAATACTAGGGGCTTGAGCCTTTCAAAGACCTTCTTGTTCCCTGTGAAAATGTGGATAGTCCTGGTCTACCTTGAATTCATGTGCTAGACCAGAATGAATACAGCTGGCTAAAGACAAATCAGGAGGAGGATGCTAGGGAATGTCAACCACAAGGAGCGGCAATGCACAGCTCCGCAAAGGGTTCTTGCTCAGACTGTTCTAGAACAAATGGTTTTCTGTAGTGGCATTTCAATTGTATTTTAATAAATAAAGGCAGCCTGAATATCTGAGAGTAAACCACTCCCACTGGTCAGCCTTACAGACCAGATTATGGGAAGACACATCTTTAATCTCAGTAGCCATAATGGCACACACCTTAATCCCAGTAGCCACACTAGTTGCCATAGAAACTGGGCGGTGCATTCCTTTAATGACGGTGGTGCATGCCTTTAATCCCAGTCCTAGAAAGGATTATAAAATGGGAGGAAATATCTCTTAGACATGCAATTTCCTTCTGAGATTCCTGGAGGCAGGATCGCCATTTTTGGACTGAGGTCTAGGTAAGAGCCAGTGGCTGCTTTGCTTTTCAGATCTTTAGGTTGATCCCTAATTTCTGGCCCTGAGTTTCTATTAACTGTGCTTCAGTTTTCTGCCATGTAACTGTCACCAGGTTAGCGAGACTGAGACTCCACTTCCTCCTCTCCAAAAGGAAGCGGTGCAATGCCAGTGATGCTTATGGTGAAGGAAGAAGAGGCACACACGGCAAGTGTGAGGGAGAGGGGACTGTCTCTGTACTGGTCCTCATGCTAGGCGTGTCCCTGGGTGGCCTTGAACCTTAGGAAATCAACAGAAAACATGATATGAGCTGCAGAGAAGTCTGAGCCTTAAGCATCTGCTTCTCCATCAAAGGGTGGCCACTGCCACTCCCGGCCCCTATGCTGTCTGTCACTGACTCCCAGTTAGCTGTGAGGCCAGCTTGCCCCCTGCTGGCCACCCAGCTCTAGATGGAAAGCAGTAGGATTTGGCCAGGCAAGCTCTGTGCAGTGGAGCTGGGGGGAATCTGCGATTCCTCTTTATTAGGAGTGGGGGAGGGGCGGGGCTTGACTAGGGTGTAGAGGGGTCAAGCTGAGTCCATTTTTTCTCGCTGCTTTAGGGGTGAACGACTTCCTGATAGTCAGCTTGCAAATCTCCCTGACATTGCCCAATTGAAAATGTATCCCGGTGGCAGCTTGGTGTCCAGGGAAATGAGAAAGGGCAGGAGGTGGGTGAAAAGGTGAGGGAGGAAGGGGGTGGAAGACGTCAGGAGTTAGTTACATCAGGCCCTCCAGAAGAAGAGTTTAAGACTGTGTGCACGTACATGTGTGTGCGTGCATGCATGTGTTTGTATGTGTGTGCATGTGTGTGTCAGGGGAGTGTTTCAGTGAGAGAGACTGCAAAAGGCAGAAACAGAAAGAAGAGACAGAAGGAAAGAGTCAGAGAGCTAGAAACAGAGATACAGAGACAGAAAGATGAAAAGACAAAAAGACAGATTGAGGAGGGGGAGAAAGGAGAGGAGAGGAGGAGAGGAGAAGAAGAAGAGGAGGAGGAGGAAGAGGAGAAATGGGAAGAGAGGAAGAGGAGGAGGGGGAGAGGAGAACCAATATACTTCTCTAGCAAGGGCCAGCACCTTCCCCTTAGGTTCAGGGATCACATCTGAGACAGGTGCCTGAGGCTCTAGAAATCTCTCCCTGTGTGATGCCTTCCACAGGACACAGAGGCCACCCTAGTCCAGGCTGGAAGCTGCACAGGCAGGCTGGCAATGCCCCAGGCGTAGGTGCTCTGATGAAGGGACCTAACAAACAGAGCATCCCTTATCTTTCCGGAACAGTTAAATCCCTCCACATCAGGAACAAATAGAATCCATCCCTGCAAGGCTGGGCAGCCCCATTGCCAGTCAGAGGCTCCACGTGACTTTCAATTTGGTCTTAAGATGCAATGGATACAAACTGCAAAGGTTTGGTCAGCGTTTGAGTTGAAAGCAAATTTTATAGCAGGGAAGGGGGAGGTGGGGGAGGTGGCAGGAGGCAGAAGGGAAAGAAAAAAAGCTGAAATAGAAAAATTGCTGAAAAGCCTCCTGCAGGCTGTCAGGGGCATTAACTTAGGATGATGTAGGAGAAACGACTAAGTGGTTTCTGTGTCAGCTACACTGAATCAAACTTGCTCAAATATATGCCTGTGTGTGTGGCAACCAGGAGAATCCACCTAGGAAGCAGAGAAAACAGCCTCCGTGGTTTTAAGGGTTTCTTATGTTTTGCAAATATAAGGAAAGCTATGCATAAATTACATTTGAAAGAGGAAGGTGGATGGGGGAGGAGCTATTTCAGATTTTCCCTGAAAGGGGTGCTGAGAGGAGAAGCTCTGGATCCCTGCAGCCCTTGCACCCCATCTTCCAGGGAAAGTAAAAGGAAGCTAAGGAGTGGGGATAGGGGGTGTCTGGCCACTGAGAGCCAGAGAAATGAGGCTGACTGAAAGGGGAAGGGCTTCCTCTGGGAGACCTGCAGAAAGCAAAGAGATCCTGTACCCTCCTTGCTCCAGAAGTCTAAGAACTTCATCTCTTCCGGATGCTACACCTCCATCTCTTACACTCTCTCGGGAGGGAACAAATATATGGGAAGAACATAGCACACAGAGACCAGGGTGCTGGTTCTCAGTCTTTGGTACCCAGCTATCCACCTGTGACAGTTGCCCACCTTACTAAGGTACTGATGCATAGTGTGTAATTGTAAATTAATTTAGTCGTTAGTTTAAAAATTCATTTAATAAGGGTGAATAATGTATACTATGAACCAGGCATTATTCTAAGTGTTCCACAGGCAATCATTTATTTAACTGCTGTAAATTTTCATATGAAGAACAGGAAAGTGAGGACCAAAGGAAATTGCCTTTTTCAGGGACAAGCGTAGGCAGACAGGTAAGGAATCACACCTTTGTATACGCCCCTGTCCTTGAGAGCAGGGGAACCTCTGCCGGGTCTGTAACAAAGGTGATGAGATGTCACTCAGTGGCCATGCTTCTTAGGCTGTCGGCGAGTCGGAGAAACAAGTCATCTAAAGGGAGAGTCACACAACAAGGAGTATAGGCGTCCACTGCTAAGAACTGTGTCTTGAAGAAACCAGTTTCTAAATTCTGTCCAGTCTTTGGGGGTTGAAGAAAGACCCCCAAGTCTAGAATGAGTCTAGACTATGACATCCTAAGCAGGTCACTTGACTAAAGCTTGCCTGAAATTTTGACCCTCATAAACCCTGGATGGGTTATTTTAATCCATTAAGTATGTGTCTGTTTGTCATGCTATTCTAGAACACAGACACTGTGGCTAAACTGGGCTATGAACCAGTGATTGGCACAGTCTTGTATGCTATGTCAGGCCATGGGAACAGCTGATTGATATATCTTCACTTGAATCCCAGGTTCTTTGATTTCTCCTATGACCAGGAGACCGGAGCTCTCAAGGAGGAGCAGGCAGGAGTAGAATTGGGACAGCCACCATCCCATAATTGCATGGGCCTCTGTGGGAATTCCACAGCCCTCTTTCCTCGTGCGTCTTCTGTTTTGGGTTCTGATATGTTCTTTTATCCATCCCCCTCTGAAGCTACCTGCCCTGTGTGATGTTTTCATTCTTTTATCTAATTTTCTTCCTGTCTTCTCAACATGTACCTTATTCTCCTGTTTCTCCAATTTCTTCACTCTCGACCCTCCATCATGCTCCCTCCAGTTCTGATGATTTCCCAGCTCGTTTTCTTGCTCTCTGCCCTTTGTTGCATGCTTAATACAGCCTAGACACTGGGCTAGCCTAGAAGGCAAGAACCATTTCTTTCCAGTCCACATTCTTCTTTATATCCCCACTTCTTCCCTCTCCTCTCGTTCACAGGCCCGAGCATTTTCCTATTAAGAAAGGCCTAATCTCTGCCCCTCCCATTTACCCACCATTCTCCTCCATGCTCAGCATTCCTTTCCAGTCCACAGCATTACCTTGCTAAACCTTGCTGATCACAGAGGGCTGACAGACTGGAGGAGAGCCCAGGGGATGGCTGACCCTCTGCTGACCTGCTCCATCTGGCCTCTTTCACAGACAGAAGCAGAGAATATGGTCAGTGAAGAAATGGTCCCTGGTACCTTCACCAGAAGGTGGGTAAACCATGCCAGCATTGCTTGTCCTCTGGCTAGTGGATGGGTGGCACCGTGCCCAGGAGCTTTGGAGGGCCCTAGTTATGATATGAGACAATGGAACCACTCTCAGCCTTGAATTCCTTGCAATTTTAAAGGGGCATTTCCACCAGACCTCAATGCCCACTGTGTTTTCGTGCATGCATGAACGCACATACACCCCCTCACATATGTAAAACCATGTATAGGAACATACACCCATGTGCCGTATCAAAGGCACACATGTATGTCCACTCATACCTATTAAGGTACACAATCACAAGTACCCCCTAAATAACACATGCGTACACACAAATAAACACAGGCACACAGCACACATACTGAGACATAACAACAACAAACCCATGCACACACACACTTAAATGTTCATAAGCCAGTGTGCCCACATACGTTTCAAGCAGGAACTAAATCCTGTGTTTCCTTTCTAATATTTCTGAGCAAGCTTTCACCATTAAGTAGATCCCTGCTTGGAACTCGGCACCTGAAGCTTAAGCCTCCTTAATTTGATGCTCTTTTCTATTCTTTGATTAGTGTATAGAGGCTCAAAAACACTAGCCCCAGGCCCAAACCCTTAGAGAGATCAATGGAGGTGGTGTATGGGCATGTGCTTTCTGGGCTGGAAAGGGCTAAACAAAATGAAAAGCCGCGGAGTGTGCTAGCCACGGCCAGTTCTTGTGCTGTTTGTGCAGGGACTGAGATGACGACCCAGGGAGCCTGCCATTTGCATGCTTGTTCTGTATGCAGGCTTTTAATACAATTCTGGAAATGCCTTGCTTTTGTAGATCCTGGGAGGTTTGTTTGCCTGCATCTCCGTTATTGTAGCTTGGCTCAGGACTGGAAGAGACCTAACATCCACGATGAGGAGAGCCATGAGAGCAAGGAGCATTTTGTGTGTTCAGGGAAGTGGCTAGAAGCCAAAGCGCTGTGCTTATCTGGGCCCAAATGGAACCTCAGGTGTCACTTTTCCTGATCTCCTAAGGCTGTGTGCTGCCACTGCGACTTGAGGACTCACTGTCCTGCTGTGGACAGAGCTGCTCCGGGGCTATGGGTAGAACAGGTGTCTCTGCAGCTGCAGATGCACAGGAATATGGCAGCACCAGGACACGAGGCCTTCCCGCGGCAGTCTCCTTCGGGCATGAGACTGGTCCTGTGCACACCGGTGGTCCCAGGCAGATTCTCAGACATTATAGGAAAGGCTTCCAGGGGACACTTAAATGGGATACTTAAATGAGGTAGGGAAGTCTTTCCCTCCAAAACAATTGCTCTGCTATACAGGCATCATCATTGACAGGACTCAATTACTTACTCTTGCAAGTGTTAATTATGAACTCTGGTCAGCTGTAGCTTATTCCCAGTGACCATCCCTAAGAGAAGAAGTACGAAAGCTTTGGATTCTGAATCTGGGGAGCTATTCGGGAGATGTGGGTTCCAGCTCACATGACTCTGGCCGATTTTGTTACCTTGGTTTCCCCTAACACTGAGACATCTCAGAACTCAGACTCAGAGCCAATCAAATCCCCCGCTGGATATTTATGAAGCACTGCTTGAACGAATTCCCACCGCTGTCCACACGGCAGGAGGTGTGGGCAATTGTCCCTGCCTGGGTACCACTGATAAGTAGGCTGCCTGGTGCAAATTAGAAGACATATCCATTTGGGCCAAAGACTCTTTACTTTTTCAGTGACCAGTTAGAGAAGGAGTTCATGGTTCAGAGAGTTCAGTCACTCCACTGCATTTCGTTTAGTTCAAATTGTGTGTCCTAGGTAAAAATCCTATCCCTTCCATGGGGATCGCACAATTCACTTAGGAAGATAAGACAGACAGAAAGAAAGAAAAATGCACCTGTCCATACGTAGCAATGCAGAATTTTCATGTGCGTTGAGGAGTCAGGTCATGTGCAAGCCTCCCTGGAGGAGGATGGAGTCTGAGGAACCTGGAAAATTGGGAAGGATACAAACTGAGAGCGTATCTTGCTGGATATTTCTCCTCTGCAGAGAGAAAACAACCTTATAGCCATTTTAGAAATGTCAAATTGGCCATATTTTATATCTCAAAGAGCCCAGGGTGCTGTAGAAACTGGCTTAGGAAGTGGGTAAAATATAAGAGGAGTTGTAACCCATGAAATTCATACCAAGAGACCAGGGTTGCGTCTCAAACTTCATAGGCATGACAGCGTAGTCCCACAGCAATGCTGGTGTGGTTAAGAAGGGAGTAGCTGTCACTCGTGGTATTTATGAAGCTGTATGACTTTCCAAGCACTGTGCTGTGTGCTTGGGAGGCAACATCTCTCATTTAACTCCTGAAACTACAGAATGTCTATATTCCTCTTCCAATTTTATAAATAAGTAGATAGGTTCATTATGAAAACGATAAGAAAATGAGTCTTTATTGTAAGTACCAGAGGAGCACTTACCGCATGTCAGTCATAAACACATTATATACATTAATGATCTAACTATCTTTATAACCATTTTTTCATCTAATAATGAGGGAAACAAGAGCCAGAGGATCTTAAATAATTTCCCTAAAGTTAAAGAAATGAGAAAAGAAAACATCTCAAGGTCTCATGGCTGGCAAGTGGAAACAAAAATTCAAAGTTAAAGCTGGTGGGTCTCCAAAGCCCAAGTTCGCAAGCTTCAGTATAGGTCAATATAACTTCAAGTTTTTTTATGGAAGGCGCCCTAACAGCAGAGGGATGAACAGATACCTCTGGAGGGCTGAGAGTGTTGCCTAAGGCAGCTAGCTGTCAGTATGAAATTTCTTTGAAGCTCTGTGTTTTATGCTGAAATATTCTTGTGTGAATTTTGCATTCTCCTTCATAATATATCTTTTTAATATAAAAATACTGTTTTGATTTTGGCTCTTGTTCTCAAAACTTCGAAGGGAAAAGTTGCAGGAAGAAGGCATGCTCTGTTTGCTTGCAAATGTTCTAGTCTCCTGGCCACAGCTGGGTGCTTCCAGGTTCCTGGGTACCCCATGGCAAGAGTAGTGACTAAGGAGAACATAGGATTTAGCATCAGCAGTACCAGAACTCAGATCCTGGCTCTTGTGGCCACCACTTGCTGGGACCTCATCTCTGAGTAGCAGGTTCTCAGCTCAGAATGAGTGATAATGGTATATGCCTGTCAGAGGGGCATGGCAGAGACAGGTGCTATTTCCAAACAGTTACTTAGGACACCATGCTTTCACTATTCCGCAACTCCCACGAGTTTACTCTGTGCAGAGCACATGACCTTTGAGGCCTCATAACTCTGTGTGTGTGTGTGTGTGTGTGTGTGTGTGTGTGTGTGTGTTATAGTGGAGCAGTTCTCTTGGGGCAAATCTCTATGTTTTATGCTTCACTTAGCCAACTGCATCCATGGGGTCTACAAGAACTTTTTCTCTTTATCACGTTTAGATCATCCTTTGGCTGAGAAAGGGACTTTTATTCTGGTGGCCAATAACTTTGCTCAGAACAAGTGAATTGATAGTATTTATACTATGATTCTATTATAGTCACATACATTCCTTTCATATTATATATGTTCCAAATATCTACCTAAATACTTTCCTAAACCTTTTAAATGTCCAGTCAGAGATTAAGCAGAAAGGAGTATGACGGCTATTTTTGCCTGCTAACTTTAATACATTTAGAATGAACTAAAATCTCAAAATGGGAGCACACCTCTGGTGCGTTTCTGATTAATTTGCAGTGGGAAGATCTACTTCTAATCTGGATCTTTGTGGTAGGAAGCCATACCTTTAATCCAGATCTATTCTGGCCCATATCTTCTGCTGGAAGTCTTTATAAGGTCAAGTAAGAAGGAAGAGTTTGCTCTTTTGCCTGTTTGCCTTCACCTCGCTAGCAAGACCATTCCTTCACTGGCATTAGAGCCTACTTCTCTGGGATTTCAGCACATACAGTAACCAGATGAGACAGCCAGCCTTGTGGGGGAGCAACTACTGGATTCTTGAACCTTCTGTTCAAAGGCAGCCATTGCTGGATTAACTTGAATGATAGTCATTCTAATAAGTCATATATATATATATATATATATATATATATATATATATATATATATATATGTAGATAGATAGATAGATAGATGATAGATAGATAGATAGATGATAGATAGATAGATAGATAGATAGATAGATAGATAGATAGATAGATAGATAGATCAGGTCAAAAGGAGGTGCCTTGTCTCTGTGATAATTCTGTGTTTCCAGAACAGTCTTTGGCTTTGTTGACCCCTATTTTTCTCATTTCTAAAACGAAGATAACCTAGCAAATATAATCATCATGAATGGTTGGTTGTGTTCCTAATGTATGTTATTAAAAAAGCAAGCAGAAATTGGCAATGACCATGACACGTGTGGTGAGGATATGAAGAAGCAGAACATTAGTGCATTGCTGGTCTGAATAGAAAATGGTGTAACCACTGTGGATCACATTATAGCAACTCTTCACAAAG
Organism: Microtus pennsylvanicus; assembly: GCF_037038515.1. Lineage (NCBI taxonomy): Eukaryota > Metazoa > Chordata > Mammalia > Rodentia > Cricetidae > Microtus > Microtus pennsylvanicus. The sequence goes on from NC_134593.1 coordinate 30,901,469, forward strand.
TTAGACATAGAACTGTCTTACAGCCCAGGATCCTCCTTGTAGTATACAGCAAGGTAATTGATAACAAGAACTCACACAGATACTTGCACACCAATTGTTCATAGCAGAATTATTCATGATAGCCCAAAGACAGAAACAACCTGAATTCCCATTAACAGAAAAATGGGTAATAAAATGTGGCACATGTATATTATGGAATATTATTCAGACTTAGAAATACATGAAATTCAGATATATGCTACAACACGGATGAACCTTGAAAGCATTATGCTAAGTAAAATAAGCTAGAAATATTGAGAACATTTCCCTCACTAAGAAAATGACCCGATTCTTACTAAGTAAAGTAAGCCAAAAATGTTTTATGGCTCCATGTATATGTGGTGTCCAAAGTAGTCAAACTCATAAGACTGAAATAGAGAGTGGTAGTTACCAGGGCATGAGGGAGAGGTAATGGGTAGAGAGTGTCAGCGTGGGAGGATGAGAAAGTTAGGAACATGGAACAGTGATGATAGAAAGAAAATGATGAGAAGGCACAGCAGCCCTCCCCTTACATTCAATGCTCCTGTTATTCATTGTCAATCACAATCCAAGAATGCTGAATTTTTTTAATTAATTAATTAATTAATTTATTAAGGATTTCTGCCTCCTCCCCTCAACCGCCTCCCATTTCCCTCCCCCTCCCCCGATCAAGTCACCCTCCCTCATCTGCTTGAAGAGCAATCAGGGTTCCCTGACCTGTGGGAAGCCCAAGGACCGCCCACTTCTATCCAGGTCTCCAAGGGTGAGCATCCAAACTGCCTAGGCTCCCCCAAAGCCAGTACGTGCAGTAGGATCAAAAACCCACTGCGATTGTTCCTGAGTTCTCAGTATTCCTCACTGTCCTCTATGTTCAGCTAGTCCGGATTTATCCCATGCTTTTTCAGACCCAGGCCAGCTGGCCTTGGTGAGTTCCCGATAGAACATCCCCATTGTCTCAGTGTGTGGGTGCACCCCTCGCAGTCCTGAGGTCCTTGCTCGTGCTCCGTCTCCTTCTGCTCCTGATTTGGACCTTGAGACAGGGTTTCTCTGTGGTTTTGGAGCCTGTTCTGGAACTAGTTCTTGTAGACCAGGCTGGTCTTGAACTCACAGAGATCCGCCTGCCTCTGCCTCCCAAGTGCTGGGATTAAAGGCGTGCGCCACCGGCCAAGAATGCTGAATTTTTTTAAAAAATCCAGAATAAAATGTAGACATTTAAAATTACATTATTTTGATTACTATGATAAAATGTTGTCCTTTTGTTCTTATCCAGGATCTTTTCATCATCCCTTCGTTCAGAGTATCTACTCTGCGTATGCTACCTTCCCTGGTAGTCAACATCTAGCCACCTCAATTATCGTATTAACTGACACAGCATCCTAGGACCTAAACAGTCCATTTTACTTAATGATCCTGAGGTAGAAGAGAAGAAATGAGCGTGATTTTAGTCTACCAAAGCTCTTCCTGGAAGGGACAGGAAGAAAGGCCATTAGGGTTTTGAGTGTGTGAGATAACCTTTGCAGAGGGCTACTTTCACAAAACCTTCATTACATTTTATTGTAATAGACATACTATTTCATAATGAAGTTGCGTTAATCTCTTACAGACAAGTGGACAAAAGTATAGTATATGTACGATTTGATGTTATATGATTTTAAGCATTCCCTGGGGTGTTGAAACCCATTCATCAGTAAGGAGAAACTACTGTTCATAGTACTGTTGAGCTGATTATACTTAACTATATAGATTAGTATATATAACTATATAGATTAGTATATATAACTATATAGATTAGTATAAATAACTATATAGATTAGTATATATAACTATATAGATTAGTAAACTGTGTTTTTTGTATATTTTACCAGAACAAGGACAACATTTAGTAGAACATTTGAAATTAAAGCACGTTTTAGGTCTCTCCAGTGCCCCGCCCTTATAGTCTTCACGAGATCTAGAAGTTCAATTTCCCCTTGTCATTGAAGAAAAAGCAAAAGCAGCCTCAGGCATAATGGGGCCCTGAGCTTTCAAGGCCATCAAGAGTGTGGAAATAGAATTCTGGAGTCTGCTGTACAGAGTCCAGATGATGATGATGAATACAATCACCTAAAGAGACAGTTTTAATTCTTTTTCTTTTATTATGTCTCCAACAAACTTTATTTCCCAACTGCTTTCCTCTGTGAAGACAGCCTGGGTGTGACTTTGGAGTGGTAGCCCTGATCATATCCGGCTTTCAGTGCTCAACAGTGTGGGGACTGCTTCTAGTTATCTGCGCCTGGTTAGAAAGGCAGCCTGGGTCTCAGATTCATGGAGATGGTCAACAAGGGAGAGATAGCTCCAATGGAAGGGCAAAGAAATCTTTGCTAAATCCTCATTCATGCTCATGGTCCTGACAAAGGCAGCGTGTGACTGTGAGAATGTGAGGGCTGGGGAGATATACTCTTCCACCAGTGGGTATTAAAGCCAAGCCTAAGAAATCCTTTTGATGTGTGCTGTAAACATCCCCAAATTCTCATCTTCATCTTGTGGTGCCATGGATCAGTCCCTGTCACCACTGTTAGGGGCCATAAAAGTGTACTGAATAAGAAAAGGAGGAAAAGGACTGTGTTACAGCAGAGAGGAGGGCTGGGTTCAAGGGTGCAAGATAGAGTTACAGATGTGTGCTGGGGAGTGTGAATCAGGCTTGCCGTCTACACTTCCCAGGGAGGAAAAGGGAAAGAAGAGTATAGTAGCGACCTCACAGTTTAAGGTTCTCTGCTCTGTGTACCTGGAGCAGCTTCCAAAATTCTGACCCCAGGTCTCCAACAGTACCTAGAAACAGTAAGGATTGCCACGAGGCTCCCAGGAGCCTCAGGACCCTGTTATCTACCACATGTGACTATCTGCCCCTCCCTAGAGACTTGTGTGAACCAAGAAACATTTGGGAGGGGGACTCAGGGCAGTGACTCTCACCGGAGTTTTGCCTGAGATTTTGTTTGGTTTCTTCATGAGTTATCCAAGTGGTCTTTTCCCATCTACCCTGAAAGACACATGGCCTTCCAGGCCAAAAGTCAATAGTTTCATGGACTTGATGTAGCTTGAGTCAGTACCTGTGTTACAGTTACCAGACAAGAGGGTGACAGGGGACAAAGGAAGGCAGTGGGAAATAAAGCTTGTTGGAGACATAATAAAAGGAAAAGAATTAAGACCTTCTCTTTGGGTGATTGTATTCATCATCATCATCACCATCATCATCATCATCATTGTTATCATCATCATTGTCGTCATCAGCAGCAGCAGCAGTGGCGGCGGCAGCTGTAGCAGGGGCAGCAGCTTTACCACACTAATAACAAACCTGTCTCAATACAATTCAAACAATAACATGCATTGTCTGGAGAATGGACTATAACAAGGACAGACATGAGGGTAGAGAACTTGTCATGTGCTATTAGTGGAGAAATGTTTATTCACGCTCCATTCTTGTTCTCTTGTCACAGGACTTGCTCCTGACTCTCTGAACTCCTTCCTTGTTTCCTTCCCCTGTTACCATTTCCTCTCCTGTCCCTACAAGGCCACAGGGGTAACCAGTGCTGGCATGCTGTAACCTAAAGTCCCATTCCCTGGCTATGGAAACCTGACAGTACCAAGATGCTTAGATTTAAACATCTCAACTCCCGTTCATAAAGGAGAGAGTGGAGTTCATTATCCCATTCATATTTGAGTTTTCTCCATGTTATTAGAAAGATCTTTCTGTGTGGCACAAGAAAATTCATAAGGAGAAAAAAAAACCAACCCTCAGAATCACATTCTCTTTGCTCTGTTGGCCCCCATACATTCATTTGGATTGATTGCCTACCACAGCCTGTGAGCTTTTGAACATCAAATTTCAAAACAGAGACATAAAAGTGTGAGCATGAAATGAATGAGCAGCTTGCTCCAGTCTGCCCTCCATGCTGGGGACTTGTGCTCCTGACCTGCAGGAGGTGTGTATGTGTGTGTGTGGGGGGGGTGAATGTTTTCTCTCCCCCACCCAGTTTACCTCCCAGGATACTGATGCCCGCCTTCTTGCTGCTTCTGATAATAGGGTTGATCTATGCTGGGCACTGGGATGGGTACCAGGAAACTCCCATATTTATCTGAGATTCAATTTTAAATATTTATATGAGATCCAAACCACATCTATGTATTCACAGAAAAGACAGAGACCAATGCAGAGCGTGGCCTTCAAATGACAGAGATGATGAAGCTAGTGGCAGAAGGCAGGCTGAAAAGACAACTGAAATTTAACCAGATCAAACCCGACCTTGCCCCTCTAGCTGTCCCACTGCTGTGTAATGACCCTCTGTCCCAGTTTCTATCCATTTCGGAACCCAGACAGGAACCTCGTTTCTCCTCTTCTACCTCAAACCTGGTGCTCACCATGGCTTGTTAATTATCCCTCTTAAGAACCTCTATAGCTACATCCCCATGTTGGCTTCCCCAGCCCCTGCCTCTGTTCAGGCTTTTTATCACCATTGCTAGGTGATTCATACTTATGCAAATCCTTCCCACATCTCCAATTGCCTCTCACCTCTCCTCCCCCAGCTTCCTATTCCTGCTGTTAAAGAAGACTTTCTTGGAAAGCAAGTATCTCTCTCTCTCTCTTTTAAATCCTTTAAAGATTCTCACTCCCTTTAAGTTAATAATCAGGCTCTTTAAAATGATGTTTAAGCACCTTTGCCATCAGACCTGTGACTATCTCTTAATGTCACCTCTCCTGGTGCACCCAACCCACCCCCGCCTTATGCGGCTTCCTTAAATAGTCCTTGTTCTGTCATGCCTGCTGTTCCAGCTGCTTCTGCTGCTTGGACTCTCCTGTTGCTCTCTTCCCATACTATGTAATACTCGTTCTATTTAATCTTCCAGTTGCAGCCCAGGAATCGCCAGGGAAACCTGTCCAGAGACATTGCTGTCCATAATTTTTGTTTGCACCGATATATTGCTGTCTATACCTTGTGTTTGCAGTGTGCTACAGTGTCATAGTGTCCCGTTGTCTTGATGGCTGATTGGTGGACTGTTTCCCGTGTGTCTTTCTCCACCTGAGACTCAGCACCACAGCTGGTAGAGAGCAGAGACTGTGAGATCATCGGAAGGGAGGAGTTCAGAAAGTGGTGTTAGCAAAGCTGAAGGGGTACGATCTGGAGATGAAACTGCAGAAATCGGGGCCCCAAGGAGACCTGGACATTTTCAAGTCCAGTGCTCTCGTTACAACTAATGGGTGTAAGGTAAACAGAGGAAAACCCTTTCCCAGTGTATGGAGATATGATCGGTTTTAACAGGTGGCTTCTAATATTACAGTCTGGAGAGCGAGGGGGAAGAGAGTGGGTCATGGGAGGGAAAGCGAACACCAAAGTCAGGCATTAGGTAAACCCATTAGAAAGAAACAGTGGAGAAACAGTGATGTAACTGGAGATGAACATTCAGTGGAGGATCAGATTCAGTCCCAGCTGACTGTTTATCTCAGGGCATCCCCTCCATCCCTCTCATCAATTTAACAAGTGTTTATTGAGTAACTCCATTATGTTGAACATTAGAGACTTAAAAAATAGTAGCTCTTGCCTCTGCCTTGATCTAGTGGAAGAAGTGGGCCTGGCGTCTGATCCACACAGACAGCTATGCTGTGGCAGTTGGAAGACTCTCAGAGTTTGAGAGAACTGGGGTGATAGGCCTGAAGGATGCCATGTGGAGGCGAATCCCTAATAATCAAAGGTTCTTTTTGGTGTGTGAATGTTCTTTGGCTGGCCCTGGGAATTTCTAAACATGTTTCTCAACTCCTGAGTCTTCAAGATGTTTCTGTCTCTCTCCATTGGTTTCAGAGACTCAATACTTTCCAGGCCCCTTACCTTATTTCTCTCACTGATGCTTCCCTCATCCCTCAGTACTTTAAGCCTGGCTCTTGAGAGCCTGTTTATTTTCTCCTGGGTACTTCAACACTCTCAAAGAGTGTACAGCCGTCTCACCCACACTTCATTTTCTTCAATTACCCACTCTCTGAGGAGGTGAGCTGCAAGCTAGACATGGAGTGTGTTCTGCCATTTATGTATAGACCAAAAAAGCCACAGAAGATCCAGCCACTCTCCTAGTCTTCTGGTCTATTTAGGAGCACAAGACTCCGCCCTTTTCTTTCTAGGGAATCTTGGTTGGATTATTACACTCTTTGATGGAACCAAAGAGTGGAAAAGATCCCTTCCTTTGATATATCCCTGCAAACCAGAGACTTATGGTTGCAGAGAATGGACTAACCCCTTCATTCTAATTTCAAGTGATTTTTATTGGCAGGGGAAAAATAACAGCTAGTCTGAGAAGTAAGGAGTTCTCAGAGATTAGTGTCCATTCCAGGGTCTTTTCTATGACTCTGAAAACCATAAAAAGGACAGAAACACACATGCCCATCTCCATCTCAGTTGATGGGAAGCAGTAGGGCTAGAAGGACAGAAAGGACATAGAGGCCTGTTAGCATATGGCCAATATGACTTTGGGGCACTATAACAAGACTCAGTCTGAACAGAGCCCAGTTATGATGTAAATCGCTGCATGTGTGAGGTCTGAGATCATGAGGGGCTCCCTGAGGCTCTTGGAAAGGTCTGTCCCAGAGCTTTGACAGCTCGTGCTGTTATGACTGGCCACCGGGCAGGTGGAGTAGGCGAAGTAACCAAAGGTGTCATCTGTGTCTTTTCAGAGCATGCTGACATCTGGGATGTAGGCAAAACCTTTAGTCTTGGGTGAAAAGGATGCTGCTTGCTGGTTCCTTAGCCCTTTGGCTATTGGGAAGTGGAGGTAATAGCTGCATATAGGCCAGCATCTTGGTATGCTTTCTCTCTCCTGCTTCTGGGGTGTAACACTGTATTGGTTGCTGCCTGTCTTCTACCCTTTCCCTCTGTAGAAAGACAGACAATGGTGAATCTTGTTTTGTTAGCTTGATTGGATTATGAAGTAACTCAGAGAGCAATAAAGCATACCCCGGAGTGTGCCTGTGTGAATATCTTTAGAGAAGAATGAATGCAAAATGAATAGAGAAGGCAGTATTCCATAGGCCAGGGCCAGGTAGAATAGAAAGAATACAGAAAAAGAAAACTTGCAAGCATGGATTCCCTTTGTCTGTCTCTCTTGTCTCTCTCTGTGTGTCTGTGTGTGTCTTTGTTTCCCTGCTTGCCTGTCTCTCTGTCTGTCTGCCTGTCTCTTTCATGCATGTATGTATGTGTATGTGTTGTTTCTACTCTACCTTTTTCTCCCTCCTTGCTTGCTGCCCTGATATGAACTGAATTATTCTGGCACATCCCCTCTGCCATGATGGACGGAAGCCTGTGAAACCTTGAGCCAAAAGAGACAAACAAACAACAACAACAAAAAAAAAACCACACAAAAAAAGCCTATTTATTCCAGCAGTGAGACGTTAACTAACAGGTGCATTAATAATGTTCCTTGTTCTTCCTGGTTCCTAGAAAGAGCAGTGATACAGATGAGCATCCAAGGGTGTGTGAAGGGAGTGAAACAATGAGCCACAAGGAGCTTCAATACCAAGTGTTTATGTGTCCAGTCCATACAGCACTTTCCAAAGGTTTCTGGAATGAGAACTTTTGGGGTACCCATTGAACTAACCCTCAGAACAATTTGCAGCATTCTCATTGCACATGTGTCTGTACTGTCTGCAGTGAGTTCTGATATGAGCAGCCAGGGCTATGTGGGAGAGATTGTGTGCTGGCTTTACCACCAATGCCTCAAGCCCTGCCAGAGAGGCATGTTGCTGTAACATCCGAATACTTTCTTAACTCTAATGGGAACAATCAGTGACCTTTAAGACTCCTGGAAAAATAGTACTTGTTGCTCTTAAAAGCTGTGGTGTGCCAACCTTGCCCATGAATGCCTATGACCAGCACCTCTTTAAAAAAACACCATTTCAGAGAGTTGGATGTGCTTTGCTCGGAACAATTACATTTTTCACCTAGTAGCTTAATTGGATTTTTGTTTAGTAACCTGTACAGGTCTCGTCTGTGGAGGAGGCATCTGCTTCTGGGAAGGAGCCAAGCGTTTAGGAGATGGAAACAGAGATATATTAAGGGTAGGGCTGCCTTTGAAGAGAAATGAGTGCTATGGATCTTCAGGCCTAGGGAATAATACCATGTTATTTTTTATGTCTAGAAAACGCGTGTGACGCTCCCTTTCTTGTGCTCTTCCCTCTACGTCCTCCCCATGACAGTCTTTTAGATGATTTATCTTCTTGTTTCTTCTCTTAGAAGAGAAATTCTCTGAGGGCAAGGATCTTTTTTGGACCATTCTTTGAATATAGGACTTCTGATTTCTAACAGGAAGCTCCCGGCTCCAGGAGATGCCAACTGTCTGAACTGGAAGGCTCACAGACTCTAAGCTACCTCAGGATTGGTACTCCTTCCTGGTGCAGGTTACTGCATTTAGAAACCCATGTGACTTTACTGAGACATCGTGTGCCTCCGTGAAAGATCTGTGTCATCCAGATGTAGGGTCCAGGCACCTGCTTGTTATGAATCTCTGTGTGGTTTATAGATACCAGAACACATATGTGTCGTCGTGGTTCAAAACGTTGTCTTATATGCAAGGTAACAGGAGCTCTTGGGATGAAGCATTTAGGGAGCGTTAACTTTGGAAGCTGGAAATATCGTCGACAGAACTGGTTCCTTGTGAGCAATACACAGAGAACAGGAACCTGGATCTTTGTCTCCATTCTCTTACAGACCTGCATGTTCAGACATGAAGTCTCCATGCACACATAGTTTATCCATGAATATAAATGCCTCTCTGGGTTATTGCTGTGAAAATTCCCACATGTGAGGCTCTGTGTTGGAGGCCTTTGCTATATACCACATCCAGATGGTCCTGAAGCATCTTGGAGTTGCTGTGTTTCCCTTCCATGTTTTCAGAGGGTCTCTCTACCAGTCACTTTACTCATTGCTGTGACAAAGATATGTCACTGATAAGAAGAGACAAGGAAGGGTCTGTTTAGGTTCACCTTTTGAGTGGACACAGCCCTCTGAGTCATGATAGCAGGATGGTTCATTTCCATAACAGTGAGGACATGAGACTGCTTATTCACCTCATGATATAGAAGGAAGCAGAGAGATTAGGTGAGAACCCTGGCTAGTCTTTAGTCCATAAGACCCACCTCTGGGGAACCCCTTCCTCCAGTGGGGTCCCATCTCCTAAAGCTTTTACAGACTCTCAAAATAACACCCCCAGACACATGAGCCTGTGAGAGACAGCCTATATTCAGGTTATAATAGGCAATATTTAGACATGTGGTTGTGTCTCGGTAGAGACCTCTTTAGATTGTTTATAGGGATAAAGGCTGAGAATGGATCTAGTTCCAGCTGACCAAATGGTAAGAGAAAGAACACAATGAACTTGGCCTGTGCCTGTAGTCCATAATGAGAAGGAGGATCCTTCCTAGACAAACGAGGGAGGTAATGCTAGGGCTATAACGCTAGGGCTAGTGAACAGAGAGTTCACTTTAGTGGTTAGGAAGTGGGTATGAGCAACTAACCTAGGCAGGGACATCTGCCAAGGCTTCTGAGGGGCTCAAGCAGTGACAAAAGAGAAGGGATGAGAGATCCTGAGATAGCCCTTGGTTGCATCCTCAGCCCACACCATCCTGCTCTGTGCTCAAGAGGCAGGTACTCTTGCTGGGGGGGGGGGGGGCTTTATTTTGGAGATTCTTATGTACCTTCATTCATATTTCTGACTGCGGTATTAAAAATAGCTTCTAGGCTTTTTTCCTTCTCATTGCTTATACCTCAAAGAGTACTTAGGGATTCCAGGGATCCTTGCTGGGCTTGTGTTGAAACGATGAAAAATGGCCTCAGTTCTCCTGTCCACAGGGAGCACGGTCATTGACGGGACAAGATTCCTGGGAGCAGATGTGGTCTGTGACAACCTATTACTTTATTCTCACACAATCCTAGAAGTTATCACCAAAGCAAAGAACAAGCACCATTTGCTTGACACCCCAGGAGGGGAAAGCTAGAGAGCCCAGGGAGTTCCTCAGGACGCGTGCTTCACTGGCTGGCAAAACACACAGGTAACTGGCATTGTAAGCGCTTCTGTGAAACAGCCACAACAGGCATCCCACCCTTTGCACTCCCACGGCGGTGGGTCATAGCCTTGATGCAAAACAGCTACCCTGGAGTCCCCATTCTCTGAGTGTGACACCTCTACTCCCAGTGTGGGTGTGCCGGGCCAATAACCCAAGGGAATCTGAAACAAAGGAGATTCTTTGGAGAGACGAAGAAGCACAGATTTTATGCCATACAGCCCGGTGTCTCCTGATACCTCATTTACCTGCCACTAAATTCGCTGTCTTCAGAAAAGAACTGTCTTGCTCCGTATCTTTTCCACCAAGGCAGCCGTGGCAGCAAGATTTAAACTCGAGTGCTTACTCCATCTCCCCACAGGTTTTCCTATGTGCAGACAGTACCTGTGAGGACTTACTTAGCTGAACTAACCAGCACTCAGCGCTGTGTAAATAAGAAATGTGAGAGGCAATCTTAGACAAGTTCAGGAAAGACCTTAGTTAGACACAGCTTTGTCCTTCTGCCGTTTGCTTTCTCCTACTCCTTCCTCCAGTCTTGTTACTAGAAAGGGTGGGGGAGGAACTAGGGACAATAAAACAGTCTAAGAAAGAAAAAGAGATGGAAAGGGAGAGATGAGAAAATGGAGATGGAGATGCATAGATTGTCAGAGAGAGAGAGAGACAGTGACAGAGAGACAGAGAGAGACAGAGAGAGAGACAGAGATGGGGCAGTGAGATACAGCAAAAGAAAGACAAAGATGGAAGAGGAAAAGAAGAGAGAAAGCAGGAGGCCAGGGAGGATAATATAGGAGGGAAAAGGAGAAAAGGACATGGAGAGAAATACAGAGGAACAACCAAGGAGAGAGGAATGGGTGCAATGGTCGGGGGAGAAGAGGAGAGAGATGTTTTCCTTCTTTCTGTCCCCCAAACCGATCTCCCATGTGTACTAACTGCAGTCAGCACAAGGCCCATGCTTTCCAGCCCCTGCCTTCCATGGGAGCATGCAAACGTTCTTCTCTGGATTCCAGAGTCAGATTGCTTGCTGTTGCTTTGGATAGTACCACAGCATCCTCCTCTATGACCTTTGGTAGCCAGCATCACCTCTGTGCATGTGGTCCTCTCTCAGAAAACAGAGGCACAGATAAAACACACAAAGAACCGAGTGGCTCAGTGGTAGGGCTTGCCTGGAATGCTTCAGGCTTTGGGTTTTCCTTCAGCTTTGTAATCACTGTGCTAGAAGCTGGCTGGTGAGACCGCGGAACTGATGGCAGCCAGGTTTGCAGCACCAATGCCTGGGCGAGCCAGATCTCAGTGCTGTGGTGTCTTACCTTACAGGGACCTGCATTCTACACCTAGCCGGAACTTCTTTTTCTAACACTCGATATTGCCACCGAGAAATACTCTGAACATTTCTTTTCAGAGATGGTTTCCTGCTCTGCCATTCGGACCAGTCCTGAACTCTTAGGATCTTCCTGGCCCAGCCTCCTCTGTGTAGGTGCTTGCCACCGTGATTGAACTGAAACACATTCTTGATTAGACATACCAAGCTTTGTCTTCCTGTTTCAGTTTCAAGTCCCTTAAGAGTCATACACTGGATTCCCTGGAACCTTCAACAGGGAATGCATGTGGAGTCCTTGGCTGCACAGGGTTTGCTCAGGCTCAGTGCCCTTGGTTCCTTGTCCTATCTTTAACCTACTGACTTCTGCTTTAAATTCTGAGCTCTTTTCTCTGCTCTTTCTCTTAAGGCACTGTTGAGAAATTATTAACCGCCTACCACGTGCGCAGCCTCTTCCCCACTCTCTGATGCCACTGTCTTCACCTAGTTGTGTATTTCTCTAGAAGTCCCTAGTCCCCCAAGACATTCTGCCTTGCTGCTCTGATGTGTCTCCCTGGCCTCAGATTCTCAGCGTCTGTTTTGCCAGGGTTGGTTGCGTTTCCCCATTACAATCGCAGATCACAAAAGTGATCAAAAATGCAGGCAGCAAGGTGTGTAAACAGATATCTGAAACAGAACTCCTGCGGGATTCATTTCAAGGCCTTCCTGTCCCTTTAAGAATCATGGGGCATCCCAGGGGTTCACTGATTTCTGCCTGCTCCTAATAAAATTTCCCATTAATTAACCAAGATACCGTGGACTGCGGCCCTGGCCACATTATTTGTCTTTTTATTTTGTAGCTACATGGTAGACTCTTCGGTGCAGGAGCCCTGGAATTATACACTGGGCCCTAATATTTCAAGCCCCAACAGGAACAAATATGCAATTATATAGTTCAGTGATGCAGTCGCACAGCAGTGCAGACAGGGATGAGAGGCGCTGCTCTAGCTCGCGGAAAGCTCCTTGGAAAAGGAACGCCAGTCTGCTTCCCAGCTAGCCTCAGCTCTGCCGCCAGCATGGGTCCCCTCCAGTCTAGATCCTTTACGACAAGTGGGTACAGGGTGGAGCCAGAAACCCAGCCCCAATGTGCCATGTGTGTTTCCTAGTGTTCTGATTCTGAAATATTCTGCAGAATGGAGGTGGGAGAGGAAAGCGGACCTCTGCTAGGGCCTTGGGTAGCTTTGGAGAAACTTTTCATCCTTCCCTAGCCAGAACTTCGTTGTCATTCAGGGCTGAATACAACTCCACACCCGCCTCAAGGGTTACTGCTGATGTTGGGTTTCCCTTTTGATAGATGTAGAAATTGTGGCTCAAACATGCTAAGGAATTAGACCTAGGCTGTATAGATAGTCAGTGGTCACAACCATTCTGATCCCCAATGTGTGTAGGCTACTGTTCCTTTCGCCTAAGCCCCAGAGTAGCGGCAGCAGGGTCAGTGACATGCCTGTTCTTGGTGGCATAGCATTTGACTGTGGTTTGGAATAGGAGCTGCACTATACCCAGTCCAGTTGTAAAGACAGTCCACTCAGGAGAGAGGCTTAGGGGAGCATTCTAAATCATCTTGAAAAGATTTCAAGGGTCTTTTTCTCTTCTGTGGCCGCTTCTATACACTTTAAAGGTAAGAAAACAGGGCAGAACAGCCACTCCAGACAGGCACTCCAGAGAGGAACAGTTGCGTGTGGAGAGAAACGGTCCGCTATAAGGCATATGGCAGACTTCGTGTGTGTGTGTGTGTGTGTGTGTGTATGCATATGTATATGTCACTGTGAATGCTTTTGAGTTTAGGTGATGTGAAGGTATGCTTATGTGCAAGTATGTGTGTGTTTATAAGCATACGTCAGTATTTGGGTGAATGATGTGTATAAATGTCTATATGTATGAGTGTATGCATGTGTAAATGTGTATATATATGTGTATATATGTTGTATCTATGTATGGGTGGGGCTATGTGTGTACTTGTGTGTCTTTGTATGTGTGTATGTGTATTTATGTTCACGGGAGTCTCTCTGTGCATGTGTGTGTAAGTCTATTTCTCTCTCTGTGTGTTGTTTGCAAGTGTGTGTGTATGTACGTGTGTGTGTGTGTGTGTGTGTGTGTGTATGTGTGTATGTTGCTGCAGAGGAGTGACTAGGGGTCCAGGAAGAAATCTCAGAGCCAGAGGTTTCCATGGTAGCTGAGATACCCGCTGGCCCGTAAATAATTAACCAGCCAGAGCTTTTAAATACATTTCAAAACAAATACTCATTTCCCTCTAATGCAGTGCCGATTCTGCCTTTCACGCACTGCCCAAAGCTATGGTCAGTATGTAATTCTTCTTCTGGTGGAGACAGCATCTTATTCTGGGAAACCATTCCTTGTTGAGGGACAGGGAGCATATGACTTTTCCTTGTCCAGGGGGAGAGAATGGGTGGAGGGGAGAACTGGTTTTCTGCTTTACTTCAGCACAGCACTGGGGACATCTAGAGGGTCAGCTGCATCTTTATCTGGCACTGGGGCTGGATGCTCACTATCTAAGAGGAAGTCCCGTTGACTAATTCTTACCTGAACCTCCTAAAAGAGAAGTTGGTCCGTTGTGGGTGCATGGCCTTTCAAGTCCTTTGTTCTCTACTGAGAACTGACTGTGAGGCAAGAGAGCTCAGTCTTTCTGCCTGCTTTGCATCACGAGGACACCCAGACACAGTCCTTACCCCACTGTCACTCAACCCTGGCGCACACAGTCTCTCCCTAAAGCCTATCCTTCCACTTGCCATCACAAGACACAGCTGCTGATAGGCCCTTGTGCCACTCTCTGCCTTTGTTCACGGGACCTTGTACACCCTGACTGGAAGTCAAGGCCTCCATAGAGCTGGATGTCTGTGTTGGGAGCTGGAGAAGTGGGCGTGTCCTTGATGTTTTGAGTTTTCTGTAATCTGGGTCAAATGTCTGACCTTTTGGCTTCATTGTGGTTTGGGTTAGCTGGAGATAATTGAATGCTGAAGAGAAACAATGGGTGGAGTCACGAGGACACCCAGACACAGGTCATTGTGGAGGCTGATCTGGTGGGTACCTGAACTATTGGGTCAGTACATGTGCCAAGTTCAGTCACCAGCCGAAAAGGTCTCAGTGCCTCATAGTCACAATGGTGGCTGGTCTATTCTCCCCTCAGTCATAATAATGAAAATGATGCAGTCAGTTTTTACTGAACCCTCACTGGGTCAAAACCCCTGGGGTAGACATGTTATCTGGATCATCTTAAGTAATAGTCAAACTTAACCTACTTGCCAGCTGTTAAAACTAGCCTGCTGGGAGTAGGGCCAGAGAGGCCACATAATTTGTTCTCAGTCTTTACCACCATGATGTAGTTAGTCCTAGCTCAACTGCCTTCAGGAAGAGTACACAGTACCAAACTGCTTGAGGAAACACCAGCATGGAAATCTGACACACTTCACAAAACTTCTCAAAATCCTCTGCTTTGGAACATTTTGAAGACATCCAAAGGCATGAAGAATCCTATCAATTTTCTTAGTTTTTTTTACACCAACAATTCTAGACTCATATGCAGCTGTAAGAAAGGATACAGAGAGATCCTAGCTACCTGTCATCTGCTTTCTCCCAATGGTAACATTTTGCAAAGTTATAGAATATCGAAACTAATAAATTCACATGGATACACCCAGTAGATTTATTCAAAGCTCACCATTTCATGCACACCTTTGTGTGTGTGTGTGTGTGTATGTGTGTGTGTGTGTTAGTGTTTTTACTGTTAGACAGTTTGCGGTGTGAATTAATTCCATACGTTTTGATCTATGGGACAAACACCAAAGTCAAGACACAGAGTCACTCCTAAAGGATTCCTCATCTTATCCACCTCACTCTTCCCCACTCTTCCATTTATGTCTATAACAACTCATCTTCAAAGTGTCATGTAAAGTAATACTAATATTCCATGGGAATATATATGACATAAGTATATTGCTGTATGATAAAATTGATAGGTTAAGGAGACAGAGAAAGACAAGGAAATTGCCAGAGACAGAAAGACATCATATGATGGCAAAAGTGTCATTCCACCGAGAGGACACAAATATCTTAAATGTATCTGCACCAAAAATTATAGGCTTACACTCTTTGAGCAAAAACCTGATAGAGAAGAGAAACAGAAAACTTGTGCTCATGTTTGGGGGACATTACCACTCCACTTTCAGAACTTGCTAGAACTGCTAGATGCCACAAAGAAATAACAGTGTAACTAAATCTCAGAATTGAACTGGCATACACAGGGCACAGTCCAACAACAGAAGATGCAAACTGTTTTCAAGCACACATGAAACATTCAGCAAGACAGATTATATCCTGCAACAAAAGTAAAAAAAAAAATAGAACATAAAGATGATTGAAATCATGAAGGATGTTTAAAATTCCAGTAGGAAAGTGTTAACTAATAGTCCAGTGAGCTGTCATTACACACCCACCAGAAGAGCTGGCATTAACATTTGAAAATAGGCGCTTTAATATACTATACTAGATACTGCCAGTGATATTGGCAAAGCAGAAATGTACAATGGCTATTCTGGAAGTTAGTTTAGTCAGAGTAGTGGCATCTTACAAAGCTAAATATTCCCTTATCATAAGACACACAAATTATACTACTGGGCCTTTAGGCCAGATCAAAACTTACGTTGATGCGAACACTCTTGCAGAAATGTGCACAGCAGCCTTGTTCCGAATCGTTGCAAACTGGAACCAACTCTAAATTTTTCAATGGGTGAATGATTAAACAAATTGCCTATGTCTCGACCATGAAGTGAAGTCAATAAAATGAAGATACTACCTGCAGATACAGTAACAACTTGGACACAAGGAAATTATGTTGAGTGTACAAACCAAACTCAAAAGGATATATAATATGTGACCTCACTGATCTAAAATGCCAGGCATTTTAAAGAGAAAATATTGCAGTTCTGGTGCCAACTCTCCACATGCCTTGTGGGACCATGGTTCCGACATGTGGAATCCACCATCTCAGGATCTGGCTTGCTCTTCTGCTTCCTTCCATTGTGGCTTAGGGGACATTTCTCCTTCAAGTAAAGATGTTCTGAATCAGAGCCAATATAACACAAGCAATTATAAACCAAATTCTAGAGTAGCAGAGTGTGAAAGGGAAGGAGGATTGGAGATCATGTAGTTCAGCGGTCCCTACCCCTGGCTGCACAGCAGACTCAACTAAGAAACTTTCAAATATACTGATGCCTGGGTCACTCCTTGGGGTCCCACTTTGATTGGTTGGAGGAGGTAGCTCCATTTTTTTAAAGATTTATTTATTTATTATGTATACAACATTCTGCCTTGATGTATGACCGCACGCCAGAGGAGGGCTCCAGATCTCAGTACAGATGGTTGTGAGCCACCATGTGGTTGCTGGGAATTGAACTCAGGACCTATAGAAGAGCAGCCAATGGTCTTAACCTCTGAGTCATTTCTCCAGCCCTGGTAGCTCCATTTTTTAAAAGCTCCTCGGGTGGTTCTAAAGTGCAGCTAATTTGAAGATCCACTGACAAATTCCAGATGTTATCACATCTGTCCTTCTCACAAGGCAAGAGCCACAGTTGTGATTACATCCGCCATACGTAACACAGTCCAGGCACATGGAAAGTGATTGAAAGAGGAAAACCATGCATTTGGCCTCTTCTAACTCAGTAGATGCTCCTACAAGGATGATTGAGCATTCATTTACCGAGACCTCATTACGGAAAGACATGGTACAAACTCAAGCACAGGAAGGGCTACTGAGCTCTCGCATCCTGTCAACACAACTCATTAAACTATTCCCAAATTTCATAGATCTTAATCTGTTACTGTCAGCACCTATTGGATCTCGATTTGCACCCAATTTGTCTCTGCCTTTTACAAGGAATGAGAACAAACAGCCCCTGCCCTCCTTGCTTCTGAGGTCGCTTATTTACAATTGTGTTTTAGTGCAAATTGTCCCATTTATTCATTAGCTGTAATGTGTCCCTTTTAATGTCTGGTTATCAGAGGAGATATTGTCATAATTCACCATAGCATTCTGGGCATCTTCATGTTATTAAATATAGTTTATAACAGACGGGAAATGAGAGTAGGGGTGTGGATAAGGAGAGAAAGGGTGGGCATAAATAAAGTTAATCCAGCAACAGATCTTGGTCCTTGAGGATTTAGAGATGTAGATAGATCCTCATAAGTCTGGGTCAAGGCCATATGAGTCAGAGTGCTATTTCTCAAGGATTCTGAGGTGCAGAGGAGAGACATCAAAGGTCTAAATCAAACAGCAATGACAGTCATGTTGAATGAGCTGGATAGAAAGCTCAGAAGGTCAGGATTCTTGCTGTTCTTCCAGAGGACCTGAGGTTGCAACATCCACATTGGGAGGCTCATAACTTCCTCCAGCTCCAGCTCCAGGGACTCTGACTCCCTCTTCTGACTTCTGTGGGCACCCACAGTGCCCACCTGCCCACATACCCATAAAATAAAATAAATCTTTTTACAAATCATGCTGATAGTCCCTTTGCTTTTTGGCACTTTTACTGCTTAGAAACCAGGGGTCTTTTTGTTTCTTGGGTGCTTTGGTTCTTCAAATATATAGCAGAACATATTAGCCATGTTGTTGTTCTACATTTTCCTCACTCTTTCAAATCGAAACTGGATCTTGCCTTTAATCCAAGCGAAATGGTGCGTAGTATTAAGAGAAAACAAAACAAAACAAAAACCAAAACTGGAGGGAGGGCAATGTCTTTCTAAAAACAGCATAGGCGTGTAGAAGGATGGCAGGTGAGCCTGATGCCCTTAGCCTGGATCTGGCACTTCTTTGTCTTACTGCTAATTCCTTTAGAATGACTGTGGTCTATGTAACTAAATTCAATGGACTGTCGAAACATGCCTGCATCAGTTACATGTCAACTTCAGAGTGAGATTTCAGCTAGAAGTCCAGAGACTGCTTAAAAACGTGGGTCATTTTTAGCTAAGCTCCATCAAAACACAAGGTCATTTCTCCCTGCTCAGAGTTAGTGGGGTACTAAATCTCACCCCCTCCACACACAGTGATAGCTCATTTCTCTTTTCACCTTCATTTATTTTGGCTCATTCATCCATCCACCCACCCATCCATTTCCCCAACCATCCCTCAGCTGTCGATTGCCTTGGCGGGCTACTTAGTCTAGGGTTAGTAGCCCGCCTGGCGGTTCAGTTATTCCAGGGTCACGGAGAGGCACTACCTGGAAGATATGGGCTAGGAGACAGGAAGAAGGCCATGCAAAGTTTGTCAAAGCCTCCGTTTATTACAGATGGGGTACAGCTTTATATATGGTAAAGAATTGGGGGATGGGCACAGGGTTCTGGGCTCTTGCCGCGTGGTTCACGTTGGTCACATGGTCCTCGTTGATCATGTAGCCAGGTTACCTTCGGTCAGGTCACTGTAGGCCAAGAAGTTGCAACTAGGAGATGACACACCTAGTTCTCTAGATAGTTTGGAATGTGGGGTGGGTTCCGCTAACAGATAGCTCTCATTAACAGCCAATTTGGGTGTGGGGTAGGCTTTGTCAATAGAACCATTCTTAACACAATTAGGGGTGTGGGGTTCTCTGCAGACTCCCCAGGGTGATGGTTCCTGTAATGATTTTAGGGGGAAATTGGCTCCTGACACTCAGCCTCTGTTCCTAATACATTTTCCAGAAGCTTGGAGGTAGAGAAATGTACGAAATGATTATTCAGGCTAGTTTCCCTGCTGGACACAATATACCTCACACAATCAGCGTATTGGGGACAGTATTGACTTTCTGGGGGATTTAGGCATTTAGCCTTCATGTACCATATGTTGGATGATAATGGTTTGTTCTTCTGGTTTTTAAAATTTCACTCTTAATGAAATGTAAATGAGTATTCTGGGGTGGGGCTATGTGTATGTATGTGCAGGTGTGTACGGAGTACAAAGGAGGGTATCAAGAGCCGCTGGACTTACAGGTGGTTGTGAGCTACCCAATGGAGGTGCTAGAAACTGAATGCCAGTGCCCTGGAAGAGCAACAAACTTCTCCCATCTTTCTGTCATGTCTTCAGTCCCTCTTCCATGTTTTTATTTTATCTTTTGGCGTATGTGTGTGTATGAATGTGAATGCACGTGTGAGAAAGTATGTGTACATGGGTGTGGATGGATAACCTCGGGTGTCACCCTTAGCACTTTCTACCAGGTTAGCCAGCATCCACCTGTCTCTGACTTTCTAGAACTGTGAGTACTGGCATGCACTACTTCACCATTTTTAAAAATAAAATTTAACCTCTTTTTTAAATTTTTGAGATAGGCCTTTTCTGTATAACAGTCCTAGCTGTCCTGGAACTAACTCTTGTAGACCAGGCTGGCCTTGAATTCACAGAGATCCTCCTGCCTCTGCCTCCCAAGTGCTGGGACTAAAGGTGTGTGCCACACCACCCAGCTAATTTTTTAAAAAGTTTTTAAATATCTGTTCTGAGGATCAAATCCAGGTCTTCATACTAGCAAAGGTAGCATCCCAGTTGCTGAGATATTTCAGCAGCTGCTCTCTTCTGGCCGTAAAGAAAAAACATGTTGTGTGCCCTCAGTGCTCTGGGTGGGCACAGAAAAGCAGAACACACTCATCCTAAAGCTGATCTCTGCCCCTAGATCTAGACTGTGCTGGGTAAATCTCTGAACCCAAAGGGGGTGCCACCTTCAAAAACAAAGACTAATATATTCTGGATGAGTGGAGGTAGGTCTAGCCAAAAAAAAAAAAAGTCATATTGGGAATAAGGGGCCCAGTGAAACATTCATACACAGTGAGTGAATGAGCAAATGCTTTAACTAGAGGGTACATCTCATGTGTGCTTCAAGAGAAGATAATTTGGAAATTATATGAAAAGCTGTTGTTTACTTTAAAAATGCTGACTGACACCTACCTAATCAACCAAGCGCTGAAAATACTGGGACATACACGACCAGAAAGAGAGTGCGTAAGCACTAAAGGCCAACTGCCAGACAATTTTTCCACATGCACATAGCAATTTAGTTAGGTTAAAAACAATAATGAGCTGGTGCCAGCATTTAATAAATCACCTATAAAAATAAGGCACTTTAAGTGCATTATCTCTCACTTTTACCAAGGTAAGTTACTTAACTTCCATTTTCGAGTTGAGGAAATGGAGAGAGAGCAAGAGTGATTTAATGACTGGGTCAAAACTGGGGACTCCTGTCACTTTCTCACTATGGGGCCTTGGATATGTCGCCTGGCCTTGTGGATGCTTCCTAAGTGCTAACTGTGGCGCTTGCCATCCAAACACTGCATAAATGCAAAGTATTCTAATGAAATTTTAACTTATGGTTTAGGGAGAAACTGATGATAATAATTATATCACTGAAATTCCTCACTCAAAGTTGTATGAAAATTTCAGGCAAGTCATGGGCAAGGAAGAGAATGCCGTTTGGAACTAAGGTCCTAGGCCACCTGTACGCCTACGGAGGACCATGGTGAAGTGACCACAATGACGTGAGGGTAAAGGTGCTTGCTACCAGGCCCGATCACCTGAGTTTGTTCCCTAAATCCATGTGGTGGAAGGAGAGGACTTTTTCCCAAACTCTTTCTTCTGACCTACGCACACACAAACACACACACTGTGGCACATACACATACATACATGAACTGTGGCAACACATGTGTAATAAGCAAATGTAAAGAAAACATAAATGAAAATTAAAATGGAAAGTTGTATATTCCTAGAAACCCATCAATACTGGGCAAGCAGGGTTGATTGGTTATCACTGTATCTCGTAGCTTGTTCCTTGTTTCTATAGAAGTCAGAAGAGGCTTGGTAAAAGCCGGATGTTTCATCCTGACAACATCCTTTATGGTTTCTGCAACATGAGTTCATGCCTTAGTCTCTGGACCGTGGTTTTCCTGTGGTGCTGCATTTAGGCAAACACTTTCTGCCTGAGTGACCCTAAGGCTGACTCTGTCCCACAAGACTCTGTCTGGACTGGGTCTTCTCCAAAGGATTCTCCAATCAGAATTACAGCTCAATCACATGTTGGCTTGGGGAGGCAGGACACAGTTAATGTGGCAGAAGGTTCCAGCTGCCAGATGAGACAATCACTGTCTTCACTTCAGGGAAGGCGGATGGGTAACTTGCTGAAAGTAGGTGGGAAGAGTAAAGATTTTCCAGGAGCCTGCCTGCCCTGCTTTATTATTAGGTTAATTGAAACCATAAAAGCAAACTCAGATTTGCATTAAAGCCCTGCCAAGCAGATGGTGGCAAGTCCCGAGCATCATAAAAAGAGGATTGAAAGATATAAAGAGTCTTGGGCTCATCTGTTCCAGAATGAGGAGGGAACGACATTATGAGAGAAGGCTTACTCACAGGGTTGGGAGGCGGGCAGGCCGAACCTTGGATAGGTTGTTCTCAGAAACGGTCACAACCTCTTTCTTTGTTGTTCACTTTTAACTCAACTTTCTCCATTAAATGAGTTGTGGTTAGCTACTCCTCATTCTGCTCATGCCATTTATATTACTTACTTCTGTGTCACTGGAACTAAATAGTTCACAGGAGCAATAGAAAAGAGGTAATGGTTTATTTTAACTCACGGTTTCAGGGGTTACCGTCCATGGTTACTTGATCTCACATGTACAGGCAGTGTCGTAATAGTTAATCTTGATTTTCACACGGCGGCTTTTGAATCATCATATAAACAAATCTTTGGGAATATTTGTTACAGAGTCTCTGTATTGAATTCCATTTTTTGTTTTGCCACTAAAAAATTCCATACAATATATATTTGTATATTTTGCACCCCCCAACTCCTTCCAGATCTTCCCCTACTCCACACTCTCCCAACTTTATGTTCTCTCTCCCTCCTGACACACACATTAAAAAAAGAAAAATCAGAGCAAAGAGCAAAAACCTAATAAAACAAAATAAGAGAAACAAGAAAAGTACTCCCTCAAAAGAAAAGAAAAGAAAAGAAAAAAAGCAAGCAACATGGAGTTTCTTTTATGTTGATCAACTATTCCTGCCCTAAAGAGTAGTAGTTGATATACCCAGTGTTGGAGAAAACTGTTTTCTTTTCTTTTCTTTTTTTTTTCTTGGAGGTAAGCCCTAACCAGGAAGCTATTTGCAATTGATACCTGCTAGCAAAGGGGATACAAGTCTTCTCCTGTGGCGTGTCACTGGGATTGGATTGCGTTTGCCAGATTATTTCATTGTAGCAACAAGCAAGGTTACTAATACAATCACAAGGGCAGAAAGGGACAGAGAACTTCATGGTTAATGAATACGTAGAGAATGAGACAGGGGACAGACTAGAAATAACAAACCCCCAATATTAATCCCATCTGACCCTACCTTCAAGTTTCCAGGCCCTCCTAAAATAGCATGCCATCTAAGAACCATACATCTCACTCATTAGCCCAAGGTAGAAATTAGATATTCAAACCACAATGGCTTCTGTCTTGCCCACTTAGGGCAGCTATAAGGAGTGCAATGACTGAGCAACTTCAACAATGGAAATGTATTTCTCATGGCCCTGGAAGTTGGAAATAGATCAAGTTGTTAGGTGATTTTTTTAAAAAGTGGTAAAGTTCTCTCCTCCGCTTCCTCTTTCTTTGTCCTTCCATGGTGAAGTCCATCTTTCTACTGTTAACTTCCCTTGAGACAGTGCCCACCTGTCACTTTGCCATAGCTTCCTCTTCTCGAGTGGTCTCAGACACACATACACATAGCTCTTCTGTCATAGCTCGAGCAGTTATAATGAGGTACTATAGACCACGTTTCTTTTGGATTACAGAAATATACTTTGTCATTCTGGAAGCTGGAAGTTGCGAGCAGGGTTCTAGCAGAATTGGGTTTTGATGGGCTCTTTTCCGTGTAGAAAACACAATAGAGAGTAGAGAATGAGTAGATACAAGCTCTCTCGTGCTTCTGAAAAGGGCACTAGTCACATTTGTGAAGGTATTATGCTCATGATCTAATGTCATCACCCTTATGATATCCCCAAAGAACCACTTCTAAGTACCGTCTCAGTGGACAGTAAGACTCCAAGATGTGTATTTTGTCGGGACACATTGCTCAGTCCATAAGTCTTCCTTCTTCCCTGCCCACTGAATCAGACACTTCTCATTGCCCTTTCCATAACTATCTGACCCAGAGGAATGAGACTTAATGAATTGATGGACGTTCTACATCCGTGGCGAATACTTCTTGGTATCTCTGCCCATCTGCACCCCTTTTCTCACTTTCAGAGAATGACTCATCTCCCACAACAGATTCCTTTAGATGTTAAGTTCTGGACATGTCAGCACATTCCATCATCTTTTCAAATACCTCCAAGAAAAGGATACATGTTTGGGTGCTCCTTACCCCAATCTCCCCTTCTACTTCCTTCCTACTCTCCCCACTTACACATCTGGATTTATCTACATCAGTTACTTCTATCTTGCATCATTGATTTTTCTTCTTTTATCTCTGACTCTGACTCTGTCTGTCTGCATATTTTAGGAACCCTCCCTCCTATTACATCTCCCCTCTTACCCTCTTACTCTGTCTCCATCACTATCCCAACTATCCCTATTTCTCCTTGGAGTGTATTTTTTTGCATCTGCCTTTCTTGTCTTCTCATTGCTACCATCATACTAAAATGCCACCCACTTTATCCACTTCCATCTGCACAGGGCTGTTGAAATGGGTCAGCTTGTTTACCTGCAAATTCTTGCTCTAGAGGTCCAAATGCGGATTTTACATCTTCCTTGATAGCATCCAAGGGCACACACACAAAAGGTCTCTTCCAGTATGCCTGACTGATGACCCCATAGGAATGTGTAAGTGTCTTTATATCCAATCAGAGAAATAATGGTTGCTAAAGAGTGAAGCTATCTTCTAAGAGTTTATATTCATTGGCTGTGAAGGATTCTTTCTTGGTTATCCTAACATTCAGTGTAGCAAAATAGACATTTAGAAAATGTCCTTTACGTAATGAGTGGAAGGATGATAGAATGACATTTCCATGGTAATGGCCATGATGATGCATATATAAAGGATCTGAGAAAAACCTTTGGACCAAAACCTTGCCCTCTTGTTATGAATGGCATTCCTACTAACCTGTCATATAAAACGCCCTAATTTGGAATAAGTAGCAGTGAAAATTCAGTTCTGTGAGATGCGAAGGGACCACAAGGCAGTAAGTGGCACTCCCTGATCTCCTGCCATGTATGTGCCAGAGCCCTTGTCGCTCTGCATATGAGGTAATCACTCGTGTTTTAAGGCACACGATTTTAGAGGAGAGAAAATGGAGGCCAATGAAGGTTAAACAACTTGGCCATTGAGGAGAGAGATAAAATAAGACTGGCTACATATAGATAATTGTCGAAACTGGGTGACGGGAACAAGGGGTTTTCACTATTATCATCCCTCAGTAAGCACAGAGGACTGATTACAGTTACACTCCCAGATGCTCAAAGCTAGGGATACAAAGTCTCTTAGAGAAAATGGCATAAGGCAATATTTGCACAAACCTGACTACTGCTCTGGTATATTTAAAACAATCTTGGTATCACTTTTTATACCTTATATAATAAAGATGATATATAAGTTGTTCTCATAGTTTATTTTTTTATTGTATTGCTATTTTATTTCTTTTTGATAGTCAAATATTTTTCAGTGAAGTTCAGTTGCATCTATGAATGTATCATACATGGATCAGGAAGGTCAAAGTTCCTTCAGGGCCTAGGGAACCCTGAAGAAGAGGAGTCATGGGGGTGGAGGACACCCAGAAAAAGAAGCTCTCAAAATCAACATGATCAAAGCTCCTATGAATTCAGAGAGAATGGAGCAGCATGAACAGAGTCTGCACAAGTCTGGACCAGGTCCACTGCAGTTCAGTGTTTCCATGGGATTCCTGAGTATGTGAACGAGTGGGTCTCTGATTCTTGTGCCTTCTCTTGTGCTCATTTCCTTCTGTTTGTTTGTCTTGTCTGATTCCAACATGTTAGTTTTTTTGTTTTATCTTAACTGATTTTGCTTTGTTCCTATCCCTTAGAAGCCTGTTTGTTTTCTAATGAGATACAGAAAGGCGGTGAGGATTTAGATGGGAAGGGAGGTGGATTTAGATGGGATGGGAACTGAGAGGAGAAGAGGAAGGAGAAACTGCAATCAGGATGCATTAAGAGAAGCAAAGTCTGTTTTCAATAAAAGGAAACAAAGAAGAAATGAAGGTCAGTGGTAATTCTCAGTTTTTCGTACTTGAGATTTTTTTCTTTAATAAAACTAGAAAATGTGTCGGCCACTCAGTTTGTATATTCATTATCTGTTTGTGTCAGTCAGCTTTGTGTCGATGTGACAGAGCACCTGAGATTAAGTGAATTCAAGAGGAAAAGGTTTGTAAGGCTCATGCTTTGAGAATTTTCAATCCATGGTCACTTGACTCTGCTGTTTCTGAGCCATGAGAGAGTAGATATGTCAAGGATATATTTTCAATGACCTACTCCCTGCACCTAGGCCATGTTTCCCCAGCCTTCCTCAATTTCTCAACAATCTATTCCACTAGGAACTGTAATGGCATTTCATTTGTATTTAAATAAATAAAGCTTGCCTGAAAATCAGAAAAGTAAAATCATCACACTGGCCAGCATTACAGACCACACAGTGGTGACACACACATTTAATTCCAGTAGCCACAATGACACACACCTTTATTCCCAGTAGCCACAATGACACACACCTTTATTCCCAGTAGCCACAATGACACACACCTTTAATCCCAGTAGCCACCATGACACACACCTTTAATCCCAGTAACCACAATGACACACACCTTTAATCCCAGTAGCCACCATGACACACACCTTTAATCCCAGTAGCCACAATGACACACACCTTTATTCCTAGTAGCCACAATGACACACACCTTTATTCCCAGTAGCCACACTAGCTTGCTATTGAAACCAGGTGGTAGTGGTGCGTGCCCTTCATCCCAGAATTAGAAAGAATTAGAAAGTGGAAGGAGAAAATTCTCAGACACAGTCTCATTCTGAGATTCCCGGAGGCAGGAAGACCATTTTGGACTGAGGTGTGGCTGGCTATTTTGCTTTTCTGACCTTCGGGTTGAACCCCAATTTCTGTCTCTGGATTTTTATTAATCATGCTTCAAGGAACACATCAATGGATTGTTTCTTGATGAGTATAGAATCTTCATGATCCAGTCACTTGTGAATACTTCTTCCCCAGGGACCAAACTCCTACATGAGAGCCTCTAATGTACACCCCACATTCAAGCTAGAAACTATTGTGTTCTCAGTAACAAATTGCCTCAAATCTTAGCAACTTCAAGTTATATTCAGTTTCATCTCCCAGTGTCTGTGGGGAAGCAGCCAAGGTTCACCACCACTCACTGAGTTGCTGTGTTTGTCTTCCACAGGCAATGGTCAGGGTCTTCCTGGGGCTGCAGCCTTCCTGGGGTTGAATAGGGTAGTCATGTAAACTCATGCACACAAGGTCTTGGCTGACTGCTGTTCAGTGCTATCAGTTCTTTGCCCTTTACGTCCTTTTAAGATGAGAGGTATGAGGAAAAAGGAACAAGAATGCTGAAGATAGGAGACAGCCTTTGTATAGCCTTCTCTTGGAAGTGATATCCCATCATCTTGACTGTATTTGGTTTATGAAAGCAAGCTGGTAAGTCTGCCTCATATTCCAGAGAGCAGGATCCCACAAGGGTGCACCTCTGAAGAGTAAGGCATCAATTCAGCTTCCCTGTAGGCTACCTAACAGAGGTGGCGAGAGGCTTTGCTGGCTCCAAGTGTTTTCCTGCTTAACACCAAATCCATCCTGTTTTCTGCTATCCTCAGCAACCTTGTGGATTCACTATTGATAGTACCTTAGCTCCAATTAGTAAATCAGGTTGACCCAAAAGTACCCAGGTCTATAAATTTAACTCTGTTAGCTTGGAAATGGGGCTCCACAGAACTATCATTCCCGTCAGAAAAATACAAAGTACAAGATGAGAAACAGGAAAATGTCAACTCAGAAGTGACTCTGAGGGCGCCCTGGAGGTACAGAGAACTGTGGAGAAGCTAGGTAAGAATGCCTGGAGATTTCAACAAGGACATTAATAAAGGTTGGAGAACTGATATATCCTTTTAGCATCACCTCTGACATAGTGTGTAGTATAACATAAATAAATGGTTCTTAAATATTGTAGAAAAGACAAATGCCTGAAATGAGATTGGGCAAGGGGGTCAAATGAAGAGGTAGAATCTATGAAGAACAGCACCGAGCCAAAATCCTTTAGAGAATAGACTATGAAGTATGGTAGACAGAACCAGGGGAAGAATTCAAAATCAAGTAAACCATCCTGGGTGCATATAGCGGTGCTTGTATAAGTCGGGCAATGACATGGAGACCTGACCATTCATGGTCATTCATTCATGATTCTTGTTAGTGAGTCAACATCCTACATGTCTCCTTCATCCTGGCTCTCAGGAGTATGGAAGCTGATTCTGTGACCCCAGGAAACAGCTCTAGGAACTGCTAATGCAACTGGGTGAGGCTTTGTACCAGGTTTTGCAAGTCCACGTCTTCCCCCTTTGGAATTTATAGATGGGCTTCATGGGTTGCCTTGGAAATGGAAGGGGAGCTGAAATTGAAAGACAGCTGTGTCTGGGCTCCCAACTTCTGTTTCTAAGTAGTAGGCATAGTGCAATGTAAAGTACATGGGAAAATCTGGGCTCAGATGCCAGCACTGTTGCTAACCAGCTGTGTGGCTGTGGTCAAGAGATTTAACTTCTCTGTGCTTCCCCTTCTGTTCATGGTCTATAGGACAGGAAGATCAAGGTATATATTTCATATAAAGCAGAATTATTACTGGAACCTAATAAGCACACACTACAGTAACAATATTTTCTATGATTCTTCTTATTATTATCACATAGATAGATGATCTGCTGCTTTAAAATATGTATTGCCTAGGTGGTTAGCATGACGAGAATCCTGGCCCTTAGCAGTATAGTTTCAAGAAACCTTCACCACACTGGGGAGCCTTGGGGAGCCCTGTGGAGCCCTGGGGTAGTCCTGAGGAGCTAGGGCCTTCTGCTTTCATCTCAGAGAGGAAGGCAGGCATAGTTGTAATCCCAGGAGTCTCTGGGTCTGGGGAGAAGGATGGATTTCTTCTTGTTTTTGCTGTTTTAATTTTCTGAATGCATTTCTCAGAGGGTTGGGGAGGAGGCTGTCGAGCCCAGGGAATGCTGAGCACCCAGGAGCCTGAGCGGCTGTGATTAGATGGCTAAGGCCCAGCAGCAGCAGCTGTTAATCCTGACTATTAATTAGAAGATATGGGGAGAGAATACCCGCCTGCAAGCTCAGTTAAGCTATAGAAGCACTCTGCCTTTCTCTGCAGGGTAATCCCCTCTGAGACTTGGGTGAGCGTGGGCCCCAAGAGAAGCATTAGGAAGGCCAGCGCCAGCACACACCTATCATCAAATGCCCAGCTGTCTCTGCTCCCAGAGGGAGCTGTCTCTCCGGGACAGCACTGTACAGTTTTCCCACGTGGCCTCTGAACAAGCTGCAGAAGCGAGTGATTCTGTTCCTCTGTGGAAGACCGGGAAAGGTGCTTTGGTGGGTGGATGTTGGGGATTTGTACTGGCAATGGCAAACCAGGGCTCCTCTTCAGGGTTGACGCTCAGACTTTGCAAACCAGGACTGAAACTGAAGAGCTATGGGCGTGCAGCTCACTGAGACATCAAAGGACACAGGATTCTTGTGTGGTCCTCCTGGGTCATTGTGTTTGACCTGGTGAACTATTCCCTGCCAGCACAATTAGAGAAGATCATGTATGGGGGAACCTTTTCCTCTTCCAGTGCCTGAAGATTGCCATCCAACTTCCACAGGCTGGTTAGGAAGACTTCTTAACCTCCTAGCCTGCGCTTTCGCTGCTGCCAGAGATTTCACTTATCTCCATCCCTCTACAGTTTATAAGAATAATTCTGTTCTAATTTTCTCTTAACCATTAAAAATTTTAATCTGTCTCCCTAAAGCTGAGAAAGTGGACAATGAGAAGATGGCTAAGGTCAGCATGAAAGGGAGGGGTAGACTCCAACCATCTTTTTGGATGCTTTTGATCTAGGATGCTCTCTGTCTGTCTGTACTGTTTTCCCGCTCCTTGCACCCACAGATCTCTGCTGCTTCTTGAGGACCTAACTCGTGCTTTGTTTCTTCAAACTCTTCCCTGGACACAATGATATTGTGTGCTCTTATCTCCCTGTTTCCTGGACTTCCCTGCACACGAAGGGCATTTGTGTTACATGTTGTACCAGGAGAAGACAGGTCAGGAATCCATAGGCTGGGGTAGGCAGGGAACACAGTGGAGAAGTGGAAGACCAGGGCCTTTCATGGGGGTGTCATTTCTCATCAGCTTTGTAACCTGTACCAGCTCTCTCAATCCCCCTGTCCTGCTCTCTCATTTAAATAAGTGTATGTATGTATCCATATGGAGTGAGAACCCATGATCTAGGGGAAGAGAATGGAAGAGGCTATGCAGAATGCTGACTTCTGGGATCACACTATGTTTAGTGTGGGAAGAGAAGGCTGCTGGGAGTGAGGTATTTGAAGCTGAGTGTTATTTTGTTCTTTCTTCTCCCATCTTAGCACAATGGGCATCTTTCAAAGGATGTTGAATATACGGAATGTAGATACTGCAATGAAAAATCCCAGTCTGAAACTCTGTCACTTGTAATCGAGGATGGTGATGATGATGATAACCGTGTTGATGATTGCATACATCTTTTAATACTATCAGTCTAGATTTTAGGGTAAGGATTTGCAAGTGGAATCCCAAATTCTCTCTCCAGGAAAACAGCACCTTTTTCTCTCTATTTGAAAAATACAGGCTTGTAGAGACTTGATAATTGGCTACCCTCATTCCATTAGGTGATGCTTCAGGATTTTAATGCAGACTTTGTGATTACCAGTGCATATAAACATCCTGAGGTTTTCCCCTAGTTCGCTGAAGTCTGGAGATGCCAGAAAGTACCTTGTATATTGGATCACTTTGAAGTCCCCGTCTAGCAGGTGTCATTTATGTGATCGAAATCTCTTTTCATAAAAGAGAAAAGTCACAGGCGATAACCTACCACTGATAGCTCACTTGACAGATGGGGCACTGAAACCTATAAAGCAAGTAGTCCATTTAAGGTATTCTGTTACCAGCAGAGAGAGGATTTGCACCCATGCCTCATGTCCTTCAGGCATGTCCTTCATGGTTATTCCCGTGACCATCACCTTGAACACAAACAAAGCACATTGTCCATATCTTTTGTTTCATTTGTCAGAAACAAACCTCTTATTATAAGTTCATATTGAGGCATAAGGTACTATGAGAAACAAGAGACAGGTTTCCTTGTACCCTCTGCCTAAGTTCCTGAAATAGTAACATGCTTAACTGTAGAGTCCGGTGTCATCCAGGATACTGACCTTGGGACAGTCAGCACAGCTCTCTACCGGGAATCACCGCATAGCATACTTCTGATGCTGTCCCCACCTTGGCAAACACTGACCTGTGCTCTGTTTCTTTAGTCTCTGTAAAGAGTATTCCATGGGTGGTGTAACAGTACGTAACCCTTTGACTTTGCTGATTTTTGTGCTGTAAGATCCTTTGGTGACTCATTCAGCTTCGTTTTGTGTATGATGAACATGTCAGTTTGTTTAGCTCCTCAGCTGTTGATGGCATACGGGTTGTTTCTAGTTCAAGGCAGTTGTTATGAACATTCATCTACAAGTCTGCATCACTGAAAGTTTTTACTTCTGTGCCCTGAACGTGCAGGAGTAAGGCCGTAAGATGTTCAGTTTCAGAGACTGCTAAACTGTTTTCTCAAGGGGGCTGCCCCTTTGACTTTCCAATTTCATCAGCACTGTGTGTGTGTGTGTGTGTGTGTGTGTGTGTGTGTGTGTGTGTGTGTGTGTGTGTGTGTGGTTTCTCAGCCCCACCGCTGTCATTTGATAATGTCTCTCTTCTTCACTTGAGCCTTTGTGTCCATACTGACATCTCACTGTATCTTTATTGTGCGTTTCTGCTGGCTAACGATGTCAAACACCTTCTCAAGTGACCATCTGCCACGTGGACACCTTCCTTATTCAAATATCTCTGCCTGCTTTCTAATTGGAATATGATGATTACTGTTATTGTCACTGCTGCGCAGTTCTGGGGATTTACCCCAGTGCCTTGCACATGTTAAACAAGCACTGTACTCTTGAGCTATAATTCAAGCCTAATTCTTTTTTGAAAGTTCTGTATATAATCTGTGTATTAGACTATGGTTAGGCAGGCAGGTGGCAAATAATTTTGCTTAGTCTGTAGAGTATGTCTCCCATGTTTTAGCATG
This sequence comes from Microtus pennsylvanicus, assembly GCF_037038515.1. Classification (NCBI taxonomy): domain Eukaryota; kingdom Metazoa; phylum Chordata; class Mammalia; order Rodentia; family Cricetidae; genus Microtus; species Microtus pennsylvanicus. The sequence continues at coordinate 30,933,292 of NC_134593.1, forward strand.
TCAAACATGGTGCAAGCTTTTCTACTTTGATGCCTTCCCATTTATTAACGTCTACTTTTACACACCATGCCTTTGGTTAAACCCAAGAACTTCCAGCCTGTTCATGGCTCAGTTTCTTATACTCCTATCATTATATACTTAAGTTGGTGATGAATTATGAGTTAATTTTTATACAAAATATAAGGCTTAAGTCAAGCTTGCTTTCCTTGCCTATGGGAGTCCTATTGTTGCAGCAAAATGGATTAAGAAGTCAATCATTTCTCCATCAAATTGTTTTGTATCTTTGCCAAAGCCCAGTTGCTCTATCTATATAGGCCTATCTCTGCATTAACTATTTATTACAATTACTATGTGTCCCTATCTCAGCATAAGTTTTCGTTACTACAAATATTTAATATCTGCAATAAACTCATAATTTTTCACGTAACCTTATTTCAAAATTGTATATAAATTTAACATAAGTATACATTTTAGAATGTCCATATCAAAGATTACAAAAATTTCACTAATGTGCTAACAAAAATTACATTATACATATGTAACACTTTGCAGAGAATTGCTATCCCTACTTGTGGACTCTTCTTATCCATGAATGTATCCATGAAAGTGTCACCATTTATTTTGAATTTTAAATTGCTTCTAATAATATTTTATAGTTTACTATAAATGATTTCCAAACTCACACCTGATTATTTCATATTTTTGAAGTATATTTAGAGTTGTAGTTTTATTTGTGGTGTCATGTGGGTTTTTTTGCTTGTTTGTGAAAATACAATGAATGTTGTATTTACTTTAAATACTGGGGTCTTTCTGAGTTCATTTATCAATTCTGATAGTTGTTCTCTGCTTTATTTTGAGTATTTTATGTGTGGAAAATCACAATCTCTGCACATACAGCTAGCTTTATTAATTTCTCTCTGGTCTGTGTGTCTTTTCTTTTCTTGTCTTATTACACCAGCAAAACATCCAGAACCAATGCTGACTGTGAGTGATAAGGACACAGAAGTCTTTGTTTTGTTCAGTCTATTGCCATTAATATAATAGTAGATATTCTTCAGGAATCTGAGGGACCCCACTTCCATTGCTGTTTTCTGAGGCTTTGATCATGGATGGCTGTTGTTTTGTTCAGATATCTTTGCTTCCTTGTTTTCTGCAATCATGAGTTTTCTTTGGCTGTGTAGTAAAGTGATTGTGTTAGCACTTGCATATTGAACTAGTTTTGCATCATGGGCATAAATCCAACTTGGTTAATGACATATAGGTCATTTGCATGTACTGCTAAATATTGTATTTTAACTTGTTTCTGAGGACTTGGGAGTCAATATTTACAAAGAATATTCTTTATACTTTTCTCACCTCCCTTTTGTAGTTACTGTCTTCCTTTGTTTGGTTTTGATTCCAAGACAACAGCAAATCCTCTCTTATCTCATATCTGTTGTTTGCAGGAGTTTGTCTGAAATTGGTATTTACTCTTCCTTAAATATTTTGCATAATTTTCCAGTAAAATCATCAGTGCTTTTAGGAACTTGCAAACTTTTAATTATGCTTCCTTAATAGTCGTGGGATATTCAAGGCTACAATTTTGTATTGGACAAGGACAATTGTGTTTTCTGAGGACTTAGTTGTTTTATCTAAATGCTCAAGCTAATGTACTGCAAGTCCTTGCAAACTATTTCCTCATTAATTTTTGATGTCTGGAGGCTCCATGGTAATAACTTATGCTTAATTCCTAATATTGACACCTTGAGTTTTATTTTGTCCACGTAGATGACATTCATCAATTTTATTCATTTTCCCCAAGGAGCCACTCTTTATTTCATTGATAACCTTACATTTTGTTTTAAATTTTGATTTCTATTCTTCGTTATTTCTTCTTTGACTTGCTTTATGTTTATTTGGCTATTTGTTCCTTGAGTTGTTGTTGTAGGCACTTATATTATTGACTTGAGACTTTCCCTTTTCCTTAATATGTGTTTTTAATGCTATAAATTTTTTCAGCATTGATTTAGCCATGTAGCACAAATTCTGATATATTCTTTGTCTTGTTTAGTTACTTTTTATTTCTCTTGATGGGCCTTATGGAAAGTATTGTTTCATTTCCAAGTATTGGAGAGTTTTTAATTATCTTCTTGCCATCAATTTCCACTTTGATTCCATGTTGACAAGAGAAGCACATACTATTGGTGATACCAATTCTTTTATCACAGTTTAATGAGAAATGATCCACAAAGGCTCATGTGTTGAATACTTGGTCCTTAGATACTAATGTTATTTTCAAAGATTCTGGACACTAAGGAGGTGAGGCCTCATAGAGAGATACTGATGGTGGGCCTTTGAAGGCCAGACCTTGTTCCTAGTCCCTTCCTTGCTCTCTGTTCTGCCTGTCATGAGGTAAACAGCATCCCCTGGCACATGTTCCTCCTATTGCCCTAAAGGGAGGCCTGGTAAGACTTATAATGTGAACAAAATAAGGCCCAGGCAGTAAATAACTCACAAGGTTCAGAGAGTTCCTGAAACTTAATGAGACTCCTCAGGGCCCCTTCCCCAAGCTTTATAAGTAGGTTATATAGGCAGTAAAGACTGCTGGGGATAGGAGATTCTCTCACAAGATTAACTGTCTTCAAGTCAGGCAAGAAGCTTCCAGATTCAGTTTTCATGACTCATTACCCATGCTGGGATGGGCTTCTTGGCAACGTATCTTCCTTTGAGCTATCCATGTTCCTGTAAGCAATCCTTCATATGTAATCCTATATAACCTCAATAAAATAATTCATTGACCAAGTTGGAAGTTGATGGAATTTTTATTTTGATCTAACATTAGTTCTTTATCTGGATGCGCAGATGCTTGTTTATGACTTCTCCAGAAAAGTCAGTCAACGGGTGCCTCTTCCTTCACTCATGACCTAGAAGTGGCTATTCAGAGCATGGATTTTCCTAGAAGCCTGAAATTATAAACATATATGTGTGTATTATTTTAATGGGGGAGTACAAAGGATAAGTTTGGAGGTGTCCTGAGGATATCATCAACCTTTTATTTCTCTTATTATTTTCTCACTGTTCTGGAACTTGCCAAGCTGACTAGACTGGTTAACAAGGAAGTCCTAATGATTTACCAATCTCCATCTCCCTAGTACTGGGGTTATAAGTACATTCAACTACACCCAGATTCTTGTATAAAGAAAAACAAAACAAAGGAAAATCAATCCACGGCTTTAGGTATAAAATTCAGGCCTATATGCTTGCAAAGGCACCCTTTTTGCCATTTGAGCCATCTCTCCAGGTTCAAGCATGCCTACAGAGATGACACACTTTTAGAATCTCACAGGGCTCCTCCTCCCAAAAGTTAAGAGTCTATTCTGTGAACTCTAAGTTTTACCCTTTTCTAGAACATCTCTAAAATAGTTTCTTTCTATATCACTTTGCTTTTACTATATATAGTATGTTTTGGCACCCAGCCATTGAGAGGCTTAGATTAATAGTACCACAAATGTCATTGTGGGGATATTGCCAAAAATGCTTCCTTTACAATAAACTGTCTTCTTCCGGAAGACCCAAGGGAGGAATCCTTTGTGGGCTTCATCATCAGGAAAAGCTGAGCTCTGCTTTTCTTCCTACAGCCAGACTTCTTTTAACATGGCTTTCTCCAATTACATACAGTTTGCTTCTTGTAACTGTCTATTTTACCATGTCCTTGTTTGGGCAATTATGAAACCGAGAGTCACATTTTGGAACTGTTAATTGTAATAGTACCAGATATTATGGTCTGCATGTGATAGTCTCTTAAGTTTATTTTGCCCTAATTTTTACTCCCACATTTTCTTTCCAGAGTCTCCTTGAACTAAATAATCCATCCCACTCTTTATTTCATTCTTTTATATTGTGCGCACATTAGCAGCAGCTTCAGATGCTGCAAAAGGCAAAGATAGACAAACAGACAATAGACAGACTTACCTCTTCAACAGTGCTGGATCTACTTTGTTCAAATGCCATGGCATTAGCACAGTGGCTTTTCTGCCCAATGCCTCCCCATCACATCCCAGGTTCCATTTTACTGCTGTGTCTAAATATGATGTAAGAATACTTATTCCTAGGCTCCATTACAATCCCAGGTGGTTTGGTTTGAGGTAGCCAGAGGGAAAGGATCATGTGATCCACCCTGAGATTCCCTCCGTATCTCTTCCTATCTGTGTCAGCTGATTGTTGCTTCTCTAGACTATAAAAACCGGGGAGTCTTCTTTGAAACTGCATCCTAAATATCCAAATGGAAGTGAGAAATTTGTTTTTTCTCGAATCCCATAGATTTCCTTTACTCAAAAGCTTTTTATCTATGATTCTTTCTGTTTTTGTTCCCCATTAGTTTAGAGACATTTCATAGTAGAGAGACTTTGGGAAGGGACAGCTCTGTCAGGATTCCAGATGTGGTGGCTTCTGGGGTTCCTTGTTACCTCAAAATCCATGAAAATCTTGACAACACATATATTCTGTGTGTCCGTGTGTAAATTCTATGTGTATAATGTGCATGCATTGGAGGCTAGACCACCGCATGTTGGTGTTGTCTTCCATTTCTTTCTGTCTTATTAACCCGAGAAGAGACGTCTTACTGAATTCAGAATCTTGCTGATTCAATTAGTCTGATTGTCAGCGAACCCATGAGCTCTTTCAGCTTCTGCCCTCTAGTGCTATGGCTACAGCCATGTTCAGCCATGCCTGCCTTTTCACATGGGCACTGGAGATTTGAACTCAGGTCTTCATGCCGTCACAGCAAGTGCTTTCACCCACAGAGCCATCTCTCCAGTCCCACAAATATCTAGTTTCAGTGTTTCCCTCTATTGAATGGGGATAATAAAATACCCACATCCTAACAAGAATAGTGATCTGTAGCCTCATCTATAACCTTTACCTGCAAGCTTCACCTATAAATCTCACCAGTATCTCACCACCAGGCATGTTGGGTGGTGACTGAATTAGGCAACGTGACTAAGACAGCTACAGTTGGGGGATTTTTACATCTCCCCCTCTTTCTCCCTTTTGTTCTGCAGACTGCTAATAAAATGCAGGTGCTTGAGCCCTACCCAGTCAACAACAGGTTCTTCGGGTGACACAAAGGCAGGTGGCCCAGCTACTGAGCCTTTTGCCCAAAGGGGTCGAGTCACTAACAAAACCGAGTGGTTGACACAAGCTTCATTGTGTCACAGTGGGACACCATATCAGTCTCAGAATCGTTGTTGGTTTTCTTCAAAGGTAGCATCTTGTTACCTAGAATGCAAGGCCATTTTCACTAAAATCCCTCTCTCAACTGAACAGCTGCCATAATCATTCTGGCCTCTCATTTGAAAACTCTGCTGTGGAAAACTCATCAGGAAGCAATGCAGTGAAAATGTCTTTAGCTATGACAAAGACACTAATAGTCTGTTACCGTGCTCATGGTCTGCCCGTAGGAGGAAAGACAGTCCAGTACTATGAGCACTGTCCAACCACGGTAAAGAAACAGCCTAGAATGTGTTCCCCATCTAATGATGGGAACAAACAGCCTACTGTGCTCACTGTATAACCACGGAGGCTAAACAGGCAGCCTGTCCACAGGCTCACCTCTCAAGGATTGTTGAGAGACTTTACAACCCGGTACTGTGTGTAATGTCCAACCACAAGGAGGAAATATGCTTCTCTGATAGTTTGTCAGAGATGGCACATAAGAACATGCCACAGACTGAGTGGATTAAAACAACCAAATTCCTGCTGGAGAGAAGACAAAGCAGTTCAGAATGCTCTTGCAGAGGGCCCCGAGTTAATTCCCAGAACCCATATGCAGTTAGCAAGTACTTCTAACCCCAACTCTAAGGAGACTGGCATCTTTGGGCAGTTATGGCAACTGCATTCACATATACATAACTTCACATAGGCATGTGGGCATGTACAATTGAATATAAAAATTAGTAGATATTTAAAAATAGCAACATAGATTTTCTCCCATTACTATAGGCTAGCAATCAGAGAAATGGTAACAGAGATATCATTTTCTAAGCTTTGTGAGGAAAGATTTATTCTAGAATTCTCTCTGGGTTTCTGTGCATGGGGGGATGTCCAAATGTCTCCATTCATAAGGAGAACAGTTATAACTGATTAGGGTTTGCCTTGATAATTCATTTTAATCTAACACCGTATTTATAGAATCTACCTCTGAAAATTTCCATTTGAGTCATAAGAGATTAAGACTCCCATATATGAGTTGTAAGAAAAAGAATTCATTGTGCAATTCAATCTGAAACAATGTTTTTAGAAAATTATTGAAAAAATGACTGTGACTTACATGTTCCTTAGCATTGTATTCACCTACAAAGCAACAGAAACCCAACACCAATAGCTAATTTTAAAGGTATATTTTAGTGTGTATGTGTGCATGTGCAAATGTGTGTGTATGTGTGTGTATTTGTGTGTGTGTGTGTGTGTGTGTGTGAGTGAATGACTAGCAGAAGGCATTCAATCTCCTATAGCTAGCGTTACAGATAGCCGTGAACTACTTGCCATGGGTTCTAGGGACCAAAATTGGGTCCTCTGCAAGAATGGCAGGTGCTTTTTACTGCTAAACTATCTCCCTCATCCCCAGACTATTATTTTATAAAACAGAAAGTCTAAATATAAGTCTAGAACTGAGGCAACCCTAGAACCCTCCTTACTAGTAAAATTTTTGTCACAGACTTCTTCCTCTTCAAGCATTTTGCCCCACCATGTACTCCATGTGGCTTTCTTTGAAGGGCAGTCATAAATGACACAACTCTAGGGATCTCATATCCATTGTTTTTCAAACTTTTTATTGATTCTTTGTGAATTTCATATCATGTACCCAGATCCAATTTATCTACCCTCTACCCTTGCAACCTCCCCCCAAAATAGAATAATACAAGATTTAATGGGAAAAAAATGTCTTGGAAGCTGTTGAGTGTTAGTGAGTCACATAATACACCATTTAGTGTAACTGGAGATTGCTCATTTGTTTCCTGGCTGCCCAGACCCAAATAACCACATAAAAACTGTATTAATTATAACATTGTTTGGTCAATAGCTTAGGCATATTCCTAGATAGCTCTTATATCTAAATCAATCAATTTATATTAATCTATGTATCACTCTGAAGCTGTGGCCCACTAGTAAGGTTCAGTATCCTTCTCTGTTGGCAGCTACATGGCTTCTGCCTGATTCCACCCTCTGTCTCTCTCTCTGTCTTTCTCTCTCTCTCTCTGTAGACATTCTACTTGGCTGTCCTCTGCTAAGCCATTGGTTGAAACAGCTTTATTCATCAACCAATAAAATCAGCACATATACAGAAGGACATCTCTCATCAACTTTGTCCATGCATCTTTACTTGCAAGTGTGCTTTGCAAAGAGTCATTTGTCTGGTTCAAGGACTCTGATTGTTGATGCACTATCAATACCCGGCCTTCGGTGGGACTCCTCTTGGATATCCTGCTGTTGTCCTGTGTCATGGAGATCCTGTTGTGTTGTTGGAGGCCGCTTGTTCATTTCCTGGCAGCCCACATTCCTGAAATAATCACATAGAAACTATATCATTTGCAATACTGTTTGGCCAATAGCTTAAGTGTATTGCTAGCTAGTTCTTACATCTAGAATTAACCCATTTTTATTATTTTATATTTTACCATGAGACTCATGGCCTGCTGAAAAGATTCTAGCTGGCCGCAGAACATATATATATATCTTCCAGCCTGGCTATATTCTGTTAAGCCATTGGCTGAAAGCAGCTTTTTCACCTTTTTTATTCATTAGCCAATAAAAGCAACACATATACAGAAGATCTTCCCACAGCACTGCTGCATTACAACCGCAGGACCAGTCCCTTCATCTGCCCCAACAGTTCATAGATGGGGTAGATATTGGGGTGGACCAAAACATAGCCCTGGTTCTGGGTTCAGAAGGTAGCTGGATTGGTCAGTCCACCAGCTTTCCCTCATCCTCACCACCAGGGCAAGCTCTAGCTAGCTCACACAATGTCCCAGGCACCAAGGGGCTGGCCACTTCTGCTATCACAGCCCCAGGACAGGCTCACCTGTCCCCTTGTCAACAGGATCAGCTCTACTGAGCTTCCAGGTGAGGTTCAGGGCTTACAATCCCGAACGCTGCAACCAGTGAAGGGCAGGACCAGCTCTCCAGCTCTCATGATCTCAGGGACAGCTCTCCCACCTGCCACAAGTGGTGAAGGATGGAAGAGTCGGAGTGCAGAACATCTTTCCTCTGCCTATACCATCTCATAGCAGATGAGAGGCAGGGCCTGTTATCTTGCCTTCACAACCTTGGGCCAGCTCACCAGTGCCCATGCCACGAGGGTCAACTCTACTGTGTTGCCTAGGTGAGGTGCAGGGTCCCCTCTTTCTCCAGTGCTGCAGCGGGTGTGGGGCAGGACCAGCTCTCCGGTGTGACAGTCATTGAGGGGCAAGGAAAACTCTGTGTAGCCCTTGGATATTAGCATTGTTCCAGGTGGCAGTCTAGACCAGGGGCATCCACATGACCTTTGGTGGTGACATGGGCCATGGATATTGACACGGACCCCTGCTGCTACATGGCCAAAAACCCAGACATGGTCCTCAGCAGCAAGGTGAGCAAGAATATCACCATGGTCTCAGGTGCTCCATCTGTTCTACTTCTCCTTCTCCCCCATCTCTCTGCCCCACACTCGCACATTGTAGTGACTTGCGCTGTGGACAGGCCATGCCTTGGGTGGTTCTCTAGGTGTCTTTTTCCTGCCTGCTCTCACGGCTGTTGGTGTGGCCTCTGGGTGTCTTCAAGTATTTGTACAACCCAAAGCTTCCACAGGAAATAAGTCTCTGGTTAAGATTAGACACAGCATGGGAAATTGTAATTCAGCACAGACTTGTCCAGACTCATGGTTGGAGGTTCCACAACCAACTAGAGAGATTGGCAGAGAGGCCAGTGATGAGAAGTATACACAGCAGGACGTGTCCAGTCAGTGTGGGTCTCCATTCTGCAGACACTGCTCTTCTCCCGGGGTAGGCACAGCTCTGGGAGTCACAGTGACTCATACAGTGGTCAGTTTCCTTAAAGGAAGAAGGCATAGGTCCACCAGCACTTGTGGTTGTCCCTGGCTCTATTGATGGGCAGCACAATTCACCTTTTTCCAAGGAACAATAACAAGCAACCGCCTTCGCATCTCCTGCTCAGCCTCACTTCATAACCCAGAATTTGCTCATCTTTCATTTCTCCACCACCTATTTTCTGGCTTCTTTCTCTCCCATTGCTCGACCACCTACTTACTTACTTACTTCACGCAGCGCCCAGCTGTGTTGCCTTTGTGTTTCCTGGAATGCCTGGTCAACAGCGTGGGTGGCTGCTGGCAGCATCGCCGGCTTCTGCCCACCTGCCTGGTGCCTTCGTGTCCATTTTGTCACGGAGCAGTATGTCCATGACAATGTGTCCGCTGAGTCATCAGGTGAATCAATATGTGTGCACAGAAAGCCCTCTGTTATACAACAGTTACATACCACAAATTCATACACCAAGGACTGAAATATTTTTAATGTGACTATTTTACATCATTATCCCTTAAGCAATATAGCATAAGAATTATTTGCATAGCATTTACCTTGCGTTGTTTACTATAAGTCATCTATAAAGATTTAGGGTATATAGAGGCATGTATATAAGCTATACGCAACTACTATGGCATTTGTTATTCAAATATTGAACATTCATGAATTTTGGTTCCTGTGAAGGAGCCGAACTCTACGGATTCAGGCATGTGAATGGACAACTGAGCAAGGACTTCCTGGAAACGTTCCTTTCCGGTTTATTGTCTGTAACTCACTCTTCTCCCTGTGTAATCAGGCAGAAAGAAAATGTCAAAGGAGAGAGAAAGGGAGGGAAGAAAGGAAAAATTGGGGTGGTAACATTGACATTGGGTGTTCGAAAGCATGAAGAGCAAGCAAACAGGAACGAGGAGACTACAAAGAGGGGAGGCTCCCAGACTGGAGATGTAGGTAAGCGATGGGAGCTCTTTGTGAAATACCAAGAGCAGAAATAGAATATGACATTAGGAGACAGTCATTCCTCCATGATCTATTCCTGACCGACCGGAATTCACTTGAATTAGGAGGCAGGGTTTGCTAATTGCAAGTGAAAGCAATTAGTCACTGTCCGATGGGGGTGGGAGGGGGTTGTAGGGACAAGCACAGTTTATCTTCACCTGACCTCAGGCTGGACACTTGCTTCCACAGCACAGACGTCCTGCCCAGCCATGATGAACCTTTACGGGGTTTGTCTCTGGAATTCCTGCTTCTCTCAAGATGGTGCTAGACTGGAGGAGGCAGAGCCACCCACTTGCAGCATGGATACTTTCCCACCGGGCACCAGGCTGAGACAAGAGAAAAATTATGCGCTGGCAGATTTCTTGCTCAAAATAGCCCCCTGCAGACTCTGGGCTGCACCCAGGCTTCTCTGTGAGCAAGTGGGGTGTGCTGTGAAGTTTGAGTAGTGGTAGAACAAGATCACAGCTTGAAGCTGACTCATGCTAGAAGCTTTTTTTTTTTTTTTTGACTCAGACTACCTAGCTTGCCAGGACATCTGCTCTCTTCCGATGTAGAGCACAGAGTATCCATCACCCAGAGGAAATTGTGGCCTCGTAATTTCAGGCCTAAACACACCCTTCAAACCATACACTAATTCCATGATAAAGGTGAGGTCACAAGGGTCATCATCACGGTACTCTTGGTGGTTTCAAAACCTGCTCAGCAAGAACCACTAGGAAAATACTTCTGCCTATAAGTGAGCTTTGTGGTGTGAGGCCTTAATAGAAAATGCTTATGAACAAACACCATTTCGTGAGCTCAAAGGGATGCTGAGCTCTAGAGTGAGCCCCCACTGTGAGATATAAGAAGATAGAGCTCTGTAACCTACCTGTGAAGGGCCCATTGCCATTCTGCCTTCAGCCTGGTGTTTTCTTCAAACCCCAGAATACTGCCATTCTCTTGATGGTGGGGTTTCCGACACACATCATTTTTTCCCCCTAAGTAATACCTGGGAGAAATATGAATAGAAGGATAGATACTCCTTGAAGGAAGACAAAGAGATTGGATATATGATGTAATTTGGGGTGATTCTGATGGAAAGGATGTAAAGTTTTGGTTTTAAGGGGTATGATGAAACTAATCAATGGGTATCAACAAGTTCAAGAGGGTAGAAGGAATTCTGTATCACCCACTTCCGTGTCCAGTGCCCAACACAATAGTTCACTTTGGGGACTGGAAATGTAAGGATGTTTCTTGTTCACCAGGCACATTTATTACAGGGCCACATTTCTAGTGGCCCTGTAATTTAACTCAGTTCTGACAAAGTCAGGACCCAGAGTGGGACTCAAAGATCTGACTTTTCAACCACATGGTTGATCCTCTTGCCAATCCGTTCCCATCCTGTGGCTACTAAAGAATTCACTCAGATACCTTTCATTAGATCAAAAATCTTATCAGAAAATTTCCAGGGTATATTGGAAATCTGTTAAACACTCTCATCGCCGGGGAAATTATAATGGTCTTATGTATTCCATGTTAGAAAAAGGCGACAAATCTGTATCGTGAGACTGACAATGTTTCAAAGGCTAATTGCTATTACCCAACAGCCCTAAATGTCTATCATGCTGAACACCCTCTCAGTGACAGAATGTCTTCATATGTTCTAAAGGAACCAGAAAAGCAGATTTTGTTTTATGAAGTTTCCAAATGTTTAAATTTTGGATTAAAAACAAAACTGAAACTAGAGATCTGGCAGATAACAATAGCCTGCAAGTTTCTGACTACTGATTACTGGTAGAAGCAGTAGCTCTGGCTTTTGGGAACTGGGGAATGGCTAAGAGTGAGGATTGACACTGAGCAATGACTTGCCTTAGAGTAACAAATTGCATAAAAATACCCAGATCCTGTAGCATCTATCACTTGGCGCACTGAAAGACAGAGCTTTCTGTGGGCGCCCCTCAAACATCCCACTTCTGTAGGCAGTATCGACAGCTGCCTGCAGACATCAGCTGTTTGGCGTCCGCAGGATTTCCCAAGTGTATGGAAGGCTTCAGTGGGAGAAAGGAAAACATTTTGACATTAGGCTGAGCTTCTCTGTTTTCTAATATAGTATGCATGCCATTCCCTCTGGGAATCAATGCTCATAAATTCATTAAGTCCTGGAGACTGTAATATTTGCCAGAATACAAAAAAAAAACCAACAATCGTCTGAACATAAATTGTAACGTAGAAAAACTTTTGTAATTTAATTTTCCAGTGAATATAAAGAGGATATACGTGACTGTGGCTTCAATGCACTAATAATGGGATGCAAATGAGGTAGGGACATATTCATACTCAAGAGGTGGGTTGAGGGAGGGAGTAGGCAACTACTCGCTGGCTGGGAAAAAAAAGAGCACAGTTGTCCATTCTGGATCTCGGGTAAATCCAATACAGGAAAATAGAACCAAGTGCCTTGGCTATTAATTACTGATTTATTATTGAAGTAAGGATTTAATAGCTGGTTAATTTAATAGTAAGAGACTGTGTGTGTGTGTGTGTGTGTGTGTGCAGGCTGTGATGGGAGGAAACAGCAAGCCACTTTTCCAGGCAGCTGAGTGAACTAGGCTCAGTTGGCTTAGCTTGCTCAGCCTGTATTCACATGGGCAGCACAGATGACTCATTGGTATCGAGGAATTGTTTGATCTGTCAAAGAACTTTTTCTGAGTATCTGAACTGGGAGAATACAGATAACCTGTATTTTGATTCCGTGCGGGATAATCTTTTTCTTCTTTTCAGTTAACCTTTGAGTTTGTCCCAAGGGGAACACAGCACTGAATGGTCCTTTGGGAAACTGTGCTACACAAGTCTCAGGAAATAAACGATTTGCTAGTCTCAGGAAACTACAGAAAGTTACAAGATTTGCAAGACCTGTCTCCTGAGGTTGTGTAAGAAGTAACAATACTAGGGGTCACTTGAGAGTTATGCCAGGATCCCCGTGGAGTGTAGCTTCCTTAAATTGTCTGTGTCTTATTTGTGCTAAGCTAACATTTGTTTACATTTTCCCAGGGTACCAGGGAAGTCACACAATACCACTTTATGATTCCTCAAAAAATAGGAGAAGGGAGAAAGAGAGAGAGACAGAGCGACAGAGAGAGACAGAGAGACAGAGAGAGAGACACAGAAAGAAAGAGAGAGAGGAAGGAGAAGAATTGCTACCCTTTTTTTTTGTTCAACTCCATGACTGCTGATTTTAAGCTCACTGATATGGGGTTCTGAGGGAAATCCATTCTACACTGAAATACTTGAATTAAAAAAAAAATCTTTGGTCACTCTGTCATTAGAAAACCTAAGCTTTCTGGTTTTATTGGTTTTCTTTCTCTCTCTCTCTCTCTCTCTCTCTCTCTCTCTCTCTCTCTCTCTCTCTCTCTTTCTTTCTTTCTTTTGAGAGAGGGTTTCTCTGTAGCTTTGAAACCTGTCCCGAACTAGCTCTTGTAGACCAGGCTGGCCTCAAACTCACAGAGATCCTCCTGTTTCTGTCTCCTGAGTGCTGGGATTAAAAGCTTGCATTACCATTGCCCGGCTTCTGGTTTTATTGTTAACAGTTATTCAGAAAATAGAAAACATTCAAGGTCTTTCTGTCATGGGATCTTCCTTTCCCTCCTCCTGAACTTTTTCAGCCATAAACAGTTATGTTTTTTTCAGCTTTGGATTTTGCCAGTGTGAGGGTGGGCTCCATCCTGCATGACATCTAAACCCTCTCTCAAAAAAAAAAAAAAAGAAGGAAAGAAAGAATTTCACAGGACATGAGGACTGTTGTTATGGAAAGAATCTGGGCTGTTTCTTGCTTTTCTTAATGCTTCAGTCCCCATTTATTCCAGGAGAGCCAAATGCTTTCTGTGCAGAGAAACAGTTCAACGTAGTTAACAGATCTGATAAGGACCTACCTGAAGGATACACACAGAAGATGGCCAATAAGCTGCAGGAGCTGGGTCCGACCTGGGTTCAGTTATTGCTTCTGTTTTTATTAACGTCTGTGTATCCTTACATTGGATTACTTCTGATCTCTGAAGTCTTGGATTTCAACACAGAACTGGAAATGAGACTCACGACTGCAGCGAGAATTGAAAGAGAAATGTCTGATAGCAGCTCAGAGTAAGGCCAACTACCTAGTAAGCACTCCATCAGCACTGATTGCTGATGCTGGATATACTGTGCTTTTTCGAGGTGTCTACACTTTCAAAGGGAACTGCATCCATCCGAGAGGGCAAGACTAACCCAGCAGAATAGTTAACCCTTTGTGAACTTGTGGGTACTGGACATTATCAGGAGGTTTTGAAATTTTAGGGCTCATTGGAGCATCTAAATGTGCTTCTTCCTTGTACCCCAGTCAGTCATTTGGCCATACAAGAAGTCAGGCCAATTCCAAGGCAGTATACATTTAGGAGACAGGCCAGATTTGACCACGTTAGTTTATGTTAAGCAACCCAAGAGGCAGTGCCGATGCACCAGCAGAGACTTTGGCTGGGTGTTTCCAGAAAGCAGAAAGCATCCAGGGTCTTCAGGCCATGGGATCTTCCTTCCCCACCTCCAGGACTTTTCCAGCAATAAGCAGTTCTATTTTTCAGCTTTGGTTTTTGCCTGACATTTGAAAGATGAGCTAGTAACGATACTAAATTAATAACAGTTATAGAGTATATTTGAGATCATAAAAAGATCAGTAATGTCATCATGTCAAACAAAGTTTCTGATGGGTTTTTTTTAAATTATGCATGTCTTTTATTTTTTTTCCCAACATTGATCCGGAGCTTTCAGAGGGACATTAATCTACCTGACCACATCAGAATCCTTAATTATTCACATCCAGCAATATATCTAATTCTACAGAAATTCCCCATGGACTTGCTATTGTTGAACCATAATTTGGCAGCTCAGCTCAGATCTGCTCCCTCCACTGTACCCAGCACGACCCTACGAACCCCTCAAGAGACTTGCCACTGTTGCCACCACATTTCCTCTAGTTTGACATATAGACACCCAGGCTCATAACTCAGCGAAGGGAGATTCCTCCCAGGGTGACGAGTGAGTAGATTTGTAGGTGACAGGTATGCAGGAGGCTGCCGCGCAGAAAGGGAAAGAAGGAGATGATGAAAATCTAGTGAACTTGGGGCTGTGAGACTTCAATCATTTGATGACCTTGGAGTTAGGGCCTTTGAACTTGACCAGAGCCTGTACTGGGAAAGTAGACTTGATAAGTAATTGTATTATATGTTCCAGGTAGCCAATTAAAGCATCAGAGAATCCATGTTAGGATAGCGGAGCTAGAAAATTACATTACAAAGAAAAGGTCAGTGCTGTTAATGATGGTTTTGATCCTGGAGACTGAGTACTTGGTGATTGTTTAAGCCTTTCTGGGGTAGGAATGGCAAATACCTTCCATGTTCTCAGAAGGGCTAAAGCTCACAGGGCTTTATTACACAGAAGGTTACCATGGAGAAACCTCTAAGTGGGTTGCTTAAATAAAGCCTTTACTGGGCAACTCTTTGGTGTTTGCAAATGGGTAAGGAGGAAGTACTGTCCAAAATGACCAAGGGACTAGATATTCCTGCTCTGTGTGCAGGGGGGATCAAGCTTGGTTAGACAGGACTCATCCGTGGCCACTGAAGTCAATGAACTTGCATCTCTGGGAACTAACAGGCTGTATATCTGTCCCATATCACAAAACATCTCCAGGAAGGCAGGCTTCCAGACTACAATTCTTAGGCTTCCCATAAGGCCAGGCACTGCTCAGGAGTCAGGGAAAGTTTCAGTTCAGATATTGCTTCTTCAGATGGATTCCCTGAAGCCAGAATAAGGTTTGGCAACCAATCCTGCCTGCTTTGCTACCTGATTGGAAACAATCTGCTAATTGCTTCTAATTACTGCATTGCAATATGCCTTCTTCATTGGGTGCCGGGAAAGGTGTGCACCTGGGCCTTTAGTGCATCCTTTGCCATCTCTGCAGCCCACTGGAAAGGGAAGCTTCAAGTAGCTGCTCAGTAAAATCTATGGGGAGAGAAAGGGTAAAATGAAAGAATGAATATTGTCATATCTCTGGGCACTGAGATAAACAGCCAGAGTCGCAGTGCAAGAGAGCAGAATTATTTCTGATGTCTCAGATGACTCTGTATGTGTGGACATGTAGGGAAACTAATTTGGACAAATTTGTGACAAAGGTTTCTTTCTCCCATGAGCTTGACAGTCAGTCTCTAGTCAGGTATTCTTCTGTCCCCAGAGAATCAGATAGATAGGTCTATCTGTCTGTCTGTGTAACCTAGGTATCAACATAGACATTGGGTGTCTTTCTTTCCTCAGGAACTTTCTACTTCATTTTTCTCAGACAGAGTACCTACTGGAAAATAGGGCTCACCAATTAGGCTAGACAGACTGGCCAGGGAACTCCAAGGCTCTCTATGCCTCTGCCTCCCCACACTAATAGTATTAACATGTGTGCCATGCCCAACTTTTCATATGGATGCCAGGAATTGAACTCTGATGGTCATACTTTCTTCAGGCTCTCACGGTAAGCACTTTACTAACTGACCTAGCACCCCTGATATCCCTCCTCAAATCTGCTTGCTTTCCATGTCCCAAGGCCTGCTGTGAATTTATAGAGACCACACTGGCCCTGGAGACAGATAGACTCTGTGCAAATAAAGGGCTACCTGCTGGCAGCCAGATGAGCTTGAATTGGTCATTAAGCCCCCACGGCTTCCTTTACCTTATCTGTACAGTGAGAGTCTATTCCCAGTAGTTAGCAGGAGGAAATCAGTGGGGCTTTTAGCGATGTGGAAAAGTGGGTGTGACTGCAGCAAGCTCAGTAGACACAATGCTACCAACAAACACTGTTGGGACTGCTGCACCAGTCACTTCAGGCACAGGGTTGCTCTCTTCCAGGGAGGAGCAGCTTCTGCTAAGGGACAGCAAGTAGAGAGTAGGCTAGGGAGGCTCAATGCCTTTGGTGGGTTAGACAGACATTTTCGTAGCTCTCTGTCTTGAGCCAAGACTGAATCTAGGAGAGAGTACTGTCACCTCAGAGCCTTGCTACCCTTCTATTTTCAGCACCCTTGTATATTGCTGTCTACTGACTTTTCAGGAACACTCTGCTTCAGAACCTCTTCCAGGTCTCTGGTTCCTAATAAGTGCTCCATCTTTCTATCACTTAGGAGCAGAGGGAAGCTCACCTATGAGACGGTGATTCAAGTACCTCTGTGAGCTACTATTGGTAGCTTGTGATTTGCCAGAGAAGAACTCATCCAGGTACCACTAAATGAGACCCTGACTGTCATGATGCTCATGACTATCAACACTAAACTATAGGGGATTACAGTGTACTAAGCAGAGAACTTAGGTCCAGAAAGAGGAGTCTACCTCTGATAGTTTTGATTGTCGGTTTGATTGGGTAAAGGAACTCATTACGACATTAGTAATGTGTACTTTGGGTGTACCTGAGTTTATTTCCAAGGAGAATCAACAGAGGAAATGAGACCTGTCATGAATGTAGGCTGCATCATCCTATAAGTTGGGCTCCTAAACTGGATATAAAGTTAAAAAAAAAAGAGCAAGCCAGCTGATCACCGGCATTCTTTTCTTTCTGCTGCTTGAGTTGCCTAGATGTATGAAAGTAACGGCTGCACCTTCTCACTGTCGCAGAAAACCTGTGTCCAGGAACACTGCCCTTATGCCTTCTGATCCCTCATGAACTGAATTGCCCCAAACTGTTAGCTGAAATAAAACTTTCTCCTTTAAACTGCTTTGTCAAATATTCATTCACTGTGGCAGGAAGGTAACAATACCCTACCTGTTTATCAGTTCCTGCCTTTCATGATATCTCGGCGCTCCACCTGACTTTGTATCTCCCATCTATTGCATCATATTCAAATGTTCTGTCCCCTTGGGCAAAGCATGACTTACCACAGAATGCAACTTTGTCTCTCTGGATTATAGATGGGCTATATTTCCCAGCAACCCTTGCAGCTTGGAGGTGTGACCATGGGGTGGAAAGCCAAGGTCTAGTCATTTAGCTATAGGCTTATGAGTGGATCTCTGCATTACCTAGCAGGCCTGACTGGAAAATTCCTACATATAATCTCCCTGGCTTCATGCTCTCCTTTTGCCTGAATGTGATACCCGGCAATGCCTCAGAGCCATGTATGAAAGAAGGCAGAGCCTTGCTGCTAATTGGATTTGGTGTGTGGGAGAGGGTTAAACCTGTCCCTTACTCAGGCATGAAATTTGGTGTTCTGTTTGTTGCAACCATTTATATGCCATGGTGGGACTTCCAGGGGGGTTTCTTTTGCCATTATACTCCCGTTCTCCCAAAAATAGTATTACATGCTATTATTTTGTTTCTCAGTTGGTATAGAAATGACTGCAATTGAGACTGGATTATGCTCATCTTTTATTCTGTTTTTCAGAGAAATGGAAACATTTCCCTTAGTCCCGCATAGTGTGCCACCTGGGTCTCCTAACTAAGCAACCTTTAGTCACAGCAAACCTCTAATCCCTACTTTTGTTTGTTTGTTTGTTTCAGGGCCTCCCTACACTGCCCAGCCTTGCTTAGAACTCATGACACTCTTCTTCCCTCTCTCCCTTGAGTGCTGAGATCACAGATACTAATCTCCATGCTTGCTCTATCTGCTAGGATTCTCCTACGTGTGTACTGCCACTTATGTTGAGAGATGCTGGAATGATTACGAGTCCAACAGGAAGCCCTTTGCTCTGCTCTCTGGCCATTCTCCTGAAGCTCCTTGCCTCACATGGAGCACTCTTGACTTCTCTAAGCCAGGACTAGCAGATGTTAACTGTGTCCACTGTAACCCATTGAGCCACAGTTCTCAGCTCTATGACTCTCTTTGCTTGAGAACAGTCTGTGACCTGGGAAAATAACAGAGTTAATGGCAGGAAGCAGTGGCCATTCTTCCAGGAAGTGGATTTGGACAACATATTTGATGGTATCCGGTCTCTGTGAGTTTGGGCTCAATTGCCTACTGTGGTCCTGACCCATTAATGGACTCTTTCGACCTCAATCCTCTCTGCCCAACTCAGATCATCTTTATCCATGTGTTACTGAGTACATTACATAGTCCATCTCATTTCCACCCTTCTGCCTTGGGAGCCTGTCAATCTGGAGAACCGGTGTGCTTATCACATACTCCCATCACAGCTGCCGCTCAACAGGCCTTTCCCATACTCAGTACCTTCTCCTGCCTACCATATCTCACTGAGTTAGCAGCCTGAAATGATCCAGCATCTTGATTTTAGTCTTCTTTTGGGAGGGGTTCACGCTTTCTCTCCTCAGGGAGCCCACATCACTGGTCCTGGTGGAAGAAGGGCAGAGCCTGTGAACACCTTGATTATAGGTATTCAGAACCACACAATGCCAGCTCAGGAGAAAGGTAATGAACGGTCTTTGCATCTGAATGCTGCGGCACAGTTTAGCAGCACTGGTGCCTTCTCTTATTAGCTTCCTTTGATTTGCACAAGAAGCACCCCGCTCTGTTGTGACTTGCCGCCTCTGCGAAGTGAGGATGAGGAAGTCAAAAGAGTGGTGATTTTCCAGTGTAGCTTGCTAAGTGTCTGGAGGCTGGTACCCTGCAGGACATGCCCACTCCCAGGGCTCCTCTCTTCCACCCTCACAAGGCAGAGGGCTCCCGTTGCACACCCAGGCAGTTCTGGGGAGTCTGAATAAGACTCTGCAAAAGTGTTCTTATTACACTCATGTTGCAGATGAAAGAGTTTTCTTCAGGGAGTCATTTGCTCAAAGACAGTCAGGAAGTGACAGAATTAAGACTTAAACTCGGGGTCAAGCTTCTGTGAAGGAAAGAATTTCAGTGAAACTCTACTTATTCCACCAAAGCTCTGTCTGCCTGTTGTTTTCTTAATAGTAATTTCTCTCTCTCTCTCTCTCTCTCTCTCTCTCTCTCTCTCTCTCTCTCTCTCTCTCTCTCTTCTCTCTCTCTCTCTCTCTCTCTCTCTCTCTCTCTCTCTCTCTCTCTCTCTCTCTCCCACATACACATACCACATAGAAGAATGGTAGACACAAAGACAAAATGAAGTTTGCAACCTTGTCATTCAATCCTCCAGCTGGTTTGTTGAGTGAGAGCAGTCATGCAAAGGTTTTTGGTTTGCTTCTCTGTCTCTAAGTAGAAAACTGTTTAGAATTATGGTAAATCCTTCAGTATCCAAAAGACAATATTAAATTACAGGAAAGATCCTAGTTACTTGGAGGGCACGTTGTTCATAGTCACTACATATGGATGAATCCTGGAGATGGGAGGGGCCCTCAGCCTCTCTCTCCAGTGTATAGGTCATGAAGAAAGGCTTGGATTTCTTGAGAAGGAGGAGGATAAACCACAGTCTCATAGTCTGAAAGCCTAGAAAGCTGAAGGTTCAGAGCAGGGTAGCTCTGTCCTCTTACAGATTTAGATGAAGACCAGGTTAACACAGACTGAATTCCAGGAGAGTTACAGAGCTGCCTCCTGCTGTCCTGAGGCAGAGGCCCAGCCAGGAGCCCCCTGTGAAGACTAACCTCATCGAAAGTGCCCTCTAGGCTCACTGCTTATTCTCCACCAGCGTGGGCTAGGTGCTCTGATGGAGGAACATCATTGGTTAAGTAATAAAGAAACTACCTTGGCCCATTTTATTGGTCAGAACATAGGTGGGTGGAGTAAACAGAACAGAATGCTGGGAGGAAGAGGAAGTGAGCTCAGACTAGACAGCTCTGCTCTCTGGAGCAGAGGCCATGCTCCCCTGTCCCTGGCAGACACAAACAATGAAGCAAGCCGCCAGGTCAGACATGCTGAATCTTTCCCTGTAAGACTGGTGCTACACAGTTTATTAGAAATGGGTTGATTAGGATATCAGAATTAGCTAGTAAGGGCTAGAGCTAATGGGCCAAGCAGTGTTTAAATGAATTTGTGTGTTGTTATTTTGGGGCATAAGCTAGCGAGGCGGCCAGGAGCTGGGGTGGCAGGAACACAGCCCCGCCGCTCATATTACTACAGTGCTCAAAGGTGTCAAAGGTTTTTAATCTACCTTCTTTTCCAATACACTATGCTTTATAGGTTATACATACATTGACCCCCCTCAGCCCAGATTGCCAACATTTCTAAGAATGAGGTAATTAGCATTAGAGACAAGCTTACCTGCGGGACCCTCAATAAAGGTGGTCTAGCCCCATCCTGTTAGGGCTTCATTCTGACAAGTTGTTTTTGGGTGGAATAGCATTGTAAGGGACAGGGTCAGGATACATCTATAGACACTGTCGTCTCCATCTTCTACTCAAATGGGGGTGTGGTGGTTTGAATGAAAATAGCTCCCATAGGATCACCAGGAGTGACACTATTGGGAGGTGTGGCTTTGCTGGAGTGGGTGTGGCCCTGATGAATAAACTGTGTCACTGGAGGTTGGACTTTGAGGTCAAAGATGCTCAAGCCAGACTCAGAGTCTCTCTCTTCCTGCAGCCTTTGGATCCAGAAATAGAACTCTCAGCTACTTTTCTAGAACCATGTCTGTCTGCTTGCCACCATGCTTCCTACCATGATGACAAGGGACTTAACCTCTGAACTGTAAACCAGCCCGGATTAAATGTTTTCTTTTGTAAGATGCCATGTTCCTGGTGGTCTCTTCACAGACTAAGCTTTGCGTGGTATGTGATGACTTCTATTTTATCTCTCATCTATTTGGTTTCTTCCTACTTGTTGCTTCCCAGAGGAGTATCTTATGGTTAACCATCCTGAGCAGTGGGGTATTAATCATAGAACCATATGACACTTGGGCTTCGTAAAGGCTGCAACATACTTTGGCTTAGCCTTGAGACTTCAAGCCAAAGAGGCTTGTCTGCCTGATTTAACGTTGTAATCTGGGTGTCTCGTATGGCTCCTGGGAAGCAGCAGATTTTCCAGGCATGTTTGAGGAATGATGGGATCCCTAAATAAATGCCTAGAATTTCCCTCAGAATCTTCCCATCAACCAAGCATGGACCAGGAAAGGCACTGGTTACTTTCCTCATCTCTGTGACTGAGTACCTGATGGATCAGCTTTATCTGGGCTCGTAGTTGGGAAGGAAACCTTTCATCACATTTCGTGGCTAAAGTGGCTCGGTGGCAGTAGAGCATGCAGTAGCCTATTGTTACATCTCTGCCGATGAAGGAAGGCAGGGTGGTGAAGAAGAGGCAGCATCGGTCTCTCACACTCAATCTCTACCCCTTCGGTCCCAGTTCTACCCATGTCCAAAAGACCCCACTGCTAGCTGGGGATGAAATCGTTCAAAAACAAAGCTGTGGGGGGGGCATTTTGTATTCAAACCTTAAAGGCGACCTTGTATTAGAAGTAACAATATTCTCCAGTTGACCCTCGAGTTCACTCATCTGTTCAGGCTTCATGCTCTGTCTACCTCACAAAGAATGTTAGGAGATTAAAATACGCACTGCCTATAAAACGTGAAAGGAGAGGGTATTATCTGTGTCACATGAACGTTTACTGATAGTGTTTCTCTCAGCCCACTCCTTAAGATCAATGACTGTTGAATACCAATTAACTTTTGTTGAGCTTGTGTGACGGGGCAGGCATCTAAATGCTGTACTAAATGCTTTATGTGCAGCCTCAGTGGCCATGGGAGCCGGGTTCTAGGAGATTTTCCAATTTTACACAGGAAGCAGTTGAAGCCTAAAGAGGTCATATCGCTTGCCCATGTTCAAATAGTTGGGAGTAGAGACATTTGAATTTGAGTCCAGATCCCCTGGTCTCAGAGGCTCTGAGACCCTGCAGGGGTGACAACAGGTTTACCTTGCTGCCACCTCCCACCAGTCCTTATATTGAGAGAGCTTTCCCTGTTCAGAGGCACAGTGACCTAGATTGCCTTTTAAGTACTTTCCCTGGCTCTGCTCTGTTCAAAGCAAGATTTATTGATGGAGCAAATCAATTAAGCAATCGTTGTTTATTGAGCTTCTCTTGGATTATTCAATATTTATTGAG
Organism: Microtus pennsylvanicus; assembly: GCF_037038515.1. Classification (NCBI taxonomy): domain Eukaryota; kingdom Metazoa; phylum Chordata; class Mammalia; order Rodentia; family Cricetidae; genus Microtus; species Microtus pennsylvanicus. The sequence goes on from NC_134593.1 coordinate 30,956,322, forward strand.
CAGTTTCATGTAGCCAGCACTTGTGCAATGAGCCGTGGAGGATACAAGGCAAGTATGAGATTCAGTCCTCATCTTCAGGGAGCTTGAAATCTACTTGCAGATTGGAGTGGGAAGAAGCTGACAATATTAAACCACATAAAGAAATAAGGACTTGAATCTTGCATTGATTAGCACCAACAAGCTATTATATTGGAAGGCAGAAAGGGGACAGAGTTTCTTGACTACTCAATATAGATTAAGATCCATAAAGATGATAGGACCTAATTATACCTTCCAAAGCAATAGGGGAAGGCTGGGAAAAGGTGGTGAAGAAAGTGTTCTAGCCAAGGAAGGATAGCAAAAGGCAAAAGCGGGAAGGGTGGGAGGAGTCTCAGAAGTTAGTGCACTGAAGCAGCCAGAATGGTGTGAGCTTCATACTTCTGGAAAATATTCCAATGCAAGAAGCCAAGTTTGCTTATCAGTTGATACCATCGTATCCAACACAGAGAAAGCATTTATTATATGACTGTTGAATTGAGTTTATGTGGGAATAAATAAGATAGTTCTTGACGTACAAGGTAGTTACCATCTAGGAGAATGAAACACACACACACTTAAATCCTGGACAGCACTGTGTGGAGATCTTCATTCCTTTGCCCTTTGTTTGGGTCTGGATTGGTTTTCTACACACACACACTCTCTCTCTCTCTTTCTCTCTCTCTCTCTCACACACACTTGTACAATCATACATGTATCTAATCACATACAAAACCCACTATTCTAAGCACTGCTGACACCACAATAAACAATTTTATTTCTGTCAGTATGATAAAGTAAATAAGTGTCAATTGTTACAGCATACCTGAATGTGCTGAGGGAGTTTGCTATATTTTAAATACACACATGAAGAAAGTGAGAGAAGGCGCTAGAAATAAATACAGAATGCTAGAATGTCCTGTGACCCCCAGGGAGGTATAGCGGGAGGACAATCAGGCAAAAATCCAGTCCAAATTCCCTAATTTTCTCAAAATGATAAAGTTTTGCATTGTGCCAAAGAAACTCTGGCTTCTTCATGTACTGTAGCTAAACTGTTATTCACATGCCTACTACTCTGGTAGGACAGCTCTTCTCTGCTCTAGCTGACACACTGTGTCTACAAACTCCACGAAGTAACCCTCAGCAGCCATTTCTCCTGATTCTGCGTTGTGTTTCTTTATCTGAGCTATGTTTCTAAAACATATTCCACAGATGTCCATCATGTTTTCTCTGATATGAAACAATCGAAAACTATGAGAATATATTTGCCGCACAGATGGGCAAGAATTAGTATTCAGAATATATAAAGAATGTGGATGAGACATTTAAGGTAAGAGAAAATTAGTATCGTAAGAATTATGATTAAGATTCCTAATCATAGTAATCATCAGGGAAATGGGGATGAAAGAGTGCAGTAGGAGACGGGAAAATCAGGGACATAAAGGGTGCTCAGGGAGGAGAATCAACAAAATGAGATATGTATTGAAACCTCATATGGAAAGATATTGCCCTCTGAGCTACTTAAAAGTACATTTTAAGAAGAAATGCAAAAGGGAACCATTAACTCATTTGCGTGTTAAAATGAAAAAAGGAAGTTTTGAGGTTCCACCATTCCTGATCTTAGCAAGACAATGAGAGATTTAGTGTCTTTCCTGAGAGTGTAAATGGATGCAGGAACCTGGAAAAGCATTTAGTTTGTGGCAAAGCTCAAGATCTGAATATCTGATCAACCAATCATTTTGAGGAGAAAACATGCTTGCGCATCTGCAGGCGTGTTTACAACAGAAATATTTGTCATCACAAAGATTTAAGGGATAAAATAATCTACCAATAGAAGAAGACATAAATAAAGCCTGGCACTGACATATAAGTGGAAATGAATTAGCCAGTGCTCCGTCTGTCAACATCAATGGCCATTGTAATATACGTTTGAGTGATAAAAATATACATAAAGCATGATTCAATTTAAAAGACAGTCATGGATACACAAAACCAAACAATATATACTCTAAAAGTAAATGTTATGTATGTCTTCTCTTATGATTCTGTAAAAATCCCTGGGCAATCAGTGTTGAGCCAGGCAGGTCTGCGCACATAAATCTACCTAATTCCCGTTGCGCCAAGATCAAAGCAACTACAGAGAGGAACTTTAAGATCTTTATTGCCATAAATGAGAGATATAAATACCTTGCTCAAGAATGTGCAGAAGATTGAAGTGAGAACTGAACCAAGGCTCACTCCCTGTCCAAGACCACAGTTCAGGGAACTTCTCCACAGCTGGTGTGTCCCACCATGAGATAAATCAGGCCTCATTGGTTGCTTCTCTTCTGACAGGTAGTTTCTTTGCATATCAGCAACTGTCTTCTTTTTTTAAATCTGTGACTTTTTAAAGTAAGATTTTTAGGTTATTAAAAATTATGATTGCATCAGTTATACCTTCCCTTTCTTCCCACCAAATGCTTCCACGTACATCTCATTGGTTCCTCTCCTTCAAATTAGCTGTCTCTTTTCTTTAATTGCTGCATATATATGCATATAGCAACGTGTTTTATATATTATATGTGTGTGTGTAGATATGTACACTGATGTGGGATTTGTATGCTGTGATTACCATTAATGAATAAAGGAAGCTGGCTTGAGTTTATAGCAGGGCAGAACAGAGGTAGATGGGGAAAACTAAGCTGAATGCTGGGAGAAGGAAGGCAGAGTCTAGGAGAAGCCATGTAGCCCTGCTAGAGACAGACACTGCATGGAACTTTACCCAGTAAACCACAACCACATAGTGATACACAGATTAATGGAAATAGGTTAATTTAAGATATGAGTTAGCCAGAAATACACTTAAGCTATTGACCAAACAGTATTGCAAATAATATGGGTTCTGTGTGGTTACTTTAGGACTGAGCCACTGGGAACAAGCAATTGGCCTTTTAGTACACAGCACACTACTATAAATGTAAATATATAAATATAGCCTACTGTGTCTATATATAATGCTACTTGTATGTGCATGTTTTCAAGGCTGACCATTTGGTATTGGATAACCAATTGATGAGCTCTGCTGGGGACGTCTGTATCTCCCCTGCTCTCAGCATATTTTAGTTGCTAGTAGCTCTATGTTTAACTTGGGATTTTGTACGTTTTTCCCTTTCCAGTTTAGCATGTCCATTGGTGTCATCCTTGATCAGGTCATATTGGTGAGCCTGCATGACTGTGACTTCTGATATTTCTATGAGACAGAATCTTATGGCACACTCTCTGCTCCTCTAGATCTTACATTCTACCCCCATTCTCACTTCTGCAGCGATTCTTGAGGCTTAGGAATCTCTGTTGGGTTGTAGATGTACACTTTGGAACTAGGATCCATAATTCTATATTTTGATTGATTTTGGTTTGTACTGGTCTCCCTTTGCTGCAAAAAGAAGTTATCTTGATGAGGGGTAAGGACTGTTTATTTCTTGATATAAGGACAAATATTTATATTGTATAATGAAAGGTAGCATTGTTGGTTTTTCTCCAAGATCTGTGACTTCACTAGCCCTAGTTGGCTAGGCTTCCAGTATGATGCATGACGTCCTCCTTCTTGTTGAGTGAGTGACAAGTCCAATTAGAGAGCTGGTTACTGCTATCACATGTGTTCAACTGCTGTACTTTTAGGGTTATTAGGTCATGTCAGTCATTGTTATGGTTCATAGGCATCTTTATGTTTGGAGAATTTCTTGAAAAATCCTAACAACTCAAAAGATGGCTTCTCATGACTTGAGCTAGATTTCTGTTAGATTGTCTATGGTTCTAGGGGAGGGAGGCATTGCCAGACCAGAAGGGAAATTTTCTGTAAGATATTTGTGTGTATTTATACACCGACCTACATGTTTTATAGAAATTATTATACTGATAATAATAGTATGATTCCTTATGAATTTTTCAAACAGTCTTACTATCATTTTATCTTCCTCCCTTCTCTATTTTCCTCCCACTTCATATTTAAGAGTCCCTGTTTTTCATTTTTCCTCTTCCCAGCTTTTCCCTTTCTATTGTTCCTCCTCCCACTTCTCCACAGTGGTTTTTTTTTAATACCTTCCTGCTTTCCGCAGTTATTCTAGTATATATACTCATATTTGAAGATTTTGAGCTAGGAATCTCAGATGGGAGACAATGTGCAATATTTGCCTTTTTGCATCTGGGTTTCCTCATTCAATAGGATCTTTTCTAGCTCTATTCATTTACCTGTGAAGTTCATGATTTCATTTTCATTTGCAACTGAATAGTATTCTAATATATATATATATATATATGTGTGTGTGTGTGTGTGTGTGTGTGTGTGTGTTTTCATTATTGTTCACCAGCTGATGGACATATAGGTTATTTTTCCTTCCTAGCTATTGTGAATAGGGCCACGGTAGCCATGGCTGAACAAGTACCTGTGGAGTAGGATATTGAGTCCTTTGGGTATATACCAAGGAGTAGTAGTGTACTGAGTCATATGGTTGATGGTTCCCTTGTCCCCACATCCTTTCTAGCATTTGGTTGTTTTGTTGATCACTGCCATCCTCAGTGGGTTAAGATAAAATCTCAAAGACTCTATTTACATTTAGCTAGTCTCTAGGGACAAAGAACAGTTTTGAGATATTTCTCAGCCTCCTTTATCTTGAGAGCTTTCTGTTCAGATTACAATCCCCCCCCCCCCACACACACTTTTTAAACACATTGTTTCTTTTTTCTTTTCCATTTTATGAGATTTTTAAAAACGTATTCTGGATATTAATCCTCTGTCAGCTGTATAACAGGCAAATATTCGCTCCAGTTCTACGGGCTTTCTCTTTATTCGACTGATTATTTCATTAGCTGTGTAGAAGCTTATAGTTTTAGGAAGCTTTTGTCAGTTCTTGGCCTTAAGTCTTGGGCAAATGGAGTCCTTTCTGCACTATCATGCAGGGCACTGCCTATGTTTTCATCTAGCAGCTTCGGGCTTCAAATTTAAAAGGTCTTTGATCTGTTTAGAGTTATCTTTTATGCAAGGTGATAAATACAGGTCTAATTTTATTTTTTTTCTGCATGTGGATAGCCAGTTTTCCCAGGACCATTTATTGGAGTTTGCTATATTTTCCTCAGCTTATGTGTTTGGCTTCTTGATTGAGTATTAAATGACTGAATTTGTGTACTCACCTATAGGACTTAGATTTTGTTCTATTTGTCTACTTTTGTGCCAGTGTCATATTGTTTTTATTACTATTGTAGTAAGTATTTTGTTACTTAAAATAATAAGATTACTGTATATCTTAAGATCTGGAACTGTAATCCCTCCAGCATTATCCTTTATACTTGGGATTGTTTTGACTCTGCAGGATCTTTAGGAGCTCCATATGAACTTTAGGATAGTTTTATTTTTTATATTTTTGTGAAGAATGAAATGGGGGATTTTGTTGGGATGATCTCATTCTGTAAATAGTGCTTAGTAAAATGGTCATTTTCACAATACCAATTCCACTAATCAATCCATGAGCATGGGATGTCTTTTAATCTGATAATGTCTTTATCTCTTTCTTTAGTGCTTCAAAGTTTTCTTTGTAAAGATCCCTTGTTGTGTCTATTACTAGATGTTTTGTATCCTTTATTCTATTGTAAATGGAAATATATCCACAATCTCCTTCATTGTATGCTTATTGTTGGTGTATATAAAAGCTATTGATTTGTGCATGTTGGTTATTTATCATGCCATGCTGCTGAAATTGTATATATTTTTAGTTTTCTAGGATCTTTTACACACAATATCATGTCATCACATATAGGGATAGTTTTATTTCTTCTTTTCCTATTTTCCTCTCCTTGCCTTCTTGTTCCAGCCAGTGCATTGAGCACAACATTGAAAAGGGGAAAGTGGACAGCCCTGTCTCATTCCTGATTTCAGTGGGATTGCTTCAGTTTTTTTTTTATTTAGGAAGATGATATATATATACACACACACATATAACATATATGTATACACATATATAAAGAATATCTATATATAAGGATATATATGTATATATATATATCCTTTTTATTATGAACTATATTCTCTCTAGTTCTACTTGGTTTAGGACTCATGAAGATATGTTTGATTTTTGTCAAGTGCTTTTTTTCTGCACTGTCCTAGTTAGAGTATCTATTGCTATGATAAAATACCATGACCAAAAGCAAGTTGGGGAAGAAAAGGAGTATTTGGTCTATGCTTGTTTTCATACCCTGGTGTAGGAGGTCCTTCTGTTTATGTGTTGCTTTCATTGGGTAATGAATAAAGAAACTGCCTTGGCCTTTTGATAGGGCAGAACTTAGGTAGGCAGGGAAAACAGAACGAATGCTGGAAGGAAGAAAGCAGAGTCAGGGAGAGCCACCATGGAGCTGCCAGAGTCAGACCTGCTGAATCATTCCTGGTAAGCCACTGTCACATGGAGAAATACAGATTAATAGAAATAGCTTAAATCAAGATGTGAGAATTAGCCAATAAGAGGCTAGAGCAAATGGGCCAATCGGTGTTTTAATTAATACAACTTTGGTATGATTATTTTAAGGCTAAGCAAGCCAGGTGGCCAGGACAAACAAGCAGCCTCTCCCTGCAACAATACCCATAGCCCACTCCTAAAGGAAGTCAGGATAGGAACCCAGACAAGAGAACCTGAAAGCAGGAGCTGATGTAGAGGCAAATGAGGGGTGCTGTTTGCTGCCTTGCTCATCAGGATTTGCTCAGCCTGTATTCTTATAGAACCCAGGACCACCAACCCTAGCAAAGCACCACCCACAATGGGCTGTGCCCTTCTCTATCAATCATTAATTTAGAAAATTCCCTACAGCCGAATATTTTGGTGGCATTTTCTCGGTTGAGCTTTCTTCCTTTCAAATGACTCAAGCTTCTGTCAAGTTTATATTAAACTAGTCAGCACACACACCTATTGAGACAATCATATAATTTTTGTATTTCAGTCTATTTACATAGTTTATTACATGTATTGACTTGCACATGTTGAATCACCCTACATTTCAAGGATAAAGCCAACTTGGTCATGGTAGTTAATCTTTTTTATTTAAATCCATGTTCAGTTTGCAAATATTTTATTGAGAATTTTTGAATCTATGTTCTTTGAGTATATTGACCTATAGTTTCTTTTATTGCTGCCTTCACCTGTTTTTAATATTAGAGTGATACTGGTTTCATGGAAGGAGTTTGGGTGTGTTCCTTGTTTTATATTCTTTTGAGTATTTAAGAGTGATTTACTTTAGATGGCAGAATTCTGCCATGAATCCACTTGGCCCTAATTTTTTTTTTTAAATTTAATTTTTGGAAGGTTTTTTTTTTCCCTTCTATTTCAGTCTCCTCTTATGTGTCTGTTTATGTTGTTAACTTCTTCTTGGTTTAATTTTGGTGGTATGACTGAATCTAGAAATCTACATTTCTTTCAGGTTTTCCAACTTAATGGAGTACAGGTTTTAAAGGTATTCTTTTATTACATTCTAGATTTCTTTGGTGTCCGTTGTAATGTTTCCATGCTGATTTCTGATTCTACTAAGTTGGATTCTCTCTTTCTTTCTTTTCTTTGGTTGGGCCAAGGACCTGTCAATCTTGTTTATCTTCTGGAAAAGACAAAATACAAAATTAAATTAAATTAATTGATTCCTCGCATTACTTTCCTTGTTTTCATTTATCACTGGTTTTTATTATTTCTAACTATTGACTGGTTTTGAATTCAGTTTGATCCTAATTTATTAACTTCCTCATAGAGCTGCTTTCAACGTATTCTAGATATTTTGATGAGTTTTTATTTTGTTTCTTTTTATTTTTTCCAGAAAAAAAATTTGTTTCTCTTTTGATTTCTTCTTTGACACATCAATAATTGAGTAATGAGTTATTTAATCTCCATCAGTTGGGGTATTTATTAGAGATTGCTTTACTGTCAATTTTAAGTTTTATTGCATTAGAGTCAGAATGAATACTATGAATAACTATGATATGTCATAAAGATTATTTTTCTGGTCTTATCTATTTGTGTTCTGTGTGGTTTTTATATTTGTATGGGCCTTTCTTTCCTTAATTTGAGGAAATTTTCTTCAAGGATCTTGTTGATAATCCGATTTATGCCATTGTCCTGGAGTTCTTTTCTCTCATCTATTCTTATGATTCAAAGTTTTGGAATTTTTATGGTATCCCAGATCTTCTATATTTTCCTTTCCTGTGTTTAAAAAAATGATACTCTTTGCCTGTTCCATCTAGATCTGGGACTTTATCTTCAGGTCTTAATATTCTATATCCTGCTTGATTCATTCTATTTGTAAGGTTTTCCTTTGAATTTTCTAGTTGGATTATTGGGATCTTCACTTCCATCTCCATTTCAGTTTGTTACCTCTTCAGTGTTTCTGCCTCTTTACTGAATTCTGGTTTGAAATCCTGGATTGTCTTCATTATGTCAATCAGCCTTATATTTGTAGGCTTTTTTTTTTTTTTGAGGATATCATTGGGGCTTTATTCTCTTTAAAGTCTATCTCTAAGTTCATCTGGCTGTTTACTTTGTGACTTCTGTAAAGTCCTTGAATTCTCTGATGAAGTTTATTATTATCCTTTTTAAATTTGGTGTCTCAGGGGTCATGTGGGCAATTCTCATTGGCAAACATATCTACAGGGCTGATGGGTTTGGGGGGTTATCGCCTTGGTATTTTATGTTGTTTGTATTTTTGCAGTGGTATCTGGGCATATAGACTTCTTTTGTTAATTACGTATTTGATATGAACAGAACAAGTTAGGCTAGCAGAGAGGATTTCTAGTCAGGTTGGGTCTTGAGAATGGATATGGGCCAAGTGGAATGAATTCAGGCAGAAACAGGAGACTGAGCTAGTGTGTAGGGTGCACATCCTGGTCTAAATCTAGAGTTTGGGACTAGGTTTGGGGTATTGGAGAAAATGTGAGGAGGGGAGGATCAGGCAGGCTAAATTTCTTGCTAGACCCTAGAGAAGGGTAGGAGATATCAGGAGGGGTGGAGAGGTTAGATGGGGCATGTGAGAGACCTCAGCAACTGTCTTCTGTGCAATGCTTCAGTTAGTTCCTCATGCTAGGTCATGTCCCTAATCCCAGTTATTTAGTTAGTTATCTAATCCCAGGGGATGAGAGTGATGCTATGCTTTAAATATTCCCTGCAGTTTTGTGGTAACTAGAGCTGATCTAGAAACCAAAGAAGTTCTATACAATTAATCAATTCACCAAGATGAACAAGGAGGGTGATCTTTAGAGAATTCTTTTTTAGGAAAAGAAGCTTTTGAACAGAACATTTCATTTGGCAATGAGGAGAGCCAATCTGCACAACAAAGACACTCAAGTTGCTTAGATGAACAAAACCAAAACCACTTACTGATAAATGGAACATCACTGCCAAATAATGCATCTACAGACACAGACAGAATCATTTATGTATAAATGAACTTCAGTATACACATCTTAGATAGAGGGAATGCCTAGATTCAGGATCACAGTATCCAGAGATGTCATGATGCTTGCACATTTAACTTCATGCTAACAAGAACACATTCCTGAGGTCATTAGAATGAGTTCTGCCTTTGGCTTGCCATATGCCTCTGCCAGTCCTGGTTTTCCTGTCTCTCACTACCTCAGGTTCTCTTCATTCTAGATTTAGAAGCTCATTTGTTCTGTTTGTGGTTGTTGACTGGGTTAGCTGTCTTCAGGTTCTAGGTATCTCCATCAAGGAACTGGACAAGTGTTCAGAGATGACAAAGTCGTAAGGAAATTATTAAAATGCAAAGCACCAGTACAAATCAGAAATAACATGCCCTTCTCGACAGTGGGCCACACGAGTGAGAAAGTACTCAATGGTCCCAAAGTTACTGCCAGACGATTTTGCTATAAGGACTACAAATGTGATGATTATGGTTACTAAGGGTTATAGTTGGGTGGCTCTCTACTGTGATTGATAGATGAATTAGGTAAGCTTTTATTCCCAGGGCACACCCCTGCCTATAGTTTATCTTGCTTTAATAACATACATTCCCCAATATTCATAAGCATAAGGTAGAAAAATAGAGTTTTCCCCTAGAAGGTTACTCAGAGAACATAGTTTTCCCATACTGCATGTTATCAAAACCAGTTCAGATGGATTTGATCCCTTTATTCCTGTAGCAGATATTTTGGAAAATACATGTGAATAGAAACTATCTACACATGTCAGCTATCAGTGGAAGAAAGATTTGTTCTACTCTTTGGAGTGGTAATATCTGTAGCTTGATGAAGATGGGGGATACGAGTTACTGAGTGCCTTGCTGGAAGAGAGCTTTATCTACATATTACACAAGAAGATCCTATGCTGCTGAGTGCATTGTGAGGAGAGGGATACACCCATAGCTTAAGCCAAGTGGATGCTCATTTGTGTCACTGTGCCTTGTATTTGCCTGCCTCAAATCCAGGCTCCCTGTGTCTCCCAGCCCACCCAAGAGTCTACCAATGACTTTTTTTCCCCTGGCCTCAGCGTGTGGAAATTGGCTTCTTCTGTTACTCCCTGTCTGTATTTGAATTGTTTCACATTCCAGGTTATGTGGGTATCATCAGAATATCATCACTTTCTAATCATTGGAGTAAATGTTTTTATTTCTTGGAGGCTCTGTAAGTATGAAGAAAATGAAAACCATCTTATAGACTCCAAGAAGATTAGATATGAGCTATTACCATGAGTCAAGACACACTATGTAGAGATGTATGGTGTGCATATGTTTATGTGGTTTATGTGAACTTATGTGATATGTGTGGCGTATACAGCATGTTTCATATTTTTGTATGGTTTCTGTGAGCCTGTGTGGTATGTGTGGGTGATGGAGCAAGTTTTATAAACTTGTGTGTCTATGTGGTGTGGTTTGGGAGTATAGTGTTTGGTATGTGTATTTATGTGTGTGTGTCTATAGTGTATATAATGGTATATGGTGTGCATGCTATTTGGTATACATGTATATCTGTGCAATATATGTGTAGTTTGTAGTACATGTGTTGTGATTTGGGGATGTGCATTATATATATATATGTGTGTGTGTATATAATGTATGATGTATATGGTGTAAGAGCTATATGTGTCTGTGTGATGTATATGCAGTATGTGGTTTGTATATGGTATATCTATTTCAGGTAGGTGTGTGTGTGTGTAGGATGTGTAGTTGTGTGTTTTGGTGTGTAGAGAGGAAAGAGATGGGGCACTGATAGGAAATTTTCCAAGTACAGGACATTTTTGCTGATTGAATGCATTATTTCCTGTTGGCTGCTTACTCTGGATAAAAGTGCTATAAAATCATTATTTTTATTACCACCAGCACCATTAATAATGAAAACATCTATGGGGTGCCAACATTTTTCATAGTATGGTGAAACAATTTGGCCTTATTGCTGAGGTAGACACTAGAGAGATGCAGAGATTTTAAGGAGGGGATGACCTGGAACCATCTTCCTCCCCGCCTGGCTAGAGGGACCACCATTCCTCAGGATACCATCCCTAAAGGAGAAACTTTGGTTAGAGAATCAAGTCTCATCTGTAGCTGTTGCTTAGATGACTCCTCCATGTCACGTGCCATATCCCGCGTGGCAGGTGAACATCCCCAATCTTAGCTGGCATGCCCCTGACATGCTTGGAACTGGGTCACTCTTACCAAGTTTTAGCAAAGGCATGTTCCTTGCAGGGTCTCTGGATGCTCTGCTTTAAGGGTAACTACAGATATGGAGAAGATAATGTCAGACGGGGGTCTTTTCTGACTTCCTCTCCCAGATGGTTTCACTCCCCCATCTAACCAGCTGTGGACGGGTTCCGGCTCAGCTTCCATCCATACCTGTACTGTGGCTCCTCACCAGGGGCCTTCTCCAAAGGACTTCCTACTCTATGGCTTTGGAAATGACTGTCAGACTATCTAACCCTTCACTGCGCTGCTCTGTTTGCCCGGCTCTTCTCTGTTTCTGTCCATTGTTTCCTTATGCTCGTCCCTAGACTCTAATCCCTTAGGTGGTTGTTACTAACAGTTTAATTGTAGCTATCACTAATGAGGTGACCTTAGCTCTTACTCACAGAATGCACACTAAATGTCAAGCAGTCTGCTAAACATTTTACATACATTATCTCAACCTCAGAGTCCCCTGAGTCAGCTCTATGATCTGTCTTTGATGGATGCAGAAAGAGAAGCTTAAAAGCTCCACCTGAAGGAAGCCAGGGCACCAGCACAGGCATTCAGGTCTGCCTGGCTTCTTTCCTTACCTGACCAGGGTTTCTCAGCAGGGGAGAGAGACCATCACTTTCAAGTAAACACCTTCCTGTGGATGCCTTCCAAGGATAACTTCTAATACTATGAAGACACCCACAAATGCTAAACTATGTATTAATTTGTCGTATTTACCTTCTTAAATGGTAGCAGCATTCTTATTTCTCACACTAGATTCTAATAAACATTCCAGATGCTTAGTGATTAAAAAGACTGACTTCTGCTCACCACATGTGATATTGCAGAACAGCTGGAAGCTGACCTGCACCAGAAGCCATCATCAGTACCCCAGTCAGGTACCAGCAAGTTAGGAAACATAAGGCCAAACTGAAGGAGCCCAGGAACATTTTATACCCTCCATATTTGTACGTTTATGAGAGAGAGGCAGGGATTAAGGAAATCAAACCTGCTGTAATACCAAAGCTGAGGGCTAATAGCATCTAGAACTAAGTAGGGAAATAGCCGTGTCTTAGTGTTTCCATTGCGGTGATGAGACACGATGACCATGGCAACTCTTATGAATGGAGATATTTAATTGGGGTTGGCTCACAGTTCAGATGTTTAGTCCATTTTTGTCATGGCAGGGAACATGGTGGCACGAAGGCAGACAAGGTGCTGGAGAGGAAGCTGAGAGTACTACATCTGGATTAACAGGCAGAAGGAAGAGAGAGCAACACTGGACCTAGCTAGAGTGTCTGAAACCTCAAAGCCCACCCTCAGTGACACACTTCCTCCAGCAAGGCCACACTCCTAATAGAGCCACTCCCTATGAGCCCATGGGGGCTGTTTTCCTTCAAACCACCACAAGAAGCCTTCTAGAACCAGGGTAGCTGGCAGAGTGGACAAGTACCTACTGCTTTCATCTTATTTCCTCTTGCCCTATAATTTCCCACAAGAATTACCTCTTGGCCAAATATAACTCAGAGTAAGCATAAGTTCCTACTTTTTAGCCTCCAGTTAGTGCCTGAGAGTTTAGAGGTCCTGAGCAGTCCCCTAAGGATACAGCTATCTGTCCCATAGGATTTTCCATGGAGGGCTGTATATCTTGACTGGGGTTGCATGAGATTATGATGGAGTTGAGAATTTCCTATCACCTGGTGACATCAAAGCCATATTAACACCATACAAAACATTTCTCATTTGCTTGTGACTATAATCCTATCAGTGCATCTACTACACTGGCAGCTGAATACAATCATAGTACATAGAATTAGGTACAGCACATAATGTCTGATAGCAGATGACTACGGTGATGCCGTTTGTAATTACTATTCTTTTTATTATGCTATCACTATTTTAGAATCGATTCCTGATTATAAAAGATCTTGCTACGAAGCAATATGTCATATCCCTACAGCACATCTTCTTTTCTATCATTAGGCTACACCCCAAGCTCAGTTGTCCTTTTTATATTTGTGTTCATGTGGGCACAAGTGTGTATATGTGTGTGTGCTTGTGTGTGTGTGTGTGTGCACCGAAGACCAGAGTACAACCTTAACTGTTGTTGCTCTGGTGCTACTTACTTTGAGACAGTAGTTCTCTCCTTGGAATTACAGAGGAGACTAGGCTGGGCAGTCAACAGACTTCAGAGACACCCTCCCCCAGCCTGTTTCTGCGTCCCTTGTACACCTCCACACTGGACTTTTGAAACTGTGCATTTGAGGATCAAACTCAGGTCCTTGTGCTTGTAAGGCAAGCTCTTTTCTACCTAAGCTATCACCTGAACCCTCAGTTTCCCTCTTGATTGCATCATTAATTTAGGTCAGGTGCTTGAGGTAGGAATCCCCCTAGGTTTGGGCCAACAATCTACGAGGTTTGCTCATCATATCTTGTCTCTTATCTCTCAGAATTTATCCTCCTGCTAAGTGACACACAATCTTGCTGGGCCTAATCTCAAAGGTTGCTAGAGGCTAGGTCATCCCTTGAGGGAATCTTCCTGCAAGTTCGTGCTCTGGCTACATCTCTTTTCACTTACAACCCACTAACCAGAACCAATCACGTGTCATATTCACCAGCAAGGCCTGGAGAGTGGGTTCCTGCTACCTGCCCAGAAGTAGAGGAAAACACACTGTTGTGGGCAGCTTTCATGGCTGTAACAAAATGAACTTACAGATTAAATATAAATAAATTTTAGATCAAAGCAATTCAACGTCATGAAATTAATTCAGTGGTAAAGTTGGTATTGCTTTGCCAAAACTGAGTTACTCTCCCAGGACAGGAACATACCCAACAGGTCCTTTAAATCTGGCCTGCGTCTGTGTCCCTGTGACGTTATCCTCTTCTTCTAATACACCAGCTCATTTGGTTTCGCTCGGCAGGACTGCGCCATTTGCGTTGCAGTTTTCCCTCTGTTCTTTTCGTCATCAGCCCGTGTCAATGCTCGCAGTGCTAATTGTCACTGACACCATCACAAAGGGAAGGCAAATGTGACCAATGAGATCAGCAATTGGTTATAAGGTAGTTACCTATATGATCTGCAAAGTGCTAATCTTAATTTTGGTGTTGTTATTGAATTGAAAAAAAAATAGATCGACTGGAGAAGTCAGTGAGCCTGTAGCCCACATTCTGTTTTTTTCTGTGTCTACCCTTTGCCCCAGCATAGGCATTGGATCAGATGCCCTCACTCACCTAGAAGCACTATCTCTTGCTCCTCTAAATGATACTACGGTTTTCTTCTTCACCTCCTCTTCCTGGTGCCTTTCTGGGTTCACTCACTCTGGGGCCCTGACTCTGCTTTATATCAAAATTATTCCTGATGTGAATTAATCCAGTCTGTTTTTGTTCCTTCCTCCAGCCTCGCCATGGTTACCCTTCACTTTCTTCAGTCCAAGGTAACACTCTGAACATGTTTCTTGTCTAAGACAGATTGTGTGAGACTTCCCCCAAACATCTCCATACATCATTGCATGTATCACATACCTCCAGGGCCCAGCAGCCCAAATTTACAGGCCCTATACATCCCATCCCTAACTTAGGGGCTTCTGTAAATTGTATGCAGAATTGTATATAAAGGTATTTAGGGAAATTTTGTTCTTTGAGATGTCCAGAATTTAATTAGATTCTCAAAGAGATTGGAAACCTAATTAATGCTGATATTTACACACACACACACACACACACACATACACACACACAATCAAACACACACGATCACATGATCACACACACACAATCACAAACATACATACACACACACACACACACACACACACACACACTTTTTCTGAGACAGGGTCTCATGTAGCCCAAATTTATTATGTAGCCAAAAATACTCGCACTTCTGATCTCTTTGCCTCTACCTCCTAAATGCTGGGGTCACAGACTTATTTTATACAGAACACATAAAGGGTTTCAAACATGCTAGGAAATGCTCTAATTACATATTTGCCCCTGGTACTACTACCACCTAGGCTTTTGCCTACAAACAGTCCCTACCTCATGACATGCATTTTTCTTTCTTGACAGAGGACATCTGTATCAATCACTATCCATGTACCAATAGCCAGGCATTCCATAAGCCTTCCTAAAAAAGCTTTCTCTTAATTGGGTGATTATTCTCCCACAGATCAGATGCATTGACTTCCATTCCCTTCCTGGGGGAAGTCATGATTAATCTAAGCTATGCTAATAGTCAAAGGACGCCCAGCACTTTTTCCCATGCTTAATACATTATGTCACCATTTCTCAGGCCAGGAGTTTGGACACAGGTTAGTTGGGTCTTCTGCTCTGGGTCCCACTACCTTGTCTTTAAGAAGTTATGTGCACAATCCATTTTCCTACAAATGTAGATTATTGTCTTCAATTTCCTCCTCTAAGCTACTGGCATCTTCAACAAGGGAGATTCCTCCATCAACCACAAAGAGATTGTCCGGATAGACAGAGTCTGCTGTGCAGTTTCCATAGGGTCACATAATGGGAACTTGGTCCTCACTGTAGCAGTTATAAGATGGTCTAAAAATATGAAGAAGGGGGGGGTGCAGTGGGAAGGAACAGTTGAGGGCAGTGTTCATGGAAAGGACTGGTACAGATTTGTTGGACTGAGTAAGACTTCTTGCCTAGAATAAGTTGATAGAAAAGAGTAAGGCAGGCCCCTGAGTTGTTCTCTGTTTCCTAGCTCACCATGTGACCCATCCATCTCATCTGTGTCCCCATGATGATGGGATCCACTGTTGGATGATGTGTCCATAGAGAAATTGCTAGGGTCAGCTATTTCGCCATAAGGCATGGACATTTAGCCTCCAAATGCGATTTTAATAAACCTCTCTCTTTAATGTGTGTACATTAGGTACGGTATTATGGGTATGAAAAAAGACTAATTTAATCTTATATATTGTGACAAAATATAATTCCCAGAATGATATTCTGTTATTCTTGTTATGAATAGAAAAACCCATAAATCTGGATGTGACTTCACAGATTGTTGTAAATTCTACTGGCTCAACAGTCACTCACCTTATGGATTTTCTTAGTAAAAAGGCAGGGATTAAATGGAGACATTAATAGTAGCAGGGGATTATTGGTAATCACTTTAGGGTCATTATGATGTGTCTCTTCCCTCTTGAAAGTGACACTAGTGAGTTTGCGACCCAACACTGGCCAATCTGATGGGATATGTTAGAGACTGATGATTCTTGCTAAGAACCACATCCTCCTCTTCTTCTATAGTATAAGACTAGGGCACATTCCCCAGCCCTTTGCACGTGAGTAAGATCATGTAACTGGTTTTCTCAAGTAGAATTTGAATAGATGAGAACTATGCCAATTCCCTTGACTATATAACATTTTTGCTTCTTATCCCAGAAGGGGATTATTCTTAGATCATGAAGAATGATGAAAGTAATAAATGGAAGACTAGATTCCTGAAAGCATTCATGGAGGAGAGCATCCTCAACAGCCTTCAACTTGAATCAGACTACGACATGAGCAAGAAATAAATCTCTGCTGCATTTTGTCTTCGGTTCTGGGTTATATTTCCTATGATTGTGCTTAGATGTGAATTAATACAAAGAGTTCCTGGACATTTTTCTACCAATGGGAAAAAGATGCATGGGGAGGGAGAAGTGAAATCATTCCTGTAATTTATTTAATAATAGCGACTTTTATTTAATAATAATATGACGGCCATATTTGCACATTATAAAGAACAGCTACAACCAACTTGCAATCACATGGACCATAAAGAAATGAGAAATGTTTCAAGCTGTTCAATTAACTGGATACTGGGGTTCTTGGTATATAATATGATGAAGTCCCCTCAATATCTCAGCTACATATTATTTTGTAATCCACTATTTCTGGTTAGAAGCATCTCATCAGATAAAAAATCCAGGCTCAGTTTTTAATAAACAGAATCCAATGCATTCTTGCCACATCCCAAGTAACCTGATATTTAGCCACTTGGTTTCTAGGATACACTTACATCAAATATATTTATGTTCAGAAAATTTAGCCAGAGTCCAGCATTTTATCAGATGGTGCATAACAACGCATTTACTCTGCACTCTGTAATAATGCCTGTCTGCTTTTAAAGATAACACATTAAGAGGTTATCAGACCCTAACACCTTGGTCCAGGTGAGCCTATAAAATCCTCTATTTAACTATCTTTTGAATGCTTGGCCAGTTCTTTACATTTTATAAGAAGTTAGTTTTCTCCAATCAAGTAGATATGATATTCTGGGTGCGGTCAGGTGTGCAAGAGAAGACAGCTCTGAGCACTTCACAGACTGGGCTTTTTTTCTGGAGGAAACACAAATGGGAAGAGAGTAGTGGCAATCAGAGAAAGTAAAATTGTGACCTCATCAACACATGTACAATCTATACGTTTGGGGTTAGGTGGAAACCCTAGTTAAAAAGCTGTCTCCGCAGAGGCATAGATGACAACCCAGTCACAGGAAGTGCTGACAGAGGATCAGAGTTCTAGTGGAAACACCATGCTGAGTGAGGGGTCACTGGTGGGCAGAATGGCCAACAGGTACCACTGCTTATAGGAAGGGAGTGCGGAAGCTTCTGGACCTGCTTCAGGTCCCAGCCAGCATCCATGCAGGGCGCGGAGCAGGCTTTCTGGCCTACAACCTGGAAGAATAAAGATGATGTCACTAGTCTCACTCTTCTTAATCACTAAAGGTCTCTTGGGCTCTTAAAATGACAGGCTAGGCACTGTGCTAGTTATTGGAGGTATTCTGAAGAAAAAGTAACTCCTTTTTATAAAATAATGTTCAACCAGATAATGGCACAAGCATTTATTCTCTCTCTCTCTCTCTCTCTCTCTCTCTCTCTCTCTCTCTCTCTCTCTCTCTCTCTTACTTTTTTTTATGGCTAGCAGTTCCACCCCAGTGTGTATGCAACCTGACACCTTTCAATATGGAGTCCTCACTGATCCATTTCAAGTCTCTCTTGGCCTAGCCTTAAAGAGCATCCCGATTTCCCTTACCTCTTCCTCTCCTACCACACCAGCATCAGGCTATCCCAGGTATGGCGCCACCCTTATTTCTTCCCTCAGCCGGCAGTTGCTAATTCCTGACTGTCCTGAGCAGAAGTATAAATAACTGCTTGATAATCCCCCAGTATTTGATCAGCCTAAATAGCATTTGCATTTTCATTAGAGTCTTAAATGGTCTAGTGGCTTCCTTTTTAAAATTTACTAAGTAATTTTAAGTTTTTAAAATTTTGTGTGTGGGTAGGTGGAAATGTGATTGTGTGGAACTAGAGATGGATTTAGACTCTTACAGAATTGCATAAATATGATTATATTATCCGTAACTTTTCATATGAATTGTTTATTCATTTGTCTTGTTTTGTTCCTTTTTTGCTCCTCTTCAATTTCCTCCATACTAACAGTCCTCAGCCACAAATCTTCCATAAAGTCACACAACCCTTTTTAACCTGCTATGTATCTTTCCATTATTTCGCTGTAATCAAGACCAAGGTGCAAAAGTGTTTGCAAAGGAGTGTTTATTGGAGTTCTTTTTTAGCTGGGAAATACAAGAAGTGAAGTAGGCATATGTCTGAGTTTGTTTCTTTGTTGCTGTGATAAACTCAACTTAGAGAAGCAGAGGGTTTACTTCATCTTATAAAACCCAGCCCATGACTGATGGAACTCAGGGCAGGAAATCAAGGCAGGAACCTGGAGACAGGATCTGAAGCAGAGGCCGTGAAGGAATGCTGCATACTGACTTGTTCCTCCTGGCTTGCTCAGCTTGTTTTCTTATGTAACTAACCTGCCCTGATGGGAGGTGGGAAAGCCTACACTCCCAGGTCAATCCTTAACCAAGAAAATACCTCTAAGCCAATCTGATGAAGGAATCTTCTTGAGTCCATCTTCCCAGGTGATTTCAGTTTGTGTCAAATTGACAAAACTAAGGAGCACAGCATCTATCAATGGGTAATGGTTCAGCCAAGTCTGACACACGGTGTGTTTCAGGCAGGTTAGACTGTGCTGATGTGAATTCAAAGAGAAAAAAAATCCAACATCACAGAGCTTAAGGCAACAGCAATGGATTGCCTGCTTATGCTGTCTGTCTAGTTCATTCCAGAAGGGAATCCCTTTGTTGTGTGGCTTCTGTTGTCCTAACACAATTTGTTAAAAGGTCTTTGCTTTCACTCATAAAATTTCCTTTACCATTCCTGTCTCCTTTATAGGTGGCCTTCCAATTAACAAGGCCTCCTGGAGTGACCGTGCCCTGTCTCTCTTGTGGCTGAGTGACACCTCACTCAGGCCACTGGCCCTACGATATTTTTTCCTCTATGAAGCCTGGAAGGTTCTGAGAACTCCATTCTATTGTCTGCATCCCCCCGCCCCCAAGAGCCTGTTCCAAATGCTTAATTAACAAATCTTGAGTATCAGGAAGCTGTTTACTTGGCTTCTTCAGGAGCCACTCTCTCAGGAGCTTAAAGCACCGCTAATAGATTTTTTTCATGTTCTCCATCCATCAACCTCTCTTTATTCCAAACTCCACTTCATCCCTACTCCCTTGAGATACAACTCTCATTCAGAGAACCCAGGAAAGACCTTCTAGCTTCTGTAAGCATTTCTGCCTGGCAGCAACTATTCCCCTCCCCAAGCAAAGCTCACTGGCTCTATTTTAATTAAAGAATGAGAAAGGGGAGGTATTGGCAGGTTCCGCTTTGCAGGAGGAGGTCAGGCCCTTGCTTTACTTCTTGTACCCTTCCCTACTGAGAAGCAAACCCAGCACCTGGGAACCGGCAACAAGATCAGCCTGCGCCCACTGCCCTCCAGCCACTTCTCCACTGAGCCATAGCCAGCACCTGGGGGCTGGGGACTGTAGTAAGTTAGGCAGCAATCCTGGACTTCTCTCTGAGGCCTGCTGGACCGGCATTCCTGCCTGTCTATATGTTTCTCTGGACCACTTGTCTGCAGTCCCTAAAAGTTCCTCTCAGCCTCCATCTCCTACTGAATTCCATCTTTTACTGGTCTGTTTGTGCTTGGCAAAGCCTTGGAACTAAGAATTTCATAGACATCCTCATTTTCAGGGAATGTGAAGTAGGGCCTGCAGACACAGGCATCACCTGGTTCAGAAAGAAAATATACCTTTGGATACAAACCATGGTACAGAGTTGATATTTATATTTACTATATCAATCAGAAAATTGTCAGCACCTACATAGCACCAGAGAAATTACATTCACCACTACATGCAATACCCTAAACAACCTTCTGATAGAGATGCTCCTACACAGTAGCCATATAGCCTAAGTACCACATTTATGCTTCCCTATCATAGAACATGCTGTACTCTTTATGAGTAGACCTAGTATGCGTAGGTCCAGGCTTAAGGAAGTAGGAACTTCAGCATTTCCATGTCAGCTTTGTAGAGATGGAAACAGACTCCCAGATAGAGATGGGTGAAGTTCCAGCTCTGGTCCATCTACCTCTAAATGCTGATCCCTCAATCTTACACTGGTGAGCAAACACCATAAGTGGGAGCCGCATGATAGTCTCTACCTCTCAAGACTGCCCAAATATTCTATGTATGACTTACCTTGGGGAGGTCTGAAGGGAGCTGAAGGAATGTCAGAGCATTTTGATAGAGCTGAGTGCACATGGTTCTGAAGTACTTCAGGTCTCATTGAATCTGATGGAGCTATGTGCACACAGAAACGAGTACTTTTACTCTGAAAGTTTCTGGAGTCTCTGAAGCCTGATCTTGGGCTTTGGTTGACTAGCACCTCCACCACCTTCCTTGTGTTGCTTATGTTTGTCATCTTCCAGCCAGTGATCCTAAGTAAGTAAGATAAGGTCGTGATTTCTATCTGGCTTGAATCCCTTCTTGTTCAAATATGAAATCAGGTTAAGAGGAAGGAAGCTTGCTGCCCACATAGTCATTGTCCTGTGAAGCAGGTCAGTAGCAAGGATAGATGATCCAGTGCAGTTTACTCAGACTTGGAAATGTCTTGGGCACCTGTAATCAGTGTTAATTTGGTCCGTGTGGGGAGAGCCAATTCTCCTGGGGGATGTGGTCATTTATTCACAGAAAAGACTGTGGTGTGACTTTCCAGGAAAACAAGAAAGAAGTCTCACCCCAAATAGGTCACCAACAACAGACCAAATAAATGATTCCACTAAAGTCTGTCTTAGCCAGCCAATGAGTTTATTGGAGGTGCTTACAGGAGTGTGAATGAGGAGTTACTTTCAGAATTAGGGACAATTAAAGGGCTGCCACAGCAACAAAATTTTATTCTAACATGAGCGATAACCCAGGGATGCTATAACCCTTGGAGCTCTTTGTGCTACTTTGCAGAACGGGCCAGATCAGAGTGCCTTTTTCCAGGTGACCCAGCTAGTAAGAGAGTTTCTTCCTCCAGCAGTCATTTCCTCCATAGTCTCTCAGTCCTCCAGAACCTAGTATCCGTCCATCCTCTGCCCCACAGCCTCCAATCCAAAGATACAGGGAAGTATACAATAGATGCTGCTGGGCACTCCCATAGTCTACATCCATAGTGCCATCTAGTTCAGGAAGGTTTGGGGCCAAACACGGGTCCTTACCCATCCAACCCCCCCCCCCCCCCCCCGTGCTTCAGCTTGCTCTTGGCTCCTTTAGGAATGTCATAGCGATTCAGGCTGTGATGGGCTCATTAAGGTAGAAACGAGGAGCCTGCGATGTCAGCCATAAATATTAACAGCCCTTATTATGAACCCCCTTCGTGAGGCTGCTTTGTCGGAGTTTACACAGTAAACAGCACAGTTAGTGTATTTGATCAAGGGAATGCTCTTCAGAGGAGTTAATGGCTCTGTTTCCCCTGATGGCTTCTCTCAGCTCAAGAAAAACCCTGCACAGGGGGACCCGTGTCAACCAGAAGCTAGGCACTTAGGGATGTCGGGCCAGATGCTACACTGTTGGGGCTGAGCCACCTGTCCCACAGCTAGTGGGGCAGTTCTCCTCGAAGAACATGACCTTCATACACAGCCAATTATCAACCTTCCTCCCCTCATAGCTGCAACATCGAGTGTCGTAAGTCAGGGGTGACACGGGACACTGTTTCTTCGTGCTGTGTAATGAGGGCAGGGGAAGTAAGCGCTAATGATTTCTGCCTACTTATTGTATTTATTTATTCATTTTTCCAAGCTGGCCTTACAGACAGTACAGTTATATGTTAGTCTGGGCTGTCATGAGAATAATCTTCACTGCAGAAATGGCTCAATACTTCCAGACAGAGCAGCCAAGCCTTGGTGTGTAGCACAGACACTCTGATGTTTGGCCTAGAAGAGGATTTGGGAGTTTAGTTGTAGGTCATTTATAATCCTGTTGTTCCTTCAGTTTACAGTGGACTTACATTCTGTGAAACAGATCATAAGTGGAAGAGAGTATGAGTGGAAAGTGGGTTCAATATACCTAACCTCTACAGTTCATACCTAGGTAGGTTCAATATACCTAACCTCTACAGTTCATACCTAGGTGGGTTCAATATACCTAACCTCTACAGTTCACACCTAGGTAGGTTCAATATACCTAACCTCTACAGTTCACACCTAGGTAGGTTCAATATACCTAACTTCTACAGTTCATACCTAGGTAGGTTCAATATACCTAACCTCTACAGTTCATACCTAGGTAGGTTCAATATACCTAACCTCTACAGTTCATACCTAGGTGGGTTCAATATACCTAACCTCTACAGTTCATACCTAGGTGGGTTCAATATACCTAACCTCTACAGTTCATACCTAGGTGGGTTCAATATACCTAACCTCTACAGTTCATACCTAGGTAGCACAGCACACTGTAGGGCAATAGTTGCTTGCCTGGTGACTGTGGCCCATTGGTATCTGATTGACCTGTCTATTCTGTGTCACCTCATTCACATAGGTGGGCTCCAGAATCTCTCCTTAGCTCAGCTCATCGCTTATTCCCCATCAGGCTGCCTTCCAATGTCACCAACTGACCAATCTTCCATAAACCTCACTCATACACTCACAACTACATGAACTAGTTCTTGGAAAAATAAAGACTACGTATGTATATATTACCTGTACTTGGCACCCGACAAGAGATCAACCTAGGAACAGAACAAGTCTCCCAAGGATTGTCTCTTATTCTTCCCAACTCTCACAAGATAGCTCAGTGGTAGGTTGCCTAGCTAGGATGCATGAGGCCCCAAGTTCAATCGTCAGCACCATAAAAGCAAACTAAAACAAACCAACCCAATTCCTTTCTCAATCCTCATTCTGCCAGCCCAGCCTTTCTCCTTGAGCTTCTTTCTCTTGTCAGCTCAGTGAGAAAGAAGGAGGCTCCTCTGTGGTCCCCTCTTTGGAGTCTTGCTCTGTTAAGAAAATAAACTCTCAGACAGCTCATCACACAGCATCATAGGAGGCAACCTGGGGTGTAGCTGGAGGCTGCTTGTTTGTTTTCCAGCTGCCCAGACCAAAAATAATTACACAGAAACGATATTAATTACAATACTGTTTGCCTAATAACTTACACATGCTTCTAGCTAGCTCTTACATATTAAATTAACCTATTCCTATTATTTTATATTTTGCCATGAGGCTTGTGGTTTACTGGGAAGATTCTGACCAGTATACGACATCTGTCTCCTTTCGCAGCTACATGGTGTCTCCCTGACTCTGCCTACTCTCTCCTCTATCTGCTTAGAATTTTCACTTTGCCCTATTTTGTACCACAAATAGGCCCAAAGCAACTTATTTATTAACCAATGGTAATCACAGCCTACAGAAGGGAATCTCACATCACTGTGGGGTAGAAAGGACAAGAAAAAAGAAAGTCAGACAGCTCTCAGGCCACATCCTTCTGGTTGCTCCAACTGGTCAAGGATCATAAGATAGCCTCAATAACATTCCTTCCATTTCAGTCAACACTTGTTTGAGTACTGTGTACAGTGGTTCCTGGGAAAATAGTGTTAAAAATCATATACAGAACCCTGCCTCATCAAGCTTAGTATATGCAGGTTGAACACTCTTAATCAGAAAATTCAGGCTTTGGAAGTCTCCAGAATCTGAAAGTTTTGGAATGTCACCATCATGCCACAATCGAAGGCTTCTCACCTCAGCCTCATGTTACGGGTCACAGTCCAAATATAAACACATTAAAAATATTGCACACAATTATTACCAATGGCCTATATAAGACTTAGAAGAGACATGAATTTTGTGCTTGGGTTCCATTACCAAGATATAGTAGATACAGATAAATATTCTGAAACCTGGAAGAATCCAAAATCTGAAACAGTATTGACCTCATTCATTTTAGACAAGATACTCTGTAGCAGTGTTTGCCTAAGGATGACAAGGAATTATGACTCTAAATTAGTTTGGTGTGTATCTGTTATTTTAACTTTTTGGGTTCAAGGCTCTCCTGTTCTGAGCAAGAGTAGCCCTACTTACCTTATCTATAATTCTGGAATCCCCCCAGTACTCTTATTTTAGTCTTGAGCTGCCCATCCCAGTATACCCTTGGCTGCAGTTTGGGTCAGAGAACCCAATGCTTGGCCCATCTTGATTCTCTTTTTGGCTTTGAGATTGGTCTAGGTTAATGTGTCCTACATCAGAAAGCCGGGAATCTTTCAACATTTTCCTCCAAAAGTTGATCTGATTCCTTCATACACCAGAACCTTCAAAACTGCAGATAACATGAAAGAGTCTGAGCAAATAAGCTTCAGCTTGGAACTCTAGTGATACAATAGGCTCTGAGGTCCGGATCAGCCCTGTGTGTGTTGGTCTTGGTTCACACATTGGACGCCACAATTCTTCTACCTTTTCAAGCTTTGGTGGAAGAACCAATGAATTCTCCTTTCATGTCTAAGTTACCTGGAATTAGGAGGTATGTCACCTACAAAAGATTTCTGGATATTATGGTAATGCTTTCACATAATAAGCATCCTGAAAGGTTAGTCACTTTCCCTTGAGAAGGGCAATGGTGCCAAGGAAAGAGTATGAGCTCATGGAAGTTTCTAGAAAGTAAGGTTTTATAGCCAGTTCTCCTCAGTGGTGCTTTCTTCGTTTAAATTAAGCTGAGGCATTTTTATATGAGTTATTACTATCATCAGTCTGCTGTCATCTATCTTTCTACATATTTATTATATCTATCTATCTATCTATCTATCTATCTATCTATCCAGCCATCCATCTATCTGTCTATTATCAAGATATCACATTTTCTCTTGGAGTCTCTCCTAGCTCAACTGAGAAAGAAGATATTTGGCAGTTATTGAGATTACAAGGGCATGGGCATCAAGATATTCTGTAAATTTCTTAGTGGTATCACTCATTGGATAGCTCCAGGAACAGGAGGTGAATTTCTGGGACATTAACAAACCCCCGAAAATGGACTTAGACAGATGGACAAATTGTATTACTTCATAACTCCTTCTTTCTCCTTTCATTCTTTTGTCACCTTGGGCTATTACTACTTGAGCCTCTTGCTTCTCTTCTTTCTTTTTATATTATTCTCTTCCCTTCTCACGTCCCACGGAAAGGTGTAGAGGAACGCACCGGTTCTGTTCAGCCTCAGTCTGAACAAACACTTGTTCTCAGCGATTTAATGTTTATTTCTTCCAGTCAGCAAGGGCCATCTCTACGGCAGAGGATCCTCATGATTTTACATTTCTTCCTTCTAGTCAACAGGGACCATTTCCACGGCAGAGGATTCTAACATTGGCTTTCAGCACTGAGGGAGCAGGAAAATCAGCTGTAGTTGCTCTACATGTCACTGAACAGGCAGAAGGGATCAGGTCAAGCCTTCCATTTTTGTGTCTCTGGGTCTGTGTCCCAGCCCTGGGATTTAGGGAGCCAGAGTCTTCACTTGAGCAAGACAGCAGCCTTTCTTCCCATTCTTGAACAGGGAGTGATTTCCATACTGCTTCAGTGTTCCACACTCTGTGAGCCCATGCTAGAGTTCCTGGTAGGGAGAAAATTAGGCTGCACAGCTTTGGGATATGTCCAACGGAGAAAGTATCATCACAAAAGAAGACATACTCAAAATCTCATGGGACTCTGTGGCACTTACGCTGGGGCGGATGAAAAACACATGTAACACTGAATATAAAGCCACATTGCCTCTCCGAGTCTCAGTCCTTTGTCTGAATAATGGAGACAATAATACCCACTTCAAGGAATTAGAATTAAACAATGCAATCCATGCAAAAGCGTTGAATTTAGTGAACACAATGAATGCCAATTGAATCTGCCTGTGTTCCACTGACTACTGCAGGCACACACATTCAAAAACACAGAGGAGACAGGAAGGGAGGGGAAGAGACAGAAGGAAGGGAGTGAAGTAGGTTGAAGGAGAGAGAGAGAGAGAGAAAGAAAGAGAGCACTTTTCTAGAAATGGCCTGGCTTCAGTTCACATCTGCTTCAGCCCCCTTTTATTTACTTTTTATTTTTATTTTTATTTTATGTGTGTATGTGTGTGTTTACCGCTCCTGTGTATGCATCTATGAATTGGTATATTTGCACTGTGTGAATACTATATGTGGAAATCAGAGGTCAATACTGGATGTCTTTCTTAGTCATTGTTCACGTTAATCATCATCAGCATCATCATTTATTTTGATACATGATCTTTTCCTGAACCTAGAACTCACCGATTTGGTTAGACTTGTTGGCTAAGAGCTCCCACAATTTGCTGTCTCCATCTCCCCTGTGCTGGGATTATAAATGTGGACCATCATATCTTGCTTTTCGCAAGTGCTCAGGAATGTGGACCTCACAAACAAGCAGGTCTGCTGCCTCTCTTGGAGGACTGCACATGCACCTAGGATAGAATTGGGAATCTTCTGGCCATTCAGTTACTGGAACTTTGTCTTGTTCCAGGGAATTTTACTTAAAGGAAGGTCTTCCTGACACAGGCAAGCAGAAAGAGTACAAAACAGCTTAGTTCAAAATTCATTTGCTCAGTGCACTGAAAAGAAACTAGGAAGGTTGCGGTGGAAGTCATAGGTATGTAATAGTTTACAAAGGAAGCATGCTGCCTGAAGCTAGGTGTGAGCCCAAATCTTTAACCTACGCTAACATTCTGGGGCACAGCTTCCATGTCTGCAAATTGAGAGTGATAATGCCTCTCTAGTCATTTAACTTATACAATGTGAAGAACAAGTGAGGATCAAATGAGGTAGCATAATTTAAAACATTTTGCAGAACACCATACACTTAATTCTGACTGAGCGGTGTTAAGAATGCAGAATGTTGATGTTAGAGTTGGAAATTTTCCAAGTGCCTCTGACCACAGCTGAACTGCCTCTCGTGAAGATCTCCCATGTTGTCTATGGCATCTTGCCCACAGGACACTGTCTCTCTAAGAGGAGGCGATGAATAAATCCTCTTTATCCATTACCATTCTGTCATGAAAGCAAGCAAGCAAGAGAACTCTAACAGACTTCCCATGGAGAATACAGGAGAATGCAGGCCCAGGAGCTGGCTACAACTGTGCTCCTGGCTGAACTCAGGAGCTTCTGGTGGTACCTGTATATTTCACCCAAAGTGACAGGGACCTTGTTAGCCGTCCTTGCATTGAAGATCTTGATGGATTGAACTCCTGGGGAGAATGTGGCGGCCGTGATCTGCCATAAAGATGATGAATAACAGTTTTTTTCCTAAATGATTACCTAAAACTTTACAGCTAGCCAAAGCTGGCTTTCTCAGAGCCCCTGGAGGAGAGCTTTTATAAAGTGTCATTTAATTAATAAGGGAGTTATTGATTGCTGTCTCGCATGGAGTACTGCACACAGGCTAGACAAGAGAAACTATACAGAGAAGGACAGGACTGAGACCAAGCCTGGCTTACAACTTCCATCAAAATGAGACTCTTCAGAACACTCTATGGCCAAAGTCTCCATTCTCAGGAGACAGGAAGAGAAGTAAAGAGAATCTTCATTGATAACCTTATTGGAAAACTTTGCTCTGTCATTTGAAATTAAAAGACCATCATGTGGTGTGATGGGAAGTTTTCCTTATAGTAGGATGAAAGACAATATTCTTCAGAGAACTTCGAACTTCCTGGATTACGATATCCTCATTTCCAAAGTGATAGAATTATGTACTGTGGTCTTCAGGATTCCAACTTAAATACTTCATTTTGCCCCAAATTGCTTGCATTGGAACAAAACACCAGTTTGTACGCACTATTATCTCACTAGGTCCTTCAAGGGGATGAAAGGATATACTGATATTGCTGAGAGTCCACAGGGAATGAGAGTAGGATAGGAAAAGTACTGGATAGTGAATATAACCAAAACACAGTATATATATATATATATATATATATATATTTAAATTTGTACTTAAAATAAGCCTAAGAGAGCTCCTTGGCAAACCCCAGGAAATGCATTGTGAAGTCTGGAGACTGTCCTTTCTCAAATTCATTAGCTGTTCTTGTTACTGTGTCTCCCACAAGGAAATTTATATACCTTCCTAATTCTTAGGGATATTAACTATTTCTTTTCGAAAGTATTCTATTAAATATTTGAGAATTTCATGCAGTGTATTTTAATCATATATACTCTCCATTCCTCCTTTAACTTTGCCCAGATCTTCACCCCCTCCCTATTCACTCCAGTTTCCTGGCTTTTTTAAAAATAACCCATTGAGTATAATTTGTGCTGCCCATATATTTTTGAGTGTGGGTACATCCTCTGGAGAGTCATCACCTACCAGGGGATATATCCTTAAAGAAAACCAAGTGTTCCTCCTTAGCAGTCATAAACTGTCCACAGATCCTCAGTTAGTGATCAGAGCACATGAGTCCTTCCCACTCCGCGCTAAGGAATTAACCATGTCTTGAGGAAGGACTCTAGGTTATCCAAGAATCTTGCCTTTTGATTCTGACTCTTTTACAGAATGAGTTCAGAAACTTCATGTTTGGAGTTTTATTTAAAAATCTTTGGTATTTTAAAGGAACTAATGCTCATTCATCATACAACCATGGAGAGTTATGTCTGAGCTCAATGATAAACTAGTGTGTGATTCATCCCTGTGGGTTGTTGGACAAAGATATTGCAGAGGCCCCCAAACAATACTACCATTGTGGTTCTTCTTGTTGCCCACTATAACTGGATGATACAACCCTAATGTAAGATAAAATTTACTTTAGAAGCTGAACACAGACCCACCAAATTGGAACTGATCTGAAAATTCCTCCCTTTTGGCTAACTTTCTTCGTTCCAGAAGGTGTCAAAGCAGGCTGTTAGGAGGAAAAGGTCACCAATGATATTACCTACAGGTGAACACTGAATACTACAACACCGAACTGCTGAGTAAGGTGTGTCCACTGGTAAGAGAATGATATGAAGGTCATGGGGTAGTCAACTAGATCTGAGGCCTGATCCACAGAAGGAATTCATGCCTGGAACTCCAAAGCTGGTCAAAGGCCCATGGTTCAGGAGCTCATAAGCTCCGGGGGAACCTATTACCTTTGTTTTTGCTAAATGGACATGTTTTCAAACTTCCTCCATATATATATATATATATATATATATATATATATATATATATATATGTGTGTGTGTGTGTGTGTGTGTGTGTGTGTGTGTGTGTGTGTGTATGTGTGTATGTATGTATGTGTATGTATATGTATGTATGTATGTATATATGCCTTTTGATTGATATATGTGTGTGTGTGTGTGTGTATTATGCTGCTGCTGTTCTCACCCTTGGTCACATAAGCTTCTCTTTGTAGTGACCAGCAGTTAGAGACTCATTAGTGGCCAAAGGGCTAAAAATAAATGACTACTGAGAGCTTGGCCCTAAATTTGCCATCTGTATCATGTTCACCTACCTCTGTGTCTTAGAGAGCATCCTGGAAAAAGGGATAGAAGTAATGTAAAATCCAGAAGATGACAGGAGGCACCGATAAGACTTGATGGGGAATAAAAATAAAGAAAAAAAAGGAAGACATAAGGGTGTATGTTTGTTGTGACTGCCTACAGGGAGTGAAAAAGAGAGGTGAGAGTGGATAGTATCAAAATACTTTACTTACATATGTGAAATTGCAAAAAATAAATAAATAAAGGTTATCCCAATAAAAATAACAGCATTGCATGTCTGTATGTGCTGTTGCAGGTAAGAGTACAATGTCTGGAATGTAGTGAGCTCATTTAAACCTTAGTAAGTTGCTTTTTCTTCTCCTTCTCTGTTGCCTTGTTTCCTTCAAAAGTCATTAAAGCCAGCTATCAATCTGCTGAGTAACTTAAAGGCAGGGCACGGAGCAGCCAGTGATAGATAGAGTCACGCCACTCATCAGTCTCAGCAGGGACACAGATGACTGATGTCTGCATGCCAAATTTACCAGCAATTAAAGGATCGTCTACATCTTACATGAGATGTGGAAGACAAGAAGTAACCAATGCTTTCAAAGGGGGGTGGGACTTAAGTCTTTGTGGATTGTAAGCTCAATTTAACCAAAAGGGTATTGAGATTGTAAAAAAAAAGTCAACGTGGGAAAGGTACATGTGCAACCTCACTGCTAGCTGAAGTGCTCCAAGGGTTTGATAGCTGGTGAGAGGAGGAGAGTCAGTTTTCTTTAATGATGTGACTCCTGGTCAGCTGACCACATACCAGAGCAAGTCCTAACCCTAAGACTAGTTGGGTAACTGGATTTAATGAAGAATGAAAAAAAGAGAAAGAAAGAAAGAAAGAAAGAAAGAAAGAAAGAAAGAAAGAAAGAAGGGAGGAAGGGAGGGAGGGAAATAGAAGAAGAGAGAATCTCAAAGTCTCAAAGTTAAGTGAAAAGGGATAGGAGGGTTGAGAAGGTAATAAGGGGAGCAGTGGAGAGGGTTGAATATGGCCAAATTACATTGTATAAAGTTCTTAAAGAATTGATGAAAATCTTTAAAATACAAAAAAAGAAAAAGAAAAAAGTCAATGTCATGTTTAGTGGCCAATATATTTTTGGTCTTGGTAGATTGTATTCAAATCAGGATGCCATGCTTATGCTGAATAACAAAAAATGCAAAGTGCCCTAAGGGGACAGCATTACAAGGAGACCAGAATGTCATGAGCAGTAAGAATATTGACCATCCAATGTTGATAGTGGAGTGCCATCATCGTCTTGCCCATTGGAGTCTTTGGAAGAAAGCACAGTCTCCACTGAGCAGAGTAGCAGAAGCCAGGCTTCCCATTGCATGCCTGACCCACTGTCATACTCCCTTGGCCAACCCACAACGTATAGCATTGCATGCACATCCTCTGGCAAGGCAAACCTCAAGTTCTTGGCGAAATGCCTTGTGAAGGGTGTTGGAGAGCTTTTCTACAGGACAGAGTCTGCCCACTAGTGCAAAGGACTGACAGACAGATAGCATTAGCCTGAAAGAGGGAGGGAGTTTCTTCATGATGCCAGTTTAACGAGTGTTCTGACTACTGGAATCCCAGACATATCTGAAGAAAGAGCACACTGGTTTGAAGACAACTCGCCAGTGATAAATCCAGAACAGACTGGTAAAGTCGAGCAGGGGCATTAGGAGGTCTACTGAGGGCAGAGGAAAACGAGACAGTTATATGTCAAAGAGAACAGATGGCCAGAGTTAAGAGGGGTGTTAGCAGTTCCGGTGAGGGCAGAGGATTCTCCACAGCAGTTTCTCATTCTAATGTGGATATGGGAAAACTCCAAAAATAATCCCATATTCTTAAATAACCAATATAAGGAAGGATAAGCACATTAGATTCTGGATTTCTGTTGCCATCCCTCTGATGCTAAGCCCTCAGGTTTCTGAATTTTAATATGACTCTATATAAGGCATACTAGTAGGGACCACTTCAGGGACAGTTACATTTCTCCCTGTAAATTTAAAACATATATAATTTATATAATAATATATATTATTCTAGCGATTTTGTGGTCTCTGAAACTTGACTATACTAACACAAATCCGTAACTTGAGATTTTGTTTCTGAAAATCAACTTGTTAGATGTAGATTTTAAAACGATAATATTTTATTAATTCTTTGATAGTTTCATATGATGCATTTTGACCCTCTCTTCACTCCCTCCAGATTCACCTTCACCTCCTCACCTCTCTGTTCTCTTGACCTCAGATCCTTCTCCTACCTCTCTCCTCTTCCTCCCCTCCTATTCCTCCTCCTCCTCTTCCTCTTTCAAATACATTGTCCATGAAGCTAGCCTCTCTTCAGAGAGTATATCCAGACCCTTATGGCATTTGGTTTAAAAAAAATCACTGAAACGTCAGAGGGACAGGAGATCATTCCTGGAGAGCTGACATGTGAGAAGTCAGATGGAAGAGACATTATGACCCCCAAAGTGACACTCACTCAGTTCCATTACCTACTAATGCACAGTGCTTTATCTATGGCCACAGTACTGAGACAACCACGACCCAACAGCACCCAGTCCTGGTTGATTTCTCTCACCTCTGGCCTGGAAGCCTGGCATTTCTGCTGATCTTTGCTGGGCCCATGGACATCTTTGCAGATCACTTGCCTGTAGTAATATGGGGCGGCGGCGGGGCTGCGTCCCCAAATCCCCAGCCGCCCGGCTCGGCTAGCTTATGCCCCAAATAATTACACGGACACTGTATTCTTTTAAACACTGCTTTGGCCCTTAGCTCTAGCCCTTACTGGCTAATTCTCACATATTAATTTAGCCCATTTCTAATCATCTGTGTAGCGCCCCTAGGTGCGCTTACCGGGAAGATTCTAGCATAAGTCCATCCTGGGTTGGAGCTTCATAGCGTGCGTCTTCCCTGGAGCAGGTAGCATGGCGTCTCTCTCTGAGGTGTCTGCTCTGGAGAGGAGAGCTGCGGAGTCTGAGCTCACTTCCTCTTCCTCCCGGCATTCTGTTCTGTTTACTCCACCCACCTAAGGGTGGCCTATCCAATGGGCCTAGCAGTTTCTTTATTCTTAGCCAGTGAAATCAACAGATTGATATATGACACTCCCCCATCACTTCCCCTTTTTCTGTTTAAACAAAAAAGAAGGCTTTAACTTTAACATAGCAAAATTACATATAACAAAACAGTTATCAAGTAAAAGTTACATCAGAAACATTTATACATATAACAAAATTGACCTTAAAATCCATACCAATGCAAATTATTCATACCTATATCATTTCCCCCTTTAAATGTAAAAGAACATTTATAAACTATATTTGGGAACATGGGCGCAGTTTTTTCTCTCCAAACTGCTTCCTGCTGAATGGGGGCGTCGTTAATCAGATTATTTAGGGTGTAACCTGTGTGCCAGGTTTATCTCAGTTGGCAGTTGAGCAAAGCAATTTTCTGAAGATGTTCACAGCAAACCTTCAGGAGGACGTGGTCCATCATATCAAATTGGAATTGAAGAAATCCATAGAGTCTCATCCTCTGTGAAAACAAAAGAAGACTCTCTCCAAAGCATCATATCCTTAGACCCAAATTCTGAAATCGTAATACCCTTATATCCATTCTGGTTTAGCTTGGCAGCCCATGTAATGAAATGTCTCTCTGTACTTAGCTCCTTCACAGTCAAAAATTTTAAAGAAAACACAATAATACAAAGAATCCAGACTCTCTGTGAATTTTTCATCTTTACGCGGCTTATTTTTACTCTATCACTTTACTTTATTCTGTCTCTTTAAAGACTTTACCTTTTTTTTTTAAGCATTAACTTTATTCTCTATATTCTTTTTCTTCTCTCTCCCAAGCCTACGTACATTCATCCAACACTGTGATCTTTTATGTCTGAATTTGTTTTATTGTGAATCTGTAACATTTTTTACTATCCAGGAGCACTTTTGATTTGCGCCTTTAAATCACTAGGCGCTTAAGAATCTAAGCTGTGACATTCCTAAGTTAACTT
Organism: Microtus pennsylvanicus; assembly: GCF_037038515.1. NCBI lineage: Eukaryota > Metazoa > Chordata > Mammalia > Rodentia > Cricetidae > Microtus > Microtus pennsylvanicus. The sequence continues at coordinate 30,990,867 of NC_134593.1, forward strand.
TTTGCTTTTTGAGTGAATATCTGTAGACCATGCTGTCTTTGAACTCTCAGAGATCCGCCTGTCTCTGCCTCCCAGGCATTGGGATTAAAGGTGTTTGTTACTACTTGAACTCACAGAGATCTGTTCGTCTCTGCCTTCTAGGCACTGGGATTAAAGGTGTGTGCTACCACACCTTGAAGTCACAGAGGTCTATCTCCCTCTGCCTCCCAAGTGTTGGGATTAAAGGTGTGTACTAGGACACACAACAACTCTCTTCCTTTTTTTTTTAAGAACTTCAACTTTTAGCTTGCATATATTTTTAACACACAGTAAACCATTTAGAAATTTTCTTTGTCTCTGAATCTCTCTTTACTGTATATCTCTCTGTTTTTTGACCACATGAGTCTTTAGTTTACCAAGCAATCTCACTCAGTAGGACTAAAGGCGTGGCTTTGACGGCTAGATGTAGCCCATTCCTTAGCTTTTCAGCCTCATGGCGGATATACAGGCTGCAGCCATGTTTATAGCCACACCTCTATGGCATTCAAGGTCCCTGCCAGCCAGCAAGCTACAACAGACAACACTCAAGTCCTCTCTCGGTAGCCGGCCCTCCTGCCTCAAACAGTCAGAGTTTGCCCTGGCAGGATGGCCCAGAAAGCCAGCATTTTTAAACAATACAGGTTTGTTCCTGCTATGGCTGAAAACCGAAAAGCATGCGTTCAGCTTTTCATCAACACTGTTTAAGTGTTTTGTGGCAGGACCTCTTAATGAGCCGCAGAATTTTGCAGCTAAAGCTGAGTCAGGAAGCCTCTTGGGGCTACCAGGTAGGAGCGGCACTCAGCACTTTAATTCTGAGACTGAGCGTGTAGCACAGAAATTCTTTTCATCCAAGTTACATCCAAATCTGACATGCAGAGCACTGTGCAGTCTGAAAACACGTCTCTGTATGGCGGCAGGAATCCGCCATGCTCTTCCGCCTGCCTAAACCTGATTCTGCCTTCTTCCCAGGAGCAGGCGGGGAGCTCTGAGTCATCGCAAGGTCTCAGAGCACTCTCCTTCCGATCCCAAGCGGGAACACAAACATAAAGCCAGAGTTTGCACTGGCGGCATAGCCCCAGGAAGCCACGCTTTGAAATGACACAACGTTTTTTTTTTCTGCTGCTGTTGCCGAATCAGGAAATCTCTCTACAGCATGCCACCAACAAACAGCAAAAATCTGTGTTAAATGCTCTCTCCCTTATTTTTAAGCCTTCTCAGGTTTTGTAAGTGGGTTTAGTTAGCCACACGTCTGGGCGTCATTTGTAGTAATATGGGGCGGCGGCGGGGCTGCGTCCCCAAATCCCCAGCCGCCCGGCTCGGCTAGCTTATGCCCCAAATAATTACACGGACACTGTATTCTTTTAAACACTGCTTTGGCCCTTAGCTCTAGCCCTTACTGGCTAATTCTCACATATTAATTTAGCCCATTTCTAATCATCTGTGTAGCGCCCCTAGGTGCGCTTACCGGGAAGATTCTAGCATAAGTCCATCCTGGGTTGGAGCTTCATAGCGTGCGTCTTCCCTGGAGCAGGTAGCATGGCGTCTCTCTCTGAGGTGTCTGCTCTGGAGAGGAGAGCTGCGGAGTCTGAGCTCACTTCCTCTTCCTCCCGGCATTCTGTTCTGTTTACTCCACCCACCTAAGGGTGGCCTATCCAATGGGCCTAGCAGTTTCTTTATTCTTAGCCAGTGAAATCAACAGATTGATATATGACACTCCCCCATCACTTGCCTGTGCACTAAGTCTTGGGGGCAAATGTTCCCAAGTCCTACAAGGTTCTGCCTGTGCTATAATATGCAACATCACATTGTTGAAAGTCACATAGCTAGGATGGAGATCATAGGATGAGCCTGATACATGATCACATGGCATAGCAGATGTGTGTGGGAAGATACAATGGATTGATGAGCATCCCTCAACATTCACATCCCACGGAGAAACTAAAAACGTGACCTTACTCAAAAACACTCTTTGGAGATATCACCAGGCAACAATATTAAGAATCGTTATCCTGGATTTGGTTGAGTGGGGAAAGTCCAAAGACTGGTGTTCTTCTACACAAAAAGAAGAGGACACAGGGAGAGGCATGGGGAAGGAGGCCACGGGAACCACTTGGAGATGGATGCAGAGCCTAGAATGATGCTGCTATATCATATGTGAAGGATATGGGATCATCAGAGGATAGAAAAGATGGAAGTGGATCTCCTTAAGGAAGCACTGCCTTGCCAAGTGGATGTCAGGTGTCTGGGACCCAGAACTGTAAGAGAATACATTCCTGTTCTTGCTGGTCATAAATTGGTGCTGCAAGCCTGGGAAACTTGTAGACGACAGAGAAGAACCTGCTGGGAAGGAATCTGCCCCCTGGAAAAGACAGAGTGTGGGAAAGAGGGTATTCTTGCCCTTGTGTCTGAGTAGAAAGCCAGGGAATTTTTTTTTTCCAGAGATAAAATTCAGAGGCCACAAACATGCCTTCCTCTGAGCTAAGGGCAGAAATTCATACCACCTTTGTGTGCTGTGGCTCCTTCTGGCTATCCTCGTGATAAAACCTATAAAAACCCAAACTCAAGGCTTGGTTTTCAAGTGGTCATGAGTTAGAAGTGTCCAGGGAGGCTGCCAGGCACAAAGGCAGGTTCCCTCCAGAGGGGCACACATTAAATATGGGCCATCAAGAGTCTCTACATGTAAGTTCCCAAAACATATTCTCCTAACGGAAAATCACTCACTTCACATGACAGCAAGCAAGAGCCAGCAGAAATAAACCAGAGAACCAGACAAGCAAAGAAAAATAGTTACAGCTGAAAGAAACAGAAATAGAAAATATTCCATGTGTCATACTTTGAATTGTATCCCTCAAAATTACCATGTTGAAGTTTCAGAATGTGACTCTTTGTAGGAAAGGGTGTTTCAATGAGCTGTGAGATTTAAGGCTGTCTCACCTGGCGCTGATATGTGGAAGACATTTAGACAACCTTGGAGTGGCCTGTCTATGGTAGGAAGACAGCGAGAAGACCTAGAGACAACCGGGATACAGCATAGAGACAAGACAGGAAAGGAGAAAGATGCAGCGATGTAGAAGGTAGAGCAGGCAGAGTCAGCATCATAACAGATGAGATAAGAAAGAATTAGAGATAGCTAAGGATCCAGGTCGATAGAGTAGCCCAGTACTGGAGGTGGCTGCTGGGATACACTTGACACTGATGCTGATTCTTGATATAGATCTGCGTGGTGACAGAAAACAAGAAAAAGCAGGAAATGAGGAAGAGCAAATGCAAAGACACAGAGGACCGGACCGGGAAAGCTCGTGTCTCCAGGGTGTGGCAAGGGGTTGTGTGTAGCCACATTCTGGCATGTACAAGGGAGGTTCAGTATACTTCTTTGGGCCTAGCATTTAGAGGTGGGCAGAGGTAAGGGCTTTGGCCACTATACTGCATCCCTGCGGTTGTCTGGGTTTGGTGTGCTGGCTGAGACACACTTCCATCACAGATTCCACCCTGGACCCAGGAAGACAATGTTTCTAAGTGTCAGTGCCATGATCCTCATTTTTGTTAAACTGAGGACATTGCTTACCTATGTTCTCAGGCTGAAGCAAAGGGCCGGACTGGACTCAAACCCAGGTGGGCCAGACTAAAAGCATACAGTGTCTCAGTCTCCTTTCTTTGGACAGTTTCCAGACTGCCCATGGGCCAGTTTCTCAGGTTACACCATCCCACTATGACTGGCTTCCCTTTTGTAATCCTGGTTAAATATGTACATGCCATATTCTTTCCCACAGACGTAAACTTAGATTAGGTTTATCTTGTTTTGGATGCTATTTAACATTATAATACATAAACACTAGTCTAATGCATCTCCATTGCTTATTAAATGCCACTAAGTATGCTGAAGCATCTGGGAGCTAACAGGAGCAGCCCTGTGTGTGTAAGACAAGGATGTTGTCATGGTGCATTTGACACAAATATACATAACTTCTGATGACTCCAAATTCATTCCAGATGTTCGCTACCTGGGGGTTAGTGCCATTTTTGGTAGTAACTCTTGCATCTAAGCTATGACATGTATTGGAATTTGTTTTACATTTGGTAGCAGTGGGCTTTGAACCCAGGGCTTCCTGGTTCTTCAGTAGATATTCTTTCTACTCAGCTAATTCTTCAACGGGAATTTTTCTAAAGGTGAAGTCGTTGGAAACTTTTCTAAAGGAATAATCATTGCACCATCTTGGAGTAAATAAATACTAGTTGGAATGGTTCTGAAACCTCAGACTCAAAATAGAGCTTTCTTCTAAAAAATGAGCTGGAAACTGGCTCTCATTTCTGCGGGGTTGTACCTGGGAACAGTGTTCTTCGTGTTCTTCTCAAACACGAGTCTTTCTAAATTTGAATCTCTGTGAACAAAAACCTCAAAGCCACCTGGTCCCTGGACTAGAGTTTAGGAGGCATTTGGAAGAACAAGCAGCTGGGGAGGGAGGTGTGGGAAAAAAAAAACACAAGGAAAGAGGGAAGAAAATGAAGAGAGGAGGGGATCAGGGCAGGAAAAAAGGGACCTTGGTCAAGATCCTCAGAGATTCCAAGCCTCGCTTAGGCAGCCAGCATTTCTGCTCTTCTCCAGCTTCAGGGATGGGCAGACTGTGAGCCCAGAAAGGTTTGATGGTTGATACAGCAGGCTCATTAGCTTTTGTAAGAACAGATGGGGGGGGCAGTCAGTACAAGGAGGAGTGGAGCCTTCAGGGACTATCTTAATCTGTGATCCCCAAGAGGTTATGGTTTCCCTGAGGTCATCCTTATCACACACACCTACGGGCAGGGTGCTGGCGTTGACAGAATGAAGCAGGAATGCGGGAATCCCTGCCCTCAGGGGTGTAGCTTCCTAAGGTGGATCTTCCTTCCCTCTCCATGATTTCTCAATTTCCTGTAAATCAGCTAGCTTATCACATTACCCAGTCCCAGAATTTAACTCCATTTTATGGCCAAAGATCACATAATTGCCTTTAAAATATGATGCTAATATGGATGGCATTTTCCAGAAATACAACTTCCTTATGATTCAAGGAAAGATTATGCTCCCCAGAGCATGTCAGAAGTTGCTTGCTGTTGTACAACACAACAGCAAGTCACTGATGGTCATACGACTTGAATCATTAGTAAAAACACCTGAAGACTTCACCTTGCCTGTCCTGCAGGCTTGCCAGGTCAGTATAAACATATGACCACCAGTATATTAAAAAACCTTCTAATAAAGTAATTTCCCCTTCTTTATTTGTATCGCTGGTTTAAACTCTTAAGTAGAGATAGGTTCTGTTGTCTGGACAATATTACTTTTTAAAATCATTGTGATGGGTTGGTTTGAAACCACTGACCAAGTGGTAGTATCTTTGCTTTTCCAATAGGGAATGAGAAGTTCGGAAAAGTGCAGGGTTCTATTCCAGGCCCAACGGGGAGGGCCAGGCTAAGCCAGGTTTCTTTTTTTTTTTTCTTTTTTTTTTTTTAATTTATTTATTTATTAAAGATTTCTGTCTCTTCCCCGCCACCGCCTCCCATTTCCCTCCCCCTCCCCCAATTAAGTCTCCCCCCCAGCCCGAAAAGCAATCAGGGTTCCCTGTCCTGTGGGAAGTCCAAGGAACCCCCACCTCCATTCAGGTCTAGTAAGTTGAGCATCCAAACTGCCTAGGCTCCCACAAAGCCAGTGCGTGCAGTAGGATCAGAAACCCATTGCCATTGTTCTTGAGTTCTCAGTAGTCCTCATTGTCCTCTATGTACAGGACTGAAATCTCAAGGTCCAAATCAGGAGCAGAAAGAGAGAGAGCACGAGCATGGAACTCAGGACCGCGAGGGGTGCACCCACACATTGAGACAATGGGGATGTTCTATTGGGAACTCACCAAGGCCAGCTGGCCTGGGTCTGGAAAAGCCTGGGATAAAACCGGACTCTCTGAACATAGAGGACAATAAGCCAGGTTTCTTTACTGCTGGCTCTACTGGTCAAAAATGAACAGGAAGAGCAGAGACAGTTCTCCGCACAATAGGCTTTATTTGGGAATAACTGTAAAGAGAATTGTGAGGCAGGGTGTTTGCCCAGGAAGAAGGGACCTCAGCAAAGAGCAATGCTATGAAGAAAAGCTCATGGGCAACTGTGGTGTGACATTGCAGTTGGTGAGTGTGGTGGCCACAATGGGTAAACTGGCCTTTCTGCTGTTGTTCTTCCTTATTTGTTGAGACAGCATCTTCTCTCTCAATCTGAGTCGCCGGGCTGTGGTGGCGCACGCCTTTAATCCCAGCACTCGGGAGGCAGAGGCAGGCGGATCTCTGTGAGTTCGAGACCAGCCTGGTCTACAAGAGCTAGTTCCAGGACAGGCTCCAAAACCACAGAGAAACCCTGTCTCGAAAAACCAAAAAAAAAAAAAAAAAAAAAAAAATCTGAGTCAACTGATCTTAATGCCCAAACACAGAGATGTAATATATTGGGCTTGAATGGTGTTATGTCATTCGGGTGCTTATAAAACATGCTTTATTAGTTGCCTTTCTGTTGGGATAAAATACCACAACTAAGACAACTTACAACAAGAAGAGTTTACTTGGTTTATAATTTCAGAATGAGGCATGGAGCAGGTCGGGGTGGTGGCTAGAACAGAAAACTGAGAGCTCATGTCCTCAATAGCAGGGACCAAGCAGAGGGAGCAAACTGCAAGTGGTACAAGGATTCAAACCTTCAGAACCCACCACCAGTGACCTTCCCCGAGCAAGGCTGCACGTCTTAAACCTACCCAAAGAGTGCCACCAACTGGGCACCAATTGTTCAAACTTGGGAACCAATGGGGAGCATCTCATTCAAACAACAACAGACACTTTCTTCTCAACATCAGCAACACAATGGCATCTGAAAAGACTTTCTCCAAATCAATATTCAGTGCCAAAGCCACACCTTCTGGCAGTGGTGGAGGGTGTCGCTGATGATATCGTCTTATGACAACTGCCTGGCTGGGTAAAAGTGGAGGCTTAAAAATGAGACTACCCTACCCCACTCTCTAGCTTCAGACTCAGGGATTCTACTATCTGTTTAGTAATAGCTCTACTGGAAATCATGTGGAGTGGAGTTACCCAGTCAGCCATTCTTCCCACTCCATCCCATCGTTAGAAATGAGTGCACAGGAATCCAAAGCAGAAGTGACTTATTCAGGTTCACTTAGAGAATAGTGCCAGAGCCATGATGCAGAATTGACTCCCAGGCTCTATCGATGGCACTACATTCTTTCCCTAGCAAGGGGCTTAGCGTGTGCAAATGTGCACAGCATGGATTGAGCGAATGTTTCCTGGGCACCCCCAATTTCTGCCACTCCTTATTCCTAACAGAGTGGTGCCCTGGATGTGGTATCTCATCCTCTCCCAGTGAATCACAGACTCATGAAAAGAAGCTTGTGTCGGTACCCCTGGGGTGGGGGAATCTAGAAATGTGGGTGCCCCCACAAGGGGGAGACTACTAGAAGTAGCAAACCCATGCAAGATCTTCCCATCCCTCCGTCATCGCCTTTCCCTGGCAGATACTTGTTCCATATTTACATTCCATTTATGTTGCCTCTTGTTTATCTTGTTACCTAAGTACTTGGCACAAAAGTAATTATTTTGTTGCAAAAACCACAGCCGGCAAAGTTTAAAAAAGGGGGAGGGGGAGAGAAAGATTTTGACTCTAATGTGGAATAGTATAAATAACTACCTCAATGGAGACATGGGAAATTATTCTCACTCTGCCACCATAGCCACTACCAGGAGAAGATTCCGAGGGTAACATCTTGTCATTGTGTGCAGGAAAAAAGATCATTTCTTAGCAAAGTGGTTTTCACAGATGCTCACAATGCAGGCTCCTCTCTCCCCACACACGCCCCTCCCTCCCCCAAATTATCAGTACAATATCAATTCACATCGCGCAGCATGCAAAGCAGACAGAAGGCAGCTCCCTGCTGAGCCTCCATCCAGATAATTCTCTCTCTTTCATGCCAAAGCAAACAGTGGGAGGAAGCAGGGACATTTTCCTCTTGGGAGCAAAATAGACCATCCTCCCTCCCCCCCAAAAAAACCAACCAAAAACACATGGTGGATTAGGAAGCTGAACTCTGGGTCCTGTGTATGTGGGTGCACATGGGTTTCTCCTCCTGGTACTTACTTAGAAAGTCATTTTCAATTACACGGATTTCATTCGACTTGAGAGAGAGAAACAGCAATTGCGCTGGTTTTGGAGAATAGGGGAGAGGAAATGGAGTGTGATCAGCTGGGAGCTAAGGAGGAAGAAGACATTTTTCTCCTGTCCCCAGAGCTAGATTAGCAAGGGAAACCATGCCCCTAGATATTGTGTGTGTGTGTGTGTGTGGTGGTGTGTGCTGTTGCAATAAATCCGTGTCCCTACAACTTCCATTCTTTGTAACATGTGCAGAACATAGGAATTTTCTTTTCTTTCTGAATTCTTTCTTTTCTATTATTCTGACTTATTCTCTCTCTCTCTCTCTCTCTCTCTCTCTCTCTCTCTCTCTCTCTCTCTCCCTCTCTCTCATACACCCTGAATGTCCCAGTTCTCTTGCTGCTGTCATGGCCACAGGTAATTTGAAATTCTTTCCTCATAAGGCAAACTGATTGGGTTCTTGGCATCCGGAGAGAATCATGGTTGCAGGCTGCAGCAGGAGAGCTTAGTGGATTTGGGGTGCTGTGATTGGGGAAGACGGTTGGGAGATGGCCCTTGGTGACTTGAGGCCTAGCCCACTGTGCCCTCCCTTTTCTCATTAGGAGCAGGAAGCCTTGAGCAGGGACTCCTTTGAGTACCATTTGTCATTGTGATTGGGGCACTGGGACAAACGGCAAGGGGTACACACTGGATAAGAGGACCGTTCTGTCTTCAAGAGAGTTGAACTGAGAAGGATAAAGAAAAACCCCAACTTAAGCTCTGAATGGAAGAATTCTTTTTAATTTAGCTTCAGTTTCCTTATCCCAGAGGGGGCTGGGAGTAGGAGAGGGACAGCGGGGACCACTTGGTTTCTTTTTCTCATCTTTGTTACTTGAAGTCCTTAGAGGTTCGTGGAAGAGTGAAGTGTGGGCTACAATAATTGCCCTACCCTGAAAATAGACTTCTCTGAATGCCTGTGCTGTTACAGTGCCCTGTGTCTGTAGAAGGGACACATTGAGATGGGGGGCAGGAAAGAAAGGACACTTTTATACTTTGTACTTCCTAACAGCAACTGGCTTCACGTATGCAGGAACACAGGACTGAATGGCTGGATTTGGCCATCTGCCAGAACTGTCTCTTAGCTCCATAGGTTCATGGTCCCTGTCTTTGAATGTCTTCTTCTGTCACCCTCGGATCTCTCACATCCCTTAGTATCCCTGGTGGCTCCACCTGAAGAGCCTGGGTCCATCTAACCCTACTGATTTCACTGTGACCAAGTGAGCAAGGGAACAAAGCAAAAAGCCTCCGGGCCTTGATTCGGGGAACTGGGACTGTGATAGGCTATCCTGAAAAAGTTGCAGACTTGCAAAGATATAGATATATAGATATAGATATAGATAGAGATATACAATGAGCTGACGGCTCCTGCTCAAACATATAGCAAAGTTCACATCTGCCCACCAAGTAGTGACGGTTCCGGTCAGCACAGAATGTCCTAGCCTACGATTTCAAGGTAGAGAGCACTAGCAAGTGGGTGGAGAGGGCTGCTCTCCGGGGGCCAAGCGTGCCTGTGTTGCTGAACAGAGGAGGATGACAAGATCTCATGAAAAGAGCTAAGGAAAAAGGGGGGAGTGGAGAAGAAAGACAAAACATGAAGAAAAAAACACAGGGAAAGCGAGAGAAAACAAATCGAGAGTGAGGGACCCAGGAGAACACGAAGAGCCGGGTTTGATGTATAACTCATGGAGAATCCATGAAAAGAAAATGAACAAGGCCCCAGGGGACCTGGGGAGATAATAGGGCTCACAAGCCATCAAGTATGTCTTTCTTCAGCCCGTTGCTGAGGGAAATGATTAAAGATATCTTGGGATAAGAAAGAAATCTACAAAATCTTTCACTGTCTTGCTCTTCTATCTCGTAAGAAACTCCCCCCGTTGAGACTTCACTACCTGGCAGCCATGACGGCAAGAGGGAGACCTTTGCAGGCATTTAATGTGAGCTGCGCTGTGCACACGTGAAAGCCGGGTTGATTGGATGAATGGAGTGGGCGGAAATGTTTTGGGTGCTATCAATTCCACCTGGCTCTGTGTGGAGGGTAGGTAATTGCTATTCTGCTTGTGGTGTCCTTTGTGGGGAGTTTAGAGATCTCAATAAGCATCCCTAACCTTCTCCCACCAGAGTGTACCCACTTGCCGGCTGGTTTTCTTTCCTCTAGATGAAGGCATCAGAGAAGCCGGTGGCCACTCTGGCCAGTACTTACATTTTCGGAGGCAGAAGAATAGACCTGTTTAGAAAGGAGCACTGAGAACAGCAGGAGAAAAAAAAACACCATGGAAATTAATGCCTAGTGAGTATAGATGAGGAAAGAAAAACTCCAGCTTCACGCGCCGGAATGCGTTTTTCAGACTGGCTAAATGAAGCCGGCAGTATTAAAGGTGTAAATCAGCCACATGGATGTCTAGGTTCTACGTGGGCAGCTCTGCTTATGAGGCAGAAACTGACTGAGTGTTGGATTTCTGAAGCGGGGGCCATAAATGTCCCATCCGGAGGGTGGCTCCCTGAGACGCTTCCTGGTTAGTAATTTTGCTGAGGGAACTGAGAGAGGTCAGTGTGGTGTGATTTTTGCAAAGCATCTGTTGCAGTGATACCAATTCCCCATGGAAAGTGAGGCAAGGTTGGGAATGAAGAGGAGAAAGGGCTGGTCTGGATTCAGGGTGGGATCCAGGATGACATTCGTGTTATTCCTCCTGTGCTTCTGTCGTGTGTCACCCATCACAACCCTCCTGTCCTTGAATTCATGCTTGATGCCAGTACGTTCTGGGCATGCATGATCTCGGCTGTGTCTGTGAATTCCATAGCTGGCATGTTGGTCAAAACAGCTCCTTTACCTCTGTTGTGTCAAGGCTATCAGAAGCAGACATAAGAGGTCAACATTCCTACCTTCTTCTTATCAATATTTGTGAGAATCTGGATGGTACCATTTCTCTCCCCAGGCCTGGGTCCTTCTGGTTCTAGATGCACGTCATCATTCCTTTTCTGTACTTGGGATTCTTGGGAGTCAAATCCCTACCACTACAGGCAGATTCTGTCCAGTCTAATAGAATATCTACATCGTTTCCATTTACACACTGTAAGTCTTGGGCAAATTAGCCCTCGAGGTAAATGCAATTTATATGCAATAAATTGTCCTCCTGTTACTCTGGATTTTTCTCATCAAGACAATTCCCTGAGAAAGAAGCTGGCCTGCACAGTCCAGGGGCTCTGGATTTGAATGCTCCTCCTTCCTTGCTGTGTGATTTCAGCAAGGTGTCTGATAGGGTCTTATCTGAGTTTAGATGGGGATGCATCTAGGAAATTGGAAATGCAGAGCTCAGGTGCACTTCAGTATCTGCTCTTCAGCTTAGTGGTCCCTCCACCCACCTTTCCCCAAGAAAGTTGTTGAAGGGAGTCTTTTAGAGAAGTCCACACATAGGGGTAGAAAGGATTTGGGGTGAACCACACTGAGACCTTGCCCATTGGGGGCTGCCCACTCCCATAACGTGATATGACACGAGAATAGGGAGATTCCACCCAGGTCCAAAGCACTGAGCAGGAAGCACTAATGCCACCCTGGAACAGCCTGAAGAATTGGAAGCTGTGGTTAGCATTGACCAGTGGCGGGTACCTAAAAGTGGATTGTTAGCTGTCTGTCTGATACATGCAAATCCTCTGACCTGGCTCCTAGGGTATATGGAGATGTGGTTTTAGGTGTGATCAGAAAGAAACAGTGGGTGTTTATTTGTCCTTTCACCATCACTCCCTTAGACTCCTCCCACAGACCAGGGTAAGGCAGTAAGCAAAAGGACAGAAACAAAGCCCCCCTTCTAGGAGAAAAGAGGAGGGGAAAACAAAGGAGTGAAATACACAGAGTCTCGGGAATGGTGCAGCACAGCACAGCAGGGTGGCAGGAACGGTGAGTTGCTACCAGGAAAGGAGAAGGGAGAAGTAGGAGTGACTGATCCAAGCAAGAGCTGTTTGGAAACCGCTTAGCAGGCTGGCAAGAGACAACCTGAGCAATCGGCCCTCTCCTAGGTACGGGGCTAGAGGGTTTGGCCTCTGTCCTGATGAGCCTCAGACAGAATGACTGGCTTGCACACTCCGGGGAACACACAAGCAGAGATGTCTGACCTATGGCCTTTTCTGACCTATGCTACCTCTCCGCGGGGTGTACTCTAGGAAGACTGTCTGACCCAGAAGGCATATGAGCTCTAGATTTGTCTGGGTCCTGACGCCCTAATTTCAGTTACCTAGACATTTCTGTGATCTTGTAGGGCTCCTGTAGGTGCCAGAAGAAGGCCTGCTGCTGAGAGGCCCGGGCCACTCCAGGTGCTACCGGAGTGCAAAGTTGAGCAGAAAGACACTTAGCTAGCCCCAGTAATAAGATGATAAAAGTTGGGCTGGAGAGATGGCTCAGAGGTTAAGAGCATTGCCTGCTCTTCCAAAGGTCCTGAGTTCAATTCCGAGCAACCACATGGTAGCTCACAACCATCTATAATGGGGTCTGGTGCCCTCTGCTGGCCTGCGGGGATACACACAGACAGAATATTGTATACATAATAAATAAATAAATATTAAAAAAAAAGATGATAAAAGTCAGGATTGGACTCCCACAAGAGAAACTGGTTCTATCCAGAGAAAGAGGGGTGCTAATGATATACAGAGAAGGTGACATCTGGGGAAGGCTGCTTCTAGGATATCCACGTGTGTTTATGCACGTGTGTTAGCAGGAGCACCGTGAGCTCAGGTGTGGAAGCCATGACCTAGTTGTCTCTCTTATTCTCTTTCTCACTGCACCCTTCTCTGCCCTCAAAGGTTCTCATGTAGCCCACACTAGACTCACACTCACTGTGTATGTCTCCGCGGCTATTCTTGAGTTGCCTGGGCCCACATTCTATATAATCAAGACTGAGGTTGATCTACGCATAGAGCTGGGTGTCGGGTGGGTGAATTTGATTTTTCAGAGGAGTGAAGGAGAGAAGAGCAGAAGCTGGGCAGTCTCCTTCCATTCCAAACACCAGCTGGAGTGTGGTCTCTTTCCGCTGCCGACATGGACACCACAGGGTGGCTTTTGTATATATTCTACCTGGCCCTGGGATGTGACTGAATGGGGCCATTCAGCAGGCTCAGGGTGGTGATGGTCCCGCCATGGGCTTCTGGTTGAGTCTATCTGCCCTCGATCTAGTGGTCTGAGGTCTTTATGGGGAAGCCTCTAGAGTTTACAAGACATGCCCCCACAATTTAATTACTTACAGCAGGAATGAATACTCTATAAAAACTGGAATTTATAGGCCTTCTGTGGCTATAGGTCACCTTTGATGCGATAACTGTTCCTTTCCTGTAGAAGAGTGGGTTCATTTTATTGGTTCCTCACAAAATTTATTCTCCTCCCTACCTATAGCAAGACAGGTTTACGTTTGAGTGTCTTTTGTTATTGTAGCACATTCTAACCTTTTAAATGTGTGTTTGCACATGCATGACCATGAGTGCATTTAGTGAGCGAGGCTGAAAATAGAAAGTTAAGTCTTGGATTTATTTACTAAAACATTCTCTGATTTCCCATCCAATGCCTTGAGATGGTCCTGTCTTCTTCTAAATAGTCCTTGCTTTCTGCAGTTGGCGGAGGCAACCCCAGGGAGCATGCCCATTAAACAGGACGAGCCAAAAGTCCTTTCCAATTTTGTCTTATTCTGGGGTACCTTTCTCAGCTCTTCGCCTGTAAGTGACATCTGACCTGGCTATTTTATTTTGAGCTATTTGATTTGACTCCCAGCGGAAGTTCCGGAGACAAGCACCTTTCCTTTTTCTATGCACTGTCTCCCCTCGCCTGTTTTCAGCCTCTGAGCTACAAGGACTGTCTCCATCCATCCATCAGGCCCGCTATCTGTCTCCGTATATCTATAGCAACAAACCCATTTCAGCAGCCTCCTCCTTTTGTTCTCTTTGTTTTACAGCTCTCCTTGTCGTAGAATTCTCTTTCCCCTCCATTTAACAGAAAGGCTTTCACATTAAAGGAACATTTTAACAGTGCAAACAAGAAATAGAAATCCAGTTCGCTTCCCTTGCAGCAGTTCAGTAACTCCCACAGCTGTTTCAGTGAGACCTGAACTGGTCGTGTTCCTCACCTCCTCTCAGTGGGGGGACCAGGTCGGTGACACCCCCAAGCCTCAGGCACTTGTCCTCTCAGCTGTCTGAGTGTCTGGCACCAGCATACTGCTCCCCAGGCTTTCATCTCTGATTATGTGATCTACAGTCTCAGTGTAGACTCCCTTTCTTCCTGACCATGCTTCTGAAGATACATTCCAATTAGTCCATCATCCATGGTGGAGAATGGTGACTTTTTCTTCTCTGGAATATGCTGTGGTGGTTGGTATGAATGGTCAGATTAGCTATGTTATTGGTCTAGGATTGACAAAACATATCTATGTTTGTGTGGATTTTTTTTTCCAGAGAAGTCTATCATGTGGGAGAGAAACGAGTGGATAAAGATATTTTATTCTGAACCGGGGCAGGGCCCTTCCATGAGAAAGTTGCCCCGGTGAGAGGGGCAGATCGTAATTGTCCTGAAAATGGCCATTGTTGGATTACCCGGGCTCCTATCCTATAAGGGAACCCAACAAGTCCTCCTCAAGCATTGCATGCCTGCACACATACTTGTGCATGCCTGCATGCATACACACACACGTGCACACACACACACACACACACACACACACCCCTCTTGATTCTGTTCTTCTAGTGAACCTTGACTAATCACATTTTTTTCCTTCTATTATTTAAAAGCTATCCAAATCTACTGTATTTCCCTTCTCTCTCTGGTGGAAAGGAAGCTTCTAGACACATAATTCCTGGATCTCCCTTAGCCGGTGGATTTAGGTTATCTGTCTAATTTTCCACAAACAGATTTTTATTCCTATAAACATAGGAACACTACTGTTATTTTGTAGACAATTAAGATACAGACATATAGCCCGCACTTCTGGGAGACTCATAGGCGCAGAGGAATTTCCAAGGTGGATTTCATCACATAGAGTGAATAGGTAACACGGTGTTCTAGAGGGAGAATGTGCATTTGTGGGTAGTGGAGGGTGAGGCTGGGGAAGTGATGGCTCTAGAGCCAAGTGAGACAGAGAGAAAGGTAGCGTGTGGAGGTAGACACTGTCCCCAATGCTCTGCAGTGCATTTGTCCTGTCTTGATGGGCACTGTCCTGGGTACAGTGACCATCAACCTGTATACAGGGTTCCATATCCCCACACCAATCAGGCTTCTGACCAGGAGCTGGGCAATGCTGAAAAGATTTACAGAGGAGGACAGTGGTCTGTATTGCCAACCAGTGCGAGTCTGTGTCTTAGTCTCAGAGGAGCAGTGACTGGGGACAATCATTAGGGAAAGATGGAACACCTGTCTTGACCATAACAGAATCAACCAGGGAGGAAAAGAACATGGGTCTTATGGGACCCTCAGAAAAGAAAAAAAACCTGTCCCCATAGAGTTTCATAACAATGCATAACACCTCATCATATGTGATCTCTGGAACACATCATCTGCATTCTGGGGTGTGTGTATATGTATATCTGTGTGTTGCTTTATGGTGTGTTGTAATCATATGTGTGTGTTTGTGTGTGTGTGTGCTTATATGTGTGTGCATATGTGTGAAGATCAGAAGCCTGTAGCATGATTAATAAAAACCCAGAGATAGATGTTGGGGTTCAACCTGAAGGTCAGAAAAGCAAAACAGCCACCGGCTCTTACCTCTATGTTAGTCCAAAATGGCGATACTGCCTCCAGGAATCCTCAGAATGAACTGTCTCTTTCTGACTTATATTCTTTTCTAGAGCTGGGATTAAAGGCCTGCACCACTACCACCTGGTTTCTATGGCAAACTAGTGTGGCTACTGGGATTAAAGTTGTGTGTTACCACTGCCTGGTCTATAAGGTTGACCAATGGGCCTGTTTTACTCTCTCATCTTCAGTCAAGCTCTGTTTATTAAAATGTAAATAAAATATTATTACAGAAGTCAGCACTTTCTCAGTTTCTCTCCATTTTATTTTTTGAGGCAGGGTCTCTTACTGAACCTGTAGCTTACAGTTTCAGTTAGCTAACTAGCTGGGGAGCTCCAAGAATCTGCCAAGGATCCTTGCTGAACACTGACATTCCCGGCTTTTTAAGTGGGTTTTGGGGATTGAACTCAGGTGCTCATGCTTGTGAATTTTGCCTATGGAGCCATCTTGCCAGCACCTGCACTTGGATATTGATCATCTTCAATGTCAGAAACCCATGGGCTTCAAATGTATGGGTATGGGGTATATGGAGAGTTAGTCAGCTTGCTGTGTGCTTCTCCTCTGGTGCCCAGAATTAGAAGGTCATTTATCTCGGTGATGTGAAATGTGATCATCAAGCTGGCACCAGTAAGGAACGACAGTCTATCCTACCAGATCCTCACAGTCAGGGTGGTTATCCTTTAGGTTATTTCCCAGAGCTATCAGAATCTCTGACACTTGGGCTCATTCTGGACTGACTAGTCCAGCTGACCTCTGTGTGGATGGCTAACCTATGGTTCAAAATGGCTGCCTGGCTGCCTGGCTTTTGAACATTTTCAGAGCACCCTGAACTGTGCCAATTTACATGAACCCCAGAGTAAATGCGTACTGTTGCATCAGCTAGACAGAAGGCATGAACTTGGGAGAGCAAAGTTATTCCTGGTTTTAAAGGAGCTTCGTCCCTGGGGAGGCAGTTGACTCATGTCCAAGTATGAGTAGAGTGCCTGTTTTGATAAACAGAGATTCTCATGATGCAACCTACTACGTAAGGGGAAGGCAAAAAGATCCCCAGGACAGATATTGTCTTCTTTCTGTCCCCCCCATAACATATTGTCCTGATCTGCCTTGATGGTTTACTGAGCTGCAAGGGAGAGAAACTCCATGTGCCAAGTTCAACCACTCGGGCAACTGTGTCAAGCTGTTTTAGGAAGCAAATGAGCAAGTAAATGATATTGTTTGTTTAGCCTTTCCCCAAGGAGTTCCAGGCTCAGACACTATCCCCACGACAGACGAAGGGACAAGGATCTTCAGCTTCTCTTCAGTGCCTGCCAGATGTAGGGTGTTTGACAATAGGGAAACAGTGCCAGCATCATAGAAGTAGCAACATTAGCATAAGTTGGTCAAAACCTCAAACGTATCTGTGCCATCAGAGGTGGCAAGCGGTGACATTAGGATGATGCTTTAGCCCTCAAGGACTTTTCAATCATGCAAAATAATGCTACTGAAGTAGGCAGAGATCCCAGGCCCGTGCCAGCACTGAGGATAGAGATATAAGGGTTATGTAAGGAAGTTAAGGTTTGTTCAAGGCCTCACAGTCAAAGGCAAAGGAGAAGAACCCTATCCATGTGCACGACATCCCTTCCTCTCATACCCCCCATCTCAGAGGTGGATGTGGTCCACCCTTCACTCACAAAGGCTGTCAGTGGGGAAAGACATGCTATAATTTCCTACTATCTCTTGCGATTTCCAGGAAGAATGAGGTTTGACCACTCAGCCATCCAACAAACAGGAACCCTTAGTGATTTGCTTTCCTTGTCTTTTGTAGCAAGTGTAGCAGGCATGTTGTCTCCTGAACTCTGGAAGCTAGCAGAGGCACTAAGGCCAGAGCAGCAGGTGGGAAGTGGATGGAGAGATTGCCTCTGCAAACAATATCAGAATTTGGCTGGCTTCCCTCCAATGCTCTGTCTAATAATGAGTTGGAGTTTTCCTTTTTGATGAATTTATCAAATTCTGGCATTTTGTTTTATGTAGTCTTTTAGAAATCACACAATTTTAAAGATGGAAGGGTCCTTAAAGGTCATCGTACCAAGCTTTCTCATTTGACAAGTTGAGAAACTGAGATGCCAAGGAGGCCAGGGGTGGGATGATGTAGGGGATCTGTGCCAGTCCTCCTACAGGGCAGGACCAGCACTGTGAGCCAGGGGTTCCTGGGGCTAAGTATTGCTTGCCTGAACATGGCTGCCTCTAATTACGCAGAAAGTGGCTGTTGTATGAACAGGCACTCCTGACTGCCTTTACAGCAGTCTTGAGAGCTAGAAAAAGCTCCAGAGTAGAGCCAAGTGTTTTTGTTTGTAGGGGTGGGAATTTCCAGTAGTTCTATCACTAGAAACAATTGTGAATTTTCACATAGCAGGAACTGGGGGTCTGGAAGCAAGGCACTGGGGCCCTAAGGCAGGAACCATGTTTCCTGTTTCTTACTTTTCTTCCCCTTGGTCTAAAACATGATAGCACCTGACAGGAGGATAAATGAATATATATGTGCACATATATTTAATAATATTTCATATTTAAATAATATATTAATGTATAAAGATTATATACACAATCTTTCCCCATTTAATTCTGGTAGGTTCATGCTGATAGCCATTATAAAGATGGAGAACGAAGCTTTCATATGCAGCACCAAATGCTTGCAAAGACACCATCCTATCTTTCATGTGACAGAGATAAAATATGGTCTTTGCCCAAGGCATCCTTCAGACGGCAGAAGGTTGAAGGGAGTTCTTCAGCTTCCGTTCTCAGCCCGTGTAATAGTCCCTGGATGCCTTTGCCTTTTTTTCTTTCTCAAAACATCTAGAAGATAAGCCTTTAGCGCTTTCACTTCTGGGGTGCAGGGAGTTTGCTCCCCAGCCACCATCAAAGTCTTGATGAACCCGGCACTGAAGTTCTGACTGGCAACACCGTGAATGGCAGTTGCTCTCTCTCAAGAACCTGTCCTACAGCCAGCTCATTTTCTCCTGTGTTTCTGGTGCCAGGTGCCCTTGATACACAAGATGCTGAGTCAGCTGCTTGAGATCATCTCTGCCAATGTCATCTTGCACAATACCTGTTATTATCTCTTCATTGTCTTAGCTGTTATAAAATGCCTGAATACACGAACCCTTTGAAGCTGTTATCCTCATGGTAATGGGCATGGGAACAGAATGTCTTGCCAAAAGTCATGAAATGTAAAGAGGTTGAGATGTTATGTCTTCCTTGGTGGGCTCTTCAGTGTCTCTCATGCACCGTAGGAGCCTTGAGGGTAGCTCCTGCTTAGCATTGTCTTGGTGTTAGTTGCTTGGTTGGTTTGGCCTGTATTAACCTTATATCATTAGAGCAAAATATCTGAAGAGACAAACTTAAAGGGAATAAAAAGTAGCTGGGTGGTGGCTCACATCTGTAATCCCAGGACTAACTAGGGAGGTTGAGGCAACAGGATTGCTATGTGTCATGTGTCAAAGGCCAGCCTGAACTGCACGGTGATTTGCAAGCAAGCCTGGGCTACAAAGTGAAAGAATGTCAATGAAAAACAGAAGGAGAGAATAGAAAAAGAATTTTGACAAAAAAAGGCAAAAATAAAAAGAAAGGAGAACATAAAAGGCTTGCGTTTTTTGGAGGTTCCATTCTGAGCCTGAGGGACCTATGGTTTGGGACTCCAACAGGAGTACTGGGCAAGCGACTGTAGCTCACTTCATGGCTGTGAAGCAAAAGAAGAAGCAGAGGAGACTGAGGTCTAGTTATTTCTTTGAGGTCATGCCCTTAATGACATCTGACTACAACCCACCTCCTAAAGTGCCCACTGCATCTGGGTAGGGCCACACTGGGGACCAAGCCTTTAACCTATGGACCTTAGAGCGTCACACCTCAGCACAGATGACCAAAGGATGGAAGGCTCTGAGAGAGGGAGAGAGAACATAGCAGTCTGTCAAAGGGCGAGAGAGGAAGAAAGCAACACTTAGGGGGAGCTCTAAACAACTGGGAGGGGACAGGGGATCAGGAGGTGATGGAACAGAAAACCCCTCCC
Source organism: Microtus pennsylvanicus (assembly GCF_037038515.1). Classification (NCBI taxonomy): domain Eukaryota; kingdom Metazoa; phylum Chordata; class Mammalia; order Rodentia; family Cricetidae; genus Microtus; species Microtus pennsylvanicus. Next base: position 31,010,886 of record NC_134593.1, read on the forward strand.
CATTGAATGACTCTTCTCCAGAGCAGGAGTGCAGCATCCTCTTTCCTGTGTTCTCCCATGAGCCAACATGTAGTGTGGTTAGCTTCTCCTCAATAGTCTTCCGTCAAGCTTGAGAAAGAAACCATTTCTCCTTTTTATACTTGGAAATAGTATTTCAGAGACCCCATGTGATAGGCAGAGCTAATCCATCATCTAGTGGGCACAATGACTAACCCCTCTTACTTTGAAACATCTTCCTTTAATTTTTTTTTGTTTTTGACTGATCCTAATGACATGACAACGACAATGATGGCCGATACCCAACCACATCATTCTTTCCTGTGTGAAACTCTACGTTACTGGCCACAGAAACAAATTAGATGCACCCATAAGGTAGGGATGAAAAAAGTCAAATGGCCACATAACTAGTATGTAAAACTTGGGGATTAGAAACCCGAGATTACACCAAGGCTTATAGAAACTTGTTCTTAAACATTGTGAGCCTCAGCTTCCCTTTCTGCTCTTGGAAATGCATGTTCACCCACTCCTCAGGTCAGCTGAGTAATAAATTGAATAAACTGTAGAAAGAAATACTTAGTGTTGAGACATAACCTTACCTGCCTTCACATTGCCTACTCCCACACCCACACACCATACAAATGACTGTTTCCTTTTTTTATATGTGTTATGATTTATCCTTTGTAAAACACAGGGCATTTGGAGAACGAGGAAGGAAAATTTGTGAATGCATTTTTCTAATTGTAAACTATCTTAGAACTCATCGCAGATCAGAATTTGCTCTATAAGCAATACTTATTATAATGATAGTAAATGAGGCAGTAGATAAATATCTCTTCCTACTGCTTATTCTTCAGAAGGAGTATTTGCTCATCTTGCAAAATCCTGCTAGCATTACCAGGTCTATCCACTGAGTGCTGACCTATGGCATTGATGCCCCTTGAAAAATGACCTGTCTCAGCAGATCCTTGTCTCTTGCAAATTCCGGGATGGAGTCTCCTATTCTTGCAGCTCTGGGGAATGGTTGCAGTCTAGTGCAGTCCCCCCCCACCCCCCCACTATTCTCGACTCAATCCATCCATCAATGGGCAAATGCTTATTGAACACTCATTCCTGCTGAAGTATCTCCAACTCCCACATCTAGGGCGGATCTTGGAGAACATGGGAAAGCAGAAAGCTAATGTATATTTCAGCCTCTGAAAAGGAGTAATCTGGTTAGCTTTGAAAGTAACTGATGCAAAAGGACACTGGTGTGCTGACCTACTGCCCCTTTGTCCAACCCCGTGAAAGTTCGTCACTAGCAGAGTTCTTTGTACCAAGTCACACTTTCTAGTTTTTCTTTGAAAAGGGGTCCTTGCCCTGTTCTCCAACTATTCTGAAGGTGTGTACCACTTCCTAATTAAATGGAAAGTTTCTTGAAGACAAAACTGTGTGGTACAGCTCCCTGCTAAGTACCATGCATTGCCCATCAATACATACGCATACAGTTTTCTCTTTGTTTCAGACCTAGAGAAAAGCCAAACAGTCTTTCAAATATAGATATGGCTTTGCGGCATTGTGTGACTCCCTTTATTCTGATTTAAAAGCTGTCCTTTACAAAATGAGGAGGATAAGACTAGATAAGTCCCAGGTTGCTCTGAATTCTGAAGCTTTAAGTTTCTGCTGGGTTTGCCGCTGACATACTATTTACCACTTCAAAACCAATGACAGGATTTATTGTGTATCAACCTTTGCACTAATTCCTATCCAACTCACACTTAACAACAGTCTTCCTGCCACCAGAAGCCATGACCCAGTGGGTATGTGCTGAGCCGTGCCACTGTGACAACCCCCAAGCCTTCTCCAGAGCAACACATCAGCTGTTTTTTCCTGAATCCGAAACACATTACTCTGGCCAATTCTGCTTTTCCTTCTCCCCCTTCTTCATTGCTCAATAAATCCTCCAGTCCAATTCTACCACTAAAGAACAGAATTGATTTCAAACACTAACGTCTGTGGAAGTGACTCAGCAGGAGCTCACTTTCCGTGGGATTTGTCTATTGAAAGCAGACCTTTAGAAACCGTTTGTAATGGAGAGTCGACAAAGATTTCACAATACACAAATCATCCCTAATATTCGGCACATCCAGAGACTGTCAGCCCAAAGTTCAAAACCTGGGAAGAGACACAACAGGCACCTAACAGAACAACACGCCTAAGTAGGTGAGGAGTATATTGAGAAGATATTTTACCAGTTGACATTCAGAAAAATGCAATGGAATCATGAAGTCTGCAAATGGGTGGGACTAGAAAATATTATACAGAGTGAGGTGATGCAGTCCTAGGAGGACAAAATCTGCATGTTCTCTCTGATTTGTGGACCCTCGCTTGGAATCATTAGATGTCAGCATATAACCTGAACTAACCATAGAAATACAGGAAACTAAACTGGGACCGTGGCCAGGGGAGCTTTGGAGAAGCGGATAATAAAACACAGGGAATAGGAAGTGGGAAATAAGAAAATGAGGGGGATGGTAAATAGGGCATTTAGAACTCAGAACCTGGAGGAAAGGCCCTGTTGCTGAAGATACCACATACTTCAGACTTTGAAGAGGAATGGAGCTGAAACTGACCTGGAAGCAATCTTCCTGAGGACTAGATCCCATAGCATCAGAAGATGCCATGCAAACTGACAGAAGAGAAAAGCATTTAATAATCTTACTCATCTATAAGACCTTTGAGCCACAACTGTTGTGACCAACACAGCAAGATAGCCCTAAGGGTTCAATAATGGCACTTACGACTTAAGAATAACCCAAAGCCATCTAATTTGAACTTAGGATCAGTTCAGAAGGGAATTCATGCCTTATACTAGAATTTCAACCAACAACCCCCAGCTTATGAGCTCATGGATCTCAGAGGAGAATCTATGACCACCCTTTCCTAACCAATAGAATTCCTAACTGCATTTAAAATATTCATCCTTATATTATACTCACAGATAAGAGTAGTATTTGCCCCTCATCCAAAATAAGAAAACCCTCTCTCTAAAATAGACTAAAGCCATTACAGAAATCCACAACTTTTCAAAAACAAACAGACAAAACTCTGTGGAGTGCCCAGCCCTCCATACAAATGACACTACCCTCATCCCTAAAGTTCAGGGAGCCTTGTACAATTGCAAAAGCCAGAGGACAGTGATGTCTACTGTGAGGTTGAATTTTTTATGTTTGACAGGAGAGCTGCACCCATGGTCATCTAAACAGGACCTGAATAATAACACCGATTGGCATGCCCATGTAGATGAGGGAACTCTCACAAGGTCCCGTTCCTGTCAAGAGCTAAGAGCAATTGATGACTGCTAAAAAAAGGGACAATCAGTCCTCCCCAGGGACAAGCTCCCTGATAGATTCTCCAGTCCCTATCAGTTGGCCCTAACACATATACATACAAGCAATGCTAAAGGAACCCAGCAGGATTTATTTATCGTTCTCTATCTCTGTATGTGTGTGTATGCACATGAAAAAGCAATAATTAAAAGAATGTTTATGAATTTGAAAGGGGGTGGGGAAACGCATGAGAAGCTGGATGGGTGGAAGTGATATAAATATAGTATTCACACATGAAATTTACAAAACTAAACTAAAGGAGAAAACACAAAGTAGATTCACAAAGAGCCAGCTCTTCATAGTAGTGACTTCCACAGTAGTGACGCAGTAATGACTCTAATTAAAATGTTAGAGATTACCATATTAATTAAGCATTGACAAAAGCGAGGAATAAATGAAATCCGTACAGACAGAGGGAAATGGTAAATGATATAAATGCTTTGGAAAGCAATTTTCAGTTTTTGTAAATGTACACATAGCTAACCTATTTACTTCATTCTATTTTTTTTACATTTACTTTACTTTTATATACTTATGTAAGAGACGAGAAGCAAGTTGATCAAAGGAAATGCTTGGGATGACCAGTAATCTGCGTCTCTTGTAAATCTGAAGACCTGAGTCCATTCTCAGAATTACTGTAAAAACAAAAGTAGCCGATCATGACGGCACATGCTTGGCGGTCTCATGGGACTCCCTAGCCAGCCAATCTAGACTACTTGATACATTCTAGGCTGGTGAGGGCCACTAAAAGCCTACAGGTCACACATCAGATAAACACACACACACAGAGATGTAGACACAAAAGTTTACTAACTTTATTCATATTATATTCAAATGAGAAACAACCTGAAAAGTTGTGGATCATGCACACATTGCAAAAGAGTCAGCTACACAAACACAAGAATCCCATAGGGGGACTCAGAAGCAACACATAAAATTATGTCATCAAGACCTAAGATGTGTGCAGTGTGACAAAACCTTTATGAAATTCTGAAATAGTGGATCTGTAGTGACATTTCATTTGTATTGTAATAAATAAAACTTGCCTGAAGATCAGAGAGTAAAACAACCCCACTGGCCAGCTGATGTGGGAGTGTCATATATCAATCTGTTGATTTCATTGGCTAAGCAATAAAGAAACTGCTAGGCCCATTGGATAGGCCCACCCTTAGGTGGGTGGAGTAAACAGAACAGAATGCCGGGAGGAAGAGGAAGTGAGCTCAGACTCGACAGCTCTGCTCTCCGGAGCAGACGCTTCAGAGAGACGTCATGCTCCCCGCTCCAGGGAAGATGCACGCTATGAAGCTCCGACCCAGGATGGACTTAGGCTAGAATCTTCCCGGTAAGACCGGTGCTATACCGATGATAAGAAACGGGCTAGTCCAGGTGCGAGAGTTAGCCTAGAAGAGGCTAGATAGGAATGGGCCAAAGCAGTGTTTAAAAGAATACAGTTTGTGTGTAATTATTTCAGGGCAAAAGCTAGCCGGGCAGGCGGCTTGGGTGTTGGGGAGGCAGCCCTGCCGCTCATATTACTACAGCCAGCCTTACAGACCAGGCAGTGGTGGCATACACCTTTAATCCCAGTAATCACACTAGTTAGTCATAGAGCCTGGGTGATAGTGGTATACACCTTTAATCCCACCAATAGACAGGAATATAAAACTGGAGGAGACATCTCTTAGCTCAGTCTCATTCTGTGAATTCCTGGAGGCAGGGTCATTGTTTTGGTCTGAGGTAGAGGTAAGAAACAGTGGCTGGCTGCTTTGATTTTTCTGATCTTCAGGTTGAACCCCAATGGGTCTTTATTATTATATGTGCTATACAAACCTGACCCATGGTGATGGGACTCAGACCAGAGGCCATTCCACCTGCAAAGGAAACAAATATTTGATAAGCTGAAATGTGTTTTATCTTCGTAGGGCTGTGCTTACTGGGAAGTATATATTCATCAAAAAATTAATCAAACTGTGTTTCTAAAATAAACATTGGATTTATGTAAATGGTATCTCGAAAATTTGAATTATAAAAAAAGCAATCATAAATATATGAGAATAATAATATATGCTCACCACAATGAGGAAAGTTCAATGTATTGCCATTAAGGATTAATATGGGTGTTCAACAAGCCAGGTCTTTCCCAGAACTGGTGAAATTAAATCAGAGAAATGTACTTGAGAATGCAAACCATTTGTCATTATGCCATGAAACTGACCATATACCTACACTATGGCTCAGCAGTCCTAATTCTTGGTTCAAATATGCCTATCAGAGACATGTGTATGTATACCAGAAACATACAAAAGTACTTACGGTGACATTAATCATTATGGTAATCATAAATGATCTAACGTCCATCACTAGTATAGTGGATAGATGCTGCACACCGCGCCCCCGTGTCTGCGCTCCGTGTGCTGGCGCCCAGCTCGTGAGCTTCGGGCAAGGGGCTGGAGGTTAAAATACACAAACACACACAGACAGAGAGACAGCGACATGGGTCATCCTTGAATTCCCCAAGAATGCCCCCTTTATTGTGTTCAGGGGCAGATTATATAGAGATAGCCATGCCCCAGCCAAACCCACCAGAAACCACTCTCCTGCCATCAGGAACTCCTGAAGGTCTCGTGCTCAGAGCAGCGTAGGCACTCAGATCAGGGGAATTCAGGATCTGGGGTCTCACTGCTCCCAACAGATAGAGTGTGGTATAATTTTGTAATGAAATACTATCATGATGAGAAGAAATAATGAACATTTAAAACATAGCATGGACACAATGAAATCCAAACAAGGGAATGTAATAAACGGATGTGGTAGTGAGGCTCTCTGGAACGGAAGTGCTGTGGCCTTGGGGAGGGAGTCGAAGGGGCTTATGCAATGCTGGAATGTGTTCATTGTGTAAATCTTTTGGTAATTCATCAAGGTGCTCATTCATCATGCATTCTTACTTGTAATTATCACTGATGTTATATGTCATATTAAATTTATTTTCAATAAAGGAAATTCCAGGTGCATGTGCAAGAGCGCCTTGTAGGAAGAGACTGAGTGAATTTCAAGGAATGCAGAGATGATGGAGGATTTGGGGGATGAAGGGAGACACATGGAAAGAGAAGTTCTATCTTTCTTCTTCAAGATTCACTGAATCCCAACTAGTAGGCAAATGTCAAAATAACCTGTACCCCTGTCCAAACCTGTCCTTATTGCCTTCCTGCTTGACCCACAAAGACAGTCCCTGCATCTACTCCTCTGCACAACTTCAAGGGTCTTCTGCTGTCATACAGGATCCCTAGAGTCTGCATGCCCCCATTTACATGAAGGTGTTGCCCTGAAATCCATTAGTCTCGTGTGGCTATTTTTGCTTGAATTACCACAAGACATTTTTTTTACTTTCAACAGAGATTTGCATGATTAGGCCTTGCAATCACTCTGTTTTCTTCTTCTGGCTGAAGCTTAGGGTTTGGCAGATAGCTGTGATTTGCTCCTTACCCACTCAGAGTCTTGGTTCCAGAGCTCAGATAGAAGGCCACCACCTGTTTGGGTTCTCACCTCAAAATTGTGATCCCTTTGGGTGTTTTAACAGATCAGCCTCTTCCATGCTCAGCCTAGAGTCCTCTGGATTACCAGCCTTGCAGTGAGGGCAGCTCCATGGGTCTTAGTATTACCATTTTCATTTTAGAGGTCCCAGAGAGCTACTGCTCTTGCTCAATACTACATCACCTTTCTTAATTTTAATTTTTATTTATTCTTCTCTCATACAATATACCCTGACTGCAATTCCCCTCCCTCTGCTCCTCCCAGTCCCTTCCCACCTTCCCTCTTCCCCAGACACACCCCTGCCCCAGAAAAGAGCAAGCTTCCCAGGGACATAAACAAACACAACATGACAAGATATAATAAGACCAGGCACAAACCCTCACATCCAGACTGGATGAGGCAACCCAGTAGGAGGAAAAGGGTCCAAAAGCAGGCAGAAGAGTTAGAAATAGCCCACTCCTACTGCCAGGAATATCAATCTAATAATCATAACATACATGCAGAGGACCTAGTGCAGAGCCATGCAGGGTCCGTGGTTGCTGTTACAGCCTCTGTGAACCACCATGATTGCTCTTCAACCCTCCTGGCTCACACAATTCCTCCTCACCCACTTTCCTGTGTTCCCAGAGCTCCGAGGTGAGAGACCCGATAAAGACCTCCAAGTTAGACTCTCTCTCTCTCTTTGCCTAATGTTTGTCTGTGGGTCTCTGATCCATTCTCATCAGCTGCTTGAGGCAGCCTGATGCCAACTGGACTAGGCACTTATCTGTGGGTATTGCAAAACATCATTAGAAATCACTTCATTGATTTTTTCCCCAGTTGTATTTGGTCCTACGTTGCGTTTCCAGTTCCTGGTCATTTAGACAGTGTCATGCATGGGCTTACTCTCATGGTATGGGACTCAATTAGGCCACTCCCATAAGTCCTGATTATGATATGCTGGGGGCAATATTCCATCTCTTAAACCTCTTTCAGTATTCAACAGTCATTAAATTAATGAATGGGAGGATGGATGGAACAAGGTGGCTTTAAGAAGCAATGACCTTGAGAAGGGCCTTTCTGAAGACTGGAAAGGCTTTTGTCTATCCTGAGGTGGCCTCTGTCATATGTCACTGTCTTGTTGATTTTAAGTCCCCAAGATGCTGTGATGGTTGGAGTGGAAAATCCCCCCCATAGGCCCATATACTTAGTGGTCCCCAGCTGGTGGTGCTGTTTATGGAAGTCATGGAGCCTTCAGGAGGCTGAATCTTGCTAGGAGATGTATGTCACTGTGGTCAGACGTTGAGATATTGTAACTTGGTTCCATTTTTTAGTTCCTCTCTCAGCTTTCTATATGTGGATGACATGTGATCAGCTAGACTCCTCGTCCTGACACTATGCTTTCCTTGTCCGCTGCCATACCTTCCCCGCCCTGATGGACTCCCTTTCTCTGGAGCTATAAGCTAAAATGAACCAAACCCTTCCACTCCTAAGTTGCTTTGGATTGTGGTATTTTATCACAGCAGAAGAGAAAACAGAGGCGTTACTGGGACAGAGAGGTTGGCTTTCCAGAACTAGAAAAATAAGGTTTAGTCATGATTATCTCCATGCTGTGAAAAGTGTAATGCCCTGGACTCAGGAGTCACAGGCAACAGCAGAAGGCTCTGGGCCACGTCATGTTCTGTGTTTGGCTTCAGTATCATCCATACAAGTGCATGAATGCTGTTTCAAGAAACCATATTTTCTCAGCTCCAGCCCCTCCTTCACCACAATTAAATTAATACTTGCCAGGTGCTCTTGAGTTTATAAATCTCTGCAAGATGATGTAACAGACTGGTTGATGGGGAATAGGCGATATTTTTAGATCCCCCCTTTCCTTTTCTCCAAGAACAGCCCTAGTACTACAGTAATGCACCATTTGATATTTTAGCATTTCAGATATTTTACAGTAAATTACTTCAGTTTATGACACTTTGCTTCCTTATATAATTGTTATAAATAACCTTCAAATGACATAAAAGCTATAAACATTGTAAAACTGAAGAGTAAATTATAGACATTCCAGCGCGTGCACATAGGAACTCAGCCACGTTAAGGGGAGTGAGGAAGGTAAGTTTGTTTGTTCTTTCCCTCCATAACCATCCATCTCATATTTCCACAATAAATAATCTGCAGTAAATAAATGCCAAGGAACAGAGGAAACTTCATGTATTTTCCTGAAAGCCTGGAATTGACCTCCTTATGGGGGCTGGCTCGCCAGCCTGCAAGCTGGAAACTCCCACTCAGGGAGTTAAAGCTTAAGGATGCTTAATGGTGTCAACAGAGCAAAGGAAAGAAGGAGGGCTACCAAAAGAGGGGTCTGCACCTGAAAGAGGGAGTCCACAAATAGTCTAAACTGTGCTCCCCAGGGTGACTTGAAGGTATTCACAAGGTCTCCCAGAGCTTCAGACATGCCCATACATCATCATCAAGATAATAGCTACTGTTTATTGAGTACCTACCTCTCTATGTCATGCCAGGCACTTTATGAACATTTTCCCATTGAATTTTTACCACAAGTAAGATTAGTTGGCAAGAGAGGGAATGAAGAGATAGGACTTTAATGGAGAGAAGGACCTTTCTGTCTGCCCTCACTGTTATAAATGTTGCAAAATGGTCTTACACCTGTGTGTCTGTATCTATTCAAAGTGTTAGCCCTTTGTAGGGTTCTCTAGAGTAATGGAACTTAGATAATGAATATGTATATATATATATATATATATATATATATATATATATATATATATATATATCAATCATATGTAAAGTTGATTTATTGGAATGGCTTATTGGTTGCAGTCTAGATAATCCAACAATGGCTGCCTATGAACAGAAGGTCCAAGAATCTTAACAGTTGTTCAGTTCAAGAGACTGGATATCTTAGCTAGTCCTAAGTATATGCTGGAACCCCAAAAGTAGACATTAATACCAGTGAAGGAATAGAATTACTAGCAAGGTAAGAGCAAGCAGGCAAAGAGCAAAAGCTTTCTTCTTTCATGTCATTAAATAGATTTTCAGCAGAAGACATGGCCCGAATTAGAGGTTGGCCTTGCCTCTTCAAAAGGTCTTAGTTAAAGATGTTCCTTCCCAGTGAAAAAATACAATTAGAAATGAGTCTTCTCAGTTTGAATTAAGCAAAACTTCCTCATCAATGCACCTCTACAATTTGGGGGGTTTTAGTTCATTCCAGATGTAGTCAAATTGACAACCAAAACCTGTCTAAACCTTTAAGAGTACACATTGAAATTTTGATTAGATTTTGGATAAGCTTGGTTTGGCTTGTTTTTCTTGTTTGGAGACTCAGAAAATGAGAGCAGTTCATGCTTCTCTCAAACTCTGGGATCTCAGCTTCTGTCTCCATATTGCATGTAAGAGCTTTAGGGTTGGAGTTCAAGGGACATGGTTAGGTGATTCATTGAAGATGGAGAAACTTGAGGAGAAAAAGATGACCCCATTATCTAGTACAGTAGAAGATGGGGATCTTTCTCTCTGCAATATTCACTTCAGGAATAGCTAGCAGGTACATCTCCTATGCAAATTCACCCCCAAACTCACCCCTTGTGCTCAGGAGGTCTTGGGTGCACACCCCTTGTGCTCAGGAGGTCCTGTACTGCCAGGTCCCACAGCCATTCAGTCCCAAAGAAACAGAGACTTGTGTTAATTATAAACTGTTTGGACTGTTGTTCAGGCTTAGTATTAACTAGTTCTTGTAACTTCAATTAACCCATAATTCTTGTCTATATTTAGCCAGGTGGCTTGGTAATTTTTCTCAATAAGGCATTATTATCTCTGCCTTCCCTCTTTCCACATTTCTCCTATTCTGGTTGTTCCATCTATATTTCCTGCCTAGCTACTGGCCTATCAGTGTTTTATTAAACCAACATGAGTGCCAAATCTTTACAGTGTGCAAGGACATTATCCTAAAGTATTTGGGTGTCTGGATGACTCTACGGAGTGACCATCTCTATGCAGAAATGACCTAAATTTTTAGTTAGGGTCCCCTCTTCCATAAGAAGGAAGACATCCTGTCATGCCAACCTCTACAAATATATACTTAATAAAAGTCAAGATTCAGACACTGAAACAAAGAGATCCATTTGCATGTCCAGGTGGTGGTACTAACTTTGACCTTTAGCACTCAGGAGGCAGAGTCAGGCAGATCTCTTTCGCGATTGAGGCCAAACTTATCTACATAATGAATCCCAAGCCAGTTAATACTACATAGTAAGAGTCTGTATCAACAACAGAAAAGAGAAGGATGAACAGGAGGAAGAAGGGAAAGAAAGGGAGGGATGGAGGAAGGGATGGAGGGAGAGAGAAAGAGAGAAAGTAAGGAGATACACAATGTTACACTGCACATTGGCTGTCAAATTAGAAGTCAGGCCCATAGCTTGTAAGCTTCACTGGCCAGCAAATTTAAAAGCATATTTTAGAGGGTTCTTACAATAGCTTCCTTCAAATGTATTTCTCATATGTGACTACTTTTTTTTGTGATGCACTTCCCTGAATAAGCAAATAATTCCATGTTAATCAAGTACTCACTACTTTTTATGGATTTTTATGGTTTTTCCGGGTTCCTATTTGTTGGAAGAAGCATAGAGAAATACTTCAAAATTCTTAATCTCCAGCAAGTCCATGGAAGTCATAACAGCTGGCTTGTAGGTGGGTATCACTAGGAATAATTCTGCATGGAGCGACCTCTGAGGTCTCCCTCTTTGCAGAAAGGTCCTGTTTTGGTTTGAATGTGAAGTTCACTCCACAGGGTCCTATGTCTGAGTACTCAGTCTCTAGCTGACAGTGCTGTTTGTGGAGGTTGTAGAACCTTTAAAGGTGAAGCAAAAGTCTTTCAATTGCAAAACAAAAGCATATAGGCCTGAGGACTATATCATATTACATCATGAGCAAAAACAAACCTACCCCTTCTTTAAGTTGCTTCTTCTCAGCTGTTTGATTACAGCCACAAGAAAAACAACTGACAAAGAATCCACTAGGCAAGATGACTGTGCGTTATGTTGTTGTTATCTGCTCACTTGATTGTCTTCTGTCATGAACTAACTAACAAATTAGGACCACAGACTGAGTTGTAAAGAATAGAGGGTTGTTGCCACTCAAAAATGTGGTTCAAAGCCCTAAGGCCACATCAGGTGAAGGCCTTGTTGGCAGAGAACCTAGGCAGTGTACGGTGTGTTATAACAATAAGCAAAGAACCATGTGTGTGGAATTGTGATGTCTCTCCTCCTTCTAAGAAAGCTATTAGTATTTAACCACAAGATCCCAACCTTAGTGACCTCATGTAACCTAACCTCCTCCCAAAGACCTAATTTTCTTAATACCTCACAATAGGTTTCGATTTCAACTGGAGTCTCTCCAGGGAAAACCAAGATCTTACCACTATTGAATTACTTGCTGTTAACATCGGTGGTCTAAAAGTATATGTGGTTATACACCGGGCTAATGCAGACATCCCCCACCCCCCGCAGTGCATAAATTCCTGTTCTTCCAGTAGTAGCTAACATTGCACTCTATGGCGCCATAGAAGCCTTCATATTCATTTCTAGTTCTAGTTACCAGGGATGTTGCTACCAGGACTACAAAGTCCAGCAGTTCACACACCCATCTTAAACTCAGGAGAAACCTAGATGTGGAGTCTGCAAATAGGGTTTCATGGCATCCCATGAAAGACCTGCGCCTGGCTATGCTTATGGTGGACTGTGGAGAGAAACAATGTGCTTTTGTGACCTGAGACCTGATGGAGTCTTTGGCCATAGACCCCCAGGCCTTAGCCTCCCTAGAGGTTCATTGGCTAAGCCTCTTCTCTCAGAGCTGTTCTTCAGTCCTCTCCTGGCCCCACTAATAGCTATTCCCTTTACTGTCTGAATCAGCAGGACCCACGGCCTATGTAGCAGGGCCTTCGGATACTAATGGCTTTGGATTCGGTTCCTGGAGCTGGCCCCAGCGGGGATCATATTCTTGCTGTGCTGGGCCTGGGTGTCTTTCAGGCAGATTAGCTTTTGATGGGGGCAGGTTCTGCACCATTTCCATTAAGTTCCATAATGCAGACATCATTATCGGCAGGTGCCCTGACCTCTCCTCGACTAATGAGTAGTCATCGATATGTTAGGCACACAAACATTTCTCCTTTCTGGACATCCTTCCTTACTGCATCTTCTCCCCGCTCTGATCCTCATATTCCCTCTCCTAATGGTCGGAGCCGGGACACAGGGGAGCTTGAAAGGAGGGTAAGTCCAGAGAGTCAACCAGACAAGAATTCTTTCTCAAGGGACATAGAGCAAGGCATTCATCTTGCTGAGTCTCTTTTGCTCGTTATTCAAATGAGCTTAAAATTGTCTGTTCCTCCTACCTCACAGGGGTGTTGTGAGAGTCAGAGGAGATTAGAGGAAAATACTTTGAATAGTTAAAACTTCATAGAATAGGAAAGTGTTGCTTTTAAGCCGTGTGTAAAGAAACCCAGGGTTTAAGAAGTCCTCCATGCAAGGGAAATCGGGGTGAAAAGACAAGTCATCATTTCTATATTTGGGGGAACAAGATGGTACTTCTAAATGATGGTGGTCTCAAGTGCCTTAAGCTCTGATCACGGCTTCTTACCCGCTGGTGCAGCTCCTGGGGGCAGGATGGCTGCATGGAAGAACACCCTGTGTTTTCTTTCCCCAATTGGGTATTTGATGGGTTCCATCCACTTCTCCCTCTGATAATTAAGAATTCTGTGCAAGGATCTGGATAACATGAGTAACTGGTCAGTTGCACAATGAGAGCTTGAAGGGGCAGCAGAGGTATCTCCAAATGTGGAGACTGATGTAATTTCCTATGTAACTGATAGTTGGAAAGAGTCCTGAAGTCAGAGGACTCCAGGCATGGTGCAGAAACAGGGAAAGTAGGAGAGGTCGCAGCATTTCCTAATATAGGGAGAGATGTTTATTAGATTTTTGTTGGCTGGGAAGACCTCCTGTGGTAACTGAGGATCTGTGAGCATGCTTGACTAAGATTATTGCAAAGACAGCAGGGAAGGTCCTTTCTGTTGGTCACTTTTCCTCTAAGGAGGAACATGGAGATCAAAGGAGAAAAAACAGGTGGGAGGAGAAGATTATTAGCTAGAATATCCCCCCTTCTCCTTCCCTGCCTTCCTTCCCCTTCTCTTCTACCTAGCTTCCTTTCACTTCTCTTTCTCCTTCCCCTTCCTTTTCTCTCTTTCTCTGTGCAATATTATCTAAGTTCTCCAAATCTAGAATAGTTTGATTTCCCCCTTTCCATCATCTTCCGTATCAAGTACCAGCTCAGGGCCCATCTCATTTACCAATCTTTGCCTCAACCCCATCTCAGATCTCTAGCTCCAGAACATTCTATCACTGATCCTTGCTCAGTAGTTAGGAGCCCACACACTGCAGCCCATACATCCTATTGAATGTAGGCCCAGCACTATAGCATGGATAGCCGTGTTGGCACTTAACAAGTGTTCAATATGATGATACGTTACCCTCTCCCACCCCAAAAGACCTCAGCAGAAAGCTAATGCAGGAAGTGCCCCTAGGGACACATATTTGCAACTTGCTGCCTATGGACTCAGACCCATTAAAATGCAATCTCCACATTAATTTTTTTTAAACAGGACTCTTAAAGCCACATGACATTAAAACTGTCTCGCCAATAAGCCACATTAACCAGCTCATCAATTTTTTTTTCTCCACTAGTCCATCCTCCCCATAGGCAGTTACACTGGTAGTTAAATGAACATAATCAATGTATGTTTATTCATTGGCTCACATGCCAATTTGCGGCTTAGCCACCCTGCCCGATGTAGCAGCTGACTCTGTCTGTGACCTATTGTAGGAGCATTTCTTCATTCCTTCAGCACCTCAGCCAGGCAGTGGACCAGGGCCTAGAAAATACTCAGAAGGAAGGCTCTCGATGACTTTAACAAAAGAATTGCAAGGAAGAAGGCAAGAAAACTTGCTAAGACATGGCTCAAGAAATACGTGTGATTAGTCCCATGGTCATGAGTAACCAATACTGAGTGGGTAAATAAAGTGTGGATCCGTTACCTCAAGCCAACTGAAATGATTGGGATGTCTGTCTAAGAACTGAGCTGGGGTGGGGTGGGGTGTGGGGAATCAGGTGAAACTCAGTGGTTTGGAGGTAGATGTTGGCAAAGCTTCCAGAGTGTAGCATGACGCAGCTGTGACGCTTGTGTCAGAATGAGTGGCATCCTGGTACCACTTCTCCCTGCCCCTTGGCTATTTTCCAGGCTGGAGACAGATTACACATCTTCTGGTGAAATTAAAACTGGTCATTCCCTCTTGTATGCTGTCAGTGTAAAAGAACGAATTCCAAAGCTTGTTTCTTGTACTCATGGGTTTCGGAGAAACGTTACAAAAGCAGGCTGCTCACCGTCTGGGATTCGGCAGCCTTTCTCCCATTGACTCAACGTTCTCTAGTATTGGTCCAGAGCAGAGATTCTGTAAACCTGGCTTTATGGAGTCAAAAAGTTTGTCATCCTCCCTCATTTGCTGTTTCCTGGGTCTCAATCTCACCTAACTGAGCTAGGCTGTCTGATACAAGGCTTTATTTACTGAAACCAAGGAGGCCTGAACAAAGACCCCTTGTCACTTGGTATACCAGGACTCTCTTGTCTCGCCACTGTTGTCATGGTAATAGAACTAGAAGGATCCCCAGACCTCTCAGCTGACTAGTCTCTGAAAAACCCAATTTGGGAACAGGAGTCCATGAGTGACAAAGGACTTTGAAGACAGAGGACTCCGGAGATGGTATGCCCCTCAAAAAGGGATGGCCGGCTCTGGCTCTTAGCAGGACAGTATCAGATCCGAGCAGGATGCAAGCTCTCCTCCTTTACAGTGGTTAGGAGCATGTCAAGTGAAAGGCGCTGGGTTTAGAATTAGTGGGTGATAGGGAATAATAGAGATCAGTGCATATGGGAAGAAACACCCACAACAAGGTGTCTCCGTGGCAGTGAAGCAAATGACATCCAACCTCATTCCTTTCTCAAGGGAAACAGAATTTTTGTTACTTGAAATACTGACTTGTTAATAGTGGCAAACAAAATTTGCTTTCTAGGTATATCTTACCCCAAGATCTCAACTAGAAATAACATATTTAGAGAACAAAATTTGCATTTAACTAATTAAGACAAGTCAAAATGATGCAGAAGTAACTGCGCCCTTTACCCCATAGCAATAATGCTGGTCTTTGCCTCCACGTGTGAACAATAGGCATCCTCTATTATCTCCTACCAACTTCAAAGCTGTCCAAAACACGTTCCAGGAAAACTCAGTTCTAAAATGAATCTTAAAAAAACTTATATCTGTTTATTTATTCATTCATTCTTACTGATCCTGGTTTAATTTGAAATCAGCCTCTTGACTTGTGTGTGCTTCTATAAAATTTATTATCTTGAAAGTTTGGATGGATTTGTGAAGTATTAGAGACATGATCAGGGCCAGGTAGTCATTCAAAGATAGCCTGAGTTCCCTGTAGGAGGGAGGTTTCTCTCTGTGGGCACTTAAACAACAATATTTATATGTATGCACACATAATCATACACACATATGTATGTATACACACACACACACACACACACATATATATATATATATATATATATATATATATATATATATATATATATATATATATAGAGAGAGAGAGAGAGAGAGAGAGAGAGAGAGGTGGGTAGGGGAAGAAATCAAACAGACAAAGCCAGAAGCCACAAAGAGTTGCGAACTTTGAGCTGGTTGGCAAATTGTCAAAAAAGAAAAAAAGATCAAGAAAGGAAGAAGAAAGCATGAGAAGGGTGCAGGGGCAAAGGGAGGGATAAAAATACCCTTCCCCCGTTTTGGTTTTTCGAGACAGGGCTTCTCTGTAGCTTTGGAGTCTGTCCTGGAAGAAAACACCTTTTAAGATGCATCCCAGAACTGCAGCAAAGTTTGGTGGTCTAAGCTTGCATTTCAGCTCCTAAATGGAATGGAAATGAGCAATGTGACAGCCATATGGGTTGGGGTGGGGGATGGCTGAGAGCCTGTTTTCCCAGGAAATGAGAAGGAAGCCTGAGTTTTCAGCTCATCAAGACACTGTGTAGAAGGCGGTGGATGCTAAGTCTGAATGCCCCTTCCCATTAGCCACCTTCAGAAGCCACCCTGCTGAGCGTTTCAGTTCTCCCAAGCCTAATGAGGCCTTGTCAGAGGAATCCAGAGGACTACTGGGGAGCCCAGGTGCCCACATTCCCTGAGCAGTGCATCACCGGGTTGCTATATGTCAAGGTCTGCAGAAACAATTCACTGCCAAGACAATTTCCTAATCCTTTAGATTATGCATTGGGTGTGTTGCCCAAGCAGGTTCTGCGGCTCGGAATGGCACGCAGGCAGAGTAATTATTCTGTGCATATTCCAATCACGGAGAAGATTCATAAGCTACTGTTGAGGAAGAATGGATCACTCGCGCTTTCCTTTAATGCGGAGAGGTTAGCTCCTGGGATTTTAGGATAAATATTTGATCTTTAAAGATCATTTCTGTAGCTTGTAGCCGTCAGCCCAGCCAGGTTTTTAGTGTTTGTTTATGGTTTACACCATATGATTCAATAAACTCCGCCAGAGATGCATGTGCAGAATTAAGCTTGAAAGCCAGCCCCAACTTCACTGCAGGATCAGCCCTTGAAATCACAGTTTGTACAGCTAATTCCATTTATTGTCGGTGGGATTTTAGTGCTCCATACCTCAGCTACTTAGAGTCTGGGGTACAACCTGGGAGTCTCTCTGCATCCTTCTTGAGGTCAAGAAGGATTCATACCCCCTCGGTATGAATGTTCCTCACACACATACACGTCCCCACCACCTCGTTTCCAGTTCTATGCTTCAATGACTCAAGAGGCATCATCTCTCCACCCCACTGAATAGACGTCATCACAGACAGGGTACTTGCTATGTGGGTCTCAGTACCACTTTCATGGAGATGGCAAAACTGAGGCTGTGTATTATTCCCATTTCATAGTCTTTTAAGATGAAGTCTAAGAAAATGAATGGCTTACACTCTCATAATAGTTACTATATCCCAGATACTTTTCAAAGCACCCTGTGTCACCAAGTGACTCCTTAATGACCTAATAATATAAGGATAGGTTGAGCATTCCTAACCTGAAAATCTAAAATACTTCAAAATTTGAAATGTCATGCATTGTGGAAATTTCCCTCCTAACATCCTGTAACAATCTAAGTTACCAGGTGTATATAAAACAAGGAGAATTTGATGTTTAAAGGTGAGTTTTATCCCTAAGATGTATCAGTGTGTATGTATTCACAAATCCAAAGTCTCTGAAATCTAGAATGCTTTTGATAATAAATACTTTGGATCGGGGCTTTTTAACTTGAACTATGTCCTTGTTCCCATATTTTTTGTTTTGTTTTATTTTGTTTTTGAGACAGGGTTTTTATGCAGTTTTGGAGCCTGCCCTGGAACTAGCTCTTGCAGACCAGGCTGGCCTTGAACTCACAGACATCCACCTGCCTCTTCCTCCCGAGTGCTGGGATTAAAGGCATGTGCCACCAATGTCCAGCCCAGATTTAAAAAGCACACACATACACACACCACCACCACCACCAACAACAACAACAAAAACCTAATGCAACAAAAAAAGCCTAATTCCACTTAAAGAGAGAATTAGATACCTTCCTTGAGGTTTTTTGTCTCAGCAAGATTATCAAATAAAAGTGATTATTTTTCCCCCATACATGAAAATGAAAAAGAAAGAAACCAAGGCATAGTTAAAGTGTCGTAAGGTGCCCAAGGTCACAGAGTAGCTTTGCAGCCGCTGGAGTCTCTGTGTCCACCAGTGTTCTGCCATCTCTCAGGCTCAGCCGGGTCACTGAAGTGGGTGCTGTATATAAGCTCTTACTGTATCATGCAAACTCCTGTCCCCTTAGCAGAAAGGAACTTAGAGTCAGGACCCAGGACTGTCTCAGAAATGGGCTTCAGAAATCCATCCACCAAAACGGAAGGTAGAATTCCACTACTGAAAATCAGTGTTTCTTCAGGCATGCTGTCACAGCCCTGTATTATGGCACTTGAGACACAAGCTTGCCACAAGTTTGAGGTCAGCCTGGGTTACACAGTGAGATTACAAAGTCTGGGCCAGCCTGAGCTACAGAGTGAGATGTCTCAAAGAGCTGCCAAGAAAAAGCAAAAATAAAAGAGAGAAAGAAAGGAAGGGAGGGAGGAGAAGGAAATGAAGGGAAGGAGGGAGGGGAAGGTTCTGAGCTGTTGGCCTCTGCTTTCGGATGGAAGTCAATGCATCTGTCTCTTTCTTCAGAACTGAGAAGACTGCCACTGGCCTGGAGACATATGCGGCATGGCCCTCACCCCACAAACATCCCCTTCATGGATCATTTCCCTCAGTGCTGTCTCAGCCTGGGTATGGAAGCCAAGCCTCTAAAAGCTGGGGGAAACTGGGACTAGAATAGAAAGGCAGGCAGAGTCCCAGATACCGCAGTTCTGTAAGAGAACTGTGCCAACTCTACTCCGGGTGCCTGTCCCCTGGTAGGGAAGTTGGGAGAATGCAGACACAAGTCATCCAACTCTACCCTGCTTACCAACCCCGTGCTGGGTGAGGAATATGACGTCATAGAACAGCCCTCATGCAGTCTCAAGGTAAAGCGGGCTCTTTCTCCCTCTTTCAAGTCAATAGCACTCTCAATCTCCCATTTCCCTCCCTTTGTCTTTTTCCAGCTGCTTATTCTTCCCTTTCCTCTCTCTCTACTCCTTCCCTTTATACCCCTTCCTCCCTTCGTCCATCACTCTCTTCTTTCTACCCTTCTTTAACGCGTCTCCTTCTGAATGAGCAGCTTTCCTACCATTCTGTGTACTCTACCAAATTTATGAAATTCAGCTGAAGATTATTTTTTATATCTGTAATATTTCCACATGACTAATTGCATTTAGTGAAAAGCTGACACTAGACAATTTCTTGGGCTCATTCAGTGTTAGATTTATTAAAGCTCCAGATCATCCATCATCTCAAAATTTGGCAGGTTATGTTTATAAATAAATTAAATTAACAAGTGTGTGCTGTGCTGAGTGTTCATGTGTGGGAGAGAATGCAAATACAGATGTGTATACGTCTATGTATAACCATGGCTGCATTCCACAGTGCTGCCTCCTGATTCCCCTGCCTCTAAATATAATGTTAACCCACAGTGACTTTTCTAAAAGGGATGCACTTAATTTTTAATTGGGAAGAGATCTTATTTAATTAGAGCACCTAGCCTTTCCATGCAATCATGATTTCATGTCACTGTAAAGAGTGGAGTTACACAGAAGGAGCTGATATGAGGTTCAAGTGTTACAACAGCCAGGAGATCTGAATTCTCCTGTGCTCTGATGCCAGCTTCCTCTTCAGTCACTTCCTCAGTTTTGATTGGGGGTTTCTAAACTGTAAAGAGAAAAACCTGGGGAAGGCCATGAGCTGGAAGTTCAAAAGAGTGAAGAAGGTGTCTAGCAGAAGTGGATTATCGTCAACACAACAGTCATGGACCTGGGATCAGCAGGAAGGAGGCGGAAACGTTAGGCTTCTATGAATCTAAGAAACTGTCTTCTTTAGTGAACCAGGAAACTCAGGGTGGCTGATTATTGCTATTAATAGAGTAATAATAATTAGCGAACTACTAACATCAACAACATTTCACCATCAAGTAATATGTGGCAAATTGAGATCCTATGCCATGCAGAGGCAAAGAAGAACTCTACTAAACAAGATTGAGAACCCAATTTGATATTAATGCCATCATTGAACATTATGGAATCCTAGAACTTAAAAGGTCCCCTTAATAGCATCTCCTCCATTCCCCTGATTCATCTAAACTGAAGATGTCAAGTATATTTTAATAGTACCTGCCATTCTGGTTGATTGATAATGGCTGCCTAGAGTGTTGCTTTGAGAAGCATTCTGAGCTCCTTATGAGCTCGGAGGAAGAGAGGGCCATGATCAATTAGGTGTGTCTGCCATGACACCCATGGGAAGACTAAGTACTCGTGCTGAGTATTTACCAGTTCATGATGTGACTATTCGGGTAAACAAGAACTTTTTTTCCCCTGACATTAAAGTTACTCTTGAAAAACCCATCTTGCTTCCCTCAAGAATTCCCTCTTAATGCCTTTTATTTGAGAAGCTGCCTCTTTCTCAAAGATACAATCTGATTTGGTTTTAGCTTGATTCTCAATGAGGTAGAGTCCCAGTAGGCACATAGACCCTCTAATAATAAGGGTTTTCAGTTTGTTTATGGGCCTGGTACCTTAACATCAGTGTCAGTAATTCTAAAAACTGGCTGCACAGTCTTAGGGCTGAAATGCACATATCTCTTATTTTGAGCAATGAACTGATCTTTAGGGAAGAAAGTGTATGCTGTTAAGCTTAATAATAAAGGCTTTGGGATAGAGAGAAGGAGCGGTATGTCTCTGTGCTCACCTCCTATCTCCATATATTATAACTGGGAAAGAAAAACACAGAATCCAGAAATGAGGCTTTCACTTTAACTCTGTTGATTATCAACACATAGGAATTCGGATTTGCCTCCATTTTCATACACAAAATACAAAAGAAAAAACTTTGTTTTCTCTTATGCACTAACAATAGTGTTGGTAAAACTGCTATGCCATGATACCAGTACAAGCAAAACCCAACAGTACACTTAACGAAGGGATATGGCATACCAAGTCCTGGGCTATTTTATCTATCAGTTCAGTTGAGCTCAATAGCAATGTTATTAAATTCAATGCATACTACATAAGGTCTATAGTGGTACAAGTAATACACGGCAAATATAGACTAGAAAGCTGGGTGATATAATCTATATCTGTGCTCTTGACATTGTCCTATACCCCATGAGCACACCAGCAGAAATACTAATGCTATCAGTTAATGGGTTCTGCTAAGTGGGCTCCAATGGAGTTGGTAGGAAGAATCCTGTTGGTATCCCTTGCTCTTTTCTGTGGTGTCAATGTTCCTGTAAAGTCTAGCTATGGATGTGAATGTGGAGTTGGCGTGAAAAGGGTGAATTCAACTCTGAACCTACAGGAGTCATCTCCTGCTTACTGCTAGGCCTCCCCCCAACACATGTGCCTCTTTCAAAAGTCCCAGTGGGTAGGTGCAGGAGGCAGAAGGAGAGGCTATGCAGCATGAAAAGGCATGCCAGTCATGAAGCTGGAGACTGCAGAGAACAGGTTAAACATGCTTTATCCAGGAAAGTGATGCTCATCAAACTTCATAGGTAAAATTATCAATGCTCAGATGAGAAACTAGTTATTGACTTGCCCCAGTGCCTTGTGTGACAAAGCTGACCTGAAGACGATGGGTACTACTTTTATGGATCCCTTCTTTCGGAACAAGTTGGTTATATTTCTAGCCTCTTTACACATTCTATTTATTTTGAGAACTCTTTCATCTTTGTAGATTCTCCACAGGACTTTAAGTTGTGTTGCCCTAAAGTGGACTCTTTAAAGTATCTTACTTGGCAAGATGTGATGAGAAAAGAGGAATCTCCACCAGCTCCTGGCTCGAGGCTATTGATTCTTCACATTGATCTAGGCTCCAGCACACGGCTTGCCAGCTCCATTATTACATCTCTATAAAAGAGTTTGAATTTCTTGACTTTCCTTTTAAATCCACATTGTCAGGACTCCCCGCCTCCAAAGCAAGCCTACATGCCTCAGTGCACTCAGCTACTGTGGCCCAGACTTCCAATACCCTGCTCAATGAAATGAGTTAGAGACCGATTCAGCCTGACTTCACTTGGGGGTTGGTGATTTCTGAGATGGAGTCAAGCCCTTAATGTATCCGGCTCCTGCTTTCTCAGGCTATTAATTCTCCTTCCTTTCTTCCAGTTCCGTACCCTCAAAGCAGCTGCTTCCAAAGCAACTGGAGCGGGGCTGGAGAGAGAGAAAGTTAGTTTAAATGAAGTAATTGGACGGATCCTCACTGGGGTGTGGTAGCCAGAACGATGGTTCTCCAATAAAAGTCAGGTGTGATTTTCTGTACTAGTAAAAATATTGTGTGACCTTCCGTGGCAAAAGAGGCAGGTGATTTTCAGCTAGGGATTTTGAGATGGAGAGATTATTATATTGCATGTGTAGTCACAGGTATCTTTAAGAGATGGACAGCGAGACCGAAGGTAATACCGTATGACGCAATGTGAGAAAGACCCGAGTTGCCATTGGTGATGTGAAGATGAGGAAAGGACACAAAAGAAGGAAAGAGACTCTTGACCCTGGAAAGAAAGATTGTCCTCTAGAAGATCCAAATGCATTGTCCTTTAGAGACCCCAGGAAGGAACACAGTGTTGGTGACATGTCGAGGATGTACAGAAACGCAGATGCATTTCTGTTTTAAGCTACGAAGCTTGTGACAAATTGTCACAGGAGCAATAGGAAACCAATACAAGGGGTAGTGATTTTGACTTTTGCCCATGATTGAAAGTGGTCTTAGACTGCACTCTCATCCGCCTATCTGCTCAGAGTAGAAAAGAAGATGCCAAACAGAGAGCCAGATTTGAGGCTTCCTTGGAGATGATTTGAGATGCCCTTCTATGCCTCCCCAGAGAAATTTTCGTCAGGTGTTTTTCTGACTTGAATCTCACATACTTGTCTTCTGAGTGCTTATGGTACACTAGACTAATGTACTATTCTGAGATTTTGGAAACTAGAAAGTATGGCAGAGCTGTTGGAAGTAGGTCTCTAAGGATGAGTATTGGAAAGTTCTGGCTTCATTCTCTACTTCTTACTTTGCCATGCTATGGGCAGCCTCTGCCATGTTCCCCTGTTACTGGAGTAGACTGCAATCCTCTGAAGCCAGGAAGGATATCTGATCTCAAGTTGTTTCTGTCAGGTATGGTGTTCACAGTGGGACAGAACCAAGTAAATGGGATGCTTGAGGTGGATGACCACGACCTCTGCTCATGGCCTGCTCTTAGTGCTGAACTGGGCATAGTTTATGCTCACTTATTTATTGTATGTTTTTCATAACATGCCATGTGCATTTACAAACACACCACACAAACAACCACCTAGGCTGAACTATGTGATGCCTCTTTTCATTTCTCTATGAGAAATAATCATCCTCCTGAGTAATTTTTCTTTTATTTTTTTCTGATTATCCCTTTTATTGAAAATAGATTCTTTCTCATGGTAGAACCCAAATGCAATTCTTTCTCCCTCTATTCCTCTTTATTACTTTCCCTCCTCTCTCCTCTCCAGATCTGTTCCCCTTCTGCCTCTCTTTAGAAAAGAGCAGGCTTACAAAACATAATAAAATAAAATATAAGATAAAACCCATCACAAGACAAACCAACAGAACCAAGGGAAGACACAAGAATCAGAGACCCACTCCTTTGCACACTCAGGATTCCCATAAGAATACTATACTGATAGCTAGGATATATACTCAGAGGACCTGGTACAAACTCATATAGCCACTGGGGAAAACAGTGTGGCAGTTGCTTAGGAAGATAGGAATTGATCTAACTCAAGACCCTACTCTACCACTCTTGGGCATATATCCAAGGACAGTTCATCTTACCACAGGGCTACTTGCTCAACCATGTTTATTGCTGCGTTATCCATAAAAGCCAGTAGTTGTAAACAACCTAGATGCCCCTCGACAGAATAATGCATAAAGAAAATGTGGTACATTTATACAATGGAGTATAACTCAGCTGTTAGAGAAAATGACAGCAAGAAATTTGTAGGCAAATTTTTGAAACTAGAAAAAATCAAACTGCATGAGGTAACCCATATCCAGAAACTTAAATATGGTACATATTCACTTATATGTGGATATTAGTCATTAAGTAAGTGATAAACAAGCTACAATAGGTAGACCCAGTGAAATTAGGTATAGAGGAAGGGCCCAGGGGGAAACATGATATCCCTGGGATAAGGAAAGAGAATAGAGAGTAGATTTTATGGGTGGACTGGGAAGGTGGAAATAGGAGGATAGTGTGTGGGGGTGGGATTGACGAAGAGAACGTGGGGAGAGATAGTTAGAAGTGATGTGCGTTTGAGGGGTGGTATAGAAACCTAGTCCATTAGAAACTTCCTAAAATATATAAAGGCAGTCCTAATGAAATCTCTAAATAATGGATGAGACATAGTCCCAACTGACCATCTCTTGTCACCAAAGGAAGCTTCCAGTACCAGGACTGAATCACTTTTCAATTTTGGTTTTTTGTTTTCTTTTTATGTTATCCACATCTTCCCCCAAATAACAATGATTTATAAGGGCACCATGCTGTATGTAATTCTCAGGATTTATTTTTCTGCTAATATTGGATTGTTGAGACACATCGGTATTACTTGTACGATTATGTGTTGTTGGTGTAGATCATGCCATTGAGTGAATTGAATAAATGTTGTGTGATTTATTTATTCATTTTCCTCTGGATGACATTTGATTTTATGGCTAGCACTATTAAGATTATTGTAGCTCATGTCTCCCACATTATCGACATAGCCAAAAGTTTCTTTCAACAATAGACCTAGGAGGTTAATCTCCCACAAATTCTGTTGATTGTACTTTGGTTCTGGGCTAAATCTAATACGGGGGCCCATTCTTCTCAAGTGTTTTCTCTCTATCGTTTCCACCCAGAGGAAAGTCAACTCTCCAGTCCTGAATAAGAAGACCATTAGAAGATCTCATATTATCTCCCTCACGCTCAAGGCTTCATAGTCTGGGCACCAGTGAATAAGCATTTTACTTTCCAGGGTGTCAGGCTTCTTCTATCTCCCACAAGAATAGAATCTGTGGGTGTAAAGGACATAGTACGCCAGAAGCAATAGCAGCAGGTATTCGCTGCTGCTCAATGCAAGCGAGGTGAATCTGGGTAAAACACTAACCACTACCTCTCCTTACCCACCCAGCTGGAGGGAGAGCTGTTATGGGCACAGATGTCCCTGACCTGCCACCAACCCAACCTCTACATTTAATTTTCTTCTGTGCTAAAGGTAAAATCTAGGCTCTTCAATCGTAGTAAGCAGATGTTCTGTGTCTGAAGTATATCCTTAGGTCTTCCCAACACTCAAAATCATTACCCTGCGAACTGACAACGGGTTCTTCCTTTGGAGTAGGAGCTAGTGAAACATGTGTAAAAATGCAGATTTTGCATGCATATAGATATCGTGGTTCTTGAGGAAAGACAATAAAAAGAATCCATGGTAACTACTGTTGTATAAAACTACCCTTTTCAGCACCACCATCTTATGATCTGAGTTCTCCCAGCCCTTTGATGCTCAACTTTATCTGCCTCCTTCACTCCCATTCCTCTATCATTCTCATTCCTGGTATCTCCCCCGAGGGAACAGATGGAGTGTGTGGGTTTGTATGATGGTTCTCCAGAAGACACCCTGGGAATGCTGGCTATACCACACTCTTCACACACTCAGAAAACAGCATCTACTATAACAGCTCCAGGAAATCTGAACAACCCGGTGATCAGATTGCTTAGAAGGATATGAGATCCATGTGCTCTCAGATACACACTAGAGAAACCAGAATTGCTAAACACACTTCTTTTTTCAATGGAGGAAATTGACGCCTGCTCACCTGGAAGGCTGGAGTGAATGTTTGATAACAGGTGGTCTTTTGATAGTCTTTGGAGCTAGGCCTCACCCAATTCCCTCAAACTCCCGGGCATTGTTTTTCAGTCAATAGAACCCATTCTCATGAAGAGGTTCCATATGTTTTGCAAAACAGTTTGCTATACTTACTACAAACCTTTTCTCCCTGGCCTCTATCCCTAGCACTATTTCTCATTGATTAATAGGACCCATTCTTATGCTTCTTTCAAACCCTTCTTCCCTCGTCCTGAGCAATTGCCACAGTCAATAGAACCCATTCTGTGGGAAAGGTTACAGGTGCTTCGTTAAAGAGATATAGTTTACAAAAAAAGTTTGGATGTAGCTATGTCTAAAATTTTGTTGTGATAATTTTCCATGGGAAATTTCCCTCCAAGTTTTACTGTGTTCAAATAAGTAAAAAAATAAAATCTTTGGTATCAGACCCCAGAAGTTTGAACAAGTGCTGGGTCACTAAGTTGAAATGAACCAAGTTCATGGTTTCATGACCGGCTGTGATGCTTGCAGGAGCCTTCACAACACTGCCAGACTTGGAGATTCTTTGTCAAGAAGGGAAGAGACCAGACTTCCATGTGCCTTTTCAAATGGGGAAGAAGCCTTCAAAGTCACTGGCTTTTGGAACAGTTGGAAAAATTCAGAAGGCTGGAGGCAGCCCACTGCCAAAAGCTCACTGGCTGATGTTCTCAGGATGCTAAGCAGGTCAGAGCTGTCAAGAGAATGCTGAATTTACTTATGCAGAGAAACCTTGTGGCTTCTGACCCAAGACCTATGAAACAATTACTCTGTGATGAGAACTGAGAATTTTGCCAGCATCTTCCCCGTTTCCTCCCTATTTGCATCTTTTGAAAACAGCACTTTTTCGGTCAAGAATTGCACTTGAGGAATGCTAGCCATAAGAAGAACTTGTGTGGGTTCCTGATCATAACTTTCCTTTTATATTTTAGGAGAGGATTCTGAGCCCCAGAACATGATGATGTGACAAAGGTCACATAACTGGAGAGAGAACCCAGCCCATGCAGTTCTGTACTTTCTCTTGATGTGCAACCCGTGAGATTCTCAGCAAGCCCCTTTTCCTATAGCAAAAATAAAACCATGAATTTGGTACTGTTTTTTTCTTAGGTACCACAGAGAGACTATGGAAATTATTTAGGTAGTCAGGCAACCATTCTCTCTCTCTCTCTCTCTCTCTCTCTCTCTCTCTCTCTCTCTCTCTCTCTCTCTCTCTCTCCTCTGCCAAAGACATAAATTCTGTACGGGAAATAAACATTCACTTCTTCTACCCCATTGGGTAATATTTTTTTAGGAGATAGCAGTGCAGTGAAGGACAAGGGTATTCTGCCATCAAGTGTCCTTAGGCAAATCATTCTCTCTCTTTGCTGAGGGTCTCTCTCTCTTTCTCTCTGTTTGTTACTCCTCGACTCCGGAGGTGAAAATCCTTTAAGAAGCTTATAGCCTAAAGGAAAGGAATTGTGAATCTGGATTCACTGAACGGCAGAATAATGGCAGTCGCTGCAAGAGCCATTACAGCCTCCAGCCAGTGTGATGTTCACAGCTCTGTGAGGCAGGAACTGCCCACCTTGTGTTGCATTTGATTAGGTCAACCATGCCAGGAGAAGAGTGGGAGCAGCATTAAACTGCAGCTACAGAAGACTAGACTGAAGTTGGGCCACCCATCATTTGGTTGACTCATAATAGGCTGGAAAGGGAACCTCAATCCCTGATTGACCCAAAGCTCTTTCCACTGGACTTGAAATATTTCTGCAGCCTGGCCACAAATTTTAGAAGTCTTTCCTGCCCTATGTGGCTGCCCCAGACTATTTAAAAGACTAAAACCTGTGTCTGCACAGCTGGGAGAGAGTATGTAATGAGTTGATAACTATCACCCTAGCATTTTTCAGCTCCCCCAAGCCATGGGCAGAGCCTGTTTCCTAACTGTGTGATTCTAAATTGTCCTCATGGTTTTCTTTGCCCCATAACATATCATAAAGTGAGATCCTAGAGACCACAGAGCTCAGGCACATGAGTTAGGGGAAGGGGACATGTGGCTTCTCTCCTCCTGTGCTCAGAAGTCAGAGCTGGCCTGGGGTACAAACTAAGATGCCCATAAGTAAGTAAACTAGGAAAGGCCAGCGACGACCCCAAGCAAGCAAGGGAAGAGAGCTCGGCCCAGCTCTAATAACCTTACTTCCGCTTCCTGTTGCCATTAGGATTTTGGTATTCTACATTTTCTGTTAAATGTGTTGCCAAGCCCTTCATTCTCTCAGTTCTCATGCTGGCCCTTTCAGTTTCTGCCTGAGAATTTCAACAAATGTATTTCATCGCTGTGGACCTTTATTTTCTTACCCAACGATTGGAAATAACGACAACTATCTACCTCATGGGGTGGTTCTGAAACTTTAATGAGATATGGATGGCGAAACTGATTTATAAACTGCTAAGCACCATACCAAAAAAGAAAATAAGTCTGGCACCACTTTTGTACCTGGAATCTCATTTAAGACCACATGATCCAGAATATGTAAGATGCTGTCTAACTAACAACATCGCTGGGCAGAAAATGAGGAGAGCACCTAGCCAGGAGCTATTATGCCTAAATCCTTAATGCCTTAGAGCTGCAGGCTGCTGTGCCCACATGAGTCCACCTGAGACCCTCTCCAGGAGCTGCCTGTGGTCCAGCAGGGCAGGTGTGGCTTCATAATAATCAGAAGAATGTCTGAGACTCAGTGGGAGAAGGAAATGGGTTCTAACAGTCATAATTCAAAGAGCTACCTGAAAGGCAGCAGGATGCTAATAGCAGACATGTGCGGTGACTCAAGTTTGTTTAATAAAAATTAAAGATCACAAAAAAAAATAAAAAATAAAAAAAAGGTAAAAGAAAAAACGGGCGGTGGTGGCGCACGCCTTTAATCCCAGCACTCGGGAGGCAGAGGCAGGCGGATCTCTGGGAGTTCGAGACCAGCCAGCTCTACAAGAGCTAGTTCCAGGACAGGCTCCAAAGCCACAGAGAAACTC
Organism: Microtus pennsylvanicus; assembly: GCF_037038515.1. Classification (NCBI taxonomy): domain Eukaryota; kingdom Metazoa; phylum Chordata; class Mammalia; order Rodentia; family Cricetidae; genus Microtus; species Microtus pennsylvanicus. The sequence continues at coordinate 31,040,450 of NC_134593.1, forward strand.
TGTCTCGAAAAACCAAAAAAAAAAAAAAATTAAAGATCACTCATCTTGAGGGCAATGATTATCCCGGAAGAACACACAGCCCCAGCCTATAATGAAAGGGCTGATTTCACCCCCTCTTTGTTATTCTCCATTACATTATTTTCTTCAGCCCACAGGAGTGGGCTCACTCAAGCACTCCCATGGAGTCCACCTTTTCAGGGAACAGAATCAGAAACGGATTCCACCGGGAAGACGTCAAGTCTGATTCCTAATCTCACAGGTTCAGAGACCTCCGAGACTCCCTGCCATCCCATCTCTAGTTAATATGAAAAGGCCTTTAAAACCTGAGTTTTGTCCAGTGTATAGAATGCCTTAGCAAAACAAGGGGGAGGACCTGACTCTAGAACTTCTAGTTTGATGGAGAAAGGAGCAGGGATCCAGTTCAGACATAATAAGGACCTGTCGTTTTCTAACCAATTACTACCTTGATTCTGTCAGCTTTTGTCTGGGAAAGCAGCGGAACACTGTTTGTGGTGCGAATGGCTAATTTCATACACAGTTTAACTAGGTGGTTCGATCAAACTGTTCTTTCCTATGAAATTTGATGGTGGGAAATGATTACCATATAAAAAGGATTTCACTCTGATTGAGTGATTTCTATAAAGCGTCTATAGCATAATTCCATGCCTGTGAACGTTAATTTTGCAGCAGCCAGCTGTAATTGGGTTCTAAGGCAGGAAGAGCGAGCCAAGCCTCCTCTCCCACAGCTTTAGCCTCTCTGGTGTGATACTGAATGGTGGAGCAGACATAAGGGGAAGTGAGAGAATGGAATAGGAAGAGAAAAAGGATGGGATTGTATTTGAATGTGCGGGTAAGAATTTAACACCCTGCTCTGAAAACCCCTGCAATAGGAAACAAGGAATTGCATTGCTCATTCACTTCTGTAAGTAAACGGGAGCAAGACACCAGGCTGAGCTGGTTCCCTAGCTTTGTTCACAAGGAGGGGGGAATGGGAGCTTTGAAGATGATGACATGTGCTACCGTATCTTCTCCCCTGCTCCCATCATTTCCTTAGAGCCCCTAGTCCTTGGTTGTAGTAATAGGGGCGGCGGGGCTGCGTCCCCAAACACCCCAGCCGCCTGCCCTGCCCAGCTAGCTTTACCCGAAATAATTACACAGACACTGTATTCATTTAAACACTGCTTTGGCCCATTCCTATCTAGCCTCTTCTAGGCTAATTCTCACATATTAATTTAGCCCATTTCTAATCATCTGTGTAGCGCCCCTAGGTGTGCTTACCGGGAAGATTCTAGCCTAAGTCCATCCTGGGTCGGAGCTTCATAGCGTGCGTCTTCCCTGGAGCAGGTAGCATGGCGTCTCTCTGAAGGCGTCTGCTCTGGAGAGGAGAGCTGTCGAGTCTGACCTCACTTCCTCTTCCTCCCGGCATTCTGTTCTGTTTACTCCACCCACCTAAGGGTGGGCCTATCCAATGGGCCTAGCAGTTTCTTTATTGCTTAGCCAATGAAATCAACAGATTGATATATGACACTCCCACATCACTTCCCCTTTTTCTGTTTAAACAAAAAAAGGAAGGCTTTAACCTTAACATAGCAAAATTACATATAACAAAACAGTTATCAAGTAAAAGTTACAATAATCTTTATCATAACTAAGGAAAACTATAACTATAACTAACTATTCTTAACTCCATCAAAGACTCCAGAAAGATACAATACTACATAAACAAACAAGAAAAAAGCAACTTTTAAAACTCTAGAAATGACAGAGACATCTCGCTGCCTGGACAGTCACCCAAAGTTCCTCTGTACCGTTGGGGCATCCATCTTCAGCCTTCAGGCCCATGGTATCCAGCAGACATTTCCATAAAGCAGGAAAATTCAAAGTCAGTTCAGTCACTATCTGTTGTGTCCTGCAGAATGTCTCGCAGACTCTTTCATGAATCAGGAACCCTGAAAGATCATCTCACCTTTAGGCAAGTTCAGTAGTCCTCTCTCTGCGGGTTCTCCGTGTCCAGTTTATGTAATAGTCCAGGCAAGAACAGTTTCTTGCCCAAATGGCTATTAAACTCCAAAAGGAGCCTCTTCGATGCCCATCTTCCTCTTGAAGTAGATTAGTGCTGCCAGGAGCAGAGTGTCTCATTGTCATGAAAAGTCCTAAGTTATTAAAACATTAAATGTCCTATTCTGTAATCTTTGAAAGACATGAAGAATGTCTATCTAAAATATATCTCTATATATCTAGAAAATCTAACTAACATGACTACAAGCTTTACTATTATCAATGCTATCAATAAAGCAAAATCTATACTAATGCAAATTATTCATATCTATATCATATCCCCCTTTAAGTGTAAAAGAACATTTATAAACAATTTTTGGGAACATGGGCACAGTTATTTCTCTCCAAACTGCTTCCTGCTGAATGGGGGCGTCGTTAATTAGGTCTTTCATGGTATAACCTGTGTGCTAGTTTCATCTCAGTTGGCAGTTGAGCAAAGCAATTTTCTGAAGATGTTCACAGCAACCCTTCAGGAGGACGTGGTCCATCATACCAAATCGGGATTGAAGAAATGAACAGGGTCTCATCCTCTGTGAAAACAAAAGAAGACTCTCTCCAAAGCATCATATCCTTAGACCCAAATTCTGAAATCATAATACCCTTATATCCATTCTGGTTTAGCTTGGCAGCCCATGTAATGAAATGTCTCTCTGTACTTAGCTCCTTCACAGTCAAAAATTTTAAAGAAAACACAATGTACATAATCCAGACTCTCTGTGAATTTTTCATTTTTACGCAGCTTATTTTTATTTATATCTATAACTATCTGTACTCTGTCTCTTTAAAGACTTTACTTTTACTTTTTTCTTTTTAAACCATTAACTTTATTCTTTATATTCTTTTTCTTCTCTCTCCCAAGCCAACGTACATTCATCCAACAGTGTGACTCATTTAGTGGTCTGAATCTGTCCTATTGTGAATCTGCAATTTTTTACTATCCAGGAGCACTTTTGATTTGCGCCTTTAAATCACTAGGTGCTTAAGAATCTAAGCTGTGAAATTCCTAGGTTAACGTTTTGCTTTTTGAGCGTATATCTTTGACCTGGAACAATTCTGTAGACCAGGCTGTCTTTGAACTCTCAGAGATCCGCCTGTCTCTGCCTTCCAGGCATTGGGATTAAAGGTGTTTGCTACTACACCTTGAACTCACAGAGATCTGTTTGTCTCTGCCTTTTAGGCACTGGGATTAAAGGCGTGTGCTACCACACCTTGAAGTCACAGAGGTTTTCTTTAAGAATTTTAACTTTTAGTCTGCATATATTTTTAACACACAGTAAACCATTCAGAAATTTTCTCTGTCTTTGAATCTCTCTTTACTGTATATCTCTCTTTTTCTGACCACAAGAGCCTTTAATTTACCAAGCAATATCAGTAGGACTAAAGCCGCGGCTTTAACGGCTGGATCCTTAGCTTTCCAGCCTCATGGCTGAGGTACTGGCTGTAGCCATGTTTATAGCCACACCTGGCGTTTCAAGGTCCCTGCCAGCCAGCAAGCTACAACAGACAACACTCAAGTCCTCTCTCGGTAGCCGGCCCTCCTGCGTCAAACAGTCAGAGTTTGCCCTGGCAGGATGGCCCAGAAAGCCAGCATTTTTAAACAGCACAGCTTTTTTCCTGCTATGGCTGAAAACCGAAAAGCATGTGTTCAGCTTTTCGTCAACACCGTTTAAGTGTTTCGTGGCAGGACCTCTTAATGAGCTGCAGGGTTTTGGAGCTAAAGCTGAGTCAGGAAGCCTCTCTTAGATGAGGTGCTTGCTTGCCTCTGGCAAGCAGAGTAGATCCAAGAAATTGCCATAAGAAACATGCTTTACTCTATTCTTTTCCAAGCTTTCTCAGGCTTTCTGTGGACTCAGTTAGTAATAGGGGCGGCGGGGCTGCGTCCCCAAACACCCCAGCTGCCTGCCCTGCCCGGCTAGCTTTACCCGAAATAATTACACAGACACCGTATTCATTTAAACACTGCTTTGGCCCATTCCTATCTAGCCTCTTCTAGGCTAATTCTCACATATTAATTTAGCCCATTTCTAATCATCTGTGTAGCGCCCCTAGGTGCGCTTACCGGGAAGATTCTAGCCTAAGTCCATCCTGGGTCGGAGCTTCATAGCGTGCGTCTTCCCTGGAGCAGGTAGCATGGCGTCTCTCTGAAGGCGTCTGCTCTGGAGAGGAGAGCTGTCGAGTCTGACCTCACTTCCTCTTCCTCCCGGCATTCTGTTCTGTTTACTCCACCCACCTAAGGGTGGGCCTATCCAATGGGCCTAGCAGTTTCTTTATTGCTTAGCCAATGAAATCAACAGATTGATATATGACACTCCCACATCACTTGGTGGTGGGAGAGACACCCTCGCGAAAATGGAACTGAGACATTTCTACTATGTGACGTTAAAGGACAAGGTGGGCTGGTGGCTGAATGAGATGTACCCCATAATCTGGTTCACAGTTGATGGTGCTATTCGGGAAACTTCGAAGCGTGGCCTTGTTGGAGGAAGTGTGTCACTGGAGGTGAGCTTTGAGAGTTTAAAAAGTTGCACCATTCCCAGTTCATTCTCTGCTTCCTGCTTGAAGCTCAAGATGTGAGCTCTTAGCAGCTGCTTCAGCTAACATTCCTTTGCTCCTACATCATAAACACTAACACTCTAGAACCATCAACTCAAATCAATTGTTTATTCTATGCATTTCCTTGGGCATGTGGTTTTATTCTAGAAATAGAAAAGTCACCAACACCAGTGGGGCATTTTTGGTAGGTACTTGCCATCCTCATTATTTGCCATCATGCCTCCAATTCTCTCCCATCCTTCAAATATTGATGTAACTCTTCAGGGATCATTGGATAGAAATTGTGATTTACATAAATAATTCTGCCCAAGAGACTCTAGCGGTATTTATCTTTTATTTACATATATACCACAAAAGAGACTTAGGCTCAAAAATTCAAATAGTTCAACCATGGCTTTTTCAGTGAGCTCTGGAATTCTTTCTTTTCCCCTGCCTGATAATTCAGTGCTCCTCTTTATTCTTGTGGAGTAATGAACCTGGTGCCTCAGGGTGAGCCTTTCAGGGGAAGACAGGTAGGATTTAAGCACTCAGCTATTCCCCCACTGCTATTAGTAATTCGAACACAACAGGCACACTCCCTTGTGGCTAAAATAAATTTTGGTTTTAAGAACTAGTTTTCTACTTGGGAAGGTCCTTAAACAAAGAAAACCTGTAAAATGTTTTCTCAAACAAAGAAAACCTGTAAACTCTAGGTTCCTGAGAAAGGAAAGCCAGCCAGCGGCCAAGCTCAAGTTGGGGTGGAGGGGAGGGATCAGGAACCTTGAACCTGGGAGGAGGCAGTAGGCCAGTAGGAACAAATGTCAAAATGTGATGACCGTCAGCTCTGAGGATCCACTGGAATCAGTGAACTCTACACAGGAGCCCTGGTCACTCTGACTATTATCTGAAGCCACTAATGAAGATGAGCGGTGTGTGTGTGTCTGTGTGTGTGCGCACACACACGCGCGTGCATACACTGCGTGTATGTGTGAAGGAACTTTTCTTCTAGGCTCCCATACAACTTCCTTTCTTCCCACCAAGGAGTCCAGGGAGAAACAGTACTGTGGCAAACATTATCATTCATGCCTTTCTCCTTAACAGTCCAAAGAAGAAAACCAACAGCTTCTGCTTGTCTGCCTCCCTTGGATTCACAGACCTCCCTCTGGAAACAAGGGGGCTTTAAACTCTTCCAAGGCCTCTCTCCTCCCCATCCCATCTATCTCTGTCATCTATTGTCATTGTAGGAAATGAATCATGTAAACAAACTTTTTTTTAATCTACAGTAGTCCTAATTGAATTGTTTTGCCGCATTGTTATAGAGAAACAAGGGCAATTTCCTGTCAGTTATTGAGCTATTTAGTGATTATTTCTTATCATCAGTCTGCAAATTCAAACAGCACCAAATTCTGTTTGCCAAATTAAAGCAGCATAGCATCACGGGGCCCTCTTCACAGAAGCCAGGTTCTCTGGTCAGGTATTTCTACCTTTACTTCAGTCTTCTCTTCCCTCCACACAGTCCTGCCAGCCTGAGGCAGTTGGGGCCAAAAAAGCCAAGCACCCAGGGGAAAGCCTGCCTAAGAGAGGTGTTTATCTCCCTGTGGCACTTTCCTGAGTTAATAGAAAAAGCTGCTGCCCATGGGAGTGACAACCTCAGTGGGTCACTTGACAGGCCAGCTTCCACTAAATAGCAAGGACAGATGAGGATGGCAACATTCTACATGACCAAATTCACTGACAGCTTCCTTGCCTTACACACCTGCTTCCCTGGAGACATTTCTCGAGTTTTCAATTGTCCCTTCCCAGGAATTCCATGGACGTGTTTGCTCCACCTAGAGACCCAGGCACAGGCTTCTGAGAAGCATCAGAGGTATGTGAGAACAATCTGCTGGTTGTCGTTTGAAATGTAAGAAACTTATGGAGATCTCACTTTTATCCACACTTACTTTTCAGTGAAACTGGGCCAAGTATACCCAGAGTGGCTTGGAGTGATGGAACACCTAGCCCCAGTGACATCTACAGCATTCTCAACATTCTCATTCTCTATTGTCACCTTGGAGATGGAGCTATGTTGAGTTCATGGCTTGATAAACTGCCTACTCATTTTGGTGCCAGCTCCTCATCCCTTATCCTCTGTTTTCTTGAATGACTGTGAAGCTACCTTATTGATTTGAAAGACTCCGTCTTCTCTGCTTCCCACCCCTGAGCTTCAATACTCCAGCACGGTATTTAGAACATGTAGAGCCCGAGTATAGTGGGATTAGTGGGAACAAGGATGGGTGTTAAGTAGGGCAGAATAGTTCTGTGGTTTCTGTTGTCTTTCTCCTATTGTTGTTTTATATATGTGCAAATATGTGAACACATATATTTGCATATATGTGTGTTTGTATGTGGTGTGTGTGTGTGTGTGTGGAGAGAGAGAGAGAGAGAGAGAGAGAGAGAGAGAGAGAGAGAGAGAGAGAGAGAGAATTGAGATTGAACTTAAGGCCTCATTTATACCTATCAAAGGATCTGTCACTGAACTATAGCCCAAAGTGGGCAAATTAGTTGTCTTTTTGTATTATTATTTTTTCCTGTGTTTTTTGCCCATTCTTGTGTAGCAAATTGCCCAAATTTTGGCATATTAGAGAAATAGGAAGCAAATTCCTATTAGCTTATGATTTCTGTAGGTCAATCCAGCTGTCTTGGTGGTTGCATTTAGATCACTAGCCTTTTCAAGTTGAATTCAAGCTGTTGGTGGTCTACTCATTTGAAGTTGATGCAATTTCAAGGCCTCCTCAATCTGGGAACCTACTTCTATGTTCACTCATAGAATGAGCATATACGAAGGTCTTGGCACCTTATCCTGGGGGAGCTTCTCCATAGAAGTGCCTCATGAAGTGGTAGCTGACTTTCTGTAAGGGAATCCATTCATAAGAAAGCCACAAAGGGTCCTCCAGAACATAGCTGTAATTATTTTGTCATCTACTAAGAAGCAAAATCCATCACTTTTTCCATATTCTCTCTTGCTATATGACAGTCATCAACCCTTGCCTACTACTAAGAAGATAAAGTGGGGGCATGAATTGCAAGGATCCCTGAGGACACAATAGAATTGCCCACCATACTGATCTTCAAGAATTCTAGATTCTACCCTTCATACTTTGCTTTCCTTAATATATTGCAGAGTAATTCACCGAACATATACCACTTACCGTGCTTGGGGTAAGTACTATGAGAAATTCAATCCTTGATAATGACTATTTTCTTTCCCTGAAAGTCCCAAGTACACTAAGGAGGTGAGCATGTCCACAAACATGAGAGTAGTTCAAACGCCTAGCAGTGTAACGGGCAGTGGGATTGAAGGATCCGTTTCTTTTTTGGTGGATATGAATCAGAGAATTCTATCTGTTCTTTGCTTTTCCCTAAGTAGAAAGGCATGAGAAAAGGTGAAAAGCAGAAAGGAAGGAAAAAGCACCAGAAGGAAGGAGGAATGAAGAGAGTGAACAAGGCATAGGGAAAGAGGAATAAAAGGATAGAAAGAAATTCTTAGTTTTCTGAACTTGTACTTTTCAAAAATATTTGATAATCCTCATCAATACAAACATGTACAATTTAGTTGATAGCCACAGTTTTTCTATTTCTCTTTTACACTTCCTACTCTCCTCTCTATACCCTTAGATCGTGAAGTAATGATTGACAGACACAGGATTTTAGCCTAACCCTGCCAGTTTCTAAACTTTATACTGTTTCTACTGTCTACCTGTATCTTCAAACCTTTTAAGTTTGACAGATGGTTAATCACGGGAAGTTGGGGAAAAGAGGCAAATCGTTGAGCTCCCTAAGGTCTTCATCCAGAACCAGGAAAGGTCCACCCTTTACCATGTAAGAAGAGAACAATCTGGAATGGACGAACTTAATTTGGGACTTTCAAACATGATGCTCTACCTGCAGTTTAAACAGACTTGTCTGACTTGAAAGAGTGAACTTGTAGATAACAGAGAGCAGCAAGCATTTACCTACAGAAGTGGTCACTAAAGCTATAGGAGCAATTGACTACATCCAGAACTGACCATTATGAGTAGCTGACAGGTCACAAACTGTATTCATGGTCCACATAGTGAGGGCATACAAAGTCAAACTGCAGAGGCCGGGTAGCTTCACGCAGACAATGTTGAAAGTCAAAGAGAACACAACCATGGTGAACTCAGTGCTTGATGGTGAGGAATGCTTCCCATCAGATCTCAGCATGCCGGGGAGGGTGTTCTTCTCCCTTAAAGGCTTAGAGATAAATGTGAAATTTGATGTCAGTTGCAATGAGAGGCCTCAAAGACGCTTTCCAGCAGATGTTCCTCCTGGTATTCGCCTTCAAGTAACTTCTCTTGAGTATAGACCTTTTAGAGTATCTTGGTTATGGCAGAGACAAAGTAGAGGCAAGTGGAGGCTGGTCATAGGATTTCCTGATCTAGAAGCCCCCTGTGGCTCACTTGCTTGCCTCTGAAAGAAGGTGACTGCCTTTTTGTGAGCTTCTCCAGAGAGACCCAGGTGGTCAGGATTTCTCCCTTCAGCTGACAAACCTGGATTTGATCTAGGAAAACCATTCTGTCCCAAATGAGCCCTTGTTGATAGCTGCGTAAAAATCTTTTATGTATTAAAATACAATTACACTATTCCCCCTATTTGTCTTTCTACCCTCTAACCCTGCCCATGTACCCCCTTTGCTAAATCCGTGGCCACCATTTTTTTAATTGTTGGTATGTGCGTGTGTGTGTTTTATATTCAGTTTTTATAATGCTATTTGTATGTATATGACACTTGGAGAAATAGTTTTCCATAGGGAAAAGCCCCACATTGGTTTTCAATGATAATCTTTTTAGAGGGTGTAAGGCAGAGGTTCTCGCCTCTGTCTTGTTTGTATTCCTGATCTTGGGAAACTGAAATGATACTGCTTTAAGCCACCACCCGAAATGTGAGGTTTGTCAGCTACTCAACTGCCAGTTCACCACTTCAAGTACTCCAGGGTGGAGGAAGCAGAACTCTTCTCACATGGGCAGTGGCCAGAGCAGGACACTTGGAAAAGCTTATGTAGAGTATAAGGAACAGCTTTACATATCCACCTTACATAGATCTGTAGAACAGCGGATCAAAGCCGAAATATAAGGCATGAAAATATGTTCTAATACCACGGACCTTGCTAAGCTTAGCCTGTTAGCCACTAAAACACAGAAAGACCGTTAATTGTTTGTAACCTAACAGCCACAATATCTTGAAGGCCTGAATAAGAATGAAGTAATCTTAGAGACAGAGAGAAAGAGAAAATCAAAACCTTACTAGAAACTATATTCCATGGAGTCTAACGTCAAAGCATTTAAAATAAATTTGGATATCATCAACTGTGCAGTATGCACTAATTACAGTGTATTTTATATCAGCAAAGATTGTCATTACAATGATGCCGGTCAATGAACTTTGTTATAATTGCCCAAGTCTTCTTAAAGTATCCTAAACACTCTTGAGCAATTTACACATCATTCCCAACCTTGTGAGGTAGGCACTGTTAGTCTTAGTTAGGACACTGAGGCACAAAAGTTTTAAATAACTTGGGCACGCACCCGGACAGCTTGAAGCTGGGATTTAAGCACTGACAATGTGGTTTTAGAAGCAAGGTTGCTGATAATAGATTGCTATTTTTGAGAAGCTTCTGCATGGAGTGGCACAGGGAAAACAGATAGTTCTACTTTTGCATAAATCATGAATCCAAAAAATCAAAAGATCCTTATCTTTTCAGAAAACATAAAAGATAAGTGGATAGGTAGGGTTCCTGGGCACTTTTAGTGTCCCCTCACTAAAAGGCTTATCTTCATAGTTCCATGCTTTGGAAAACTAATTTATAACCAGATCAACTTTGATTCCTGTCTCAGCTTCTGGTTAGATTTGGTATGTGAGGAATTGTTAACAATTACAAGCATATGAATTTCAAAAGGAGTCTGGAAAGAAGACCTGTAGCTACAGCCTTGTTTAGTTGTGAGTTGGTTGATGGTCAGAGCTCTTGCCACTGTTCCTGTGGATGGAGGCATCCTCTCATGGTCCTGGAAAGCGCTCACTACCCTTGCCCTTACACAGTCCCAGCTGTGTAGCTAGTTATAAGTGGATTGTGCACATCATATGTAGCTATACTTTGCCTACATTTGCACATGCCTTATCACTAAGTGCTCTTCCATTTGAAGATATCAATTTTATATTGAAGATATCAATATCTGCTTTAAGACTGGGCAGAATTAGAGCTTAAGAACCACATAAAGAGCTTTTGTGCCTAGATCTTCAGGTGGGAAAAGTTTTGAGACAGACACTGTTTGGTTTCACTTATATTGTCTTCCTTTGCTTTGTTCTGAGGTCTCCCAACAAGGGTGTCATGGAGACGTGTACACAGAGGCTCACACAAAACAAAAGCTGTATCACCCTAGGTGAATGAGAAAGCAGATGGTGACTGGTTACCCAAATAGATGATCATAACAGCTGCTACTCAGAGACAGCTTCCGCACAAGCACGGGGGTGCATTAATATAGGAGGCATGGGTTTCTAGGGCTGCTTTTCTGGCTCATTTGCTAGAGAAGACTATAAACCAGATAATACGGCCATTATAACCAATTTCTCATGATTGTGCTCTCAATTGATGTGGCTCAGGGGAAACTAACATTGTCTATATTTATGCTAGCATGTGAAAGTAATTGTTAATTCATATAATGCTCAGAACTAAAATAGTTCCTTAAGGGATACTGATAAAGGACATGGGTTACTCATAGCTGGGGTGTAAGCTGAAATATGAGGAATAAAACAAAAACAGCTCTGGATGAGAGCAAATTTAGCAGTTGATGTTGTGGTAGTTAAGGAACTCAGGTACTTCCCATTTATAATGAATCTCCGTGTGAGACCCCTGCAAAGCCTATTCATCAGCCCACAAATTAGAGCAAGGAGAAGATTAGATCTGCCAATAGTACATCAGCAAACCTTCTACTCCAGTCTCTTCATCTCACTCTGGAATGCCTTTTTACAAGACCAGAGAATAGCAAACTATAGTCAGATGCCAAGTCTGACCTGATGCCTAGTTCTACAAGTAGTTTTTTTAAAATTATTTTTATTTTCGTTTTTGAAATCAAGTCCCACTATGTAGCCATGGTTGGGCTAGAATCTGCCTCCCACAGGTTTTCTTTGGTATATGTGTGTTTTAGTACATGCATTCCCTACCAAAAATATTGAATGAAACAACATTATGGATTGACTTTCATTTTTTCCTTGTTTTACATTCTGTAGAAATAATCTTTGAACAACTCAGTGACAATAGGGTGAGAAAGGAAGAGTCTAAGATGGCATTTGGAAAAATTGTTTTACATTTAGATTGTAATCTCTTTATGCTCTAAACAACTACTACAAAGAACTACCCTTCCATCTCTGCAAACACTTCTGTGAATTAAAAGTAAAATAGTAATTGCCTATCTTTAATAAAATCACTGATAATAATAAGACAATCCTTTCAATCCTATCCTTTTCTAGTTTAATCTTATTGAACTCATAGTTTAAGCCTAGTGATATGCTAATTAAAGCATTAAAATTTTTCTTGACCCTACTGGTCAAATATAATAATCAAAAGCACATGGATAAAAATTACTGTAAAAAGTCACAGAAAGAGTCTTGCATTAAGGTAATATTTAAATAAAAATTTAAAGCATAAACATTAATGTTATATGCTTTTTAAAGATAAAGGTATGAATACCTAAAGGTGTGCATAAGAAAGAAAAATATGTAATTCCAGAACGGGATGTCTTCGATTGGGAAATAAGGTGGAATATAGGTTATGTGTCTTTTATCTGAAATGTTTGAGACTAAGAATATTTTAGATTTCAGATTTGGAGGGATATTTGGGATAATTGTGTATGCTGTCCAAAAGCTTCTTAATTTCTTAAATCTGATTTGTTCATTGATGGAATCACTTCCAGAGAAACTAGGATCCTAGTGTGTGTCTAGGACTATGTCGTGAAGTATACATCCAAGTTTATGCTCTGCCATTTCAGAGTTTCATGCCTTATAATGATTTACTTGTTCCGTTTGAAGTTTATTGGGGGGCAGAATAAGTAAAATAAATCTGGTTTTATTCTTGTACATGTAGCTATCTGGATTTTCCAGTACTTTTTCCCTCCAGGGTATGAATTTGATGTTTGTCTAAGATCAAAGAGCTGTAGTTGCATGGCCTTATTTCTGGGTCTTCAATTCTATCCCATTGATAGTGCCATGCTGTTTGTATTATTATACCTCCAAAGTATAATTTGAATGATTGTGTGGTAATGACCCAAGCACCATTACTTTTGCTTAGAATTGCACAAGAGAAAAGACAAAAATCTTAAATAAATAGTGTTTTTAAAAAAATGGATATCTAAATGCAAAAGAATGAAACTAGATCTCTGACTCACACACTACATATACAATCAACTCCAAAGAGACCAAGGATCTCAATAAAGATCTGAAACTTTGAAATTAAGATTATTATAAATTTATGCATACCTGAGAAACAGGTGGTCTCACTGCAGATCTTCAGTTATTCACAGTCCCCTCCAGAACCAGTCCCTCAGTCTCATCCCCAGCTATGCAGCAGAATACCTGAGGCAACCTCTCTAGTCTACACCCACTTCCAAAGGATCACACAGACCTTCCCCTCCAATCTCTTTCCACTTACCCTTGCTTCGTCCCAGCCCTCAACTCCAAAAGGCACTCGCTAGGAGCCCACAGGCCACTTTGACCAGGGAAGCAAGTAGACTAGCTGCAGATCTTTACCGCCTCTTTCACACCTGCAGGTCAGATGCCCTAGTCTCATGCCCAGCTCTGTATCAGAACTTCTGCTGTGTTCTCACTTTACTCTGTGCCCAACATGCATCTTTCCCCCTTTCTGGGAAAAACACCCAAGCAGCCAGCCTATCCCCATGTATAGTGCTGTATTATTTGTGTTTTAATAAATAAAGCTTGCTTGAAGATCAGTGCAAAGCAGCCACACTAGTCAGCCATATAGGCCAGACAGTGGTGACACACACCTTTAATCCCAGAAGCCACAGTAGTTAGCCATAGAGGCTGGGCAGTGGTGGTGCATGCCCTTTAATCCCAGAACTGGAGAGGAATACAAAATAGGAGGATTCATGAGGTCAGGATTGTCTATTTTAGTCTGAGGTAGAGGTAAGAGCCCAGGGCTGGTGGTTTTGCTTTTCTGATCTTCAGATTGAACCCCAATATCTGTCTCTGAGATTTTATTATTCATGATTTATTTGGGACCCAATATTTGGGGTATGAATTCACAAAAAGTCATTTGCCTCTGGCTTTACAGCCAGTGACATAGGTCAGAGCTACATACAGCTGAAGTCACTGCCCTACCAGCAAGGTTTTGCTTCTCTTCTAGTTGGTTCTTCCTGAATTCCCTTCACAGGCTACTGCCAAACTAGGAAGCTGCCTTGAAATCCAGTCAGGTTTTTACTGTTTTCTGCAGCAGCAATAAGCCTCACATCTTCATCAACACTAGCAGCAGATTTGATAAGACAATTGGGAATTCTTAAAGGGATGAATTAGTTAAAAAGAAGAGTGTTTTCCCACATCAAAAAATTGAAAACATAATTACATTGGAGGGATTTGTGTCTCTGTATGATAGTGGACAGTTTGAAAATAGAATGATAAAATGAGAGGATAACTAATATAGGTAGGATTTATGTAATGCCAATTGTAAGGATATCAGCATTATTATTTTTGTTGTATCACTAATAAAGGTGGTTAATCTGAGTACTAAGAACCAAACCTTAGAAAAATTTAATGAAATAGATTACAGAGATATTCAAATCCAGACAGAAGAATTTAATGAAAAACCAATTTCAGCATTGCATTATAAGAATAGAGAAGAACAGAATAAGGTTTTTGTACAACCAAGTTTAATATATACAATAACTATACAGGAATTGTCTAACGATAGCGTAAGAGTTGAAGGACTCCTGTGCCAATGTTAGGTTTAAGGAGATTCAAGGAAACAATAGTCACATATGGCATTCATTCTCTTTTTGTGAAGCAAATGTTAAACTCATGGTCACTTTGTAATAGAATTATCCTTAACGACTCGATAGAGTTAGTTAAAGCTATTTACAGCCTTTTCCACAGTTACAATGGATTATCTGGTTCAGGGAACCAGGCTAAGACTATTGAACAGTGGAGTAAAGCTAGAGCTATGGAACTCTCCCAAGATCAAATTCTTGGAGAAGGAAATTATGCTACTGTTGAAAGGTAACCTCTATATGATGGTCACATCCTGGCTTTATGCCATGCAGCAGTTTTGAATGCTTGGAAAAGAATTGAAGAAGTAGAAAAGAAGATTGAATCATTTATTAACATCACTCAGGGACCAAAAGAAAGCTTCATGGATTTCTTACAAAGATTGACATCAGCATTAAACAGAATGATACCAAATTCAGAAGCTAGACAAACAATAATAGAATCAGAACTAGCCTTTGAAAGTGCCAGTCCTCTATGCAAAAAGGATAATTAGGCCATTAAAGGCAAGGTCAGCACCATTGGAGGAATGGATTTGAGATAAAATTAATATTGATACTTGTGATCATAATGTTACATGGATAGGAGAGTTGATTTCCAGTGGTTTGAAAATCAAAGGTGGAAATGTCAAGTATTATAATTGCGGCAAACAAGGTCACCTTAAAATAGATTGTAGACAGGGAATTCCTAGAAACAATGTTTTTTTTAAAGAATAATACATTCATAATGCCCCTCCCTTCTGGATTATGCAGAAAATGTGGTAAAGCCAGATATTGGCCTAATGAATGTATGTCAATGAAGAATATTTAAGGTAATCCTTTGTCTTTGGTAAATTCTGTGGGTGGTTTCTCTCTTGCTCCTATGCCAAATCCAGTTTAGTCATTTTCTGTCATCATAAAGGAAACTCCTTCCCAAGCAATTAAAGAACCTAATATATATTGTAAGAAGGCATACTGCTCTGGATAATAGAACAGCTATAGAATAGAGAACAAAAAAATTCAGCAGAAACTGTAAAGTGGATATTTTGGCAAATTTGTATAAATGAACAAAGACAAAAAATATTCAAAAATAAGAATATGGCATTATCATTGAAAGTCTGGTAAGCAGAGGTGTGAATATAACAACAATTTCATCAGAATCTTGGCATCCAAATTGGCCTCTTCAGAATGTAAATATTCAGTTTTTAGGGATTAGACCTTTATCCCATATAAAGCAGAGCATGAGATGAGTCGAGTGTATAGGGCCAGGAGGACAGAGAGGAATATTAAAACAATATGTGGCTAACATGGCAACGAATTTGTGGGGACATGATTTGTTACAACAATAGAATACTCAGATTAACATTTCCCCAATCTTAGAAACAAACCATAAATTAACATATGTTTCTGGGGAAAATGTTACAAGATGATATAAAGAACAATCACAGACCATTCGGATTGAACAAGAATGGCACAACAGCTGCTGATATTTCAAAGGCACCAACAGCCCTACCTTTAAAATGGTGACAGACAAACCTGTAAGAGTTAAGTAATGACCTTTAACAACAGAGAAACTGAACGTTTTAGAACAGCTGGTACAGGAGCAACTAGATGCTCAGCATATTGAAGAATCAACCAACCCTTGGAATTTTTCTGTATTTGTTGTTAAAAAAGAAATCTGAAAAATGGAGAATGGCAATAGATCTAAGAGCTGTTAATAAGGTGATTCAGCCAATGGGCTCTTTAGAGTCTGGAATTTTTTTTCTTTATTGCCTAAAGGATAGCCTATTATAGCTATTGACTTAAGACTGTTTCTTCACTATACCTTTACAAGAAAAGGACAGAGAAAAATTTGCCTTCACAGTGCCTACTTATAATTCTCAGCCTGCTAAAAGATATCAGTAGAAAGTTCTCCCACAGTGAATATTAAATAACCTCACCCTATGCCAATATTTTGTAAGTCAGTCACTGGAAATGATACATAAACAATTTTCTTCACCTATAGTTTACCATTACATGGATGATGTTTTGCTATCTGATTCAAATGTAAGTTCTTTAAAAAGAATGTTTGAAGAAGTAAAGAAAATTTTGCTTAGTTAGAGATTACAAATTGCTCCCGAAAAAAAATTACAAAGAGGATATTCTTTTAATTATTTAATTTATAAAATAGATTTTAAAAAAGTTAGATCCCAAAAGGTACAAATTAGGAGAGACTTATTACAGACTCTTAATGACTACCAAAGATTGGTAGGAGATATTTCCCATCTATGGTGCACTATTAGGATAGGTCCTAATACCTGATTAATCTGAATAAAACCTTAGATGGTGACAAAGACTTAAATAGTCCCATGGAAATATTAACTTAATCTGAGAGAGAATTGGCTTTGATTGAAAAAAAATTGCAAGGCACATGTGGATCATGTAGAACCAAATCTTAACTGCATTCTGGTCATCTTATCCTCAAAACATTTCTCTACAGGAATTTTAATGCAGAGGGAAAATTTCTCAGAATGGATCTTTTTACCACATAAACTGAGTAAAACATTAAAAATATGTGGAAAAGTATTCTGAGTAAATTTTTTAAAAAATTGAAATTTTTTCAATTAGCAGGAATAGGCCCAAAAGAAATTATAGTACCTTTTCATAATGATGAAATTGACAAATTATCAGAAAAAAAGTGAACTCTAGCAAAGATATTTATTTATTTATTTATTATGTATACAATATTCTGTCTGTGTGCATGTCTGCAGGCCAGAAGAGGGCACCAGACCCCATCCCAGATGGTTGTGAGCCACCATGTGGTTGCTGGGAATTGAACTCAGGACCTCTGGAAGAGCAGGCAATTCTCCCAACCACTGAGCCATCTCTCCAGCCCCCTAGAAAAGATCTTATAAGAATGTATTGGAGAGAGTAACCACTATCCCAAAAGCAAGAGTTTTAACTTATAAAGAGAACCAACTAGATCTTTCCTCACATTATACAGTACACACCAATAACTGGAGGCCCTATGTTTTATACTGATAAAAATAAATCAGGGAAGGCATCCTGAAACCTCAGTGGAATTCTGAAACACAGCTTGCTCCAATACTGAGGAGACTTAAAAGCTACTAGCCACACCCCACCCCCAAACTTGCCTATCCTCCTGCAATCTCAGTGTGTAGCGGCGTAAACGAATGCAGACAGTTTGTAAAGATATATATAGTTTTAATGTAGAAATAGACTTACAGAACCACCGTTCCCGCGGAGACCAGGAAAGTAGAAGAGGAGCGCTCGGAGCACGCTCGCCAAATTTATAGGCAGACATTAGCCCGAGGCGAACACGCCCCCTAAGGGGCGGGACTTATCCCTACATCTCCCCTTTTTGTCTAAATAAGACAAAACTAAACCAAATACAACTACATACAATAACAACAAATAATAAATATAACAAACAATATTGAGAACAAAAGCTTTGCTAAACATTCTATCTCAAGGAGTCCAAATAATGTAAAGAGTAACTACAATTATATAATCTTCAACTCAGTCAAAGATCTGAGAAGGGAATAAACACTACTCAACAAACGAGATATTTCCAAAATGTGCAACAATTGACAGAGACAACTGACTACCTGGGCAATCACCCAAAGTCTCGTTTGCAATGTTGAGTCAACCAATTTTGGCTAAGGCCTAACATAACTGACATACCATTATTAAAGGCAAGGAACTTTTCAAAACTATCTTACCCTGTCTTGGCAGGATATGACAGTCCTGTTTTATCCATTGATGCACGCTCTGTATCTGTGTCAGTGGTTGAGGTATAGGCATTTCTTTGCCCAAAGGCCAGTTATGCCAAATAGAAAGGCTCCCGGTGGAGTGTCTTTGGTACTCAACATTCCCTTGGGAATGGAGTGGTGTTGCCAGGAGCAATTGTGTCTCACTATCACAAAACTCTGAGTTAGATTAAAGGCCATTTTCTACAGCTCTTTGAAGAGGTTGAAGATTATCTATCGATACTGAGTATAATCTCTATATATCTAAAGAACCTGATTAGTCTGATTATAAATGACAAACTTAGATGACTATTTATCTATATAATTCTCAATATCTATCTAACTTAAAGACTAAGACAATAAACAACTGTGTAACAAATGAGGATAATGACCTCCAAATATAAACACTGTACAAATATACATTGCAATATGGTAAATATATATCAATGCACAAACATTATATAAGTATCTTAATCAGAGGTAGAAATGTACATTGCAATATGGTAAATGTATACAATATATATCAATACAATATATGTCAATACATAAAAATGTTTTAAACAGACATAGAAACATGCATGCATACAATAGTCAATATAATTTAACTTTGTTTCAATATACAAGAATTGATACCAATATATTTGTCTAAAAGCAGTAACTCACAATTATAAATCTATAATCCCATCATTCCCTCTTTTTTTTTTCAAAATGATCCCTGAGCTTATAAAATTCCTCCCCCAACCTCCCAACCCCTAAATGATGTCCCTAAACCCAGGGGTAAACTTTACTGGGAGAGGGGACGTCGTCCTCTAGAATTACTTCCAGCTGTCATGGGGGCGATGTTCTTTCTGGGGGATCCTGTGAAAGTAAAATGATGGTTAAATTTCAAGATCAATGTCTTTTTAAAATTGCAAATAGTCTCTGAGTATTTTGTGGAGGTCTGGCCAGAATGTTGTACAAGATGTGCACCATTTCAGCTAACCAAGTTGGGATCGTCTTGTGCAGCTGGTATCCAAAACAGGTCTTGTAGTAGCGCTATCAGTATCATGACGTCATATCAACCAGGTAGAGTTGTTGTTGTGGGGCCCCATCTTCTTCCTGGAAACTTCAAATGTCACTTCGGGAAAAACTCATTGTTCATTGTGAAAAACTTAAACATTAATCATATAGACATATATATACATACATATATATTCAATAAAAGGCATGATATATATATTCAATGAAAAGTATGATAGATATGAAGAAAAGCAAGGATGTTTTCTAAACTCATATTTCTTTCTGTCCCATATCATGGCTCTTGACATGAGACAGAAACTCCAGAAACTCTGGGTTTTTCTCTTACTAACAGGCTTGGAATTGGAGAGGGACTGAGCCAGAGTCCAACTTCAAAACCAGCTCTATATATTTATAAAGAAATGTTTAATAAGATATATAAATAAAAATTAATACTTACAAAATGTGTCCATCCATCAGTAATTAAATATTCAGGGTCCCTCAATTTCTTTAAAGATGAGTATTTTCCTGTGAAGATAAGAAAAGAACCCTGCCTCCAACCTATCTGTATTTCTTACCATCAGTATGTTCGCCATCCTTATGAAAGAATTGTTATTTATCTTTTCCAAGTGGCTTCTCTTCTTCAAACCGAACCTTTATTAATTTTGATGGTATCCACAATTTTTCCTCACCTGTGGAGATAAGAGCAAAACCCCTTCCCCAACGTAGCACATATCCTGGCTTCCATTGTGAGGTCAGCACATCCTTGAAATAAACTGGTTGATTTAGTTCAGTAGACTTTTCATTATCCAATGTCTTTCTGCAGCCGTTGTTCCCTTCTCATTAGCGTTGAGAAAATTCAAGGTTAACAAAGCATTATGTAGCCTATTTCTGGGGTTGTTTTCCACCCCTTTCTGTTTGTTCAACATATCTTTTATAGTTCGATTTGATCTTTCTATGACTGCTTGACCTGTAGGATTGTATGGTATACCTGTAACATGCTTGATATTGTAATAATCAAAAAACCGTTTCATTTTCCTAGAAACATAAGCAGGACCATTGTCCGTTTTTATTTGTGTAGGTATACCCATGATAGCCATGACTTCTAATAAATGAGTGATTACTGAATCAGCTTTTTCTGAACTTTAAAGCAGTTGCCCACTGAAAGACTGAATAAGTGTCAATGGTGTGATGAGCATATTTTAATTTGCCAAATTCTGCAAAGTGGAACACATCCATCTGCCAGATTTCATTCCTTTGGGTGCCCTTTGGATTAGCCCCTGCAGGCAGTGGCATTTGGTTATAGAAAGAGCAAGTAGGGCATTTCTTTACAATCTCCTTAGCTTGTTGCCATGTAATTGAAAACTCTTTCTTCAAACCTTTGCTATTAACATGATGTTTTTTATGAAATTCAGAGGCTTGTAGCACACTACCAATCAGTAATTGATCAATTTCTGCATTACCTTGTGCTAGAGGACCTGGCAGACCCGTATGGGATCGGATGTGTGTTTGCCCTATGGCAAAGCCTGTTCCTGATCAAATCTTGAACCTGGAGAAACAATGAGGTTAGTTCAGTATCATCAGGTATAAATTCAGCAGTTTCAATATGTAAAATAACTCTTTCTGCGTATTGTGAATCTGTAACTATATTAATAGATTCTTTAAAATCCCTTAGCACCATAAGAATGGCATATAATTCTGCCTTCTGGACAGAATTATACAGACTTTGTTACACCTTATCCAAGTCTTCTGATTTGTAACCTGCCTTCCCTGATTTATTGGCATCAGTATAGAATGTATGGGCTCCAGTTATTGGAGCATCACGGACGATTCGAGGAAGAATCCAAGAAGTTCTCTTTATGAAGTTAAGCCGCTTGCTTTTTGGATAGTTGTTATTAATGTCTCCCAAAAAATTAGCACAAGCTCTTTGCCATGGTTCATTATCTTCCCATAATTTCTTTAGTTCATCAGCAGTGAAGGGCACTATAATTTCTGCTGGGTCTATGCCTGCTAGTTGACGAAGTCTCAGCTTGCCTTTTATAATTAACTCAGAGACTTTTTCCACATAAGTTTTCAGTTTCTTACTTGGTTTATGTGGTAAAAAGATCCATTCCAAAATAATATCATCTCTCTGCATTAAAATTCCTGTAGGAGAAATTTTTGATGGTAGTATGACAAGAATACAATCGAGCTCTGGATTCACCCTGTCCACATGTGCCTGTTGTAATTTTTCCTCAATCACTGTCAGTTCCTTTTCTGCTTCAGCTGTTAATTCTCTGGGACTGTTTAAATCTTTATCACCATTCAAGGTTTTGTTCAAATGAATTATTAGATCAGGTGTTATTCCAATAGCTGGTCGTAGACTGGAAATGTCTCCTAACAGTCTTTGAAAGTCATTAAGAGTCCGTAGGCGATCTCTCCTAATTTGTGCTTTTTGTGTCTTAATTTTTTGCAAACCTATTTTATAACCTAAATAATTAACAGAATCTCCCTTCTGAATCTTTTCAGGAGCGATTTGCAATCCCCATTTAGGTAAAAGTATCTTTATTTCTTCAAACAGTCTGTTCAAGGTATCCATGTTTGAATCGGATAACAAGATGTCGTCCATGTAATGGTATACTATAGATTTGGGAAATTTCTTGCGTATTATTTGCAATGGTTGGTTCACAAAATATTGGCACAGGGAGGGGCTATTTAACATACCCTGGGGGAGAACGGTCCAGTGGTACCTCCTCGAAGGTTGAGAATTGTTATAAGTAGGCACTGTGAAGGCAAATTTTTCTCTATCTTCTTTTTGCAAAGGTATAGTGAAAAAACAATCCTTTAAATCAATAACTGTGAGAGGCCATCCTTTTGGTAATAAAGAGGGCAAAGGAATTCCAGATTGCAGAGGGCCCATAGGTTGAATAACCTTGTTGATTGCCCTGAGATCTGTCACCATTCTCCATTTACCTGATTTTTTCTTAACCACAAATACAGGAGAATTCCAAGGGCTGGTAGATTCTTCTATATGTCCAGCATCTAATTGTTCTTGTACCAGCTGTTCTAAAGCCTGTAACTTTTCCTCAGCTAAAGGCCATTGCTTTGTCCATATTGGTTTCTCAGTCAACCATTTTAGAGGCAAGGCTGTTGGTATCTCTGAAGGGACATCAATTGCTTGTTCTTGTACAGTCCGAATGGCCAGTTTTCTCCATTTGTAATATCTTTTAATATTATTCTCAGAATATAGGCCCTAGAAGTAGCAGGAATGTTAATTTCGGTATTCCATTGTTGTAATAGGTCACGACCCCATAAATTCATTGCGATATTGGCTACATATGGCTTTAATTTTCCTATTTGTCCCTCTGGCCCTATACATTCAACCTATCTCGTGCTCTGCCTTACTCGAGATAGGGTTCCAATTCCCAGGAGCTGAACATTTACATTCTGAAGAGGCCAATACGGATACCAAGATTCTGGGGTAATGATACTTACATCAGCACCTGTGTCCAGCAGGCCAGTAATAAAAATGCCATTTACACACACTCTCAGTTTAGGTCTTTGATCATTTATAGAAGTTTGCCAAAACACACGTAATTTATCTTTCTGATCATTATTGCTTGTAACAGTAGGCATGGGGCTTCCTAATTGTCCTGATGAGGCACGTTCTCTGCAGAAACTGGATATGACTGAACCATGTTTGCCATGGGGGCCTGTGAGGCCCCCCCTCTCACGTTTCCTGACTGTATCAGGTTGCCTTGTCTATCTCTTGTAGACCTGCATTCATTCGTCCAATGTCTGCCTTTTCCACATCTTCTACATAAACCTGAAGGCTGAGTCCTCCTATTTCTGTTATTTCTAGAAGATGTATTATTATTATTATTTCTGAAAGATGCATTATTATTATTATTTCTGAAAGATGCATTATTATTATTATTTCTGAAAATCCGTTGTCTACAATTCCTTTTCATATGACCCATTTTGCCACAATTAAAACATTTGGTATTCTGGTGTCTCCTTTTACCATTGGAAATTGCTTCTTCTACCCATGCTTCAGTGCCATAATCAAATGTATCAACATTGAGTGTATGCAAGACCCATTCTTCCAAAGGCGCTGATCTGAGCTTTAAAGGCCCCAAAATCCTTTTGCATTCCACATTTGCATTTTCATAAGCCAAAGACTCAATCATTATATGTCTTGCTTCTGGGTCAGATATCCCTATTTGTACAGCCTTAGTTAATCTTTGTAAAAAGTCACTAAAGGGTTCTCTCTGACCCTGTTTAACTCTGACAAATTATTCTATTCTCTGTCCTGGGTCTTGTACCCTGTCCCAAGCCCTTAAGGCTGCTGTAGTACACATGGAGAATGTGTTTTCATCCAAATTAGCTTGTTCCTGAGGGTCAGAAAAGAGCCCTTCACTTAGAATTTTATCTAGGGAAATGTCAATTCCCTTTGCTTTTTCCTGCTGTTCTAAGAGTTTAGCCTCTTGCCTGAATAAGCATTGCCATTTCAATTGTGGTCCACTCTCAAGTACTGCAGAGCTCAGCTGGAGCCAGTCCAAGGGGGTTGCTCTGTTTGTCGTGGCCCAAGATCTTAGCATCTCTTTAACAAAAGAGGCTTGCATCCCAAAAGTCATGACAGCCTGTTTAATTTCCTTGAGGTCATTCATACGGACAGGCTCCCATGTATCCTCCTTGATGACCCTAGGGTTTCTGGAACCAACCACCTTCTCTGTTGTTATTACTGGAAAGGCAGGTAGAGCTGTCGGTAGAGCTTTGTGGTAATTGTCCCGGAGAGATTTGCCCACAGATGTAGTTAAAATTTGCCCTTCTACCCTTTGCTCTTCTTCATCAGAATTTAGAAATTCCTCAATCTTTTCAATTCTATTCACTGTTGCCTTCTGCCATGTCTGAATCTCCTGTCCAGAATTATGTTCCAAAGCCTTCATTGAGGATTCTAAAGTATGAAGTTTGTCCGTTAGAGATAACATCTCATCTTTGGACATAATTTTTATGGCATAAACCTTCTTGTATTGACAATCTTTCCATCAATTTGTCATAAGCTTTAGACAAAATCCGATTGTCACATTCAGCAGTTTTGATTCTCTCAGTTAATGTTTCATTTCCTACAGAAAGGGACTGAATCTTATTGTCCAAATCAGCTGTTCCCTCTTCCATAGTAATGAATTTCTCCTTAATATCAGCCACTAATGTTTCAGTTCCTACAGAGAGGGACTGAACCTTACGATCCAGATCAGCTGTTCCCTCTTCCATAGTAATGAATTTCTCCTTAACATCAGCCTGGAGAACTCCAAACTGATTCTTGAGAAGATTGTTATCATTCTCAATTGTTTTTAAGCGTTCTATCTCTGCCTTAAGAATCCTGGATTCGTCTCGTAAAGACTTTATCATATTTCTATTATCAAACCATTTGGTGCCAATGAAAACTATGAATCCCCGAAGGATCCATAGAGGTGGCGTGATAGACACCTCTTGTAAAATCTCCCACATGGTACAATTAAAAAAACTGTTAAATTCTTGAACAGTAATGTGTTCAGACATTTTATTTATAAAAGAAAATTTTTTTTACCTGTAATGATCGGTTCCTGCCAGTTGTTGGTCTCTGTGTTTTTGGAGCCTGTCCTAGAACTAGCTCTTGTAGACCAGGCTGGCCTCGAACTCACGGAGATCCACCTGTCTCTGCCTCCCAAGTGCTGGGATTAAAGGCGTGTGCTACCACTGCCTGGCCGGCCTCAAACTCACAGAGATCCGCCTGCCCTTGCCTCCCAAGTGCTGGTATCAAAAGCGTGCGCCACCACTGCCCTGCCAAGTCACTTTGTGTCAGACCAAATCTGCCGCTGTGGCAGCTTTTGTTGCAAAACCGCAGGTACTTAAGCTTCTGCTAATTCAGGCAGTGGGGTTCCGCTGTAAAACTTAGCCAAGGCAGGCAGAATGGGCCTGTGTGGCCGAGTATGTCTCGGACTCGGCACTGGGGCCGGAGTCATGAACTGAAAAACAGCACCCAGGAGGGTGCTGTGTTAGCTAGCGGGCTACCCGCTTGAGTCGAGGGCAAAATAGCCCCACGTTGGGCGCCAAAATGTAGCGGCATAAACGAATGCAGACAGTTTGTAAAGATATATATAGTTTTAATGTAGAAATAGACTTACAGAACCACCGTTCCCGGGGAGACCAGGAAAGTAGAAGAGGAGCGCTCGGAGCACGCTCGCCAAATTTATAGGCAGACATTAGCCCGAGGCGAACACGCCCCCTAAGGGGCGGGACTTATCCCTACATCAGTGGAACTCTGAAACACAGCTTGCTCCAATATGGAAACCATGAAAGCCAGAAGGTCGTGGGCAGATGTGCTGTAGACACTCAGAAATCATGGATGCAAGCCCAGTCTACTATACCCAGCAAATCTTTCAATCACCATCAATGGAGAAAACAAGATATTCCATGACCAAAACAGATTTAAGCAATTATCCGTTGGGGGCTGGAAAGATGGCTCAGAGGTTAAGAGCACTGTCTGCTTTTCTAGAGGGCCTGAGTTCAATTCCTAGCAACCACATGGTGGCTCACATTTACTGTAATGAGATCTGGTGCCCTCTTCTGGTACACAGGTACAGCACTGTATACATAATAAATAAATTTAAAAAATATGTATCCACAAACCCAGCCCTACAGAAAGTACTAGAAGGAAAACCCCAACCTAAGGAAGCTAACTGCACCCACAAAAACACAGGCAACAGATACCCCCCATCAGCAAAACACAAACACAAACACTACTACTGAAAAATAACAGGAATTAACAACCACTGGTTATTAGTATCTCAATATCAATGGACTGAATTCACCTATAAAAAGACGCAGACTAAGAGAATGGATAGAAAAAAAAAAGGATCCGGCTTTCTGCTGTATACAAGAAACATACTACAATCTCCAAGACAGACACTACCTCAGAATAAAGAGTTGGTAAAAGGTTTTCCAATCAAATGGACCTAAGAAACAAGCACATTTGGCTATCTTAATATCTAACGAAATTGATTTCAAATGAAGATCAATCAGAAGAGATGGAAAAAGACATTTTATTCTCATAACAGGAACAGTCCATCAAGATGTAGTCTCATCCTGGACATATATGTCCCTAATACAAGAGTACCTACATATGTAAAAGAAACATTACTAAAACTTAAATCACACATCAAACCCCACACACTAATAGTAGAAGACTTCAACCCTTCACTCTAGCCAATGAAAAGGTCAACCAGACAGAAATTTAACAGAGAAATAAAAAAAACAGATGTCATGCTTCAAATGGACTTAACAAATATCTATAGAACATTCCACGCAAATACAAAAGAATATGCCTTCTTCTCAGCACCCCATGAAATCTTCTCTAAAATTGATCACATACTTGGTAACAAAGGAAACCCCCACAGCTATAAAAAAAATTGGAGTAATCCCCTGTGTCTTATCTGATCACCATGTATTAAAGTTAGAATTTAACAACAATACTAATCTCTGAAAAACTCATGGAAATTGAACAGTGAACTACTGAACCATCCCAGGGTCAAGGAAGAAATAAAGAAATTAAAGACTTCCTAGAATTCAATGAAAATGAAGGCACAACATAACCAAACCTATGGGGCACAATGATAACAGTGCTAAGAGGAAAGTTCATAGCACTAGTGACCACATAAAGAAAATGGAGAAAGCTCACATCAGTGACTTAATAGCACACCTAAAAGCTCTAGGGAAAAAAAGCAGCTCACCCAGGAGGAGTAGAAGACAAGAAATAAACAAATTGAGGGCTGAAATCAACAAAGTAGAAGTAAAGAAAACAATACAAAGAATCAATGAACACTGAAGAAATTCAGAGACTCTAGGTCATACTACAAAAATCTGTACTCTACAAAATTGGAAAATGTAAAAGAAATGGTCAATTTTCTAGATAGACACCATATACCTAAATTAAATAAAGACCAGGTGGGCAGTTTAAATAAACCTATAAACTACAAGGAAATAGAAGCTGTCATTAAAAACCTCCCAACCAAAAAAAAAAAAAAAAAAGCCCAGGGTCGGATGGTTTTAGTGCAGAATTCTACCAGCACTTTGAAGAAGAACTAATACCTACACTCCTCAAAGTGTTCCACATAATGGAAACAGAAGGAACACTGTCAAATTCTTTTTAAGAGGCTAGAGTTACCCTGATACCAAAACCATTCAAAGATCCAACCAAGAAAGAGAATTATAGACCAATCTCACTCATGAACATGGATGTAAAAATACTCAATAAAATACTTGCAAACCAAATCCAAGAACACATCAAAAAAAAATCATCTACCATGATCAAGTTGGCTTCTTCCCAGGCATGCAAAGTTGGTTCAACATACAAAAATCTATCAATGTAATCCATCCTATAAATAAACTGAAAGAAAAAAAAAAACGTATGATCATATTCCCACTCCTCCCAGTCTTCAACTGGACTTTGCAAGCTCAGCCCAGTGCTCTGCTGCTTGTCTCTGTCCCTGTCTCCATCAGTTGCTGGATGAAGGTTCTATGGTGACATTTAAGATAGTCATCAATCTAACTACAGGACAAGTCCAGTTTGGGCACCTTCTCCACTATTGCTTAGCTGGGGTCTTAGCTAGGGTCATCCTTGTGGATTCCTGGAAAATTCTCTAGTGCCAGGTTTCTTGCTAGCCCCATAATGGCTCCCTTAATCAAAATATCTCTTTCCTTACTTTCCATTTCTGTCCTTACCACATCTTGACTATCACATTCCCTCAAGTTCTCTTCCCCTCTCCCCTTCTCTCGTCCTTCTTTTCTTCTGCTTTCCCTTCACTCAAAAAACACATGCTCCCAATTTTTGACAGGAGATCTTGTCTATTTCCCCTTCCAAGGGGAATTTATATATGTTTTTCTTAGGGTTCATGTTATCTTGTTACTTAGCTTCTCTAGGGTTGTAGACTATAAGTTTGTTAACCTTTGCATTGCAGCTACTATCCACTTAAGAGTGAGTACATATCATGTTGTTCTTTCTGGGTCTGGGTTACCTCACTCAGGATGTTTTTTCTAGTTCCATCCATTAGCATGCAAATTTCAAGATGCCATTGTTTTTTACTGCTGGGTAGTACTCCATTATGTAAATGAGAAATATAGTGGTATTTTTTTTAATAAATAAATCTTGCCTGAAGATCAGTGCAAAGCAGCCACACAAGTCAGGCATACAGGCCAGGCACTGTTGGGGAAAAAAACACCTTTAATCCCAGCAACCACAATAGCTAGCCATAGAGGATGGGCAATGGTGATTGGTGGTACACACTTTTAATCCTAGCACTAGAGAGAAATATAAAATGGAAGGAATC
Organism: Microtus pennsylvanicus; assembly: GCF_037038515.1. Lineage (NCBI taxonomy): Eukaryota > Metazoa > Chordata > Mammalia > Rodentia > Cricetidae > Microtus > Microtus pennsylvanicus. The sequence continues at coordinate 31,069,157 of NC_134593.1, forward strand.
AGGTCTCAGTCTCAATCTGAGGATTTGTGGAGGCAGGATCACCCATTTTCAGTCTGAGTTAGAGGTAAGAGCCAGTGGCTGACTGCTTTGCTTTTCTGATCTTCAGGTTGAACCCCAGTATCTGTCTCTGGGATTTTATTATTGATGCCACACTCATTCCTAAGTGTCAACTCGCAAAACTCAGAAACACATTTTACCTGGTACCCCAGTGGCCACACCTATCAGGATCCCAGAAGAATAGCCTACCATGCAACATATCTACCACCCTCTCCTAAAATTCAGAGAGAAAACAGAAACCAAGGAACAAAACATCCACCCAATAAACACAAAGATCAGATACAAGGACATAGAATACCAATTATCCCAAACTTAGATGCCCAAATGACAGCAGAAAAATACAGTAACAGCCAGAATAATGTGTCTCCAATACAGTCCAGCAACACTCCCATAGTAAGCCCTATGTATTGCAACACAGATGAAGCGTAAGAAAAATATATTAGAACAGCCTTTATGAAGATGATAGAGGTCTTTAAATCCTTTTTAAAAAATCTTTGGAAACACAAACTGTAGAAGGAAATGAACAAAACAGCTCAAGTTGAAAGCAGAAATAGAAATAATAAATCTAAACTGAGGGAACTCTGGAAATGAATTTTGGAACTCAAACAGAAACCACAAAAGCAAGCTTCACCAACAGAATACAAGAGATGGAAAAAAGAATTTCAAGCATTTAAAACATAATAGAAGAAATGGATACATCAGTCATGCCCTGTTGGTGGCCAAGATGATGTCTGTGGCACATGTTGCCACCAAAGGTCAGACAGATGTCCCTGGCCTTTGCTGTGGCAATCTAAAACCATGTCTATGTCTCTAGGCTCTGCTGCTACAAGGGGCCCGCACTGATGTGAGTGATCTGCACCACCATCTGAGGCCATTGGGATGCCTGCATGGGTCTTTACTGCCACCAGGGCCTTATCAGGGTCCAAGGCTCCACTGTAGCTTGTGTTTCTGCTGGTGTTTGTAGTCTGAGTTACCAACAAAGGCCATGTGGATATCCATAGTCTGTGTTGCTGCCTGTTGGTGTTTATAGGCTGTGTGGCCACTAGGGGCCATACTGATCTGAGTGGGCTGTACTATCCTGAGACCATGGTGAAACCCACTCTCATGTGACCAACAAGAGCCATGATTTGAATTATGGTTCTACTGCTGCCAGAGTATGTGTTGACGTCCATGGCCTATGCTACCACCAAAGGCCATGGGGATATCCACAGTCTGTGCTTCAGCCTGGAGCCAAACAAATGTCTGTGGGCTGTGCTTTCACTGGGGGTACCTGTTGATTTGGAGCTACACCTAAGGCCAAATTGATATATGAGGTCTGGGATGTCTCTGAGGACCTTGCCTATGTCCATGGTCTTACTGCAGCAGGGAGCTATGTTTGTGATCTATGCTGTCACCAGAAATCATGTAGAGGCCCATGATTCATGCTATCATTGACTGTGAAGAGCAAGGAAGCTACTTTTGTTGTGATATTGATGAGTGTTGATGCACAGTTGAGAAGGGAGATACGTAAAGCTTCTGCAACAACCCCTGGATCCTCAAACCCCAAGAAACCTAGGCAGAGGAAGCCACCAAAGGGAATTCTTACAAGGTGTGAATGAGTTGCTGAAGAGTGACTCTCCATGATTGATGGCTTCTGGCGAAGGTATGGGAGGTAAAGAACTCGGTTCTTTTTGAGGGGCAGGTTACTGAGAGTTTGACCATGCTCCAGTGTTTTGCCACACACCAGGCCCCCGTGTCTGCATTCAGTGCGTTGTTACCCAGTTACAAGGGCAAGGGGGCTGGAGGTCAAAATACACAAACACACACAGACAGAGAGACCGCGACACGGGTCCTCCTTGAATTCCCCAAGAATGCCTCCTTTATTTTGTTCAGGCGCAGATTATATAGAGATAGCCATGCCCCAGCCAAACCCACCAGAAACCACTCTCCTGCCATCAGGAACTCCTGAAGGTCTCATGCTCAGAGCAGCTGTAGACACTTAGATCAGGGGATTACAAGAAATTCAGGATCTGGGGTCCCACTGCTCCCAACAGTGTTTATTTTTGTTTGCTTTGTTTTTTCTTTATTTCTTATTTTTTACTTCTTGGGATGGGTCACAAAGGGGATGTACATGGAAGGATCAGGGTATGTGATGTCATACTCCCAGGGAATCAATAAAAATGTTTTGTGGAGAAAATAAAGGACAATCTAACAGAATATATGTGAAAACAGGATCCATCTTGTTTCTGCATACAACAAACATAATTTAACATGAAGAAGAGAAATCATGTCAAGGTGAGGGGCTAGAAAAAATTATTCTAAGGAAATGGTCCTAAGAAACAAGCTGGTATACCCATTTTAATATCTAACAAAATAGACTTTAAATCTAAACTAATCAGAAGAGTTAGGGAAGGTTACCACATACTCAATAAAGGAAAAACCCACCAAAGGGACATTTCAATTCTTAATATCTATGCCCCAAACACAAGGATACCCAAGTTTATAAAAGAAATACTACTACAGCTTAAATCACATATTGATGCTCAGATGCTGATAGTGAATGACTTTAATATCCCACTCTCACCAATAGCCAGGTCATTGTAGTGGCATTTCAATTGTATTTTAATAAATAACTCTTGCTTGAAGATCTGAGAGTAAAACAGCCCCACTGGTCAGCCTTACAGACTAGGTGATGGTAATGTGAACCTTTAATCCGAGTAGCTACACTAGTTTGCCATAGAAACCTGATGGTGCATGCCTTTAATCACAGGGGTACACGCCTTTTTATCCCAGTCCTAGAGAGGATTATTAGATAGGAGGAAAGATTTCTCAAGCACAGTCTCATTCTGAGATTCCTGGAGGCAGAATTGCCATTTTAGACTGAAACCAAGGTAAGAACCATTGGCTGGCCCCTTTGCTTTTCAGATCTTTGGGTTGAACCCTAATTTCTCTCTCTGAGTTTTTATTGTGTATCAGGTAATCTAGAAAAAATTAAACAGAGAAAAACTGGTGCTAACTGACATCATAAACCCAATGGAATTAATATATACTTATAGAGCATTTCACTCAAAAACAAAGAATATATAGTCTCAGAAACTTTTAGAACTTTCTCCAGAATTGAACACATACTCAGAAAAAAAAGCAAGTCTCAACAGATAGAAGAAAATGAAGATAACTTCCTGTATCTTATCTAATTGCTATGAATTAAAGCTGGATATGAACAACAGCAATAAAAGACTTGCTGATCACCAGAACTCTTAGCCCGTTAGGACAGAAGATCAGAGAGGAAATGGAAACCAAAGAACAAAACACCCATCCAACAAAGACAAATGCAGGAGTTATTCCTAGACCCATAATCATCCTAAACCCAGTTGCCTACACATCAGTATGAGAACACAATAACATAAAGGACAATATGGCACTACCCAGTTATCCTATGACAACAAGATTTGAACATTCTAACACAGCTGAAGCACAAGGAAACAATCTTAAAAATAACATATGTAGATGACAAGGACCCTTAAAGAGGAAATGAAAAAAAAAACCTTAAAGAAATTAAAGAAATGACAAACATTAAATTGGAGGAAATCAATAAATCACTTGAAGAATGCCAAGAAAACCAACGGGGAAGCAAAACAAAACAAAATAGATGAAGGAAACACTTCAAGATGTGAAAATGAAAATAGACACAATAAAGAAAACACAAACTGGGGAAATTCTGAAAATGGAAAATCTGAGCAAATGAACAGGAACTACTGATACAGGCATCACCAACAGAATATAAGAGAAGGAAGAGAGAATATCAGACATTAAAGATACAATAGAGGAAATAGATTCATTGATCAAAAAGTATTAAGTATAAAAAATTTCTCACACAAAACATCCAGGAAACCCAAGAGACAATGAAAGATGAAGCCTAAAAATAAAAGGAACAGAAGAAGAAGAATCACAATTCAGAGGCCCAGAAAAATAAATTCAACAAAATCACAGAAGAAAATTTCCCAGCCTAAATAAAGACATGCCTATAAAGGTACAAGAAACTTACATAACACCAAATAGACTAGGCCAGAAAAAATTCCTCTGATGCATAATAAGCAATACACTAAATAAACAAAATAAATAATATTAAAAATTGTGAAGAAAAAAACCAAGTGACATATAAAGGCAGACCTATCAGAATTATACCCAACTTCTAAATGAAGACTCTAAAAACTAGAAGGGCCTGAAAAGACATTGCCAAACCCTAAAATGATCATGTATGTCAGCCTAGAATACTATATCCAGCAAAACTTTCAGTCACTATAAATAGAGAAAAAATATATTTCATGACAAATTTAAATTTAAGTGATATCTATCCACAAATCCAGCCCTATAGAAGGTACTAGAAGGGAAACTTAACCTAAGTTAGGTAGCTACTACCAAGAAAACACAGGCAATAGATAATCTCACACCAGCAAAACTCAGAGAAGAAAAACACACACCACCACCATCAACGACAACAAAATTAACAGGAATTGACAATCACTGGTCATTAATACCTCTCAATAACAATGGGCTCAATTTGTCAATATAATGACATAGGCTAACAAAATGGATACAAAGCAGGATCCATATTTCTGATGGATACAGCAAACAAATCTCAATATCAAAGATAGACATTATCTCAGAGTAAAGGGTTGGAAAAGGATTTTTCAATAAACAGACCTAAGAAGCAAGTTGGTATAGCTACCCTAGTATCTAACAAAAATAGACTTCAAAGCAAAATTAATCCAAATAGATGTAGAAGGACACTCAACACTCATCAAAGGCAAAATGGACACTCCATACTCAACAAAGGCAAAATCCAAGAAGATGATGCTTCAGTTACGATCATCTAAGTCCCAAATATAAGAACACCCACATTTGTAAAAGAAAAATTAATTACTAAAGCTTAAACCACACACCAAAACCCACACATTAAGAGTGGGAGACTTCAGGACCCAACTCTCACCAATGGACAGGCCATTCAGACAGAAACCAAACAGAAAAAAATAAAACTGAGTTTATCACTCAAATAGACCTAACCAATATCTATAAAACATTTCATCCAAATACAAAATAAAATACCTTCTCAGTACCTCATAGAATCTTCTTCAAAGTTGACCATATACTTGTCAAAAAGCAAGTCTCAACAGATTTAAAAAATGAAATAGCTCCCTGTACCTTATCACATCATCATGAATTAAAATTGGACAACACAACTTCAGAAAACCTGTAAACTCATAGAAACGGAGTGACTCTCAATTGAATTACCACTGGGACAAGGAAGAAATAAACTAAAAACTTTCTAGAATTCAATAAAAGTGAATACACAGCATACCCAAACTCACGGGGCACAATGAAAGCAGTGCTAAGATGAAAGTTCAGAGTAACTAAATGACCGCATAAAATGTTGGGGGAAATCTCATACTAGTGACTTAACAGCACACCTGCAAGCTCTAGAACAAAAAGAAGTAGAGACAACCAAGAAGAGTAGATGGCTGCAAATAAATTGAGGGCTGAAATCAATAAACTAGGAACAAAGAGACAATGCAAAGATTCAGTGAAACAAAGAGCCGATTCTTTGAGAAAATCAACAAGATGGACAAACACTCATCAAAACTAAAAGGCAGAGAGAGAATATCCAAATTAACAAAATCATAAATGAAAAGGGGGACATAACAACACACACTGAGGAAATACCAAGAATCATTTGGTCATACTTCAAAAGCCTATACTCCATAAAGTTGGAAAATCTAAAAGAGATGGACAAATTTCTTGGTAGGTACCCATACTAAAATTAAATCAAGATCAGATAAATAATAAAGAGAACCATAAACTCTAAGTAAATAAAAGAAAACAATGAAACTCTCCAAGCCAGCAAATGCCCAGGGCCAGATAGTTTCAGTGTAAAATTTTGCCAGACTTTCAAATGAGAACTATTAACAATACTTATCATATTATTTCACAAAATAGAAACAGAAAGAACATTGCCAAATTATTTTGATGAGGTCATAGTCACCCTGATATTCAGACCAGAAAGACTCAGAGAAGAAAAAGAATTACAGATCATTTTTCTTCATAAACGTTGATGAAGAAATATTCAATAAAATACTGGCAAACTGAATCCAAGAACATATCATAAAGATCATCTACCATGAACATGTAGACTCTACCCGAGAATTGTAGGGATGGTTCACCATATGGAAATCTGTCAATGTATTCCACTATATAAACAAACTGAAAGAATAAAAAACCATCATAAACATTTCATGGATGCTGAAAAAAAGCCTTTGAAAAAAATCCAACACTTCTTTATAATAAAAGTATTGAAGAGATCAGGGATATAAGGGAAAAAACTAAACATAATAAAAGCAATATACAGCAAATTGATTGTCAACATCAAGTTAAATGGAGAGAAACTAAAAATGATTCCACTAATCAGGAACAAGACAAGGCTGTCTACTCTCTCCTATCTATTAATATAGTACTCAAAGTTATAGCTAGAGTGATAAGACAACAAAAGGAGATTAAGGGGATAAAAATTGGAAAAGAAGAAGCCAAACTATCATTATTCACAGATGATATGACAGTGCACATAAGTTACCTCAAAAATTCTAACAGGGAATATCTACAACTGATAATTACCTTTACTGAAGTGGTTGGATACAAGATTAACTAAAAAAAGTCAGTATCTCTCCTATATACAAATGATAAAAGACCTGAGAAAGAAATCAGGGAAACAACACCCTTCACAACAATCACAAATAATATCGAATGACTTAGGGTAACTTTAAACAAGCAAGTGAAAGACCTGTATGACAAGAACTTCAAGGCTTTTCAGAAAGAAACTGAAGAAGATCTCAGAAGATGGAATGATCTCCCATGTTCATGGATCAGTAGGATTCATATAGTAAAACTGACCATCTCACCAAATTCAATCTACAGATTCAACACAATTCCCTTTAAAAGACCAATGCAAGAGAAGCCAAGGACACTGGCACGGGGTTTTGATCCTACTTAATGTGCTGGCTTTGTGGGAGCCTAGCCAGTTTGGATGTTCACCTTCCTAGATATGGATGGAGGGGGGAAGACCTTGGACTTTCCACAGGGCAGGAAACCCTGACTGCTCTTTGGACTGGAGAGGGAGGGGGAGAGGAGTAGGGGGAGGGGGAGAGGGGTGAGAGGAGGGGGAGAAGGGTGGGAGGAGGGGGAGGGAAATGGGAGGTTGGGAGAAGGCAGAAACTTGTTTTTTTTTTTCCTTTTCTCAATAAAAAAAAAGACCAATGCAATTCTTTGCAGATCTTGAAAGAACAATACTCAATTTCATATTAAAAAAAAAACAGGTTGTCTAAATCAATAAAACAAACTTTCAGAGGTTTCACCATCTCTGATTTCAAGCTCTACTTCAGAGCTATAGTAATAAAAACAGCATGGTATTAGCATAGAAGCAGACAGGTACATCAATGGGACCAAATTGAAGACCCAGACATAAGCAGACACATCTATGGATGCCTGATGTTTCACAAAGAAGTCAAAATTATAAAATAGGCAAAAGAAAACATTTTCAACAATAGGGCTGGGATAACTTGGTGTTGACATGTAGAAGAATGCAAACATATCCATATCTATCACTTCTGTATAAAACTCATGTTCATGTGAATCAAAGACCTCAACATAAATTCAGTTACACTGAGCTTGGTAGAAAAGAAAGTTGGAAATTGCCTTGAACACCTTGGCACAGGAGATAACTTCCTGAATGGAACACTAGTAGCATAGAAACTAAGATCAACAATTAATAAATGAAACTTCATGAAATTGAAAAGCTTCTATAAGGCAAAGGACACTGTCAATAGGGCAAATGGCAGCCCATAGAATGGGAAAGGTCTTCACCAACCTGATATTTGATAGAGAGCTTTTTAAATATATTTTATATATTACAAAATATATATAAAAACTCAATAAACTTGACATCAAAAATAATCTATTTAAATTTGGGGTACTGACCTAAGCAGAGAATTCTCAACAGAAGTATCTCAAATGACCAGAAAAACACTCAAAGAAATGTTTAACATCCTTAGCCATCAGAGAAATGCAAATCAAAATGACATTGCAATTCTGTCTGCTACCTGTCAGAATGACTAAGATCAAAAACATAAATGACAGCTTATGTTGGAGAGGCTGTGGAACTAAGGGGACACCCCTTCACTGTTGGCTGGAGTGCAAACTTATACAGCCACTTTGGAAATCAATAGGATTGTTTCTCAGAAAATTGGGAATCAATCTGCCTCATGACCCCTAAGTGGGCATATACCCAAAAGATACTCAATCATACCACATGGACACTTGCTCAACTATGTTCATAGGAGCTTTATTTATAATAGTCAGAACTTGGAAACAACTTAGACGTTCCTCAACTGAAGAATGGATAAATGAAATGTGGTGCATTACACATTGGAGTATTACTCAGCTGTTAATTACATCTTGAAATTTTAAGGCAATTAGATGAAACCAGGAAATAAAATCATCCTGATTAACATAACCCAGACCCAGAAAGAAAAACATGGGATGCACTCACTTATAGGTGGATATTAGATGTAAAGTAAAGGATAACCATGCTACAATCCACAGACCCAAAGAGGCTAGGTAAAAAAAGAAGGTCCTGTAGTAGAAGGAGCAGGGCCCTTTGTTCCATCCTGCCTGGTTAGCTTACACCCAAAATAATCCCACAGAAATTAGATTAATTAAATTACTGCCTGGCCCTTTAGCTCTAGCCTCTTGATCAATTCATTTCTATTAAATCTGTGTATCAACACGTGTCTGTGGCTTACTGGCAAGATTCTAACCTACGTCTGTCTCAGGCTGGAGATTCATGGCGTCTGCCACTCTGCCCATCTTCAAGAATTCTGTTCTGTCTTCCCTGCCTACCTGAGATCTGCCCTATCAACTAGGCCAAGGCAGTTTCTTTAATAACCAATGAAAGCAACACAAATACAGAAGGACCTCACACACCAAGGTCCAAGCATAAGAAGCATGGATCACTCTGGGAAAGAGAATACAAGAGATTTTGTAGGAGGACTAACTGGGGGTGGGAGGAACTGGGAACATGAAGGACTGGGTTGTGGGGCAGATGGGGGAGTACTGACTCCAGTAGATGACTGGAAATGGGGAGGCTTTTAGGGGCTACATAAAAACCTAGGGCAAGGTAATCTCCCAGGAATCTACAAGGATGACCCCAACTAAGATTCCTAGAAACAATGGACAGGTGGCCTGGACTGACCATCTCCTGTGACCAAGCCATTGCCTGTGATGATGCAGCCTGATATGGTCAGCTCCTGTAACCACTGCTTTAAGTGGAGAGATTGGGACACCAATCAGCCAGACAATGTTGTGGGATATTTGATCGCACTGTGACAGACACTGAGACTTTTAATAAAGTTAACCTTGAATCAGGGAGTGGAGTCAACAATTAGTGGACCAGAATTAGCCATAGAGATTTTGGAAGACTTAGGATACAAGAGAGAGATAGGAAGGAGTAAGGAAAGGCTTAGAAAGATTGGCCCATCCCATACATCTGGGACATGTGGAGAGAGAGTTAGCTCGTTGTTCCTCCTCTACTTCCATGATGGATGAGGTTTTTACCCCAATATCTGACTCCTGCCCATCTCCTGTATCCTGATCTCAGGTGGCCCACTTTCCCTCCCTGTGAGTTGTGGGTTTTCCCTGGTTCTGCTCTCCAGGACACCAGTTCAGCCACCCCGACATCTATTTGTTTCTATGTTAGGGATTCTGCAGCTACTGCCACCAGTGTATGCCCATTGCTCTGTGTTCTCAGCCCCTGACTGCATGCCAGCAACTGCAGGTGCCCTTAGTTCAACCCATGAAGCACTGTGGAAGCCCACTGCGCTGGCTGGTTAGCAACCCTTCCTCCTGCACAGTTGAGCACAGCCATTACAGACAGTTGCCCCACATAGCTTCGCTGTCACCATTGTAAGTGCTGTGGAAAAGTTGGTAGATCTGGTGGGATACATGAAAGTTCTAAAGGAGAGAACTAGGCCTTATTTAAAAATCATTATCATGTTAAGAATAAAGCATATTATTACAATGCAGGGAGTTAGGAGTCTATATATTTGTACAATGGATGACTTGAAAAATGAAAAAAATAAATAAAGGAATAACCAAGGTAGCTAGGATTGGCATAATCTTGATTACAATTATTATAAATTTATTAATTCATATTTTATTCTTAAAATGTGGGTAGATAATTGTGCCAAATATGAAAAATTGACTGATAAAATACAAGCCTTAGAAAGACTTACTATTGGTAATATACAAGTCCTAGAAAGGCCTACTAATGAAACTAAGAAAAATATTTACACACAGAAGAATTTGGAGCAGAACTTACAGCTGATGAAAGGAAGAAGGGGAGCCAAGATCATTAGAAAACCAACAGTAGTTTATCCAGTTTTACCATATAATAGCAATAGATACCCCTCAAGTTTATGCAGAAGTTAAATTAAAATCCTGTAGAAATATTAGATTTGAGAAGATTTAAGGAAGTGGTCATTTAATCTGATATGCATTCATCCTATGTGAAGCAGTTGTTAAATTCATGGGCAACTCAGAACAGAATTATTCCTCAAGACTGGAAAGATTTAGTTACAGCAATATTGGAAGTTGGTCCTCAGTTACAATGGAGAATATGGTGGAAAAAGGAAGCTAGAACCACAGAACAACAAAAATAGGAACTAAAGGCATTGCAATTTCCCAAGATCAGTTTCTCATTGAAAGCCAATATGCTGATTTGTAAAGAGAAGATTTGATAGCCGGGCGGTGGTGGCGCACGACTTTAATCCCAGCACTTGGAAGGCAGAGGCAGGTGGATCTCTGTGAGTTCAAGACCAGCCTGGTCTACAAGAGCTAGTTCCAGGACAGGCTCCAAAACCACAGAGAAACCCTGTCTCGAAAAACCAAAAAAATAAATAAATAATAAAAAAAAAGATTTGATGATCACATCTTAATCTTCTGTCATCTAGCAGCTTTGAATGCTTGGGACGGGATTGAAGAATCAGTAAAGAGGGCTGAGTAATTTATTAAAATTATACAAGGCCCAAAAGAATTCTTCACTATTTTTTTGCAGTGATTGACTTCAGCTATAAATAGGATAATGTCACATCTAGAAGTTATAAAAATATTAATTGAAACTTTGATTTTGAAAATTCTAATTCAGATTGCAAAATGGTTATTAGGCCTTTAAAGGCATGATCAACACGCATAGATGATTGAATCTGAAGTATGGCTGATCTTGTATTTCTCACTTATGATGCTATTTTGATAAGAGAAGTGATTTCTAAAAATTTTAAGAACAATAAAAATGTCATGTGTTTTAATTGTGGTAAATATGGTCATCAGAAAAGGGAATGTAGGCAAGGCATTCCTAGAAACATTGTTTTTTCCTATGAGAATTCTAAAGAGAAGACCCGAGCCATCTGGCATATGCAAAAGGTGTGGCAAAGGCCAGCATTGAACTGATAGATGCAGATCAAGAAGGGACAGGCAAGATAACCCTTTGCCATTGGAAAACACCTTAAGAGGCCTCTCCCAGAACCCAATATGAAATTTGGTTCAGTTATTCCCTGTCAGCATTGGAGAAACTCATTCACAGTGCAATTAAAAGACTTAATTCCTATTGTTAAAACCATACTGCTCTGGATGATGAAATGGTTTCAGAAGATAAACTTTTGAGTAGAGACCATCAAACAAGTATTTTGCAAGCTTTTATAAGTGATCAAAGACCAAATCTAAAAGTATCAATAAATCATATTGTAACTGAAGTTTGGGTGATACAGACACAGATATAATAATAACTTCACCAAAATTTTGGCCTAAATATTGACTTCTTTGGGGGAATAAATATTCAACTTCTAGGGATTCGAACTTTATCTTAGGTAAAACAAAGTACAAGATGGGTTAAATGTATGTGACTAGAAGGATAGACAGGAAAATTAGCAATATGTGACTCATATAGCTCTGAATTTAAGGGGATGTGATTTGTACAGCAATGGAAAACACAGGTTAACATTCCTCCAATCTAAGAAATAAACCACAAATAAGAATGCTTCAGAGATAAATATTAAAAGGTATTATCAAAACAGTCACTGGTTGTTCCTTTTGTAAATAAGCAGAACACAACAGCTATTAATCTTTCTAAGATACGAACAGCCCTACATTTAAGATGGTTAAATGACAAACCTGTCTGGGTGGAACAATGACCTTTGATGTTATAAATAATAAAGGCACTAGAACAACTGGGACAGAAGCAGTTAAATGCTCAACATATTGAAGAATCAACAAGTCCTTGGAATTCTTCTATATTTGTCATTAAATCTGGAAAATAGATAATGGTAACAGATTTGAGAACTGTTAATAAGGTGATCCAGATAATGGACTCTTAACAGCGCAGAATTCTCTTGTCTTCTTTACTACCTAAAGGATGGTCTATTATAGTGATTGATTTAAAAGACGGCTTTTTTTTTACTACATCTTTACAAGAACAGGATAGGAAAAAATTGCCTTCACATATAAGTGCCTATGTAAAATAATTCCCAGCCTATTAAAGAGTATCAGTGAAAACTTCTTCCAAATGGGATGTTAAACAACCCCACCTGTGTTAATACTTTGTATACCAACAATCAGAAATACCTTGTGAACAGCTTCCCCAATATATAATTTACCATTATATAGATGATATCTTACTAGCTTATTTAGATGCAGATGCCTTAGAAAAATTTGGATGAAGAGACTTTTCAAATGTTGGGGACTACAAATTGTTCTTAAAAAATATAAAGAGGAGATTCTATTAATAATTAGATATAATATAGATTTACAGAAAATTCAGCCACAGAAAGTACAAATCAAGAAAGTTCATTTGTGAACTCTTAATGATTTTTAAAAATTATTAACTAGATATTAACTAGCTATGGCCCACAATTGGATTAACAACTGAAGGACAACATAATTTATTTTAAACCTTACAAGGTGATAAGGACTTAAGTACTCTAAGAAAATTATGAGCTTAGGCTGAGAGAGAATTGGGCTGGGTTAAAAAAAAATGCCAGATGCACATGTGGATTGCTTGGATCCAGAACTTGACTGTATTCTAGTTATTATACCTTTATGCATTCTTGCACAGGAATCCTTAAGCAGGGAAAAGGCAGTATTTTAGAATGGTACATTTTCTTTGCCACAGAAACAGAGAAAAAAATAAAGACCTATGTAGAAAATGTTTTTGAATTGATTCTCAAAGGAAAATTGAGACTTTATCAATTGCAGAGTTAGACACAGTAGAAATTGTGGTACCTTTTACTAATGCTGAAATGGCCTCAATATGGGCAGAAAATGAACATTATCAAAGAGCTTCCCGAAATTTTTTGGAGCTATTAGTACTAAATAGCCTCAAAGCAAAAATCTATAGTTTATTTTTTAAAAAAAGTACTAATTGGATCCTCCATTGCATGGTATGAGTAACCCAATTTCTGGAGTTCCGACATTCTATACTGATACAAATAAATCAGGAAAAGCAGGCTATAATCAGGAAAATCAGGAAAAATTAATGAAGTGGCTCAAAGTCCTTATGATTATATTAAAAAATCAGGATTATATGTTCTTTTCATGGTATTAGATTTTTTCTAGAACCTCTTAATATAGTTACTATCAATATGCAAAAAGAGTTGTTTTACACATTGATACCTCTGAACTTATTCCAGATGATTTATAATTAACTTTGCTATTTATTAAATTACAACAATAATCAGAAATAGAAATCATCTATTGTTTATAACATATGTCAGAGCCCCTATGGATCTACCAGGCCCTTTAGCACAAGGTAATGATGACATTGATCAGCTATTGGTAGGAAATATGCTATAAGTTGCAGAATTTCATAAGAAACACCATGTTAGAGCAAAGGTTGAAGAAAGATTTTTCTATCACTTGGAAACAAGCCAAGGAAATTATAAGGAAATGTCCCACTTATTCTTTATATAATAATTTAATATAATCAAATTCTATTACCTGCAGGAAGTAACCCAAAAGGTTCTTAAAGAAATGAAATTTGGCAAATGAATGCATTTCATTTTGTGGAGTTTGGAAAATTAAAGTGTGCATCATACCATACATATATATTCAGAATTTTAATGGGCAACTGCCTTGAGCTCTTAAAAAGTTGATTCTGTAATTACACATTTATTAGATGTTATGCCCATTATGGGAATATCCCCTACAAATTAAGATTGACAATGCTTCAGCAAATGTCTCTAGTAAAAGGAAGCAGGTTTTGCATATTACATCATAAAGAATATTACAGGTATGCCACACAATCCTATAGGACAAGCAGTTTTATAATGATATAATCATATTGTAGAAGATAGGCTGCATAAACAGAAAGTGGTAATAAAGACTCCCAGAGATAATTACCTAATATTTTATTAACACTAAATTTTTAAATGTTAATGGGAAATAAACAGTAGCTGCAGAGATACATTGAATAGTGTGTGTGTGTGGGGGGACCTTCTGAATTAAATCAATCTGAATACTTTAAAGATGTCTTGACCTCAGAATGAAAACCAGTAGGGTCTGGGCTAAGTGGGGAAGAGGTTTCCACAGGAGAAGTAAAGCTATGAATAACATCAAAATTGATACAGATTAGATTCAAATAGGAGAGACTTCTTAGTTAGGAAAGGTTATAGTTCATCAAACAGCATGCCAATCGATCTCACTTATAAGACTAACAAATGCCTTTCATTTGATCAGATATAATCTGCCAAAATAGGGAACTCCCCTAAGTTCCCTATTTTATGGTTGGGGCACAGTTTTGTTTTTGTCTTTTCAGAAAAATAAAAGCATACAACTAAGGAATCTGAAGACCACTAAACAAATGAGACACTGGAAGAAGAAGATATTTTCAAGAGAAAATGTCCCAAGAAAAGGACTAGATTGGCCTAATGATATAGCATACTTCTAACAGGATAAAATTTCTTAAATCTTCCCAAATGTTTTGTTCTGCTGTTCTTTGTAGACATATAAGGGAAATGGTCTTTTTATAGTCCCAATTAAATTAAAAATTATATCTGGCTTTTGAGTTAGATCATGATTCTCTCTCTCCTTCTCTAAATCCAAGTATTATTGTTAAAGAAAAATCCAAAATCTCTGTCTCATGTGAGAAGAGCCATCTGGTATAGGACAGTAGAAAACCAAAATTAAAGGTATATTCTATTGTCACTAATCTCATAATATTTGGTTTTATTTTGATTCTAAAACTTTTCTTAAAGTATAAATAATATCTCAAAATTTGTAAGATTATATATATGTATATATATATATATACATATATATGTAAACTTTCTGTTTTGGTATTAATGGTCATGTAGAGTACTAACTAATTCTAGAAATAAGCTTCATTTATCTTCCTGTATGTGATTTCAGGTTTTAGTTTGAACAAGGTAACTACAAACTAAGTTTGTGGACCCCTGATGTTAAAACCCATGAGAGGCTTACCCCTTTCTGAACAGAAACAGAAGACGAATGAATTGGGTATGTGTAGGGGATGTGGGGGTAGGAAGGGAGAGGAGAGGAGGGAAGGAAAACTTTGGTCAGGATGTAAAATAACTGTGTGAGTGTTTAGTAAAAACTACCATCATACTGAAAAAATACCTATAAATTCAATGCAATCTCAACCAAACTTTCAATACAATTCTTTACAAACCTTGAAGTCACAATTTTCAGCTTCATATGGAAACAACAACAAAAACAGCCAAAACAACCCTGAATACTGAAATAATTGTGGGAGTATCACCATTTCTGATTTCAAACTGTACTACAAGGCTATAGTAACGAACAGCATGGTATTGGCACAAAAAGAGACATATTGTTCAATGCAGTTGAGCTAAAGTCCTAGATATAAATCTACATATCTGTGATATATATGGACACATGGTTTTTATAAATAGATCACACACACACACACACACACAAAACCACTGGAAAAAGACACATCCTCCAAAAAGTGGAGTTGTTCAAACAGGATGACTGCATGTCGAAGAATCCAAATAGATCCATACTTAATCATGCACAAAACTCAACTAGGAATTAAAACCTCATAATGATAAAAATGACTCCTAATGATACTCTGCTATACTCATAGGTCAATGCCTTGTTCAGCCATCATCAGATAATCTTCCTCCTGCATCAGATGGGAACAAATATAGAGACCCACAGCCAGACATTAGACAGACAGTGAGAGAAACCTTGAAACACTAAACCGTAAATGCAATATCTTCACCATTTCCCTTCCCTCAGAACTCAGAGAACTCCAAGGAACAGAAAGCAGAAAGAGTCAAAGAGCCAGAAGGGACAGAGGACACCAAGAACACAAGGCCCTCTAAATACACACGATAAAAGCTCATATGAACTCATAGAGACTGAGGCAGTATGCCTAGGGCTTGCACAAGTCTGCTTTAGACTCTGCGAATATTGTGCCTTCCAGTTTAGTATTTTTATGGCATTCTTCAGTTTGTCAATGAGTTGGTCTCTGATTCTTGTGCCTTTTCTTGGGCTCTTTTGATTCTGTTGGAATGTCTTCCCCAACTTTATTGTAATAGCTTTCTTGTTTAATTTAATTTTATTTTGTTATATTTTAAAGTAATGAATGAATGAAAACCTAGCCATTGGAGTAAAACTTAACAACTGAAGGGTTAACAATGGAACTGTCACTTATACCTGCTGGGAGAGGGAAAACAAGTTCTCTCAAATGAAGTGACACTAGGTATATCAACCACTCCAGGATAGACCTCATGTTCAGGAGTAGTGGACCAACATAATGGGCTTTACTGGGTGTTTATTTTTGTATGTTTGCTTGGGGTGTGTGTGTGTGTGTGTGTGTGTGTGTGTGTGTGTGTGTGTGTGCTTTTCTTTGGTCACAGTTTGGTGAGAGCTTTTTGTTTTGTATGTTTATTTTTCTTTTGGGTGTGTGGTTTTGTTTCTTAATTCTTGGGGGAATTTGTTGTATTATGTCTTGTTCCTTTTTTGATAAAGAGATAAAGGCCGAGTGGATATGGGTGGGAAGAAGATACAGAAGGGTAGAGGGCAAGAAAATGATCAAAGTATATTTAAATTTTAAAATTGTTTAAAATTATAAAAGTATAACTTAAAAGGACACCATGAAATTTGAAGGCAAATGGATGAAACTAGACAAAAATAATAATCCAGAGTGAGATATCACAGACCTAGAAAGACAAAAATTTATGGTATTTATTTGTTTATATGTGGGTATTAGCTATGAAGTCAATGATAACCAAGCTATATTCAATAAAGAATAGGTGTAGAGTAAGAGATTAGCAATGACAGGTAAATCTTGCTAGGGAAGGGAAATAGAACAGACAATTATGGAAGGATGGGGTTGTGGAACAGGGGGATCAAGCCTGGTAAAGGAGTGGAGAGGAAGCTGAGAGAGTATATTTGGGGAGAGACAGCTAAAATTAGAAGCATTTGAGGGGTATATGGAGAACTAATACAGTAGAAACTTCCTAAAATGCATATACATATATGAAGGCAAACTAAATGAAATTGCCAAATAATGGGGATAGGGGAGTCCCAGCTGGCAATCTTTTGTCATTAAAGGTAACAACCAGTACCAGGATTGGGTTAACGTCTAATTGAATTGTTGGCCAAAGGTTTCCCATGGGAACCCCCAGACAACCGAGGCTTTTGTCAGTATTATAGGTTGCTCTTTATAAACTGCAAAAGACTATTTCTGAATACAACACTTATACAACTGACTGAACATGGAGAGTTGAGCTGGTCCCTACTTAGAGTTTTTGCCCATATATTATATAGGTATCCCTTTTGATACCAACCACAAATCCTTTGATCTACAATGGTGTCCTGTCTACAAAATATGTTAATGCAAAGGTTCCCACAAAGCTTGTGGGAGTAAGCATCCAATAACTCATTTGACTTAAGGCTCACTCTGTGAGACTGAACTTGTATCTGATACTGATTGTGTAACCAGGGACCCTGGGCTACACCAAATACTATTGCTTTTTTCAAAGTGGTGAAAGAACTCCTAATGAGATTCTGCTTTACTCATAGATCAGTGCCTTGCTCAGCCATCATCAAAGGAGATTCCTCCTGCAGCAAATGGGGAGAAAAAATACCCAGAAGACCTACAGCTAATGATTATGCAGAGAATGAGAGACCTCGGGAATACTCAGAACACTCAGCCCCAAATGGCATGTCTCCATCAAATCCCGACCCTCAGAGCTCAGAGCTCAGAGGACCTCAAGAAAAAGAAGGCAGAGTGTAAGAGCCAGAGGGGATGGAGGATACCAAGAACACAAGGCCCCTTTAATAAAGAGAGAAAAGCTCATATGAACTTGAAAAGTCTGAGACAGCCTGCACAGTGCTTCATGCAATTCTTATGAGAGGTTTTGGAGGCTCAAATGTAGCAGGATAATGAACTGAAAGAAAATAAAACTTAATAACTGAATATCTGAAAAAAAAACTCCAAGTCTTCCAAAGATGAGGTGGAGAGCAAGGTATTTTGAAATAAAAAATTAAATGAAGTGAAAATAACTACACAAGATCTAGTCTGAAAATTTGCTTAAAGGAGTCTAGAAAGTTGAAGTGAAAGCAAACCCAACAGTTCAATTTCCTGGAAGGTGTAGTATAAGTTGAAAATTCCTGATAAAGTTAAGCACAAGCAATAATAAAAGATAAATGGAAACCTACTACTTTAGAAGCTTCTTAAAGTATATACACATACATATGTAAAAAGAGTTTAAATGGAATTATTTTATAATGGTGAGACAATACCTCTCCCAAATATCATAGGGAATCAACTAATTATAGCAGCCTATTGATATATATATAGTTTACTCTTGTGAAGTTGTTGGCCACTGGGGTTCCACAGACCTTCAAATATTATAGGCTATTGTCATTACTCTTATTTATCTCTCAGAACTTGATGGTAAGACCCTATTAATGAAGTCTTTGCATACTTGAATCATAGGATATGGAGAAATCAAGCTGGTACTAACCTGAAAGTTTCATCCCTCTTGGGTTTATAGTGTTCACAGTGTGCTATGCATGCTTCCAGGACAGAAAAGGAATCAGAAGTTTTCTCAAACTGTTAATTACACAAGCTATAATAGCTCAAGTAGCCTGGCAAAGTACCTACTGGTACAATTGTGGTATGAATGTTAAGGGAATAGCCAGCCATTTTCTGCTTTGATATGAAGCCCACTCCACATGACGGAATTCATAACCGGCACTTACAACAGGACCAAGAACCCTGTGGCTAGGTAGATCATAGGCCCAGGGGAACCTTCAACTATTATTCTGCAAAGTGATCATAGTATTATTCCAACTTCTAATGACTTATCATTATACGTATAGAATAATGTGTCTCTCAATCCTCATCAAAGAAACTTCATTTTTAAACTTCATCTTATATTCCAATCATAGTTCTTCCTCCCACCCATCTTCCCACCCCCTTCGCCTCACCCCCAGCCCACCTCCCATCCACTCCTCCCAATAGGTAAGGGTATCCATGGGAAGTCAACAAAGTCTATCACATTAAGTTGGAGCAGGACCAAATCCCTTACCCCTGCATGAAGGCTAAGCAAGGCATCCCACAATAGGAAATAGGGTCCACCCAACAACCTCATGCACCAGGGATAAATAATAGTGCTCCTATTAGGGGCCCCTCAGACAATCCATGCTTCACCACTGTCTCCCACATACAGTGTGCCTAGTTTGGTCCCATGGATGCTCCAAAACTATAGATCTATTAACGAGTTTCCATCAACTTGGTTCAGCTGTCTCTGAAGATTTCTCCATCATGATCTTGACTTCCCTTGCTCCTATCTTCCCTCTTCCCTCTCTTAGACTGGATTCCCTTATCTCAGCCTGGTTCTCAGTTGTGGATCTCTCCATCTGGTTCCAGCAGTTATTGGGTGAAAGCTCTATGATGATAGTTGGGCTATTCACCAATCTGATTACAGGGGGAGGTTGGTTAGATCATCCTCTCCACTATCGCTAGGAGTCCTAGCTGGGGTCATTCTTGTAGATTCTTGGGAATTTCCCTAGAAACAGGTTTCTCCTTAACCCTATAGTGCGTCTCTCTATAAAGATCTCTCTTTTATTGCTCTCCCACTCCATCCCTCCCCCAAACCATCCTGTTCTCCCATTTCTCAGCCCACTTATCCTCCACTTTATTGCACACCCTCACCCTCAGTTTACCTAGGAGATCTCATTCCCCTTCCCAGGTTAATCCATGCAGCTCTCTTAGGGTCTTCCTTGTTGCTTAGCTTTTCTGGAGCTATGGGTTGTAATCTGGTTATCCTTTGCTTTACATCTAGTATCCACTTATAAGTGAGTACATGCTGTGTTTGTTTTTCTGCATCTCAGATACCTCACTCAGGATGTTTTTTTTCTAGTTCCATCCATTTACCTGCAAATTTCATGATGTTATTGATTTTACAGCTGAGTAATACTCCATTGTGTAAATGTATCACATTTTCTTTATCCATTCTTCAGCTGAGGGCCATCTAGGTTATTTCCAGGTTCTGGCTATGACAAACAATGCTGCTATACACATAGTTGAACACATGTCCTTGTGCTACAATTGAGCATCCTTTGGGGATATACCCTAAAGTAGTATTGCTCGGTCTTGATGTAGGTTGTTTCCTAATTCCTGAGAAATCACCATACTGAGATACGAAGGAGCTGTACCAGCTTGCACTCCCACCAGCAATGGAAAGGTGTTTCCTTCACCCCACATCCTCTCTAGTATAATTTGTCATTAGATCTCCTTTTGTTGTCTTATTGCTAGAACTTCAAGTACCATACTGAATAGATATGGAGAAAGTTGGCAGACTTGTCTTATTCCTGATTTTGGTGGAATCACTCTGAGCTTCTTTCCTTTTAATTTGATGTTGGCTGTCAGCTTGCTGTAAATTGCTTTTATTATATTTAGACATGTCCTTGTATCCCTGATCTCTCCAAGATCTTTGTCATAAAGTAGTGTGGATTTTGTTGAAGGCTTTTTTCAGCTTCTAAGGAAATGATCACATGTTTTGTTTTTTCTTTCAGTTTTCTTTATATTGGATTACACTGACAGATTTTAGTATGTTGTATCATCTCTACATCTTTGGGATGAAGCCTGCTTGCTCATGGTTGATGATTTTTCTGATGTGTTCTTGGATTTGGTTTGCCAGTATTTTATTGAGTACTTTTGCATCAATGTTCAAAAAAGAGATTGGTCTGTAATTCTCTTTCTTGTCCAGGACCTTCTGACTTTCAGATTTTACATTGAGAAGTAGAGTGTTATTATGCTGGGTCTGCCATTTTATGTTCTTTGGCCTGTTTTCCTTTGCAACTCTTAATATTCTTTCTTTTTCTGTATATTTTGTGTTTTGATTATTATGTGGTAAGGGGATTTTGGGGGGGTTTCAGTCTATTTGGTGTTCTGTAATCTTTTTGCTTCTTCATAAGCATTTTCTTCTTCAGGTTGGAAAAGTTTTCTTCTATAATTTTGTTGTATATATTTTTGTGCCTTTGAGCTGGATTTTTCCTTCTTCTACCCCTATTACTTTTAGATTTGGTCTTTTCATGGTGTCACAGATTCCCTGGACATTTTGTGTTATGACTTTGCTGCCTTTAATGGTTTCTTTGACTGATGAGTCTATTTCCTCCATTGTATCCTCAATGCCTGACATTCTCTCTCCCATTTACGTTCTGTTGGTTATGCTTGCATCTATAGTTCCTGTTCATTTACCCAGATTTTCCATTTTCAGAATTTTCTTGGTTTGTGTTTTCTTTATTTTCTCTATTTCAATTTTCAAGTGGTGAAGTGTTTCCTTGTCCTGTTTAATTACTTTTTATTGGCTTTCTTTAAGAGATTTATTGCTTTCTTCCTATTTTATTTATTTCCTTTCCCTCTATTTCTTTAAGGAATTTTTAAAATATTTCTTCTTTAAGGGTCGCTATCATCTCCATAATGTGATTTTGAAGGTTGTTTTCCTCTGCTTCTTCTGTGTTGAGATGTTCCACTCCTCTTGTTGTAGGACCATTAGGTTCTGGTGGTGGCATATTGCTCTTTAGGTTGTTGAATGTATTCTTGCATTGGTATCTACCCATTTCTTACTCCAAATGGTGCAGACAGTATCTTTTCCTCTTGCAGTCAGTGTCTGTGTCTCAGGAATCCTCTCTTGGAGAAATCAGTGCAGTCATTGTATCTCAGGGAGCCACTGAGGTCATGGAGGATGGGTAGGTTTGGGAATGGAGTGGGACTTGTAGATTACAGGGTCTGATGGAGGTTGAGTGGAGCAATTTGCCTGCAGAAGATTTACTGCTGATATTGGTGCATCTGAGACTAGTGGGGAGGGGTTCTGGATTTTTTTCCCTTGACCTAGGGCCCAGAGACTGGGCTATACAACTAGGAGACTGATCACTTATTTCTTTTTCTGCTCTGTCGAGAAGCTCTTTTTTTTTTTATAGTGCATGGTGATTAATATCAAGACTTACAATTGGTCAACATCCATAGAATACAGAATCTCAGTACTAAATGAGATATCACACATATCAAAGATCATCTTGATAGAGGTCAGAAAGATTTTTAAAGCCAGAGGCAATGACTGACCAAAGTGATAAAATGTTTATCAGTTACAACAAGGAATTTGCACACGTGAATTTACAACAACTGTAACAACATTCACAAGGTCTGGACAAGAGCAAGCTAGAAAAAACTTCCAGCATAGGAAAACAGCTATGAAGTTTCACCCTTAGTTGAACGACTGATAGCTAATAACTATTGGGATAAGGAGATCAACCTTTCTTAAAGATGAGGCTCCATACTCATAGCAATAAGTGGACTAAATGGCTTTGGAAAAAATACATAAAATTGAGAGGCATAGTATAGTTAAACATTTGTAGGGAAAGAGATGATGTGTGGAATTATTCAGAATAGATTATATTTATATATTAAATTCTCAAACAAAAAAAACAAAAGCTAACATTATTGTAATTTTGCTTTATAGTTCACATTTTAATTATGTACATTTTAAACCATATGCATTAGAAATTATCAATAATATTATTTATATACCATGTGATATCATTAACAAACAGTAAGGACAAAGCTACAGGAGTATTGTGTTATTTAAGTTCTATTGGTACAAGGTCAAATTAGATTTTCCTAATGTTAGAATAATCTAAATGTAATATAACTCAATCTAAATTTAATCTCTAAGATAATTACAAGGAGAATATCTAAAGGGTCGAGGAGGGAATTAAAAAGATTCACCATAAAAATTAGGTTAAAATAAGACAGTACAGAAGAAACAAGGTCAAAACAAACTCCACAATGAATAGAAAAAAAAACTGCTGAAGTCAGACTCTCTTCATGTGTGATTATTTCAAATATAAATGGATAAATTTATCTAATAAAAATACAGAGATTAGCAGAGGTTTTTTTTAAAAAAGGGATCAACAATATATTATTTATAAGAGATCAGTCTAATCTTAGGTAGTTTCAAAGACAGACAGATGGATAGAAAGATGATGTGAGATTCCCCTTTGTATGCTGTGAATACCATTGGTCAATAAAGAAACTGTCTTGAGCCTGCGATGGAGTAGAATAGAGCTAGGTGGGGAAAACTAAACTGAATTCTAAGAGAAAGGAGGTGGAGTCAGAGAGAAGCCATGTAGCCTTGTGGAGAAAGATGCTGGATGAAACTTTACCCAGAAAGCCACAGTCACGTGGCAATACACAGATTAATGGAGATGGGTAAAATTAATACATGAGAGATAGCCAATAAGAAACTAGAGCTAATAGGCCAAGCAGTGATTTAATTAATACAGTTTCTGTGTTGTTATTTCAGGAGTTTGGGAAGCCAGGTGATCAGGAAGCAAGCAAGCAGGCTCATACAAGAGACAGATAGACAGATACACACACACACACACACACACACACTCACACACACACACACACACACACTGAACGTAATTTAAAGAGAAAGATGGAAAAACTATTCCATACAAATAACTTAAAGAGATCTGGGGTACCTACATTACTATCAAATAGACTATAAGTCTAGTGGGATGATAAAGAAGGAATGAAATAAGAATGAATGTTTCTTAAATTTTTAATATTAATTGAAATTTCCAATCCAATCAGTTTTTCTTCCCTTTTCTTCTCCCAGTCCTTCTATACTACAGATCCTCTCCCCCCTTCTCTTTAGAAAAGAGCAGGCCTCCCGTTATATCAGCCAGCCATAGCACATCAAGTTGCAGTAAGACTAGGGATATCCTCTCTTATTAAGACTTGGAAAGGCAATTCAGTAGGAGGAAAGGGTCCCCAAAACAGGTAACAAGAGTTAGAAGCAGCCCCTGCTTCGGCTGTTAGGAGTCCCGCAAGAAGACCAAACTACACAATTACATATATGTGCAGAGGGCCAAGGTTAGGCCCATGCAAGCTCTCTGGTTGGTGGTTCAGTCCTTGTGAGCCACTGCGAGCCAAGGTTAAATGATTCTGTGGGTTTTCTTGTATTGTCTTGGCTCTTCTGGCTCCCATAATCCTCCCTCCCCCTATTCCACAGGGTTCCATGAGGTTCACCTAATGTTTGGCTGTGGGTCTCTGCGTCTGTTTCCACCAGTTGCTAGATGAAGCCTCTCTGACAATTTGGCTATCCAACAGTCTAGGAGTGTATCAGAATATCACTAGGAATCATTTCATTGACTTTTTTTTCCAGTCATGTTTGATTTTAGCCCAGGTCTCTGTGCTGCCCAGTCTCTGGGCCCTGCCCCGCTGGCAGTTTCAGGAGTGGGCTCCCTTTCATGGTACGCATTTCAAGCTGGAGCAGTCATCAGTTGCCCACTCCTATGATTTCTGTGCTATGTTTACCCCAGAATATCTTGTAGGCAGGGGAAATTGCAGGTCAAAGGTTATGTGGCTGGGTTAGGGTCCCAATCCCTTCACTGCAAGTCTTGTCTGGTTAGGATCCATATCCCCCATTGCTAATAATCTTAGCCAGGGTCCTCTTATAGATTCCTAGGAGTTTTCATTGTACTAGGTTTCTAGCTCACGCCAGAGATACATCTGATTCCAGTTGTGTTTCTTAATACTCCATTCTCCATTCCTCAGCTCACCTGATCTCTCCTATTCCCAGGCCCATACCCTTATTCAGATCCCTCTCCCATTCACCTATAATATCTATTCTATGTCCCCTTCACGGTGAGATTCGTATATCTCCCCTTGAGCCTTCCTTGTTACTTAGCATCTTTGGGTCTGTGGACTGTAGCATTGTTATCCTTTACTGTACAGCTAATATCCCCCATCAGAGAACACATACCATGTTTGCCTTTCTGGGTCTTGGGGTACTTTGGGATCACCATGTCTAGTTCAGTCCATTTGCTGGCAAATTTCGTGATGCCATTGTTTTTAACAGCTGACTAATACTCCTTTGTGTAAATGTACCACATTGTATTTACCTATTCTCCAGTTGATAGACATCTGGGTTGTTTCTAGTTTCTAGCTATTACGAAAAAAGCTGCTATGAACATAGTTGAGAAGTGTCTTTGTATGGTAGAGTGTTCTTTGGGTATATACCCAGGAGTGGTACAGCTGGGTCTTTAGGTGGGTCAATTCCTAATTTTCTGAGAAACCGCCATATTGGTTTCCAACGTAGCTGTACAAGTTTACCCTTCCACCATTACTGGAGAAGTGTTTCCATTGATCCACATTCTTTCCAGCAAGAATGAAAGATTTAATATTACAATATCATGTTACCAAGTACGCATTTATACACCGAGTATCAGGATGTGAAGAAACCAGGACTATCCAGAGAGCATTAAATGTTACAACTGCAGACAGAAAACACGACAGCAGTTTCTCAAGGGGTTAGTCTCATGAAACTACCATCCTACACAGAAATGTTATTCAGCAAATATTCCAGAGAACTTAACTTAGATGCTCACAAATACTTATATACTAATCTTAAAAGCAATATTTTTCATAATAGCTAAGAAGCAGAACTAGTCCAAGAACCTATAAATAAAGGTACTATACAGGTAATTTTAAGCCATTTAAAGAAAGAAAATTTGATAGACACTACATGGATGTTTCTTGAAAAAAAAACAACACTAAATAAAATAGGCCTGGACAGAAAGACATACATGTGCATGGGCATGGAGTTGTGTGTGGGGCGGGGGGGGGGGCTGCAAAGCTTAGGTATTAGGTAGAGAATTTTGGTTGTACATGATAAATGAGCATGTTCAGCAGGTAGATAGTAGTGATGGTTACCCAACATTGTAAATATTAATGCTACCAAATTATTCACTTGTGAATGGTTAAAATGATACATTGTAGGCTATGTATATTTTATCACAATGAAAAATTCTCTGGGGATCTGCAATAGGAGAAATTGCCCAGTAGTATAAGCACAGCACTCATGACAAGGGGAAACGAAAGCCTGCTGGGGTTTGAGGAAGAGTTATGCTACTACAAAATGCAAGTCTCCCTTACAATTCCTATCCAGGTTTTTGGCAGGATGTGTATGAAAACACAGCACCTTAACGTGAATCCATCCACAACAGGGTTACTGCACTGAGGACTGGAATATCGACAGAAAAGATAATCCTATGATGCCATTAGGTTTTTATTTTGAATTGAAGAATGCCTCTCACCTCTGTCTATTTACTACTGTGTCTATAGCGTGCAGTACAGTATTTGTACCACAGGAAGAAATGATTGACACATCTGGAGAGACATCTTGCAGCAGTGCACACATAAAGACAACTGGCATTGCTGTGTAATCTGTGATATCAGCATTGAATGTGCAGGGGTAGAGACTGGCAACATAGACACAGGGCGATTTCAAAAATTCAATAGGCCACTTAGCCAGAGTGATGAGTGTCCAATTCATTGAGAGTACCTGTCTCAAGAAAAGGCTGAGAGTTTTAGAAAAAGGTATTTGATATTCTACCCTGGCCTCTTCACACACATAGACATGTCCACCCACATATATGCACGCAACACCACACACTCCACAAACACAGTAATTGTTCACACTGACTTCATAACGACAATCACCTTCTATCATAGTATACTTAAGTCCACGTTGGTCAAGTGTGATTCTCTCAGGTGTGTGTGTATGTATGTACATATATTTATTTAAGATGTATATGTGTACACACATATATAAATATATAAATACATAAAATAAATCTCCTATCTCCGGTGTGACTTAAAATTTTTCCTAGATAAAACATTAGGGTGAACCACTCTGGCAGATGTCAGAATTGATGGGTTAAAATCAATAGCAACTGGACTTCGGTCCTTATGTAAGTAACATCAGTACTCACTTGTCAATCTCTACTTGCATTGATCTGTCACGTGATCCTTTCATACATTTAAGCTTTAATAATTTTGTTTTAGCATCGATTAAAATAAATCTTTAAACAGCATTTAAACAAAGGTATTCATCTGTGATCGTACCTATGTGTAGTATTTATGCAATAATAATAAGTATTAAAGATCCTGGAGGAGAGAAGAGGGCTATAGGAAAGCTTCTGTGATGAGTAAGTATAACTCTGCTCTTAGAACTGAAGTCCATCTCGGTGATGAGGATTGCACAGTTTATCAATATCACATTACCATTATTCCTGTTTTATCTTTATGTTGAGAGCTTTAAGGGGAAAACGTTCTAAACTAAATTCCAGAATGTGGCAGGCTCCTATATACACAGAAGGCACAGTAGGTGAGTTCATCCAAACAAGCTCATACATTGACAAGCTGACACGTACAAATACAGATAGCATCTAAACAGGGCAGTACAGGGAAAGCCATGTCAAAGCTGCTAAATTATTCATTTGCTGTTCTGCAGACTGAACACTATCAGGTAATGATCTGTAATTATTAATAAATAATTTAAATTTTAATAGCTCTGAAATGAAATGCTTAATTGCATCACAACATAATTAATGAAATTTGCTGCAAACTTTAAAATGAAAATTTCTTTCCTGCAATCATTCTTGTCCATACTTTTTTTTGCCCTAGATGATGGGAACTTAAGGTATGAATAAAATGACCAAATATTGTGGAATGTGTCTATGTGCTTATATGTGTGTTGTGGTGTGAAAACTTTGGCATGGTGTGTATATGTGGCAGAGGGGAGTTTGCTCGGCAACTTTTGCTATTCAAAGTATTGTAGAAAGTAATGGAATGGGCTTGGCCAACTCATCTCTGACAATAAACCTGGCTGTGACTTCCTTCATGTGATAAAATACTGTGTTCAGTAAATACATGTGTGAATTCATGCTGAGAAGACACAAAAGGGAGAAAGGTTATAAACATTCAGGAATGTCATACATTACTAAAATAGTTTGGTTCTGGTTTTTTTTTGATTCTTTGGAATTCATTGCCTCCGTAGGCAATAGTTTCATTAGGATGCAAAATATATTCAGATCTGTAAACTCATTGATAAAACTGGAAATGGCAAAAACCAGGGTCACAAGACTAATATAAATACATTAGTTACCTTTCTTGTTGCTGTGACAGAATCCATGACACAAGAAACTTTAGGGTATGGGGGTTTATTTGGGCTCCCAAGTTTATGGACACAGCCTATCATGGTAGAGAAGGCAGAACCGCTTGGACAGCTCTATCCTTAATGAAAGGTCTACAGGAGACAGCAATTCCTCCGACTTCGGTAGATGCAGAACATGACTTTCAAGGCTCGTCCTCCTTGATCAATTTCTGCCAGACAGACTTCATGATTAAAGGGTTCCACAATATTTCAACACTGTGTCATTAGTTGGTGACAAATAATTTAAACATGTAGTAGGGGTATTTCAGATTCAAACCCTGACATATGAAGTACTTTTCATTATACCCGTAGATCAATGCTCTCTCAACCCTCATCAGAGAAGATTCTATTTATAGTAGATGGAAGTTAATATAATGACCCACAACTAGCCAAGGTGTAGACAATAAGAAATTGCCTAACACTCAGCTCAGCCATAAATGGAATATATGTACCATGTATCCCTAAGCTTCAGGGATCATTGCAAAAAAATAAAAAAGTTGTAAAAGCTACAGGCAATGGATTATTATAAGGAAATACCTTACAGCCACAGCAGGAGATCTACATTAAAAATTCACAGTGATTATAACAGCATGCATAAGACTTGGGCAAGCCCAACCCAGAACAAATCCCAGAATGTAGAGAGGATGTGGTCACACAATCCTATCCCTAATCCTGGAGTGACTAGCAACTGTTACATTTCTTCAAGTTTCTTTCTTTCTTTCTTTCTTTCTTTCTTTCTTTCTTTCTTTCTTTCTTTCTCTCTCTCTTTCTTTCTTTTTTTTTTTTTTTTTGGTTTTTCGAGACAGGGTTTCTCTGTGGCTTTGGAACCTGTCCTGGAACTAGCTCTGTAGACCAGGCTGGTCTCGAACTCACAGAGATCCACCTGCCTCTGCCTCCCGAGTGCTGGGATTAAAGGCGTGCGCCACCATTGCCCGGTTTAAAATATATATATAAACTTGGGTAGATAGGAAAGGTGGGTGGACCTGGGAAGAGTTGCAGGGTGGTGGTGGTGGCATGTGGCTATAACCAAAACCCAATGTAAGAAAGAACCAGTGCTCGAAGAACTAATTAAAAACACAAAACTCAAAGTGAAGCTTTGTGAATCTCAGTACTCCTTGGGGCCAGCAAGTCCTCTGGTCCATTAGATTTGTCATAATAGGTCCCATTGTGAGGTAGGAACTCTGAATATGCTCATTGTCTCTGGGATTACAGACCTTCTCAACCTTCCTTTAGAGTTCAGGCTCCCTTGGTTACTATATGGACCCGGCACACACAGGACCAAGGTCTACTCAAGCTTGGAAAGAGGCCTAGTGTAGAACAGTAGGATGGGCTAGGATAGAGTGTGGCACTCATGGAGTAGTGGGTGGGGAGAGAAACAGAGGTGTCCAATCACAGAGAGAGCAAGGACACAGTGGATAGTGATGAAGTAAAGATGGAACAAGGAATAAGAGAGATATGCTACTTACACCTACTAGGGTCTGTGTCAGGTGAGGCTCAATTTAATGTATAGACACAATTGATGTGCTATCCTTAATCTTATTCACAAAAAAAGGAAACTAAGGCATAAGGCATTTAAATAATTTGCTCTGGGACATCTATGTGGCCCGCACTGGGAAGAAGACATGACTTAAGATAGGAAACATCACCAGTTTCGCCTCCTTTGACTTCTGAGATGTATAGCCTTATCTTTACCCACAAAGGAGTAGAAGTGAACATTTGAAATTCTAAGAAACATTTCCAAGGCTAAATGCTGCTGCTCAACTTTACCAAAAAGGATCTTAGCCTCAGTTATTCATTCTGTTAGTCTTATTCTCCAACCATATCCTTTCCAAGAAGACTATACCTACCTAACACACACCTCCAGGTTTGGGTTAGCCGAGCCTTGCATCAGCTAGGATATGAGTGGGTATGGCTTGGATAGAGGAATAAGAGATGCTTCTGTGGTTGGGCTTACAATCTGCACTGTCTTTTCCTAGAGTGGATCTTTGCGGGTGGGGCAAATGGTCAATGTCTGAAAGAAGTACCAGCCAGATAGAGTAGCCTGGAGCAATCCTTTCCCTGCAGCCTGAGTCAAGTGTAATGCAGACTGAGCTCTGGTGGCTTTTGGGTCTAAAGCTGAAGCAGAGGTACCAGCTGATCCACTGGCCAGTGAGCGTGGGAACACCAGTTTACTGTTGTTTGCCACCAAGATTGTCTGGTTGTCACGTAGCATTTTTGTGACAACAGCTGACGAGTACCACTCTACTATCCCACCTTCAGGCATTCTGGGAAATGGACACTAAATTCTTTTTATATCACTTAGAGTGTTGTGTGAATGTAGCTTCACAGGTTCTCAGATGCTTACTCCAAGCAGATGGTTTCCCTCAGGCACTGTGGCACACAAATTCTGGATCAGTTTCAGCACAGCTGTGATGTAAATCCATCTTTTGGACTCATAACTTCAGAGTTCAGCCACTGAAGTAGAAGACCCATTAAATATAAATGAGCCTCTCTTTCAGTCCCCTACGAAAATTCTGCAGTGGCTGGAAGCAGTGGCCTCTGCCTTCAGGGCCATTCATTCTGCCTCTGCGTTGCTTACCACGGTTTCCTTGAGTTATTATTTCACTGATAACCTGACTTGGGTTTCAAGCCATTACTCCAATTCCTCATCTAGCTCAGAAATATATATATATATAATTTAATTTGAGAGGACTGTCCAATGATTCATTTAGAGGTAACTTCCCTATTACTTTTCCTCAGTACCATTGGAGACAGTTTGGTCTTAGGCACAATTTCTTGCCTGTGTGACTGATTCTGGTTGGGACTTTCCTCCATCTAGGTAAGAAGATAAAATACAAGCAAAGAGAAAGCCCAGTACGTATTCAGTTTCTATGCAGACTATGAAGACTACACAGTGAATCTTACAAACTTGATCTGATCTAAAGCATTGAGTGCCGGACAGCAAGGGTTTAACACAAGCCAGATATTGTGTAAGACCTGTCATAATGGGAAGCTTGCAAAAACTGGGAATGGAAGAGGCTAGGTTTGCAGCCCAGCAGATGGAAGAGGCTAGGAAAGAATGCTAAGAAAGAGCACTAGGGGCTCTGCCTGTTCCCTAGCGACCTGGTGAGCTGAGACTGGTCTGGCCAAGGCAGAAGAGTGAAACCACGGTGTGGTGGTAAGGATCGGTCCATTTTCAGGCTGCCTGCTTCGCCCATGCTGCTGCCAGAGGTTGGTATGGACGAGCCAGACTGTCTCAAGTGGTGCCTGCCTGTCCCATCTGGTCACATCCAGTCTCAATACCCCCATTGCTTTCATTATGACCAGGATTATTTTCTCACATTCCCATGCCCTTTCATATTGATATTTATAATGCAGTGTTCAATCATTTTAATTCAAGCTTTTAGTGCTAAAAGGTAAAGGGGCTATTGGATTTCTCTTCCTATGTAGCAGTCTGAAGCAATTTCCCTTCCCTTTCTTTCCCTATTCATCAATAAATTATTGCTATTGTTATTCTAATGAAAAGAAAAAACTGTGATGTGGGTCCAGGATTATATCTAATTTAAGATGGGCTTTTGGCATGTGGCATACATTACAAGAGGATTTACTTACTTACTATCTCTCGTTTCTATCAAATAAGCTATTGAAAGGAAGATGAGATTTTTTTCTAGAAAATTCTAAGAATGGATGGGTTTAGAATTCATTCCTCCGTCATTCTTGAAAATGTGAGTTCAACTAATGTAGCCATTGTTTCCCAGACCCTATTACATTGCAATTATTTACACAAACATAAAATCCTTTAGTTGACCTGTCAGGTTGATCTCTTAAAAGTTCTGATCCAAACACCTGTTTCAAAATAAGGAAATAAGAAGGGCTGTTTGGTGATGAGGAGTCTAGAGCCATATTCCACAAGGACTCCATCTTTGTTGGTGGAATGGGGGTTAATGGTGGCTGTCAAGTTGGTTGGGTTAATAAAATTGCACTTCTGTGTCTGTCTTAGGGAGTTTCCAGAAATAAAAATGAAGGCTGTGATCTGCTCAGTGGTTTAATATATTGGTGGATTCATACAATGAAAGAGTGATTGGAAGGTGAAAGACATGAGGGCTGGCTGTAATAAGTTGGTCACAGAGAGTATTTCTTAAGTGTTTTGTACCCGTGATGGTCCTTTCTTTATATTTATGGTTGTGAGCCTAGCCTTTAATGGCTGAGCCATCTCTCCAGCCCTGGTCCTTTCTTATATGTCCTTTCTGCTTCCTTGCTGTCTTGAGTTGAACTGTTCTATTCCACCGTATACATGCTTCCGTGATGAACTGATAACTCCAAAAACATGACCTAAAACCAAGTCTGTCATCCTTGAAGTTGTTCCTGTCAGATACCTGCTCACTGAGATAACAATAACTAATGATGGAGAATGCCTCGTGGGGAAGGAAAATGATGCTTAGGAGCTTGAGATAAAGCAGGTAAGAAGCCTCAGGTTCTTCCCTCTTTCCTTCCTTCCTCCCTTCCTTCCTTCCTTCCTTCCTTCCTTCCTTCCTTCCTTCCTCTCTTTTCTTTCTTTTCTTCCTTCTGTCCATCTGTCTTCTTTCTTTTCTTCTTCTTTTGTAATTGATTTTTATTGAGCTCTACATTTTTCTCTGCTCCCCTCCCTGCCTCTCCCCTCTACCCTCAACCCTCCCCCAAGGTCCCCATGCTCTCCATTTACTCAGGAGATCTTGTCTTTTTTTACTTCCCATGTAGATTAGATCTATGTAAGTCTCTCTTAGTGTCCTCATTGTTATTTAAGTTCTCTGGGATTGTGCTTTGTAGACTGGTTTTCTTTGCTTTGTGTTTAAAAACCCACCTATGAGTGAGTACATGTCTGCCTCTTCTTCCTTATCCTTTTTTGTTTGTTTGTTTTCTTTTTTTGAGACAGGGTTTCTCTATATAGTAACCCTGGCTATCCTGAAACTCTCTTTGTAGACCATCCGTGCTTCAAACTCAGAGACCCACCTTCCTCTGCCCCCAAGTGCTGGGATCAAAGGCATGTGCCTCCTTGCCTGACTAACCCTCAGTCTGTTTTCCATTTGTGACATTCATGAACTTTTGGAAACTTACACAACATTTTTGAATTTCAAGTTTCAAAATGATAGAATGACATACACCTTATAAAGTTTTTGTGATACTTAAGATAATTTGACTAAAATTCTTTCCCAAAATTCTTGGCATATTATAAAATCCCAATTGATACTAATTGCTTGTGAATGCCATGTAGTATATCCACGAAAGGATGACTAGACTTCTAGATAGGAGGAAATCATGACTTAAAGGCAAGAGAGTTTTATTTTTATATCATTGAAATAGCTTCAAGAAAAACATAAAAAAGGACAGACTAGCTGTTACATACTTAGGAAATTCTCCATAAAGAGATATGAAAGTTGCCCTGGCTGCAGAGGCCAGAAATGACACACACAAGTTTGGCCAAGGTACTCAGTGTTCAAACCCTTCACACGTCCGCCACTTGTGGGATTAAATTCGGCCAACCACACATGCCTCGCTGTGATCAACACCTTCAAGAGTCCCCAGTTGTTATTCATAGGACTTCCATTTATGAACTCCAGGAGTCGTATTTACTCATGCCACAGGTAGTTTTCCTTCTACATATTATTAACCATTCTCTTCTCCTTTGCCAGAATAATTTCAAGTTATCCTGAACTGAATGCTCCATCGAAAACTTTCAATGCTCCTGCCCAATGTCCTCTTTCTCTCTCTTCCTTTCCTACAACATTCACACTTTCGTGGATCCTATACCTTTATATCTTGATTAATTTTAGCTCCATGTTTTTTTTTTTACAAGATGGTAATAATTTAAGTAGAAGCATTGGGCCTGGCCTCTTCTTCCCTGGTTCCCAAACATGGAACACAGCATCCTAGAATCCAAGGCAACTACTTGTTAAAGCCATAGCTGCCCCCCCCACTTGTTTTATTCTCTGTGATCATTGACATGGAGCTGTTTCATGGACTCCAGTCTTCACCTGTGAAATGAGCAGGAGTAATCTTTTGGGCTTGGCCTGGATTTTGGAAACTGGGTTTTTGCTCTTGCTCATAGTCCCTCAATTTTGTTCTTGAGCCCACTTCTTACCTCTAGTTGAGGCCTTGACCTAAGTATTTTTCTATTCTGCAACTTGTTAAACTGGATAGAGCTATTCCCCAATCTCCAGTGTACCCATTCATCCATCTTTCTCACTTAAAACCCATATCAGCATTAGATGTGAGCAGATCCCTCCTGCCCTGGAGCCTGAGGTCAACTTTTATACCCACTTTCTCACAAATCACACAAGAAATATGTGGAACAGAAGAAAGTAGGAAATGCTGAACTATTTATTCTTCCTTAAGGAACTACTTCCTTAAAGGAAGATGTAATTATATGACCTTTATCAATTCCCCCTACATATATCCTGGTGTGCATACATACACTCTACATTTAAGTGGTACCACTTGATTTGAGGGTCTTCTGCATCAGGTTAATAATGTGGTTATTAAGTAATAACTAAAACAGCTTTCACCAAGGTAAAAGAAATTCAAGGCATGCTAAGTTATCTTCCCTAAGTCTTAGTGTGAAATTAAAAACTATCTCTTGCATAAATGAACCAGGGAATAGCAGCCGACATGAATCAGAGCCAATGGTAAGATGGCAGAAGGCAGAAAGTAGATTCACTTCAACACTGGGAGATCTTCCAAAACCGAAACTTGTGCCTAGAGGAAGAGGCTCTTGTGAACTAATGAATTAGGCTGTTAGGGAGACATCAGAAAAAGCAAGCCAATCACATGTCAGCATTCTGTGGCAGGCAACTATTCCTTGAGGATGATTTTGGTGTGATGTTTTTGAAAGGCAAAAGAACCTGGGTCATGAGAAATCAAGGAGCATCTAACAAGAATCCTCAGAGACATAATTTCTGTGTACCCATCCATCTCAACTACTTTGTGCTGCAAAATAAAACTCAAGTAAAGAAGGACTTATTCTAATGAGGGGCTTGACGAGTCCAGCATGGTGGGACAGTCACAACTACAGGAACTTGAGGACACTAGTACGATGTACCTCCAGTCAATATGCAGAAGAAGACAATTGCTGGTGTTCAGACACTTGCTCCTATTTATTCAGTCCAGGACAGGGTTGTCCACAGTTAGGTTGGTCCTTCAACTTCTGTTAACCTAATCTAGAAATCTCCTCACGGACATGCCTAAAGGCTTGTTTCCATGGTGATTCCAAATCCCATCAACTTGACAGGCATAACCATTACTCCATCTCATTTACTTACCTTGCACTTTTAATTGTAGTCAAGCCAATCTGCCTATTTTCTAAAACCTGCAATTTTTGCCCTCCACTTTATCCACACTATCTGATATGCCTCTTCTCTTGCAGTCCAACAACCTTAATCCACAAGTAATTGAATTTCTGCCTACAACAATCTCCTTGACAAGGTCTTAAATTACATGTGCCTCACAGTTTTTCATATGCTATGTTCTGAATATTGGGGACCCCCTCACCCCAATTCATATGTTAGACCCTAACATAGTGTGATAATATTAAGAGGTTAGGCATTTATGAGGTGGTGCACTTATCAGGGTCTCAGCTTTATGAATGGAGTTAGTGCTTTTATGAAGGTGATTTGCAAAGTTGGCTTACCCCTTTAACTCTGTAAGGAGGTAGCTAGGTGTCACATTGGATGCTGAGAGCAAGGTCCATTCGACACCGAGTCTGTTGGGACCTTCCTTTTGTGCCTCCCTGCCTGGGCAACTGTAATAAAGCTTTGTTGCTTATGAATTATTTACTCTATGGTATTATGTTAAAACTCATAGATGAACAAACTGGAACTGAAAGGGGAAAAAAAACTTTCAAAATCCACTCATCTGATGAGGTTTCAGCCCCTCTGTCAGCACCTCCAATCCCTCCCACCACCATAGTCCCTTGTCCCAATTACTAATAGTCCTCTGGTTTCCCTCTGCTTCATGTGGTCAAATGCAATACCCAGAATAATCTTTAAAACTTGAAAAGTACTGCTTCCCTGACGCCTACTTCAAAACTCTGCAGATGTTTATTTCCTGGGATGAAAGTATAAATCTTTCTGGTTGCTTTCAAAACTCCATAACACCTGATCTCTGCTCATATTGGGGGCTTCTTCTCAACTCCCCTTTAATGTTATCAGCCTACCGTCATAGCCTTTCTTTCTTTCTTTCTTTCTTTCTTTCTTTCTTCCTTCCTTCCTTCCTTCCTTCCTTCCTTCCTGCTTTCCTTCCTTCCTCCCCCCCTCCCTCCCTACCTTTCTCCCTCCTTCTCTCCCTCTCTTTTCTTTTTTTTTTTCTTTCAGTTTTTGGTGACAGGGTTTCTCTGTAACAGGTCCAGCTGTCCTGGAACTCACTCTGCAGTCCAGTCTGGTCTTGAACTCACCGAGATCTGCCTGTCTCTGCCTCTCAAGCCATCATTACCCTGCTTTATCATAGCCTTTCTTAAAAACTGTGCTGGTCATCCCAGATGAAAAGAATGGATGCTGTCTCTTCCTGAGCAACAGGGTCACTGTTCCCACTTCTTTCAATTCTTTACTTAGGTCTTACCTTCTAATTGACTCCCCTTTTTTCTTTTTCCCCCCTATGGGTTGAATGTTATGCTCTGCTCCTAAATCTCTCTTATGAAACCTGATCCAGAAAAGTGATGGCCTTTGGAGGTGGAGCCTTTGGAAGGTTATTCATTCATAAAGGTGACCAACCTCTCAAGAATGGGATTAGTGCCCTCACAGGAAGGAAAATGAAGCTGGCTCTGCTCATGCCCATCTGTCATCCAGCACGTGGGAGGCTGTGGCAGGAGAACAGCATAACTTTGGAAGCTTCAGTTCACAGAAGGAGGAGGAGACCCAAGGTTTCAGTCTTGTTAGCATGCTGTGAAAAAAGGTTTGTATTTTAAGACTTCCGGTCACCTGGTGTCTTGAGCATGGACTTTCCAGGCTCCAGACATGTGAGAAATAAATGTTTGTTGTTTAAATCACCCAGTCTATGGTATCACCACCACTACCACCACCACCATCATTATCACTACAACTCAAACTGATGAAGACCATGTGGCCATCTTCAAAACATCTATTTCCCTACTGGCTTACATGATTAACTTATATATGGCAAAGTTTTATTAAGTTTTAGAGATCTAGCCTAGTCTCTAAGTAGTCGGTAAGCTTTGAGAAGATATGAATTCCACCCTACTAATCTTTTATCATGTATCACAATTTTTCAGAATTACCAGAAGCAAGATATATTGCTAAGACGGCCTCACATGAGGAAGATGGTGTGAGGTGGTTGACTCAATTAGAGAAGATTTACAATTCAGGGAGGTTGGTAGGAAAATCATTTGATCTCAGCTAAACAGCATTTATTTAAAGGACCGCATGCTAACAAAATTCTGCCCAGGGTTCTGAGACACCATTTTATGGACCACTCATTCAATGGAAAGGGGCTGTGAGATTGGATGCTCCAGAGTCCGGTATCTTCCTCTGCCAAAATATCTCTAAACAGACACATTATCTGGGCAATTTATGATTAAAAGTATGCTGGTAGGAAAAGTATTATTACATTAAACAGCTTTCCTACTGCAATTAAATACATGAAACCAATAGCTTATAAGAGGGAGATTTTATTCAGTTAATGCTTTTGAAGACTCCAGGTCATGATCAGGTGGTCTTATTGCCACAGGTCTCTGGTGGGGTGATGGGTGGGAGTGGACGAAAGCACATAACACAGCAACCCCTCCCCTGGTCAGGCATGTGGTCAAAGAGAAAGCAAGAATCAGGGCTCTGGATTTCCCTTCAAAGGCATGTACCCAGTGACCCAAGGCTCCTCTGCTGGGCAATGGGCCCTGAAAGTCTACAGTACCCTCCCTCTCAACAGCATCTTTAACACCTGTGCAGAGGTAGGCATCTTGGAAGACACTTCTGCAACCTGTGGGAGGTGTATGTTTTCTAAATTCTCCATTCTAGATTTTCATTGCTATTGAACTCTTAAATCAAATTCAAATGCCTGCGGCAAATGATTGGAGCTTCATTTAATGAGTATTAGTTACATGGTGGTTACCACAGAGATGAAAGACAGAAACCATTTTGCCTCTGGAAACATGATCTTGTTTCTTAGGAAGGAAGCACAGGGGCCCTGCCCAAGAGGGCCAGTTCCACAACAGAAGGGGAAAGCAGAGGACATCGGTGGACCGAGCTCAGTATATGAATGTACTGCAGCCGTTTTCTACCCTGCCCTGTCCTCTGCTCCTGGAAATTCCCTCTACGCTCCTCTATGTCTTCCCAAAACTCAATTTTCAGTCAATCTCCTGGTTATTACAAAATAGATCAAGATTTAGATAAAAGTAGGAAAGGCCAGGGAGATAGCTCGGTTGGTAAAGTATTTGCTGAGCAAGCGTGAGGACCTGAGTTCTGCTCCCAGAACCCACACTAAAAGCTGGGCACTGTGGTATTTGTTTGTAATCTCTGTATTGGGTAAACAGAGCTAGGAGAATATCCGGAGCATGTTCAGCTCCCAGTCTAACCAAACCAGCACTCTCCACATTCAGTGATGGCCCTTGCCTTGAGGATGATACCCACAATGAAGCTCTAACTTCTATAAGCACATTTGCATGCTCGTTTGCACACACGCATGTGCACACACGCGCACACACACATGGATTAACTAGTAACAGAGCTGTTTGTACCATACAGGAGTTTTGTTTAGATGTTGTTATCAATGACACAGCATTGACTAAACATGAGCAGAGTATGTGACACAAACAGACACATCACAAAAATCCGAGCAATTCCAACCCATGCTGGTAAATTTACAACCCTGGTTGCTACGTCTTTGAACAGTGGCTGTTCATTGCAGACTATGTAAGATAAATTCCTAAGACCTATGACATTGTTCTGTCACTCTCTTGCTGACTGGCTCTAAGCGGTTTGATTCTAAACTTGTGACTTAAAAAAATAAATAAATAATAAAGCATCAAATGGTTGATCTTTATGTTTTATAACATAAAATGCAAAAAGAAAACCCTCCAAAATACACAAACTTTGAGCATTAGCCTCTGAACTTCTGTGACTCTCCCCATCCCTGCTGCCTGCCTCCTCAGTCAGCTCCTGGCTGGGTTCAAGGTCTCCATCCGACTTCTGCATCTCAGCCTGGCTCTGGCTTCTCAGTTGCTAAGCACCAGTGCAGGGAGCCCTAGATTCCCACACGTCGTGCTGAAGGTTACGATTTCTCTGAGAGTACATTCCATACCACTCTATTTCAAAACATATCTCTTTGTGTTATTCGTATGTCCTTATTTGTTTGTCTTATCCGCTAGACTGTGAGATCCTCAAGGACAGAGACTATGTTTTATTCATCTTTGTGTTTCTCGCAGTGCTTATCACGATGCTGAGCCAGATAGGGCTCAGTAAATGTGGGCTGAATGCCTGTCCATCAGAAAATTCCCCGCGTGTACACCGCC
The DNA here is from genome assembly GCF_037038515.1 of Microtus pennsylvanicus. Taxonomy (NCBI): domain Eukaryota; kingdom Metazoa; phylum Chordata; class Mammalia; order Rodentia; family Cricetidae; genus Microtus; species Microtus pennsylvanicus. The sequence continues at coordinate 31,109,324 of NC_134593.1, forward strand.
AGCCTTGCAACCAGCTCCTGACGCCTTCCTCCTTTCTCTCAGCGCAGGCTCTGCCCCAAGACAGATAGGATAAGGTCTGCACAAAAGCAACAATGTGCTTAAATCAATGACTCTCATAGTGGGCCCCGAGTAAATGTTTGTTGACAAATTGAATGCCTAAAAGATTTCACAGCCTTGTCCCTGTCGAGCACAGCCACTGCTGGAAAAATACAGTCTTTCATAGTGGGCTCCCAGTCGTACCTACTTACTGTCCATGGGCAGACCCTTGGAGACTGAGCTAGCTGATCTTAAAAGAGCTAGTCTTCTGCAGAGACCACCAGGGTCATAGGGTGACCAGGACAATTAGCATCTTAGCTCTCCTGGTAAATTACAGGATGATCCATTAGTAGGACCACACCGAACTTCATCCTTAGATCTAATTTGAGACTATCTGTAGCTGGCTGCACATTGAGCTATGGGCTATGTTTGGGTTGTGCCTCCAGACAGTGTGGATTGGGCATTTAAGCTCTAATTCAACAGTGCTTGGAGGTGGGGTTTAAGAGGTGTGTCGATCATAAAGGCCCCACTCTCATAGTGAGTTAATTATAAAGGGCCTTGAGGCTGTCAATTTGATCCAACCCACCCACTCTCTTCTGACTTTTTTACTTTCTGCTAAGACCTAATGAAGTGAAACCATGCCTAGATGTGGGCCCTTGATGGGGAACGTCCCAGTATCCAGAGACATACATTATGTATTGGGCTTCTATATGTTCTAATTGAGCCCTCAAGTCATCCCATCTCAGGAATCCTCTTCGAGCAGCACCAAGTGAATGAAGACAGGCCCCAAATGCCCTCAACAGGCTCCCCAAATTTCTCTAAGCCACACCTCCTTTGTTTTTCCATCTCTTAGCAATTAAATACCAACAAGTCCCTGCTCACTCCCTAAGATTTTTTGCCATAATTTCTTTCACTCATCCCTCACTCCAGAGAAAAGAGTAAGTGACAAACTAGAAACTTCTGTTGAGAAGGGGGAGAAACAAACGCCCGGTACGGGCACGCTTTCTAAATTCTGTAGCTTGGCTTTGATCTCCAAGCACAGCGCTGCAGGCTTGCTCTTAAAATTCTCAGGAGTTAATGGGATCTGGGTGTATGTTCGAATTCTATAGCATCTTGTTCCATCCATTCCTTAAATAGCTGCATGGGCTGGATGATAGTTTCCCCATTTTGCAAATGGCAAGCTGGTCAGTAGAGAGTTTGCCACTTAAAGAGAGGCTAATGGTGAAAGACAAAGTTTGCGATTCAAGCACTGACTCCACAGTGCCCCCTAGTGAGCAACCTCTGCACAGCTGTTAACTTTCACTGCCCTATGCTCCACTGAGGGCCACCCTGCCGAACATGCTCCTGCTTCCAGAAGCCACCATTCTTGTTTGAGGGAGTTCTGCCAGTTGAGAGAGTCACTTTTGAGACCCTTTCTGTCTTTGCTCCTCCCAGCCACTGTGATTAACATTTTCCAGGAGTCCTTTAAGCTTGCCGCCATTAAGTTCTTGGCTCCAGAATCTAGCTCTTCACCTCCACTGTGGCTCCTCCTCGCCGACCTGTGCTCTCCTTCTTGGCCCTCACACCCTGGGGGACATTTTTTCTCAGCAAGTATTGAATGACGTACACCATTCGCTCTAGCCTGCTCAGACCACCAATCTATTGCCAAATATCCAGTAGACAGCAGAAAAGATTTTAGTTACCCCGTTCTTGTTCGCAATTCTGTGACTCAACCATTAAATGGGTTCTTTACTAAGAAGACTATTGAGTATCCTGGACAGTTCTTTTGCTATTTCAGCACCTCAACCCTCTCAGGGTTAGAAATGTTCTATCCCTGGCACATGTGATCTTCCCCCTCAAAAAGATAAACACAGATAAAAAGTGGGAAATACAGGTGGGAGGGGACAGGACAGGAGGACAAATTCATGTTGGTAAGTTTTTCTTTTTCCTTGGTAGGAAAGCAGTAATCTGGCTTTCTCATTACACGAGCCTCTGATTTTCATCCACAAAGCTGCTCTATCCTATTCTTTCTGGAGTGGAAAAAAGACCCTGCAAAGCCACACACCCTGCCAGCTTGGGATGCAAAAATGATAGGGGATGATCTCAGCAACTCAGCAGGAGGAGTGCATGTCAGTGGAAAGCAATCAGGCGATGTCAAGTCCAGCAAGGAAAACTCGCATTAACAACGCCCCTCTGCTTGTGAAAATTGTAGTGGCCGGGAAGGGAAGATGTATTTGAGAATACAGCCAGTAATAAAGTGTCTTCACTGGGAGGCAAGTTATGAGAAGAGAGACATTGTAAGCTGGATAATAACATTTGAGGTCCTAGGGTCTTCCTGACAGAGACAAGGAAACTCAAGGTTGGGAACATCCCTGGGAGCTCGAGCATCATAATGAAAGAGGACAAGACTTGAGTGACCTGGAATAGAAGTCATCCCCCTGGGACTTATTTGGGTGGGTTATGCAAATTTTATACCTTGGATCGGACTCAAATTTGAAGTCTATAAAATAGTAAAAATAATGTTTGCCTTGGAGGGTATGCCTGATGATATCTGAACAGTTTCTGTGAAATATCAGCTGCTTCCACAGGTGAGCCCTTATTTTCTCTTTAGGTCTATTGCCATTTCCTTCCAGAAACCGCATCATAGAGAGGATTGCCAAGTAGAGACAGGCAAGTTTGCAACTGAGCAAATCCTGACATTTAGCCCCAAACTTAAATTTTACAAAGAGAAACAGTCTGGCTGGAAAACATGGTAGAGGGTCTCCTAAGACCAAAATGATAACTGTGTGATGGCAGTTCTGACAATAGGAAGGTGAAAGCCAGATTTGGGACAAAAGTCCCTTTACCTTAGAGTCCCAAAGGCTCCTTTAGGGCCCTTGGCTGTCACACATCATGATTTCTGTGAAAATCTTTCACAAGGCGTGGTTGTTAGTCCTGCCATTTGATGCATGGGCAGAGGCTATCATTTTCAAAACAAGGGGGAGTGGAGTACAGAATATGCCAGAGTCTCCGGCTTTATGATGTTGGGGTCAATAAGAAACCTGAGGCCATTGCTTGGGACCCAGATTTGAGACCGACAATCTACAAGACCTCAAATAATAAAATAGATTTCCCCAATATTCCTCAGCAAATTTGGGAAGAACTATACTTTCCACTTCGTGAGGATTAAAATAGAGCAAACGTAAGTCAGGGTTGACATCTGGGTAACAGGAAGCACTGAAGTTGCTCAGCTGAGGAAGAACTAGGGAAGGGCTTTCAGCGTAAACATGCACTTTAGTGCGGGACTCGCTTCAATATTGGGGCTACAAGCTGTTCCGAAATTTCACATCTTAGGTGACCTTAATAACTCTCACTTTAAACACTGAATGAAATACTCATCCAAAGGTAAAAACTAGAATAATGGGAAAACAATTCTTTATCCTTCCTGAGTGTCCTCTCTCACCCCTGAGCTTTGTTCCTGTGTTGATGATGTACGCCTCGCTTCCACAGTCTGCTGGGCGCTGTCCAGAGAAGAGCATCCTGTTTTATTACTCTAGTTGGCTCACCAACCCTTGCCCTTGTCCCTTCACAGCCATAAGAATCACAGATGTTGCTGGGTCCCAGGTTGGCTGGGTTCTCCTGTGAGAGTGACTGACCAGACATTTGCCCTGTGCTCAATTCCCCCGGCCATAAGCCGTCTGGAGCAGAAGGCTGCCCTTCCCAGGAAGGAGATGGCAGCTGTAACAGGTGTTAATAAATGCAGACCCATGGCCAGCGGCTGGCATGGATCATTTTATTAGGCAATCATATATTTTCATTAGCGATGGTGATGAAGCGCTTAGGCTTTTATGGGGTGTTTTAATGTTTCATTTTGCCACCAGACTTTATTACCATGCCAGCCTATTTCCTGCTGGGGCAGGCCGTGCCTACTCTCTTCCTCTGTGCAGAAGCCTTTCAACATTTCCTTTCCCCAAAGCTGCAGCCGGAAGATAACTTCCCATCTGCTTAAGGAGACAACGGGACCATTAAAGGCCATGGAGTCAATGACAACCCCAGCTCATAATTTTTATGTCCTTGTTGTAACCTGATGCCCCCCAGAATGTTATCCTGTGGTTAATGACTTAGGAGGAGAAGCTGGAGTGACCAGGCAGCCGCACAGTGTGCACCTGGCCCTTGGTATGAGGAACTAAAAATGCTTTAGGAATAGAAAAATATGCCTTCTCTCTTGTGCCTTCAGGAGTGAGCGTTAGGGTGATTGAGATAAACACATCCCTGGGTTATCTAATACTGTGACTCCTGCCATGTGGCACACAGTGGTACAAAAACCAAAAATTTACAGTGATTCGCCCAAGGTCACAAAGAATGGGAGCTCTGAGCTTCTAGTCTCAGAGCTGAGTTTGATCACTTAGGCTATGTTGGTTTCTCTGCCAAGCAGTATGTAAAGAATAAGCTGCAGGAGACCCAATAGAAGCAGTCTCCACTGGGAAGCACCAGAGAAGACTTCGGGGACCCAATAGATCACCCACCTCTATTGTTGCAGATATAGAAATCGAGTTGAAGGAAGGAGGAGTGTTTATCTGAGCTGTCAAGCCATCTAGGGTCATTTATACCAGGCAAAATAACCATCATATGCTCACTGGCGCCGCGAGAGATTCCAGGAATAACATGTTCTCAGGGCTGGGGTTAGAGGTCAATGTCACAGTCCTTGCATAGTGCACACAACATCCTCAGGTCAAGCCATAGCCTTTCCAAGAAGGGGTTAAAAATCTCTGCTAATTACATGGAAATATTAGTGTGATATTACCTAAAAACTCCTGTAAGATGCTTTGGCAGCAGTGTTGTGGGCTATAAATTAAAAACATGGGTTTTGGAAAAAAACCGTGTTCTGCACTTTCTTGGCAATGTGGTAAATTGAAAGAGTCAAAATTTTATAATCATAAAATCAAGGTTCAAATATTGAACTCCCCTTCAACAATGTGGTGTTTGGGGTCTTTGTTTTTTAAACTGCAAAATGGGAATAAAATCACTTTAACATGTGGAGAGAAATCTTGGTGATACATATAAAATGCTTTGCTAGTAGCATAACAATCAGAAAATATGGGATATTTAGCATAATTACCATAATCATATATAGAGAAGAACAACATTAGGACTGTGGTGAATATGACTTTCAAATTCTCTCTGTAATTACTGGTTTCCTTCAGTTTAAATTACCTAGGAAAAAGTATATTGGACATGAAGAGGCAAAAAGAGCTCTCTGGTTTTATAATCACTGTAGCTATGGGTACACAAATGCTCGCAACATAAAAAGGGTTAAAAAATAAGTTAACGAAGGTCATTTATTGAGAGGGAAGCAGAATAAGCTAGAAGGTTGGTTTTCTGAAAGGAATTCATGGCAAAAACATAAAAGAAGAAATGCAGGCTGCCACTTTGTTCCCTTAGATATTTAGTACAGTCCATTGTGTATGTCTGGTAGCCAATAAATGTCTGTGTGATGTGAAATGAAGGGGCCTCATAGACCATTAAAAATGTCCCTGTCTTTTTTCAAGTACAAAACATACAAGAAAAGAGGGTTGAGGAGACCCAGGGAGAGTCTGTCTTCTCCTCCCTAGCCAAGAGCCCTAGTTGTTATTAGAGAGAATGAAGACTGTATCCAGATACAGTCCCTGTGTCCATGTAATCTTTCTAAAATATTCCAAGAGAGTTAGATTCGTGAAATAACCCATGGGGTATTTTTTTATGGCAAGTTATAGAATGTAGGAGAGGGATCTTGAAAAAACTTCCAGGGCTTGGTTAACAGATGGCTCCATTTGAAACCCAGCTCGTTACATATAAGAAAACCTACCTAGAAATGTAGAGTATCACAGAACCAACAATTAGGTAGACAACTACCAACGCTACAAGACTTCCCCATTTGAAAAGAAATGAACAGACCATACTGAATGTATCTTGTGCACAGGGATTTATGATAAATTTAAATATTTGTTTTTATTTTATGTGCATTGGTATTTTGCTGGGCAGTTGTGGCATACCCCTTTAATCCCAGCACTTGGGAGGCAGAGGCAGGCAGATCTCTGTGAGTTTGAGGTCAGCCTGGTCTACAAGAGCTAGTTCCAGGACAGGCTCCAAAGTAACAGAGAAAACCTGTCTCAAAAAAACCAAAGAAGAAGAAGAAGAAGAAGAAGAAGAAGAAGAAGAAGAAGAAGAAGAAGAAGAAGAAGAAGAAGAAGAAGAAGAAGAAGAAGAAGAAGAAGAAGAAGAAGAAGAATGTAAGCCTAAAAGCTAAAAGTCCAGAGAGACACTCTACCGTTGGTGAGCAGAAAGAGAGGGCATTTCTCAGGAATACTGGTAACTCCATTCTTTTAGTACCTTATTCTGCTTTCCTCAATGAAGTGTTTTACATATGGACATCTACAAAAGGGTCCATTAGGTTGGTCAGTCAGGTAGATTTCAATCTGTTCCTTAAGCTGCTTCTTTTTCTGTGCCAATTGTGCATATTGTGCATATAGGGAAGTGAAAGAGGATTCTGGGAGAGGGAAAGCATTGCCTTCAGTTCCTTTATAACACATGACTAGAAGTTATAGATCTGAGAAAGAAACCAACCAGTAGTGATGGGGAACAAGGATTGATAGGGATAGGAAGGAAAGAAAGCAGGGCACATGAGAGCGATCAGAAAGCATTATACAGATGTACGAAATTATCTAAAAGAGTCCTAGCACTTGGGAGGCTGAGACAGGAAAATGACGAATTTTAGGGTATCCTTTGTCATTAGATGACACCCTGATTCATAAAGTACAGTAAATGCATGTCCTAAAGAGATGGAGTATACTTTGTAAAATATCTGTAGGGACTTTATTGTCTTCAATTTTAGACAAGTAGACAAAGACTTCTCTCTCTAGGAAAGATAGGAGGTCACTGTGAGTCCACTCTTCCTGTGGGACCCGTATTTACTAAGATGCTAACAGTGTCAAACAGAAGTGCACAAGACGTCAATGTGATACAATAACTGGTAAACGCAGTTTACATAGAAACAGATCTGTGTACTTGAGAGCTTCATGTTGGTGGTAAAACGTAGAAATGGGGACATTCTTATTAGGGTTTTATCTTCACAGGAACCTGATAAAAAGAGACCCACCAGAGGAACTTAGAGCTACTGGAAACTCAGAAGATGGAATGCTACGTGGCCTCTCTGCTTTATGTTTTTCTATATAGCAACAATCAATGTCAGTTTGTCTAAGGTAGGGAAGATATTAATTTATGTGCCCCATCCTAGTCTATTACCTATTGCTGTAACTAAATACTACAGACATGGTAGTTAAAAAGATTAGGAGGTTTTTATTTTTTTTTCTTGACTCATGGTTCTGAGGCAGGGAAATACAAGAAAGAGTATTTCAATAATCTGGTGAGGGCTTTCTTGCTTCATCAGAACATGGTATAAGGTGTTACCTGACAAGACAGAGTTAGGGGGTTTCTGTTCCTTATAAATATAAACTCATCAATAACATCACAGTGTCACTTACGGTTTGAGTGGAAAGTGTCCCCTCCGGGCCCATGTGTTTGAACACTTGGTCCCCACCTGGTAGGACTGTTCTGAGAAATTGTGGAACCTTTAGGAGGTGGGCCAAGCTGGAAGAAACTGGAAAATGGGTTGCTTGTGGTTATAAAGCCACCAAGGGAGAACTGTCTACTTCCTGATTGTCAGAGATGTAAGAAAGCCTTGCCAGAGTCACCGCACAGAGCTAAACCAGCCCCAGCTGCCATGTCATGATTGATGTAACATAGCATCTCAGTGATGTAACAGAGCATCTCAATGAGGTAACATGGCATCTCAAATGTGAGTCATCCTCCTTGTGGTTGGCCTTGCTCGGTATGTGGCTACACCAATGAAGAAAGTACCTAATAAAGGGCTCCAGCCTAATGACCTCAAGTAATCCTATGTCCCCTCCCAAAACCTGTTTCTCAATACCATTAGAATATGCATTTCAGGACTAAGCTGCCAATGTGGAAGAGAAACATTCAAATGACAGTGGATCCCTTCTCTAAACAACACTTCTCTCCCATTATGGCATAGCAGACCTGCAACCTGACACCCAGGGGGCCTTCCTTCTTCAGACATGAACCCTGAAAAACCTCTCTTTCATTCCCTAGTAAGTATTTTCTTCTTTTGAAATGCATTGTGCTTCTACAGTATTCTTCCTCAGTGTTATGCCAGGCCTTCCTTTTGTCCATTTCTACTATCAGTATCTTGAAGGGCCTCCCTCTCAGTTGCCGAAGTAAACACCTTGCTTCTTTCCTTAGTACGCATATGGTAGTATTTGTGGCTCAGTAGCTACAATCTTAATATACTGTTAAAACCACAAACGCCAAGGCTGGAAGTGCTATGAAAAGAAATACCTGGATGTAAGGCTGTGTCGTATGGACATGTACTGAGCACAGGTCCCTTGGAAATGAATGTGCCAGCAGAAGATATTTGGAACGGTTGGTTTTCTTCATGCACACAAACATGTTAACTGTATTCAATCTCTACATCTTCATTGGCTGAGAAAAAGTGACTGGCACATTCCTTAGCCAAAGAGCACCACACGTTAGCATTCCCATCTGCTTTCCCAACCTGGGGCCCCAGGTGACAAATTGTAAAAATTATTAGGTATGGCGAAACCTAGAATACAATACGTACAAGTACCCCTGAATACGTGTAAACAGAAAATGGAGCAAAACAAATTTCAAGTAAGGAGTAATTAATTCTAATTAGGAGCTGAAAAAGATGCGCCACAGCAATGTGACCTGTGAGAACAGGAGTTTATGCTGCTCCATTAGCTCCCAAAGATGCTTAGCAGCAAGAACACATCAAAGTTTCATTTCCGTTATCTTCTTATCTCTCTTCTAGGAATGTGAATCTAGATGGCATTTGCATCTGACCTCTCCCTGTTGCTCAGAGATCCTACACGTGCTCATAACTTCATTTTGTGTTCCTGCCTCTATGGGTCTTGAAATGCAGTAACTCTTTCTCAATACTGCATTGAAATTGGCCCACATTGCTCGAGGATCAGCCAGTATTACTTCAGCAGGGCTCACATTAACATATCTTTAGCCATACGTTAATTAGCACGGTCACCTCTAACTAAATCGATTAGTTGCCCCATATCCCGAGAGTCTGTAGATCAACATGGTTTTATTTACTTTGATAACTGTCTGATGAATCTTCAAGCTGTGCCTATGTTTCAGTGAGAAGCGGTGTAGAAAACTCTAAATTTCTATGTTTCTCAATACTCTAGCTCAACCTGTCTAAATGGCCAAATTTGCAGACTACTGCACTCAGATGTCAAGCAGGCGGAGACTCAGTGACCAGTCCCCAGGAGTCTGAGGCTTTCTAATCTAGGAAGACAGTTACCTGGGTACTCTAGAGTTGTCAGTGACTCAGGGCATCATGGAATAGGTTACTCGGAGCTAGAAGCTGTCCTTTCAAGGACTCAGATTACTCACCTGGCTTTTCTTCCACCCTGGTAGATCCCATTACTGCTTTCAGATGTTTGCCCACTTTTGCTCATCTCAAAATGCCCTCGCTGTACACCTGTGGTTTAGATCCAGCAGCCAAGGAAGGTCATTGAATAGGAGGATGTGAAACTTCACACATCGCTGACTGCATGGAAATGGAAATGTATAAATACCAGGACCCTCTGACAGTGTTTCTCCCTCCAAAAATATAATTTGAAATAGCAATAGCTGTGATTTCTGCAGTGCTTAATACTCAGTCTTCCCTGTCCTGGGTAGTTTAGGCTCACAATCTCATTTAATCTTACACTAATCCTGTGAGATAACAACCATTATCTCCATTTCAAAAGCTGAAATTGGGACTCAGCAGAGTTAAATAACTTGCCCAAGGTCATCCAACTAGGAAGTGCAGATGGTTGATTAGATCAATTGGCCACAAAGTGTGAACCTTCCCCACTGTAGGAGGCAACCGCACTCTCTAAATCCTTGAAGAAGTGGCTAAAGGGTCACCTAGCCTGGAGTAATCTAGACTCTGGAGATAATTGTCAGATTCTCTAGCTTTAGAAAATAGCTGTCTAAGCCACTGTGGACTCTTCTGGGCTGAGACTGACATCTAGTAAAACTTCAGAAGTCCTCCCTGAGACATGAGTACAGATACGATTACGTTTGGAGACATGGACCACTGAGTCTTTTCATTGTTGGATGGAGAAACATTACAGAGTTTACTTTTACAAACTGAGACTGCCACTACATTGATTTTTACAGGAGCATGACAACAGAATTGGTAGATCATTGGCCAAGATGATACTCAGCACATGACTGTGTGTTTCTTACATTTTCATCATTGTTTCCATTCGTTGTGTGTGGTATTGTGTTGGGGATATTCTAATACAAGCATTGTTCATTTATCAATTTAGTAAATTGATTTGTGAGTTAGGAAGTGAGTTTCAGTGGTATACCTGACAATATCATTATCTACAAGTTACATGGTATCATGATGTATAAATGTATGTGGTTGTCATGTTTACCCCCAAAACAATTCAGAATGAACAGCTAGAGTGAAAATGTCTTTACAGGAATATAATATTACAAGAAAATCAGGACTGCTGTGCAAGACAGAGAAATGTATTAAAGGTGCAGTCTTTACTCTCAGTAATCTTAAAGTCCACATGAAAATATGAAGAGTAAATCCGTGATAATAATGGTCCTGCATTAGTGGGTTAGAGGTCATCGTTTAAATATGTCACCAGCCATGATGATCTGAACACAGAACCCAGTAAGTATCAGTCCTACACAAAAACTGTAGGCAACTGGGGAAAGCTGGGAACAGGAGGGAGGATCTTCTCTAGGGAGAGCACACCGATTGGTTGTTGTCCAGGGCCAGTCAGCCCTGAATACAGACATGCAAGTAACATTATATAGACTGATCAGGCTGTATTTAGGAATAAATATCTGCCTATGTGCATATATATTTATAATTAGTGAAGAGGGAGGCTATGAATTTGAAAGAGAGGAGGAAGAGACATATAGGAAGGCTTAGAGGGAGGAAAGGAAAGGAAGGAATGCCATAATTATATTACAATCTCAAAAATTAAAAAATCAGAAATTAGAGGTCAATAAAAAATTATTTTTAAAAAGTGTATCCAAGTTACAGCTGAGTTAACAAAGACCTCTCAGACCTTTAATTGTATTTTTTTAAGTTTTGAAATAAATCATTTCAGTGAAGTATAAGGTATAAAACTGTGAGTAGAAATTTTGACATAAAAATGTGGCCATAAAACTTCTCCTGCAAGAAACAGACCATCTCCAGAAATCTAGAAAACCCATCAGAGCCCTCCCAGCCACTAGTTCCTCTCACTAAAGTGTTCACTGTTCTGCCAGCTGCCCACTTAAGGAGCAACACTTTCCTTCTTTAACTCTGTATTTATAAAACCTGGATTATGCCAGGCGGTGGTGATGTATGTCTTTAATCCCAGCACTCGGGAGGCAGAGGCAGGCGGATCTCTGTGAGTTTGAGGCCAACCTGGTCTACAAGAGCTAGTTCCAGGACAGGCTCTAAAGGTACAGAGAAACCTTGTCTCGAAAAAACAAAAAACAAAACAAAAACACTGGATCATGCTTTGTTTTGTATCTGAATCATTTTTCCTCCAATATTTTGTTTATAATTCATCCGCATTACTCCAATGTCACCTGTCTTCAATGTTTTCTCAGTTACATGGTTTTTGAACAAACAGCCTATTTTAGCAGGAATATTTGAAAGTGTTTATACTGTTAGGCTATTTTGCATATCAATAGCATATAAATTCCTTTATATTGATGAGCAATATTTGTAGTGATAGGGGCGGCGGGGCTGCGTCCAACACCCCAGCCACCTGCCTGGCTAGCTTTTGCCCCGAAATAATTACACAGACACTGTATTCATTTAAACACTGCTCTGGCCCATTTCTACCTAGCCTCTTCTAGGCTAAGTCTCGCTCCTGGACTAGCCCATTTCTTATCATCTGTGCAGCACCGGTCTTACCGGGAAGATTCTAGCCTAAGTTCATCCTGGGTCGGAGCTTCATAGCATGCGTCTTCCCTGGAGCAGGTAGCATGGCGTCTCTGTTGCGGCGTCTGCTCCCGAGAGCAGAGCTGTCGAGTCTGACCTCACTTCCTCTTCCTCCCGGCATTCTGTTCTGTTTACTCCACCCACCTAAGGGTGGGCCTATCCAATGGGCCTAGCAGTTTCTTTATTGCTTAGCTAATGAAATCAACAGATTGATATATGACACTCCCACATCAAATATTCTATGGTATGGATATGCCACAATTGCTTATCCATTTATGCATTGTTCAGTGTTCTGGCTCTTTCTTTAACTATTGGTACTATATAAGTGAAGCTGTCGTGAATGTCTATGCATCGATGTTTGTAAGGAAAGAGTCTTGCATTCCTTTTAACTCAATACTTGGGAGTAGAGTAAGGGGATACATGATAAATTTACCTAGCATGAGAGGTATCTGCCAAGTGCTCTGCAGTCTTTTCTACATAGCGTCTATCACCTCACCTAACTTGTTTTTTCTTTTTAATTTTGAATTTTAATCACTCTAATAATTTGTATTAGCATTTTCTGTCTTTACTTTTCATCTCCTTGGGAATGGGGAATCTTTAATATTATACTTGCTCATTTTTCCATTTCTAAATTTTCTTTAGTAAAATGTCTAGGTTTTCACTGGATTACTAGTTTCCTCGTTTATTGTTTTAGAGGCCTTTAATATGAGTGTAAGACCTTAGTTGAATGTATGATTGGCAGATATTTTTCAGTTTTTTTCTCTTTTTACATTTTTATAAAATTATTGTTGATATAATATGAAAATAAAATTGATTATACATAATGAATTTGTGCATCAATCTTCATGAGTCCTGAATCCTTTTAATTTAAATAGTGTTTTTATCACTTTTCTTTTCTTTTTTTATATAATTTATTCCATATACCAAAACTATAGTAAATGTATGCCTCTTCTAGTCTTTTTTATCTTCCTTTTCCCCCTTATGTACTGGATAAAAATGTCTAGAATCATGTTGAATAGAAGCAAGGACAGCTGGCACCCCTGTTGATGTTTCAGATATTTTACCAAAGTACATTTTGGAAATATTTTATAAAAAAATACAGCAAATCTCAGAAATATGAAGTTTGCTATATATTTTTGCAGTTTATACAGTATTACATTAAGGAAGATTCCTTCCACTGTTAGTCTAACGAGTGATTATGATGAATATCTGTTTGATTTTATCAAATGCTGTTTCTGTTTATATTAAGATAATCATATGAGTATAACGAGACACAGGAGAATTAAAGAGGTTATGCAATGTTCCATATATTTCTTATTATTGTGTTTTTATGTCTATATCTGTCAAAACTCATAGCATTAAAATTTTTTATGCAAGTTTCTGGCAGAAGAGATGGGTCAGTGGGGAAAGTGTTTACCGTGCATGTGTGGATCCACAGAGCCCATGCAAATCTGGATGCAGAGGAAAAGTTCTGCAATCCCAGTACTCCTAAAGTAGGATGGAGGGTGGAGAGAAGAGAATCCCAGGGAGCTCATTGTCCACGTAGCCTGGCATATGCAGCAGGAGAGAATGAGAGAGGTTATCTCAAACAGTGCAGAAGCGGAGGATGAACGCTGGAGATTATCCTTTGATCGGTATACATATACAGTGGCACATGGTCACAGGCCTTCACACACATGAACACCAACACACATGAGATTTACTGTGTGGTGCAGTAAATCTTGTTAAAAAAATAAAATTAAATTAATACAAGAAATCTCCTAAGGTGAAGCAGCGCCATTCTCCACTTTGTACAAAGATTAAGTATAACCTAAGTTTTCCCATGGATCACAATTCTGAGGTCTAATAATAGCACAGAATACATTTTACTGGATCTCTTTCCACATACCGCTTCCTGTAAAATTCATAGCATAGTGAAGTTTCAGGGTTTTCTTGAACACTGCTTCTTCTACAAGGCATGCGTGCAACATTATACTGCTAACAAGACTTTATAGTTGCATCACCAAATTTTACAGACAAAAACAATGCATTTCTCTGTCACCCAACTGTCCCCTTCATAATGCAAGAGCTATAAAAGTCAGTGGTGTGGTTAGACATGGATACCCTAGTCACTGTTCTTGGACACAAAGGCACACATCCTGGTATCTGTGTCTTCCAGAATTTTCCATAGTGCAGTAGTATGTGTGCAGTTTCACCATCCTTTCTCCATGGCCTGAAGTATACTGAGTCTGTGGGTCCTGTTATATAGTCAGCTACGATGCTTTCTTTGTAATCGTCTTTCCAGAAGATGGTTTCACTACCAGGATCAATGTGGTCCTTTGGTGAGTTTTCTATGCTTTGAATGGATCCATACAACTAGAGACAACTAAATATAAAGTGAAGCATCTACATCTCTCCTTGACCCTAGGATTTATCGGTATCACTAGCTTCCCTGGGAAACGTGTAGTACCAATGCAAACACTAGACAAGGGCTATCTCTTGAAAGGGCTCAATCAAGATCCTTCAACGGAGATTTTCGGTTTTCGTTTTGTTTTTCAGGGTAGTTTCTTGTGGCTACGCCAGCTAATGATGGCAAATACTGAAAGCACGGCCGTGGCCTCCAGTTGGAGCTTACCAAACTGAGACTGAAGTGAAGCTGAGCTGCTCAGATGGGGCAGATGTTGAGCCTCCCCGGCAGTGACAGATCAGAGTCTGCTTGTGCTTTTCACATCCTTGTTTCCTGACTTAGCTGTTGTTTTCTACTGGTCTGAGTCCACATTCAGAATATCCCTCCCATAAAGGTCTGTGAACTCAAGCCACATCTGAGAGAGGTAATGCTTACATGCAGATCGTCCTTATGGCCCTTACAAAGACATCTTTCCTTACCTGGGTCATTGGTCGCAGTTGGCTGTGCCCTAATCGACTGTGGTCAAATGCATTTCCATGCCCAGGTGTTGCGTGTTTTCTAGAACCAGGAGATTTCATTGAATACTGGGAGCAGAGCATCAGTGCCCCAACTGTGCCCACATCCAGCTTCACAGGAAACTTTCCCTTCCTGCAGCTCCATCAGAGAATTGTATTGGATAACAAGTCGTGTCATTATGTCTTTTCTCAGCTCAGACTTCAAAGAGCTAAAGCTTTTTGTAGTTCTTGGAGTTAAGATAATGGTCCCCAATGCATCACCCCATTTATTCCTCACCACCTGGCAAGGTGAGGTGTGCTTGCTACAATTTGTTTTGAATTGGGGGTGTAAAACTTAAAGTGGTTAAAGGGCTCCATCAGGTTCATTGATCTCAGAGTCTGGATTCAAGTCTTGGGATCTGGGTTCTATAGCTGTTTTTTTTCAAATGTTTTAGAAACAATCTAATAATTCTACAAAAACAAAAAGGGGGAATAGCTGAATCCGCTTCCCCCAGGGAAAGAATCTCCCTTGCTCTCTTCACACTTAACTTTTTAAACCTGAATGAGTCGGGTGCTGCAGCAGCTGAAAAGCATGCAGCAGGCCCTATGGAACAAAAGGAATATGTGAAATGGAAAGATGTATTGGATAACAAATGGTATGGACCGGATCTTGTGTTGGCAAGATCCAGGGGAGCTGTATGTGTTTTTCCACAGGGACAAGAGGCTCCGCTTTGGGTTCCGAGCCGGCTGACACGCATGATCAAGGAAGTTCCTAAGGATGAGGCTGAGTCTCTGGAAAAAGTTCCTACAGACATCCCTGATTACGTGGGTCCAGTGGAAGGCAGAGCACTGAAGGGGAATCCTGTCAGCCTTCCCAAAGGCGATGCCTATTCGGCACGATGCCACAGTTCTCCCCAGATTTTTACCTTATAGGAGAAGCACGTAACATTACAGAGAAAGGGTCCCTGTGCTTTCAGTTGCGTGGGCATGTTTTTGGCAAGCTGCCTGGGTGGCCGTGTGTTGTGCCTGTGGTTGGTTTGCTGCCTTCGAGCCCAGACCAATAGGGATAAGGCTATATGGGAATAAAGTTATAATCTCTCAGGCATTAGCTACTCTGGAGTGTGGCTCCTTCCCCCAGATATGGTTGTTAGCACTAAGAGACGCTTAGGGCTTCCATCATGCACAGCCTATGCACCCCGTGGGATCTGTTGATCCATTGCACTTGGGTAGGTGTGCGGATGTAGACTCCTGCGACACAGCCTTTGCACCCCCGGGGTTTCTCGAATACCCATTGCACAGGGGAAGGTGTGTCCATGGAAAATATCTTCCATCCTCGATCGACCAACACATCATGAGGTGGGGGTCAGATTGGATGAGTTAGTCCTGCGCTCATTGCTTACAAACAATAAGGGGGAACTGTAGTGAGCCGGACAGGATCGCCATTACAAGATGGCGCCGACACCCTGTCTTGTTTGTTACAAACAACTCCATATTTGGCTATTCACTGAGAGCTGCGTGTCCCCGCTTCCCGCATGCGCGGTGGATGTGGATTCTTGGGCCTATCCCGGTGCGGTCTGGTGTCAGCTGTTGGTGGCAGCCAATCACAGGGCGACCCGTGTGCCAATTCCCTATTTAAGCGGCTGCCTAAGTGCACCCCCTTCCCTTCGCTTCCTGCTGCCTCTCCCCTGTGCTCCCTGCCCCTTTGCTCCCTGTCCCTCGTTTTCCTGCCCCCTCGTTCCCTGCCCCCATCAATCAAGGGCACTCCAGTAAAGCGTGATCTGAGTGGAATCCTGGTGTGGTGGTCGTTCTTCCGTCGCCGGTCAAGAAGTCCGCCGCATAGTAGGGGTTGCACATATGTTTCAGTTGACTCTTACACTCTTTCAGTGAATTTGTGTCTGTATTCTAAGACTTGGGAAGTTATGGAGAAATCAGGGTCTCTACTTTCCTTTTTAAAAGATCTGATGATTGTCCCAGTTGTATTCCTGCTTGGTAACAATTGGTCAGTCTAGATGTGGGCTCTGATCTGTCACTGTGCCCATCACACCTCACAGTGTCCTCCACATCACGATGGAGCATCAGCTTCCATTGATTATGGTGATCCTGAGGATTATAGAGCAATAAAAACTTCAGGGAAAGATATTTTCTGGTACTCATGACTCTATTGGAACTGGGGAGGTACCAGCACAGCTGGAGAGAACTTCATGTTTACAGGGAACGAAACAAAACTGTGCTTTTGTATAGATGAAGCTACTTACACATTACTTGAAAGCATTGTGTCCCCAGCCAGGCTTCAGAGCAGTTCCAGGAAGCCCAAAACCTAGTTTCTGTGTCTCTTGACTCTTTCAACATGGATGCTTTTCAAAGCATTACACCCTTGCTCACAATCATCAAAGGCTCACTATGGCTTTCAGAGGAAAATCTGACAATTTCAACTTGATGTTAAGGAATCCAGGCCAACACTTTCTTTACAGTCCTGTAAGCTGCCAGCTCTCACGGTCTCACTGCAAAGCAGCTGAGTTCTGTTCAATCCAATGCACAATGACTGGATGCTTGCCAAGAAAGTGACAATCTATCTGACCTAGCAGGAAGAAACGAAGGCAGGATGTTCCTCCGCATCTTCCAAGCACTGTGTGAGATACTCAGACCCTAAGAAGTCCAGTGAATGGCAGAGTGATGATCATTTTAGCTGGTCTGGGAATCCTTCCCTTAAAGTCTTCTGCTCTTTCTGTGATGCTCACACATGACCCATTATCTCCCAGCCCTTTGTATTTCCACACACTTGCTACCCCATTCCTTTGATTCCAGCTGTCTTCCTAAGCAGCCCTTTTGTCTTTCTGTTATTTCTCTGGGCTTCTATCTCATTACCCTTCCCAGACTCACCGTGTCCAGAATCGCTCCTTGCTTCTTTCAGAATAAAGTTAAGGACATCATAGACTGGAACTTGAACTGTTTTGGCTCACTTCCTTCCTCAATACAATTGGAAGTTGTGGTAAGAAGCAATGAACATGTCATGTATTCTTTGGCCCCGTGAAAGTTGAAAATAGACTGTGAACCCAATAAAGTGTATTACTTCATAAATTCTGCTCACCCAAAGTCTCCAAGGACAGAAACAGTTTCACTGCTGATTGAGACAACAGATTTTCTAGACTTTTCTCCCAGGCCAAATAGATAATAATTTATTGGACTATTCTAAAAATAGCCCTCTCAGCCTTGGTATCTGCTTTATGTACACATGGCCCGTACCATTCTTGGGCCCCTTCCGTCTGCTTGATAACCAGAATGCTATTGATGCAGAATTGAAGCTATTTCTATTGC
Source organism: Microtus pennsylvanicus (assembly GCF_037038515.1). Lineage (NCBI taxonomy): Eukaryota > Metazoa > Chordata > Mammalia > Rodentia > Cricetidae > Microtus > Microtus pennsylvanicus. The sequence goes on from NC_134593.1 coordinate 31,127,553, forward strand.
GTATTCTAGGCACTACTCTTTGTTCTGCTACAGACAAAAAAATAATTGTTCTCCCAACCCCCACCCAGAGAAAGCTACAGTTGAGCACTAACATTCTAAATGGAGAATGTTACACGGCAGTGTATACTATATACATGGCAGTGTATACTATACATGGCAGTATATACTATACATGGCAGTAATACTATACATGTGGCAGTATATACTATACACGTGACAGGATATACTATACACGTGACAGGATATACTATACACGTGGCAGGATATACTATACACGTGGCAGGATATACTATACATGTGGCAGTATATACTATACATGTGGCAGTATATACTATACACGTGGCAGTATATACTATACACGTGACAGGATATACTATACACGTGGCAGTATATACTATACACGTGACAGGATATACTATACACGTGGCAGGATATACTATACACGTGGCAGGATATACTATACATGTGGCAGTATATACTATACACGTGGCAGGATATACTATACAGGTGGCAGTATATACTATACACGTGGCAGGATATACTATACATGTGGCAGTATATACTATACACGTGGCAGGATATACTATACACGTGGCAGTATATACTATACATGTGGCAGTATATACTATACATGTGGCAGTATATACTATACACGTGCCAGGATATACTATACATGTGGCAGGATATACTATACATGTGGCAGTATATACTATACATGTGGCAGTATATACTATACATGTGGCAGTATATACTATACACATGGCAGGATATACTATACACGTGGCAGGATATACTATACATGTGGCAGTATATACTATACATGTGGCAGTATATACTATACATGTGGCAGTATATACTATACACGTGGCAGGATATACTATACAGGTGGCGAGATATACTATACACGTGACAGGATATACTATACACGTGGCAGTATATACTATACACGTGACAGGATATACTATACACGTGGCAGTATATATTATACACGTGACAGGATATACTATACACGTGGCAGGATATACTATACACGTGACAGGATATACTATACACGTGGCAGGATATACTATACACGTGACGGGATATACTATACACGTGGCAGGATATACTATACACGTGGCAGGATATACTATACACGTGGCAGGATATACTATACACGTGGCAGGATATACTATACACGTGGCAGGATATACTATACACGTGGCAGGATATACTATACACGTGGCAGGATATACTATACACGTGGCAGGATATACTATACACGTGGCAGGATATACTATACACGTGGCAGTATATGCAGCCAATGGTGTGGGCCATTAGGTCCAGATCATCTGTACTCCTACAGATATCTTCATGAATAGTTCTCACAGAAAGATTTTTCTCCCATGAGAGTTAATCACATACAAACAGTAAAGGACTGAGGGATATGGATGGCTCAGTTATGAGAGCATCCTGAAGTTTCAGGGGACCTGATTTTGATTGTCAGAAACCATGTCGGGTGTCACGGATGTCATGGCACAGGTGTGGGCTCACATGGGTCTGTGAAATGAAGATTCAGAGACACACGAGAGTGAAATTAACCTTTGGCGGCGGCCGGGGTCTCCAGCCTGAGAGCTGAAGCGCTTTCCCTTTGCCCAAGGCATTTTTATTTTTCTCCATATTTACAATTAGGTCAGTTAATTTCCATACACTCAAAACAACCTGAATGAAGCTTCTGAAAACACAATGCCAAGTACCAAGACACTATTAAGGGGGTGGAGAGTACCTATGGCTTTCTGGGTTTCCTCCCAGCCAAGTTTGGCATAGCTTTATATCCTTGAGAAACTCTCAGACAAAATCACATAAGGCGACAAAAAGATTTCTGTAACACACAGAACAGATTAGAGATAGCTACTAACTCCAGAGCTAGGCCAGGTGTGACCCAGTGGTGATTGGTGCTAGTTGCTAACTCTCTGGCACCAGGCCAGCAGGAAATTCTGCTACAGTCAGGTGGCTCACAACTGTCTGTAACTCCACATCCAGAGGGAGAGATACCTCTGGCTTTTGCAGACACCTGTACACATCTGTGCTTTTCCACACATACAAACATAGATACACACTCACACACACACAATTATACTTAACCTTTAAGATATTAAAGGCAAAGGATGTGGGGTAGAGCTGCTTTAGAAGATATTGGTCACCTTGTACCCTAAAGGAAGAATGTGGAGATGATGTAGAGAGTTCAGAAATGTCCTTCCCTGTCGTCACTGATGCTGGAGGTTGGGATGACGTATGCAGCCAGAAGCCAGAGTGCAGTGAGCTGTAAATTACAGATTAGGAAATAAAAGTGCAGACTGAGAATAAGCCTTTGGGGCATGTCTACAAAATCCAAAAAGACCAAGATGCTTGCCTAGTTAGGGCATTAATTTAAATCATAAATCTCACACCGGTCAACAGTCTCTGCTACTTTGTTTATGGAATTATCAAAGTTGGACAAAATGTTTTTCAGATTCAACAATGCAAAAGTACCTTCTCTAAGTTGGGTATGGCTGTGTCCCCTCCAAATCATATGTGGAATACCTTCTCCAGATAGCAGTGGTACTAACTGGAAGCTGATTAGATAATGAAGTCAACACATTCGTGAATGGGATTAGAACCCAAGGAACGTGTTAGCCACTTTTACAAGCTGAGGACTCAGAAGGTATTTCCGTGAGATGAAATATTAGACCTCACCAGAAATCAAATTGTCCAGTACTATCATCTTAGGAATCAGTCTTCAGAATTGCTAAGGATAAACCTTAGTATCTGCCTGTTACCCAGCCTCTGGTGCTTTATTACAGCAGACTAAATACCCTAATATGGGTGGGGGGTAAGGTCATGATGTCTTTCATCAGCTTGATAGCATTATCACATAACATCTCAAATGGAAGACGGTAGAGAGACAAAAGCATAGAGGAATAAAGGCCTCACATCATCAGTACTTGTACTAGTCTGGGATCTCTAGTGGTCCAGAATGTGTAAAATATTTATATAGTATAAAGGGAATTTAATAGAATGGCTTCCAACTGGTAGGGTCTTAGCATTTTAACAATGACTGGCTTCAAGTTGGAGAAGCTGAGAACCCAGCGGCTCCTCAGTCTGTGGAATTGGACTCCACTGCAGTCCCCACATGTGCTAAAGGAATGGATTGTTTCTTGTGTATCACTGATCATAACATCATTGGAAAGCTGAAAATGCTTAATTGTGATGTCACGGAAAAATGCTAGCAGCAGTAGCAGCAGCAGCAGCAACAGAAGCAGCAGCAACAGCAGCAGAAGCAGTAGCAGCAGCAACAACAGAAGCAGCAGCAGAAGCAGCAGCAGCAGTAGCAGCAGAAGCATCAGCAGCAACAGCAGCCTAAGCAGCAGCAGAAGCAGCAGCAGCAAAAGCAGAAGCAGCAGCAACAGCAGCCTAAGCAGCAGCAGAAGCAGCAGCAACAGCAGCAGAAGCAGTAGCAGCAGCAACAACAGAAGCAGCAGCAGAAGCAGCAGTAGCAGCAGAAGCATCAGCAGCAACAGAAGCAGCAACAGCAGCCTAAGCAGCAGCAGAAGCAGCAGCAGCAAAAGCAAAAGCAGCAGCAGCAGCAGCAGCAGAAGCATCAGCAGCAACAGAAGCAGTAACAGCAGCCTAAGCAGCAGCAGAAGCAGCAGCAGCAACAGAAGCAGCAGCAGCAGCAGCAGCAGCAGCAACAGCAGCAGCAGCAGCAGCAGCACTCAACAGCCAGAAGCTGAGAAAGGCAGACAAATGGCAGTGAAGTTTCCTTGATCTTTCGCTGTCTGGGCCACCTGCCAGAGGGTGCTTCTGGAGAAGCTCTTCTCTCTTCAGTTAGCACCTTCTAGGAATGTCCTCACAAGACAACAAGATACTTGTGCCTTAGTTGCTAGTTGCTTTCAGATTCCATCATGATGACAATCAAGATTGCCCATCAAAGAGTTGGAGGATGATCTGGCTCTGTGCAGCTGGAAGGCACAGGCGCAGTTATTTCAGATTAGACGTACCTAAAGAGAACCAATAGACTGTCCACAAACTCCAGAAAAATCCTGGTACTTGTCTCGTTTTGGAGTTTATCCTCCTCCTCGTCCTCGTCCTCGTCCTCGTCCTCGTCCTCGTCCTCGTCCTCCTCCTCCTCCTCTCCTCCCCCTCCCCTTCTTCTTCTTCTTCTTCTTCTTCTTCTTCTTCTTCTTCTTCTTCTTCTTCTTCTTCTTCTTCTTCTTCTTCTTCTTCTTCTTCTTCTTCTTCTTCCTCCTCCTCCTCCTCCTCCTCCTCCTCTTTATCATTTTTTTTGTTTTTTTGGGGGGGGTTGTTTGTTTTTCAAGACAGAGTTTCTCTGTAGCTTTGCAGCCTGTCCTGGGACTAGCTCTTGTAGACCAGACTGGCCTTGAACTCACAGAGATCCTCCTGCCTCTGCCTCATGAGTTCTAGGACTAAATGTGTGTGTCTCCACGCCCAGCTTCTTTAAGTGTGGTGGTACCTTACACTTATTTCTAGACAACAAAAAGTGACTCTTTACCACTTCAAGGTCAGACGGGAAAATGTTCTTGAAGGTTTTTAGTATTTCTCAACATCTCCTCAGAAAGTCTAGATGACACCCAAGATGGTACAAACAGCAGCATGGTGGAGTTCTAGTCAGGCTGGGTCTGAGCTACCATTTGGAACAGTTAAATCATCATGTACCCATAACAAGGGTGATAAAAATATTTCTGTTGCATGAGCAACTGGAAATGTGTAAATACATACATATTCCTGCTGAAAAGTCTAATCTCTCCTGATAGCTACAGTGAGCCATACAGCCACAGAAAAACCATTCAATAGACACAGTGTGGGGCTTTGTCTTCAATTAGGAAGTCCCTCACTTATTCCCTGATGCATTAATCAGTCATTTTTCCTCTGATTCAGTGTATCTGAAATAGGTCCAGGTATACATATGTGATTTGAGAAGGCTGTGTGCCTGCCTTCACCGTATCCAGTAACCAAGAAGAGAAGACATGGATGAAGGAAAGGGAATGCAGACAGAGAATTGAGTTCTGGAAGACCACCAAAGATGGTGCTCAGAAAGAATTAAACATCAGCAAAGTTTTCTGTGGGGTGGGTTTTAAATAGCAGTGATAACAAGGAACCCAGAGAGGCAAGAAAGTCTCTTTCTCTTACGGAGTGCTTGCTAAGGGAGACATGGGCCAGGTGGTTAAAAGTAAGAAACTCTTCCTCTGAAAGAGCAGGAGTCCAACCCTCCCCAGCAGGCTTTTTGAAGTCGCCATGTCCCAGACATCCTGAATGCCGCAGCTCAGAAATCACTGGCAGCCTCTCTCTTCCTCGGCCGTGTTTTTTGGGCGAAGGTCTAGACAGGAGAAAGCTTCAAGAAAATCGCTGAAAGTAATCAGATCTGTTGTCTCCTGGTGCGGTGTCCTGCTCATTAACTTACTCTGCAGACTCATTAATCCAGTGTAAGAATGTAATTAAAAATAATCTCCTTTTCAGGGAGAAGTGGAGAGGGAAGGGGCGCAGAGTGGAGCAGAAACAGCTAGGCCGATTCCCACAAGGAGAACACGGGGATATGGGCTCCCCTTTCTCTCTATTAGAGATGCTGCTTTGTGGAGAACAGTTTCCCTTCGCGTGTGTCTGTGACTTCCTAGCTTCTTAACTAGCTCATTTCATCTCATTGTTTCTCTGTGAAGCTGATGGGGAAGCCATTGCAATCCCACACCAGATACAGTAGAAAATTATGGTCCAGAAATATGTGAGATATCCCTGTGATGGTGACTGTCCTTGCTTATGTGGCAAAATATGTAGCAGAACAACTTAAGGGAAGAAAGACATTTGGGGGGTGGGGCTCACAGTTTAATGGGATATGCTGCTTTATACCAAGTAGCCAGAATATGAAGTAGCTGATATAGACAGGCTGCTTGTTCATGTCTCAGCTGCCCAGACCCAAATCATCACACAGAAACTATATTAATTACAACACTGCTTAATCAATAGCTTAGGCATAGTCCTACATAGCTCTTATATCTCAAATTAACCCATTTCTATTAATCTGTGTATCACCGCTGGGCTGTGGCTTACCGGGTAAGGTTCTGGTATCTTTCTTCTTTGCCTTGACTCCTCTCTCTCTCTCTCTCTCTCTCTCTCTCTCTCTCTCTCTCTCTCTCTCTGTCTCATCTCTTCCAGCCTGGCTCTATTCTGCCCTGCCATAGGCCAAAGAAGCTTCTTTATTAACCAATGGTAATAAAACATTTTCATAGCATACAGAGGGGAATACCCTATCAATAACATGGAGTCAGCAGTTAAGAAGAGAGACCTTGGCCAGAGCAAGGACCTGCTTATAAACGTCAATGCCTGTCCCTATCTTCAGTGACATGTTTCCTCAAGCTTGGTCCTACATCATAGATGTTCTACAACCTTCGAAATCAGCAGCACCAAGTGGGTCTCAGTATGGAAATATACAAGCCCATGGGAGCACATTTCACATTCAGGCTGTACCCCTGAGAAAAACACCTCAGAGGCCAAGGAGAGCTCTCACTGGCTGTTTGGTATCTGACATTTAGGGAAGGGAAGGGGATTCAGCTTCCGTGAGGCTTTGAGACTTTCTTTGCAAAAAGAAAATAATATTTCTGACCCTAGTTGAAGACTCATCTGCCTGATTCCAGCACTGAAGATCATACTAGATGGTCACAACAAACCTAGGTGGAGTATGTTATTCTCTCTCTGTCTCTGTCTCTCTGTTTCTCTGTCTCTTTGTCTCTCCCTATCTCCCTGTCTCTCCCCTTTTATTCCCCCTCCCCTCTCCTCTTTCTCTCTAACCATGTTATGTAGAGGGACATACTTTTGTATGTGAAAGTATGAGGTCAACTTTGGATGTCTTCCTCGGTCATTTTCTACTTCTTGTTTTTAAACAGCATCGCTCATTGAACCTAGAGCTTGCCAGTTTGGCTAGAGTAGCTAACAAGCTTTTGGGACCTACCTGTCACTAACGCTGTCCTCTTCCCCAACACTGGGTTTACAAACATGTTCAGGTTTTATATTGGTGCTAGGGATGCAAACTCAGGTACTCATACCTGTGCAACAAGCCCTGTTCTGACTTTCTCCCCAGCCCTATTACTGCTATTCTTACTGACATTTTACAGAAGAGTGAAATGAGGCTTCAAGGGAAGAGGTAGCAGCCCAAGGTTGCTTATTATGGGCAAAATAAAAGACATCTGCTTCCAATATACTGTCTCACAGAGACTTAACAATGTTTGCAGAAAGTAAGCCATTGTATATTCTGAAAGATGTAAAAATCAAAACAACTTTGCTGAAGCACAGCAGCTATGATTTCCCTTCACCATGGAAAGAAGCTTGATCAGAGAAATCACAACTTGACACCCTACTATGTGCGTGGCAATACTTGGGTTTCTTCTGCCATTGGACCATGATCATCTCAGCATTTGGATACAGTGGATGTTCAAGTTGTGTGCTATGTGTACATGTTTGAACTCACTGCTTACATATGCATGTGTATGTGTGTACATATGTAAGAGAAAGCTAGAGGTTAAAGTCAGGTATCCTGAATTTTTGAGATAGCATCTCTTGCTGAATCTGGAGGCCTCAGTAACTTCTGAAGATCCCTTTGGCTCCTCACCAACTTTTTTACAAAAATGCTAAGGATGTGAACTCAGGTCTTCACGTGTGTGCAGCAAGCTCCAGTTACTACCTGAAGCATCTCTGCAGTCCCAGGTGGTTTTTAGTTGGCATCCAGGACCTGAATTAACCCTGAGCCCACAGATAAAAAGAGACAATGAAAAAATGCAAACCTGGGCCTGAAGGTCCCCAGCCAAGACCCACACTCTATGTTGCTCAGCTCCTGTCATGAATTCAAAGAGAATGCTTATATTTTCCTATAAGTCAACAAGACTAGAAAGGCTCACTGCAGGAGCTGAGCCTGAATTGTGTCCTGATATCTGTCTCTCTCTCTCTCTCTCTCTCTCTCTCTCTCTCTCTCTCTCTCTCTCTCTCTCTGTGTGTGTGTGTGTGTGTGTGTGGTGTGTGTGTGTGTGTATGTGTGTGGTGTTTGTGTTTGTGTGTGTGTGTGTGTGTAGTGTAGTTTATATGTATGTGTCTAGGGTACAGACGGGCTCAGCACATTTTCCTATCAAATCCCTCCTTCAGTAAGAAACATGCCCATAAACTACAAATGACTGTTTGGCTAAAGGCACCGCATATTTGAAGGCACTACTAGCAAACAGCTTAATTGCAACAGACAAGCCTTGCCGTCCCTTCAATAGATAAATAACTGTCACAGAAGGCATTAATTGCAATGGCTTAAATATCTATGGTTTATTTACAGTCACAGGAGCTGCAACTGTTTGAGCATCCAATGGAAAGGGCTGGCTGAATCCCTTCCCACCCTCCTTTTCCACACCTCCCCATAGAGCCCTGACTAGTCTCTTCAGCCTACCTACTTCCCCCTAGCTTCTTTTGGGAGCTGTGCCAGATCAGCGTTTTTTATTTTATGTTGTCTGATTTATCTGTTCTGCAGAGCTTTCATTTCGACTTGGAGAATGTTCAAAGTAAAGCTCACCCTGTTACAGACTTAATTGGACCATATTTCAGTCCCAGTGTATCTGTTCAGAGTGGCTTCCTTATCCCGGGTCCATAAACTTTTATTAAGTTATATATCAGCGAATATACATATATATCTCACTAACATGTTTGGGATCTTTTCTTTCCTTCCTTTCTTTTATTTTTCTCTCCTCTTCTTTATATTGTTTTTATTTTCACCATAGAAGAGACATGCCTTATGGACCCAAGGGATAGGCACGAGAAGATATGCATTTCCTTATCTTTGTTTAAACCAGGAAGGACTGGACCACATTAACCTCAATTTAGCGCAGCCAATAGATGTCAGAGTTGGGATTCTTCTAATTTCCATTCAGCTTATTGGATGTGTTTGATATGCTAATTCTCCATGTGTACTCAGCCCCTAGAACTCTGCCTTTCAATTGCACAACTCCTGGAGGGAAGGGAGAGAGATAAGGGATGGTTTTGTAAAAGAACACAGGCTTACAGGTGAATGGCAAAACTGCTTCCTCCATCCTGCTTGCTAATTTGAAATATCATTTTAATATTAATATGCAATGGTACCGTGCCACACAGAGGGAGAAAACATCCCTCTTTCCCATGGCCCTGTGTTTGATGGCCTGGGTGGAGAGGTCTAATTGGTGGACCTGAGTCTGATGTCACAAATTTTTTAATTTACTAAAATAAAAGTTCCCTCTCTTGAGGGAGCCTACATTTACTCATTTCCCTGGGTAGATGCTGTGCAGAACCTAAGTAGTAGACGGTCATAGAGGAAGGCTTTGCCCAAGGTGGTAAACCGTTGACTATTGGAAATGAGAAGGAGCGACGCTTAGTGGGTCTGTTAGAGGAGGAAAGAGCCACACTTCCATTGTACAGCGAGATTCACGTAGATTAATTCTAGTGTAGTGTCCACTGAATTTTAAAGGCTCATCAGAATTCTCAAGGCCAAGTGCAACCCATTCTAGTAGTGCCCTAACCTGCATATATTCATATATCAACCAGCTAATTGGATCTGCTGCTCAACTTCAGGCCCTGAGAGAGCATTTTCTTCACCGAAGTTGGGCTTGCCGTGTGGCTTTCCCTATCACATGGGTATTAATCATCTTTTCTTGATTCATTCTTTTCTCTTTTACTCAGGGAAAGTAACACCTTTAGAAACACACACATACAGAGCTACACACACAGAGAGACAGACAGACAGACATACACACACATGCATACACAGAGACATATATACACATGCGCATGCACACACACATATACACAGACAAATAGACATTCACACACACATACACACACACACACTGATAGACATTCACATACACACATGCACATACATACACACATGTGTGCACACACAGGCACTCACACACACACATGTGCACACATACATGCACTTGCACACACACACATACACACATATCACCCCACAGCAGTACATGGAGGATGTTTACGTGATATTCTCTGAAGGAATAATTTCTGAAGAAATCAACCCCATTCAAAAGTGACTGTTATTTAGCCATCCTCCACATTTATTCTTAGGGACCTTTATTTAAAGTTTGTAGTGGAAAAAGAACTGAACAGATCTAGGATTCTCTTCCATCTTCATTGTAAGTTCTGAGACTTTAAACAACTTACTTCCACCCACCCCAAGTCTACGTGAAATGGGTACAATTTCCTGACCCTATGAGACAGCATGAGGTTTACAGGTAGTGTATACAAAAACTTTCGCTTCAGAGTCTGGCTCACAAAAGCTCCAGTCCCAATAATAACACCTCATTAGAGTATCATTATCACATTCTTATTATCATTATATTATTATTTTCCTATTACTATTACTGCACCATATTATTAATTTTACTATTGCTGTTGCTGCCACTTTACATGTGGCACAAATACTTCAAGGGCTTAATTCCCCAATGGCTATGTTAAAGCTGATTTAATGAAAAATATATAGAATAAAAATATTTCAAAATATAGAATAAAAATATATAGAATCTGTGGGTATGTCCAGATCACTTTGTGAGGTTTTAGAGGTAGAAGATGGGGCTGGAGAGATGGCTCAGTGGTTAAGAGCACTGACTGCTCTCCCCGAGGACCCGGGTTCAAATCCCAGCGCCCATATGGCAGCTCACAACTGTCTGAAAATCCAGATCCAGGGGATCTGACACCTTCACACCAATGCACATAAAATAAAAAAAAAGCTAAATAAACCATAAAAAAAAATTAGAGGTAGAAGATGAGGACAGCGCTCTGTCTACTCAGGAACTTCTCTCTATATGAGGAGAGCTAAGAGTTAGACAAAGGAGCACCTTCGTCAGTAAACAGTAACACACCCAACAAGGAGCTCTAAGCCAAATGTATGTGGACTGCTGTGGAGCATGAAGTGGACTGTCTAACTGGCAGAAGAAAGCAAGCATTGGGGCAGGCATTTAAACAGCTGTAGAATTACAGATGGATTCATGTACAAAGTGCACATTGTTATCAGGCATGAAAGAAAAAGATGGCATTTGGAACAAAATGAGTGTTGCACACAACAGCCCGACAGGGGTGTGTGTTAGTGTGTGTTCAAGACAAGCTAGTTCAGTGTAATAAGAATACAAGGTATGAAAGTAGAAGTGGCTGAAATGTGAAATTGAAAATTACTGTATTAGTTATTAATTCCTCCATAATAAGTTACCTCAAAATTTGCCTTGTATGATAAAATTGTCATTACCTCAAGCTTCTATGACCAGGAGAACTGGTCTACCTCTGTCTCCTATCTTAGGTCTTACAAAACTGCTGTCAAGGCCTCAGCCAGGGCCGTTGTCATTTCCAGGATCCACTGTGTAGTGACCTGCTCAGCTGTGTGATGTGAAAGCATTGGCTTTCATTCTTCCTCAGTTCCATGCCACAAAGATCTCTTCACAGAGTGGCTTACAAAACGGTACCTGTCTCTATTAGAGGGAGCAATGAGAAAGTAAGAAAGAAATACCTGCAGAATGGAAGCCTTTTCCCATCTCACATGTAATCTTCCATCATTTTTGCTATGTTCTACATATTCAAAGACTATTACTCAGCCCTATTCATTGTCAAATTGAAAAGACTACACAGAATATGTTCCCAGAGACCCCTGGGAACACCTCAGCAGTCTGCTTGCCATGAGTAGGCTGGGCAAAGACTCTAGAAGCATCTAAATGTTTGCCCAAGGAACCTGTACTTTATGAATCGTGGGAAATCACTAAAACTGTGTGAGGGGTGGAGATGATTGATGGGATTAGATTCATACTTTAGATTTGCCTACTCTTGTTACTAGGGAAACGTGGGTCCCCCTTAGGGTTCACAGTCTCATTAATGAAATAACTTAAGAATGGAGTCAAAAGGAGGCTTGAGGAAAGTTTTATGAGAGTTTAAAAGAAAAATCCCCAAACAAGCAAGTTATAAATCTTAACAACTGTCTGGGAGAGGAAAACAGAGAAGATGGAATAGAGAAAGCCACGCCATTTGAGGTAGCCATGAGGTCAGCCATACACCAGACAAGTGAGTGCACGGCAGAAAAGGAGGTGGAGAGGAGTTTCAGAAGACAGTAAGGAATCCCAAAGTATTAGAGAAAGCATGATTAGAACAGAAAAAAAATGAAGAAAGGCAAAGTTTTGCTTTTCTGAGTAATTCTGAAAAGTAGGCAGACTTACAATATACTAGGGGGTGTTAATGCTAGGAAGAAAACGTATATTATTTCATGAAGGGAATTATTCTTCCTACATCTTTAGTGTGGTTTTAAGGTGAACCCACCTTCCTGATGAGTGATCTCTTGGAAAAATGAATGATAAGTACAGCTGGATTTACTCTTCTGTTTTGTGTGGCTTGGAATGTTAGGTCTTTACCTGTGCCCCCCCAAAAACCCTGATCAAGGCTACTGTAAGACTCTGACACAAGTTGGAATAGGGATTCTAAAGGAAAGACTGGAGTAAACAAGACTAGCTTAGGACCCAAAGTACTACAGAGATGCTTAGGGACATTTCTATCCCTACACCTTACCTGTATCTGAGTGCTACTCTTCAAACTACACACATCTTTGTCTCTGCCTGCCAAATTTCATTCTGTAGAGACACAGTTGCGTCATCTCCCACAATGCTGTCCTCACTCCAAGAGGCTGAGCTGCCTTTCTACACTGTGGTCATTGCCCAGAGCTGCTATAATCAATTATCACAAACTCAGTGGCTTGGATGACAGAAATGTATTCTCTTGTAATTCTATGGGACAGAAGTCTGAAATCAAAGTGTCAGTAGGACCAGGCTCCCTTTTAGGAGAAGAACCTTTCTTACCATTTCAGTTCCTTGTGGCTCCAAATTCTCCTTGGTCCAAGACCGCATTGATTCCATATTTACCTGTGTCTTCTCGTAGTCTCTCCAACATCTCTTATTATTATTTGTCATTAAATCAGCCAGGACAGTCCAGGATGCCCTTATCTTTAGAGTCTTAATTTAAATAAATGTACAAATGGAATTTAGCTTTGTTTTAGGCATTTGGTAAAGATGTCAAATGTGTAATGTTCACAGGTTCTGAGACAGGATGGGAACATGGTTTTTGAATCCTCTAGATATCCTCTGCATTTCCTTGAGTTTCTGTGTTTATTTCCAATGCAGCAAGTGATACAAATATCTCTTTATTTCTGCTCCAAGGGCAGCATATGTCTTCAGTAGGAATAATTTCTCTTGAGGAGGGAAGGACTGATTTGAGAGAGGAAAAAGAAAGCACTTTTTATGGTTAATGAATGTAAGCCAATAGAGATGATGCCCAAGGTCTGAACATGTTATGATGGGGAGACAATTAAGGGTACAAAGTTTAAGATGGTTCTAGAATTAGAAGATGGAAACAGAATAGAAGAAAAGTTGAAGAAACACTTGTAGACAGAAGTTTCTGGCCCACCCCGTCCCGCAGCCCTTCAGTCCCAAATAAACACACAGAGGTTTATATTAATTATAAGCTGTTTGGTCTATTGCTCAGGCTTAAGATTTAGTAGCTCTTACAACTTAAATTCACCCATAATTCTTGTCTATGTTTATCCCTGTGGCTTGGTACCTCTCCATAAGGCATTCTCATCTTGCTTCCTCTGCATCCAGCTGGTGACTGACTCTTTGTCTTTCTACTTCCCAGAATTCTCTTAGTCTGGTTGCCTATACTTCCTGCCTGGCTACTGGCCAATCAATGTTTTATTAAACCAATATCAGTGACAAATCTTTACAATATACAAGGGCATTATCCCACAACAAACACTCAGCTGGGAAGCTGTTCCTCAAAGGAAGAAACCATGTCATATTAACCCCTGTATATGTTTTACACACATACACACAACAATACCAGCACAGGGTTTATTACAATATTCATATATTTATAACCCAGAAAAAATATAATGATAGATTCACCTTCTCAGTGCCTTTGCATTTTATTTCAAAGGGACCTGAATGGCCTATCACACAGTAGAGCCACATCAAGTCTGGCCTCAGTCTTCAGTTAATCTTTCCCTGTCTGTCTTTGCCCCTTTCCCATGTGTCACAGCATTTTGAATTATGTACTTTAATAGGTGTCTATTTTACAGCCTAAAGTCACAACGTCTAACGATTTGAGATATCACTACTGCAGCCGTGGCTCCCTTCAGAACTCTACATATTTAAGCAGAATTTCAGTTACCAGAAATACTTATCTTTGGAGAGCAAAAGGGAGGGGTGGGTAGGGGAATCCACTGATTTAATGTTTTATCAAGGGGAAGGGAGTGTGGAGAGAGCTTGCTGAACATCAAACGGTCGTGAGTGTGGTGAATTTAGCGAGGCACAAGAGCGGTATAAATTGGAAGATTTAAAAGCCTGAAGTTTAAACATCACTTTTGTTTTCCCAGGCCCTAGATATTAATAAGCCTATTGTGCAAATTATAAGTCTTTCCTTTGTAAGAGATGGGGAAATCAAACATTTGCATACACTGAGATTGCATTCTCCAACGTGAACAGCTCCAAGCCTTCTCAATGTAGGCTTTCCTGGTGGAGTGCATGGCAGTGCCTCGTACTGGATGCTTGTCACTACTCTGAGCCACCTATCCTCCTATTCTGGCATCTGTTTCCCTTGTTTCATCTGCAGGTAGCTGAATGGCCTAGTCCTGTCCCTCCCCCTAGGTTTCCAATAATGCATTATCTCTCTCAGCTGCCTGTCCTGTTCCAGTCTCTTTATCCCCCAATCTTTTATCTGGAATTCGTTTCCTCTACTCGTTTATAAACTATCCATTTCGTTAAGGTATTTCTCTGTTGATGAACCTGCAGTGGCTTCCTAGTGCTTGTCAAATAGAGACAGGGATCTCAAGCCCAGCATCTGCACTCTTCCTGGGACAAGTCTCCTGCTCACAGCTCCTGGTTATCTTCCTTATTCTCTAGCCAAGTCAGGCTCTTCCCCCATTCTTCTTGCTTGTGGCTCTCACTGTTATCTTCAGAGCTCTGTTTCTGCCAGATTCTCCATCAAAATGTCTCCTCATTCCTATCCATGCTACGCTTTCCTTTCTCTCAAGGACCCGTGCAGAGCTTCTTGCCACAAACTGTTGACTCCAGCTAACCCCAGAAGGAAAGGCCTGGTAGTTACTTTTCCCATCTTTGAGACCAAATGAATACCTGCCAGGAAACAACCTAAGGAAAGAAAGGCTTACTTTTGTTTGTGGTTTGAGAAGACACAATCCAAGGCAGAAAGGAACATCAGTAAGCAGATCCACAGTTGCTGGAGTATTCAATGGCTGACCTACATTGTAGTGGACCAAAAAGCAAAAAGATCAGGCTAGACCCCAGCCAGGCTACATCCCCTGGGGCCTGTTTTCCAATGACCTACATTTTCCATATATACTCAACCTCCTATGGATTCCAGAATCTCTCCAAACAGTAGCAACATCTGAACACCAAGTGTTCAAATATGTGAACCTATCTGGGACCTTTCATCAAACCGTAACAGAAGGTTAAGATTGAGCCTCATGTTGCCCATATGTGTAACACAGAACTGTGAGCAGAGAACCCCATGACTGTTGAGGAAATGAGATGGTTTTGCGTGATTTCGGTGTGCCTCGTAATTCTTCATAAAATGAGAAATATTGTTATGATCACTTTGTTCATTTATTATTGTCCTGGTGGATAATTGTATTAGCTCCCATTTAGTAAGTACATACTATCGGTCAGCTTATATATGAATTTCTATCCATTAATCCTTCCAGGCAGTCCCTCAAGGTAGTGACATTTACTCTGGAAATACGGGAGAGATGAGCATAATGGATTGGAAGCACACACAGCTTTCTCCAATTCCAGCCTGTCCTTTGCTCTACACAGAGACCCAAATGGTTATTGGAGATTTGATCTCCCTCTGGCTACAGTTGATAACTATGCATTTTAATCCTGTTTTGCAGATAAAGTAAGGTTCAGAGGGGTTAACAGCTTGTCCAATGCAATAAGTAGGAGATGAGGTACTGAAAACTGACATCTTCTCTTTCTTACTCAAAATTTGCTATTTTTCGGCTCAGTGTAGACAGGCTGCCTGCACTGTTGTTTGCAATTCTTGTTCACCTGTAGAATGGGAAGAATATTTTTTTTTCAAAAATCACCAACACCCTGATCCCCAGTGCACTGCAGTCTCCATTCCCAAGTATTAACTGTGTGGCCTAGACATTAACTCGTATTATGACCTGGAGCCCTCACTGTCCTCTGATTTATCTTATGTGAAGGTTAGAGTAAGAATGGTCCCCAAGTTTCATATAGTTGAATGCTTGAGGGAAGTGTATCAGTGGAGGAGAGCTTTGAGATTTCAAAAGCCCACCCCATTCCAATTAGTGTTCTCTCTCTCTCTCTCTCTCTCTCTCTCTCTCTCTCTCTCTCTCTCTCTCTCTCATTGTAGTGGTCCCAGCAAACAAGCTCTCAACTACTCAGTTACTGCCCCGGTGCCATTCATGCCTGCTCTCTGACATGATGGTTATGGACTGGCCCTCTGAAACTTTAACCCCCTATTGATGGCTTTCTTCTATGAGTTTCCTTGGTCATAGTGTCTCTTCACAGCAACAGAAACATAATAAAGACATCTTTTAATGTATCTTCTCATCATTTTTCTTGAAGCAACTTGAATGGTGCTGAAGTTTTCCTATGACAACCATACCAAAATGCCCAAGCAGAACATCCCCACAGTGGCCACACCAACTTACAGTTTCTATTATGAAAACTGCATAGATACAACTATGATTTGGTGGTTGGAGTTCACTGTGGCAAGAAACTCATTGCCTACAAAAAAAAAGTGTGGTAGAGCTTCCTCCCCTTCATCACTTGGCTCCCAGGCAGCAGATGCCCTGTAACCCCCTGCCTCGAGTTCCTGCTGCCAGGGATGCCCTGCTATGGTGGACTGTCTCCTTGAGCTCTGAGTCAAAACGAACCTTTCCTTCCTTAAGTAGCGTTTGTCAGAGTTTGGTCCATCAAGAGAAAAAGAACTCATATAAAATCTAAGCCAGATCTCGGTTCTGTCCTGTCACTGTAGCTCCAAAGTCTGTTGAATTTAATCTAAGGGAACAGAAACATAAAACTGCTCGCTGGTGATATTGTCTTGTCTGTTCATCTACCTCCAGGCAAGAGCTGCCAACCATTCATCCCAGATAGCAAATGTTCCTTCGTTTAATGATCATTATACATTTTTTTAGTCCTAATATTGTTCTTGAGCACAGATGTGCATTTCCCAGGGTGAATTATTATTTGGGTGAATGAAATAGAGCTCCACGTCCCCAAATACCTAGCAAATTCTGCATGTTCAACCAAAGACTCAGAAAGAAAACTAATGATCCCTATTATGCCTAGCTTTTCTCAAACTTGAACGTACATTTTACAATATTTTTCAGCTAACACCTGTTAGTAGTATTTGAATAAGCCCAGGGTTCTGTAGAATTGTCTCTGCGAAGATTAGGTGTGGTCAAATCTTTTCTTGATTGACATCCTGCCATGGTTCAGCAAGGACTTTGTGGTGGCTGAAATGTATATTTGATAGTTGGATCAGTATCTTCTCTGTGTTCAGTGGGGGAGCCAAGAACTATTGTTTTCCTTATAAACAAGGGGCTTAGTTTTCCCAAGTGTGGTTTCACTAGCAAAAGGTTCCCAGGGTCAATTCACTTTCTATGCCCACCTAGGAGGTATGGAATCCAAGGCATTCAAGGAGGGAATGAAAATGGAAGTATGAAGATAGAAAATAAAACCCAACACTTTAAATAGTCTGGCTGGTGGGGTGGGGGGTGGGGCTTACACCACTGGCTTCCATATTCCACTGTGCCACCAAGAGCATGGGCTTTTCCTGCCAGTTCTTGCAAAGCGAGACACAACTTCTCATGACATTCTTCACAGAGTTTGCATTTGCATGTCTTCATCACAGACTATTTTAAACGGGTTCCACGAAGATCAGGAGAATGTCTACACACTGGTAAGTCATGGAACTTTCTACAAAGCTCTCTATCAAATATCCATCAATGCCATTGCCATCACAGAGGACAGGGAGCACACATGGGTTTCCAAAATGTGTTTATTTTCCTTCCCTAGCTAGTCCATCAGCAGGTTCAGAGAACTCAATATTCAGAAATCAATGGTTTTCCCCACTCTTGCAATCCCCACCTTGGTGTAAGCCGTTGTCCTGGGTACACTAGTCCACTGCAGCAGCTACCTGGACTATTCTCCCAGCCTCCAAACTCACTCCTTTCAGGGATTTTCAGTTTTTGTAAACACTTGATCCTTTTGAAACTCAAGTCAAAGCCTATTAGCTCATTACACCCAAATTCTAAAATTTCTACTGTGCCTATACCCTGCTCAGAGTGAATGTTTTGGAGCAGCCTGTAAGGATCTCGGTGGATTTACATCACTACTCAATGACTTCAAGGCACCCTACCAACAGCTGCTAAAGTATTTTAAATCCACCTCTTGTCATCTGTTCTTCAAGTAAGGGTACAAACCTCACAAGGGCAGGGAGGATTTCCAGTGTCATGGGTCCCTGAATTCCCAGGATGAATGGATGCTAATTTCAGAGACACACAAGAGCTTTAAGTGACCAACTTGGACTTTAGGGGAACACTCTGGACACCTCTCAACATGTATGCCTCAGAAATTAGGAATAGGTGGTGATGGTGTCTGGGCAATGGTCACAGCTGCAAAACTGCCCTATGCATTCCTTCCTTCTGTTCTTCCTGAGGCCACACCACAAACTGAAGTGTCGCACATCTTTTCCTTTGGTTGAAATTATCTCAGCTCCATGTGCTCACTCCAATTATATCAAGCCTTATCAGAATCTCTGGCTACCGTTTATAAACGCCTTTGATTTTTAGACTCGGGGAGATGAATTAATTATCATGTAATACATGCAGATTAGTTGCCATTTTTGGGGGGGAAACATGGGCTCCACGGTTGGGGGAGGGACACTAGCCAACTACAACGTATTGATCTTCAAGCCGTTTTATGCAAGATGAGGACATAGAGGCTCTGGGAGATTGACTTTCTCAAGGTCACACCGCTACTCAATGGAAGAACAAAGATGGAGCCTTAGTCTTTGATTCCCAGCTCTGTGCTGGTATGATCAAAGCCCCAGTCAGCCGGCTGCTGAGGAGCCATATACACGCCGTATGTAACATTTGCATAACATATTACACTAAAGGCAGGATCCCAACTGAGATTCTCAGCAAGAAAATAACAATTATTTAATCAGGGCTCTATTTATACGTTTACTGTGAAGGTTAGGTTAAGATTCACTGGCTTGATTAAGGGCGCTGCTTACACATGAAAGTGTTTACTGAGCTGAGCTCCCTGGAGTGAAATTCAAACTAACTTGTGACATCCACAGCACATTTTCATGTCCCGAAAGCCATGAATATCTTTACCGAGACCCAATCTTTTGCTTAAAGCAAACAAATGGCTATCCTTTAGGGGAAACTGTAAACAGAGGCAGCCAAGAAGGAGTTAGTCCTTCTTCTGGGTTGCTGGCGGCATCTCATCTTGAGTTTGAGTCTTTAAGCCTAACGAATATGAATGCACCTGGCAATGCAAAGTGAAAGGCGGCTGTTTATTCAAACGCATTGTCCTGTGCATTGCACTTGAGACTTAGAATGATTCTTCAGGGTGGGGAAAAACACGTATAGTCTGTGGTTTATAGCTTTGGAAGCTAGATGCTCTCAGGGGTTCAAAGACTTGCCTAAGGTCTTCCAACTTCTTAATGAAGGAAAAATGTTAAAGTCAGTGTGGGGCCCAGACAGGATTTCCTTGTTTATCTCATTTCCACCTATTGAATGCATTGCTACTGCAAAGGGATTGAAGTTAGAGCTGTCTTGTGAATCACTGTCTAGGAAAGGACTTCCGAATTTATGAAACAGAGAGGCCCCTCCCAGGACCCCCAGTCACAGTCACTTGAGGCTGAGTCAGAAGTGGACAGTGGGGAGCTTTCCTCTTAATGCTCTTCTTGGTGGGGTACCAGGTGAGGTGGGTTTAGCCCCCCCTCTGTAGTCTGACTGGCAACTAAGGAAAGTTAATTCTACCTGTCCCTGGCTTTGGCCCAATCAACTCCAACCCCTTTGGTTCTCAGCTTCTGCATGGGTCCAATGGAACAAAGGGAGCCTTCTTATTTGACGCTAATTGTAGGATAGCCAAACAAAAAGCGCCTAGTTAGCCTAGCTCTTTGTAGTCTTTGTGGTTTGTTTTTTCCACTGCTCAGACAAGAATAGAAGAGTTTCTGCACCCTAATTCTGGTGCAGGGAGAACTACACTGTCTTTGCTGAAGACTGCAAAGACCTCAGTGACACAAGACTTAGAAATCCCTGGCAAGAATCCCATTATTTAAATGGAGTCCAAGAAAAAGATCAACAAATCTTTCAAAGTACATGTGTTACCGGCATTATCCACAGCACAAGAGGCAAGTTGGAGATATCCCTGATAACACGAATTGCCAATCTCTCTCTTAGATACATGATGGCAGATCTCTGTCTCTATTCTCATCCAGCTAGCTGGCGGTGCTACAACAGAGTTTGACCAAGCCCCTTCCAGCCTCACCTCACTGATCTTGATCAGTCTCTTTCTGGGTCCACATCTCCTTTGTCCCACCCCGCTCGCCTAACATTGGGCCTGCAGACTCCCGCAATAGGCTCAGGTCAGGGCCTATTACTTTTCTCCTCCCACTGAAGAACAGAAGTTCCTTTCAGCCAGACAAGCAATTTCCAGTTTGTTCTCCACATGGAGCTCTATAGGTCCAACACACCCTGCTGCTGTCGCAGAGAAGGCAGCTCTCATAATAGACCTTATTTAAGCTGATTACCACAGGAGATAATGGCTAGAAATGACCCGGAATTGATATTTTCCTTAAACTTCTGATGGCAGAGAGGAAAGTGGCATTTTTATTTATTTAAAAGGAGAAGTAGAAGAAGAAATTTAAAAGCAGCTCCCCTGAGCACGGCAGCACCTCCCCTGAGATTCTCATTTCAGATTAGCCTATCAGGTGTGCAGTGCGGTCCAGCTTATTTCAGCCAGGGCTGCTTTGCTATTTCTGCCGTTCACAAGATCTTCCCCCAAAGGCTGGTGCTCCCTGGTGCCTGCTTGCCCCTGGCGGGCACAGAGTCCTTGAGGATAGCTCAATTACGTTATTAGCTCCTTTTAGCTCCCTGCTCCGTCTAGTCTGGCTTCTTCTTCTTCTTTTTTTTTTTTTATTTTTCTCTCTCATCTCTATTTCCCAGTCTGGTCCCATCCGTTCTTCTCTCCCCCCTCTCCTTCTGTCCTGTCTCTTTGTTTCTCATTAGTTTTTGTCTACTGCTTCCTGGGTGTCTACATTCTTCTTCCCTGTGTCCCTTGCCTGCCTCACTGTCCCCTCAGCTTTAGCTACAACTTCATCCGGGACCCCAGTTGAAGCGTAGGTATTTTTTTAGGGTTGTTGGAGTGAGCTTTGATTTTGCAGAGCAAAGGCAATGTGCAAGAATCACACAAGTCAGGTTGGGTCCTTAGCTCTCCAAGGTCTAATTCTGAGGAGGGAGGCAGGTGTGAAGACACGGGGAAGCTCTTGGGAGGTGGCTTGAGGTAGGCAGGTCCACAGGGACAGCACCAGGATTCAGAGAGTACTGCTGAATCACAGGGGCCGAAAAGCACAATGGAGATATTGGCAGCTACTGTCTGACTCTGAGGCACTGAGGAGGAAAACCCGTCAGTCACAAACAGACCTGCTCTGTAGCCTGTTCCACTGTGTAGCTACAAAGGCACCAAGGAGAAAGTGAAATGCCAATCAGTCTCTTAAAGGGACCACTGGCTGTCTCTACTATTCTGGTAAGTGGCAGAGGAAGACAGGTGATGACCACTTCTCTGTGGGTTCTTCAGGCTGTGAATGGAGAGGAGCATCTTGATAAACTCATTACACCTCATGGGGAGTAGGAGAAATTCAATTAGGTTTGAATGAGAAAGGTAACTTGAATATCAATTAATTGTCTAATTGAAGATAATGGAGACCTGGGGCACCCTGCCAGGTTGATTCTCACACCCAAATCCAGAGATTTTCCCAGGGATTAAGGACGCAATTTAATTACACCTTCCTATTAGATTAGATGCTGATTGCATTAGGAGATCTGAGTTAATTACATAGTTAACTACACCGCCAATAACTCCTCTTCCCTAATAGCATGCTGACTGTGGGCTGGTGCCACAAATGGGCTCCCTCTCCCTAAATGGGAGCACTGGGAGCCCAAGGTGGAGGAAGCGCCTTGAGCAAGGGGACTTGTGAATGCTAATAGGGAATTACTCTCAACATCCCTTGTTCTTGATGAACAATAAATTATTCTAATAACATTTGCCATTGTGTTCATTCATTATCTAAGGATAATTAAGGAAGAAGAGCTTCCCGGGGCCTCCCTGGAGACACAAAAAGGTTGCACCCATGGGCTGCCTTTGTCTTCCATCCAGCCTTCTCCAGGGACACTTCCCTTCCCCATGGGATGAACATACTTGGGATTGATTGGACTTGGCCCTTCCTGTCATCTCCAACTGCACACAAAGCTGCAAGCAAAGTTTCATAATTTTAGCTTTCCAAGTTTTTTATCTGGGAGATGTGGAGGGTCTCTAAGTGGAAGGAGGTAGCCCGGGAATCTGTCTAATGACGTAGAGCAGTGTCCTAGGACCTGGAGCATAAGATCGCTTTTGTTGCTAGCTCCTGGGAGACCTCGCAACTCAAGCTGCTGTGTTGCGGACTTACTTTGCCTTGTCAGTTTCTCTTGCTACTGTGAAAAACTATATGCTGAGTGTCAAAAAACCAAACAAACAAACAAAAATGTCATAAATTTATTTTTAATTGTGAATGCTGAAAAGTCCAAGATCAAGACACTGGAAGCTTCAGCACCTGGGAAAGGCTATTTACTTTGGCATTCATGGAAATCTTCATTCTGCTTTCTCAAATGATGGAAGAGATGAAAGGTTTAAAGCCGTGTGCATGTGTGTGTCTGTGTGAGTATGTGTGTGTGTGCATGTGTGTGTCTGTGTGAGTGTGTATGTGTGTGTCTGTGTGTGTGTGTCTGTATGAGTATGTGTGTGTGCATGTGTGTGTCTGTGTGAGTGTGTATGTGTGTGTGTGCATGTGTCTGTCTGGGTGTGTGTCTGTGTGAGTATGTGTGTGTGTGCATGTGTGTGTCTGTGTGAGTGTGCATGTGTGTGTCTGTGTGTGCGTCTGTGTGTGTGCATGTGTGTGTCTGTGTGTGTCTGTGTGTGTCTGTGTGAGTGTGCATGTGTATGTCTGTGTGTGTGTGCATGTGTGTGTCTGTGTGTGTGTGCATGTGTGTGTCTGTGTGTGTCTGTGTGTATGTATGTGTCTGTGTGTGTGTGCATGTGTGTGTCTGTGTGTGTGCATGTGTGTGTCTGTGTGTGTGCATGTGTGTGTCTGTGTGTGTGTGTCTGTGTGTGTGTATGTGTGTGTCTGTGTGTGTGTATGTGTGTGTCTGTGTGTGTGTGTGTGTGCATGTGTGTGTGTCTCTGTGTATATGGTGTGCACGGGTGTGTGCAGGTGCAGGCATAGAGGCCAGAGAAGCATGTTCGGTGTCTTGCTGTATCACTCTTTACCCCATTCCCTTCTGGTGAGATAGCTCACTGAGTCAGGAGCTAGGCAATTGGCCAGAAAGCTCTGGTGACCTCCACAATCCTAGGTCACAGGGAGACGCAGCCATACCTGGCCTTTTACATGGTGATTGTGCAATTGAACCATGCTCTCATGCCTGCACAGAAAGTACTCTTAACCACTGAACCATATCCCTAATCTTTCTATGCGGATTTCAAAAATAAAATACACTAATCCTATTCACAAGGGTAACAGCCTCACCATATAACCACTTCCCAAAGGCTTTGCCTACTGATACAATCACATTGGTGATAGGTTTCAACACAAGGATTTAGGGAGGACACGCATTTAACTTATAACAGCTTCACTCAAGGTTGAATGGTTTGAGTTTTAGGTACAGACTGAAATGGCGTTCAACTCACCCAGCGGGCTATCAGAACGACTGAGTAGCAAGACTTCCTAGACCTACTGTTATTTTGGGTTACACATGGACATAAGGAGACCATATGTGGAAGGAGCGATCTCCTTCTATACCTGCTGAGCTGCCTTTCTTCATTTAGGTCACAGATGGTAGCATCCCTAGTGAGAATGACAGTGTTGGGTCTGACCTGCCCTGGCCAGCATCTGCTGCAGAATGCTTCGTATAAGGATGTCAGTGGCGGGCTGACTGTAAATAAAGGAGAGAACAAACCTGTTTGATGGCCTTCTGGGAAAGGTGTCTTAGATGCAGTCAAGTATCAGCAGCTGATAGTGATGAAGGTCTCACTGACGGGCACCAAATGAAATGCATACGAATTTAAGTGACAAGAACCAAACCTTCTTCCCCAAACCCCTCACTCTTCTCCACTGCCCCAACCCAAAACATGCTCTGGATGGATGACAAATACCTTTCTCACAGAGCTCCTTTCCCTGGAGCTGACAGTACTCCAGTCCTGTCTACAGGCATCTCTCATTAGGGACACTTCTCCGAGGGCTTTGCCCACCTGATCCCATTCCTTCTGCCTCTCTATTGCACTGGTCCTGTCTCTTCTGCCCCGAAGTGCGATGTTTTTCTCATATCCCTGCTTACCCCATAGTGAGTGAGATATCTGAGGACCCTGGTCCAGTTTTGTTTACTCCATCTGTGAATAGAATTGTTACAAAACCCAGCCTTCTATGTTGCTCTGAGTATTTGGAAATTTTAGATGTTCGACTGGACGAAAGAGTTGACTCTCCTGGATTTTCCTTGTTGAAGCATGGACGATACTGGCCGTCTTACATAACCTGCACATGACTCCCTTTAAGTCTTTTCTGGTCACTAGACTCCACAGCCCTGAAGTCTTTCGACATCAATTACCAAGGGGACCTTGGCAAACATTTATGCGAAAATAACAATCCACCATACCTTCCATTCCCCATCTAGGCCCTCTGCCCTCACCATAACCCCCATAAAACTGTAAAGTATAGGGGTACTGTGTGTCTCCTACTTCCAAACTACTACCAAGCCATCCATTTTGTCTTCTTCTCATCTTCTCATGGGAGCCTATCCATGGAGTAACCCATGATGCTGAAAATTTTATTCCTAACTTCTTCAATACCCGTTTAAGGACAGGATCTTGTTTTCCATTTCAGAGAGTCTAGCAGACTCAATTAAGATTCAGAATTAATAGTTAGCAAAACCTCAAAGTGTTCCACACACTATTTGCTTTGAATAAAGTCTCCTTCAAAGGCCTTAATGCACTAGCTTTCAGACGGAGGTGGTAACTATCCCTAGGGACACAGAGAAATGGTTGGGAATTTACTGGTTGTCACTAGGGCCGTTTGAATTACTGTCATCAAATGAGGTGACTGCAAGGATACTAAATGTTTTTGCTGTTCAGGGGGTAGTCCTTCACAGTGAACTTTCCCATCCAAAATGCAGGTGGCACCTTGTTTTAAATCACAGCAATGGAAAACACAAATACTATCTGTAGAGTCTGGAGGTAACCAGGGGAGGTCCTCGTTCTGAGGACATGTAATCATAGGAGAACTGGCTCTTTACCCCATCTAGGCTCAAACCTGCCTCACTGACCTGCCTGACCTCCTCTAGACCCACCTTCCTTCCCTCCAAGGGCCCTCCCTGGTCCTGAGCAACACCAGAATAGCATCTTTACCAGGATAGCATCTTTACCAGAATAGCATCTTTCCCAGGATAGCATCTTTACCAGAATAGCATCTTTCCCAGGATAGCATCTTTACCAGAATAGCATCTTTACCAGGATAGCATCTTTACCAGGATAGCATCTTTACTAGCCATAGTTCCTCCTAGAAAGCACAGGAGAGGGACAAAGAACCCCATGAGTCATTGCTCCTTTCAGCCATCTGTATTGGTGACCCAAGCAGATCTCTCACTAGGAGAGCACCCTCATGTTAGAGAGAGTGGTGAGGCAGACAATTGCTGTGGCTGGATTAAGCTCCAGGGGTCCGTTCTGATCACTTGAAGAGTTCGGATGTCTCACTTTACCAAAGTGGCCAGACAGCAGCTGTGAGCTGACGTCTCCCCAGGGAGTCCTCAGTCATCTGAGGGGCAGGGGGGATCCACTTGGAGATGCTTGTTTCTGAGGGGAGGCAGAGAAAGCTACTTCCAGTTGGCATTTTCAAGTGTGCTTTTGAAACTGTGGCAAAACAATCGTGCAAAGAACAAGCAGCTGGCCATACTCCTGTCTTCCTGTCTTCCTGTCTTCCTGTCTTCTGGATTCTGTCCAGATGGCAAGGTACGGCTTCCAGGCCCTCTTCTTTACAGGTGAACATTCAAGAGGGACTGATGAGATAATAGAAAAGAACACAAACTGTTCAGAGTCCTTGGTCTCAGGCAATTGAAGCTCACTAGGCGCGAATGGAATTTCTTCACAGAATAACCTATTTGTCAGGAATGAGATGGAAACCAAAGCCAGAACACAGTCTGGAGGAGAGTGGAGTGGCAGGGAGACCCAAGAGCCCGAAGAGCGACAGCCATCACACACAGACATCTACTGCCGTTTTTGCACAGAGACATGCAGGGTGTCTGGCTCCACTGGACATGTGGACACAAGATGTCATTGGCTACAGTGACATTCCTTGTCCTGGAGAGGTCTTGATGCTGCCATAGCCACCACTTCCCGGGACATCTGTCTCCTGCCCTTTCTGTCGGAAGTTGCTCACAGCAAACTGCACAGTGGGTTCACCTGGTCAGCCAAGCATGAATCAGATCCCTGCATCTTGTTTCAAAGAAGTCCAGGAACCTGCCTGGTCTTTTCCATTTGTGTAGTAGAAGGTATGTCTTGTGTTTGTGTGGTCATGTTGTCTTTCTCCCTTTTCTTTCTCTTTCCTTTGTGTGTGTGTGTGTGCATGCATGTGCGTGTGCGTGTGCGTGTGCGTGTGTGTGTGTGTGTGTGTGCATGTGAGTTTTAAGATAGTCTAAGACAGGCCAGGCTGTTACTGAACAGCTGAACTCTCCCCTCTCTCCCACATGCTCTCTCTCGTGTGTCTGTTATAGATATGTGCACTTGTGTATGTATTCATAAGCATGCAGACCAGAGGTTAGCAGCAGACATCTTCATCAGTTTTTGATAAGGGGTTGTTCACTGAATCTGGAGCTTATCGCCCAGCTATGTTGACTCAGCAGTGAACTCTAGGGATCCACCTGCCTTCATCACTCCAGCGCTGGAGGTACAGACAACACGTCACCATGTCTGGCATTTTAAGTAGGGGCTGGAAATCCAAGTTCAGGTCCTCATCTGTGCATGGCGAATACTTTAGTGACTGAGCCATTTCCCCAGCTTCTAGCCTTGAACTCTTGATCCTTCTGACTTTACCTCCAAAGTGCTGGGACTATAGGTACTCTGTTGCCATAAAGACATATGTAAGACTGGGTAATTTATAAAGAAAAGAGGTTAGAAGGTTAATTCATTCCTCAGTCCTAGTACCCAGGAAACCTATAGTTTGGCAAGACACATCTGCTAAGGGCCTCATTTTGCTTTAAGTTTTCATAGGAAACTGAAAGACAGGCAAGTAGATATATATGGGCCAAATTCCCACAACAGCTGGTCTGCCTTTTGCTGGTAAAAAGGCTCCTTCATGAAGACGTCTTCTTCATGGTGCACACACCTTCAGGAAGCCTCACTCCCCAGCACTGCATCAGAGAGGAATTTGTTTCTAGCACATGCTTTTGGGTGGGAGACACACTCAGATCACAGGATATATCACAGGAGATGCTCCCAACATGGGGAAGGCCTTCAAAAGACAGACAGCCAAAAATACATTACACTGTAAGCAGACTGCAGGGATTTCCTACCAGAAATGCAAACTGGTATTGGTAATCAAAACAGGAAGAGATAGGGACGATATGGGACACCAAATTCTTGTCCCTGAAGCTGGGACAATTAAGTGAGATTTTTCTTATACCACTTCACAAAATCAAAGAAAACGTAAATGAACTAAAATCACATTCCTGTCAAGATATTGTTAACTAGAGGAAAGAAGAACCTAGATGTTACCCCCACCCAGCCCCTGCTGCTGCCACAAGCCACGCTCATCTTCCATTTGCCTACCAGTTTTGTAGATAGATTTGCTCAGGCCTTTCTCAAAACAGGAAGCATCCGTGAAGACCCAACTGGAAAGGTCCCAGGAACACACTTGTTCTCTGAGTTATACTGATTTAATCTAAAGTTACCACAACCTACACTCCTATGCAGAAACCCAATGAATGGGATGGCTGGGGAAGGGAATGCTGATCTAAGATGGGGAGAGGACAGGCACCTAAACAGACAAAGATAATGCACATGAATAGGACGAACTGAATTGTCATTTCTAACTCCCCACCACTCCTTGTGCCCTTACCTTTTCTAGGTTCCCGCTTACTCCCTCGTGTCTCTACCTCCACCACGGGGACATGTGCCATCTGACAAATGGCCTCAAGCAGAATGATAGACAGCAGAGACAAAACCCGACAGAAACCAGTGTAGTTCAGATGTCTCTCAGCTCCACTGCAGATGCGTAGATGCGCGTAAGCAATAGGTGTCTTTAGCCACAGCTTGCAGTGCATCAGGTAACAGAACAACACAATAAACCTTCATTTCTTTCAACACTCGATTTGACCCTCAGAATTCAGTAACATAGAAATCAGCTCCTTCCTAAGATAGGCACATATGTCCACACACAGACCAGAGAATGTCAGAAACCAAAGGCAGTGTGGAGAAGAAGGCTAAGTGTCCCATATCATCTCCATGTTTTCGAGGCTCTGCATCCTTTGCTAATGATGTGGGAGATGGGACTGATGAGAGCACCATGAAATCTCATGTATGCTCTAGAGGAGCTGAGCTGTCATCGTGATGGGTGGGAGCTGGATGATAGAGATTCAGGGTTAGTGGCTTACAGAGGGTGGGCAGAGGAGGTGATCAGGGTTCTTGATAGCCGAGTCTACGGCAGAACTCCGGGAGCTCTGAAGCATGAAGGGAACATGAGGAAAACACTCCAAGGAAACATTCTATCACCAAGAGACAATAAACTGATCATGGATTCTGAGCAGCTGATTGCTCAATTCTTGATGCACTGGATGCTTTAATAGATTCCTTTTCTGCCAGGAAGATTGAGATCCCAGGATTTGAATCCTGGCCGCCGGGAGAGAGCAACCAAACATATTCCTGCTAGGAGAAGAAGTTAAAGAACAAGTATAGGCTGGCAGAGGGCTGTCTGGGATTAGAATGACCCTTGACTAACAGAAACCTCCTCCTTTCCTCCAGCATTTAGCTACACAGACACCTTGAACCTTAGTGCTGTATTCCGTACAAGGTTTGTTTCTCCCATGATCTCTGCATGTTTCTAAGATCCTGCATCCCTTCCTTAATGATTTCAGAATCAGGATTGATGTGAGAGATGGCACTGCCGAAGGTGAGGAAAGCAGAAAGGAAGACCAGGGCTCTGTAACAGGAGGGGAACTCAGAAAGGAATATCAGGGACAAGTGGAGGACCAGGGATGAATACCCAACTGCTGTTTCTTTTTCTCTTCAGGGTTGAAACTCTCCATACAGCTCACAGGTCCCAGGCAGGAAGAAAAATACAACCCTTCTACTTATGGAAAAGCTCTGTGGTCAGGGCAAGAAAGAGCTGGTAGAGGCATAGCAGAGTGATGGGGAGATAGGGGTGTTCCAGGGACTCATAGCGCTAGCACCATCTCATTTAGTAGCCAGGCACTATAGGAACAGAAAGGAAAGGTTGACTGCTAGGAGAAGAGCTCCCAGTGTTGAGCAGGAGAGGGATTACATCCACGCCTGACTTTGGGGTTTATATACTTTCACTAAACCTGAAGTGGGCAATTGAAACTTGTTGGGCCTACAGATTCCTGCACAGAGGAAGCATTTGTTTGGAAATGTCTGTCTGAGTCCTCACCCCTCACCCTCCTAGCCATGTCACTTTGGGAAGATTACACATAGTGTCTCTTTGCCTCACCATTCTAGATAGTAAAACCCAGCTATCAAAGCTCCCACCAGACTCCTATTCATGAGATAGCGTGAAGTCCTTAACACAGTATTGAACATCTGTTAAACTAATTGTTTCATTTAAACAAAAAGCATTGAGTTTTATATAAATCGTTATATTTAATATGTGTCCCCCAATTTTCCATGCATTAACATTTTACTTTCTGTCATGATGCTACTGGGGGGAGGTAGAAGATTCAAGAGGCAGGGCCTGTTGGGAAGCCTTTTGCTTATAGAGGGTGTGCCCTGGAGAGGGATTGCTGAACCCCAGACTCTCCTCCTTTCTTTCTTTGTGGTCATGATGTGGTTGCTTTTGCTCCACTGTCATGAACCCCCTCTTGCCACAAGCCCCTAAACAGTGAGGCCAAATGACTATGGACAGAAACTTTCAAAACTTGTTGCTCTTCATCAGATCTAGGTGTCTAACACCAAACAGAAGCTCTGACTGACACCACCCTCATAGGAACCCTGAAAGAACCATCATTTTTATTTTTACAAAATGAGAAAAGTTCTCATCTTATCCTTGGTTCAAATCGTCATTGGGCAGATTTTTGTTATAACAATATACCTGAGATAACTTTTGCAGAAAGAGAAAATGATTGTGCTGGCTTATAGGTTGAACCTGTAACCATTTGGCCCCATAGCTGTGGGCTGGTAGCAAGGTAATATAAGGCAGAAGGAGTAGTTGGTAGAGCAAATGTCTGCAAAGCAACCAGGAAGTAAAGATTAGTTCCCTATAAGTTCATACCTCAAAGATCTAAGGACGTCTTGTTAGCCCAACCCTCTCTGGATTTAGCACTACTTCCTATTAGTGGCAAGCTAGGGAGGAAACCTTTAAAACACAGACCTTTGAGGGATGCTCATGACCCAAATAGAAGAATCTCTGTCATCACCACAAGAAAAGTTAGAATTAGAGAGAACAAGGACAATCTCTAAGGCCACCAAACACTACAATTAAGTTATCCAAAGACCTGGTGGTTGGTCAAAACTTGACAGGCTTGGCTCTGAGTTGTTATTTGTCTAGAAATAATTTGTACCACTGAAAAGGAAAACCAAGCTGTGACTGATGCGGAAAGATCAGCCTTTGGCACTGAGCCTGGCAGAGCACAGGGTAACACAATGGGTCAGTGTCAGGTGTCCACAGGTCAGAAAACTTAAGCAGGTTTTCCACCCATGCAGGTCAGAACTGTGGCCAGTGAGGACCTCATTCTTTTAGATCTATTATGTCATCATTCCGACTCCTGTTTCCAAGGCAAAGTTTGTTCCTAGCATTATTTTCTGCTGGATTTACATGTGGCCTCTGAATTGTTCCTTAGAGGAGAAATGCATTAGGAGTGATGAAAGCAGAATCCAAAAGTAGGAATTTCACAAGAGCATAGCAGGATTGATGAAGGAAGCGAGACTGGGGACTTCTTGGCCATTCTCTAGTGCTCACAAGAAGCTAGAAAATAGACAGGAGTATATTTGTTGCCAACACAAAGGCAGGGAGAAATTGTATAAATCCTGGCCTACCTGACCCATGCCGATGTGCTTAGATAGTGTGGATTCACTTTCAGATACCCCCAGAGTAATAAAACAATGTTCCTATTGTGACCTGCACATATCCGGGCTTCATTATGCAGTTGAAGACACAGCTAAGCCACTGGCAAACAAAAGAGGCAAGATCCGCACCAGCTTTAATACAATAGAGTCATGCAGAATTCCAAACCCACTTCCAGACCAGTATGGCTCTAGTCCCTTAGCAGTAAGAAGGCTGGCTTCATCTGGTATTTCTTGTGCCCCGGTACAGGGGTGACAAACAGTATCAATTCCATTAATATTGAATGTGGCACTGTGGAATCTGAATTTCTTTCTATCCGTAGATACCACCAAAAGTTCTTTCAAAGCCCTTGGAGCTCTTCACCCCAGGGTTAGGGACATGTGTCCAGTCTGAACCTGGTTTTGCTACTTGGTACCTATAATTTGCGTAAGTTTCTACCAAACTTTAAAACCTGTGTCTCAGTGCGGTGTGAGTATGGAAACTGCTGAGCAGTATACATAGAAACTGTCCAACCATTCCTGTTAATGGAGAGTATAAAGAGAAGGTAGTGTTAAACATAATTGTGCACATGCATTGAGGACTTCCTGTATGCCCCAAACCTCACTGAACACTTACTGAACACTTTTATGAACGAGTATTCCTAAAAAGAGCCTGTGTTTGATGAAAGACTGATTGATGAAAAATGAAGTAATGTGCGAAGATTGGAGTATTATAGGTTCAGAAGCCAATCTTGGACTGGCTTTAGCACTGGAACAGCCATGACGACTAGATAATAACCTTTTGAAAGCTATTAACTTAGCCTGCTACTAGCTTCTACCAACACACACGCTAAGAATCAAATATCTGCGACCTTTAGAAAAACTTCTTCCATCTTACTGTAAACAGCCCTCTGACATACCCATATTTTAAACTTGCCTTGATTTACGAATTTATTTTTGTTGTAGTTGGTGGTGGTCTGTAAAAATATGTCTTAAAACTGCTTCCACATTGAAAGAAAGAATTTGGAGTAACTTAAATACGTGTCCTGGACCATGGTCTCTCAAAGTGGCTTTAGAATGAACTCTCTCTTATTCTAGTTAAAATGAGAGCTGTTTTTGTATGTGTTGATATGGTGCTGCGCAGACTTCTACACTACATGTGTGTTTAGCTTCAGTTTCTTTAGTGAGTTGAGCATCACATCCCTCGGACGTAACCACTAGTGGAGACATGGGAGAGATGTGGGAGAACTGCTTATTACTGAGAGAAAGACACTCACCATAGAACACAAGGAGGGTGTAGAGCACACAGGCCAAAAGCGTGTGAGGATTTCACTGGTGTGTTTGAAGGTCATTGGGTCACAGTTGAGGAAGAGTAAGACTGGGGATCCAAACCTTATCACACTGGGGAACACGAGCACTCCTGGGTGCGAAGATGTTGAGACAGCAAGAGAATATGAGGTCTCGAAATGTACAGTATGCACTATTCTGAAATTTTTTATGTGTCTGAACATCTTCAGTATTTGAAGCAGCAATGAAAGATTAGCTATAGCAATGAACTTTAACAATGAGAGCCTCCCTTTAGCCTCTCATTTCACAAGATCCCTCCTCCTACCGATAATAATAATGACGATCAAAGATGAATTCTGCTTTTTATGATTTGCTTTCACCACACAGTGTGATCAACATGATGCGCTATTTCTGAGCCCACCGTGCCTGCTGTCCTCGGGAACTCTGCACTGCAGTGTAAACAAGCACGGACCTTCCGGTACAAGCCTGCGGCCCAGTTATTTCCACTAGAGGCCTCAGTAAAATACCCAAACATGGGAGAGATTCATGCAAAATCGGAAGAGCTGCCATCTCAACCCCAGAGTAAGACCAGATCTAGCAACCTGATTCTAGATCTGCAGGAAATAACAAATACAATTTAAACTATGCAGTTTTGAACCAATTAGTGGGCGGTAATCACTAAATAATACAGTAACACGACAAAATTATATACAAGGAATAACTAGATAGTTAACAGAGCACACAGCTGGCACATTTTAGAACTAATGTGTAAACTCGGGTTGCATAGATTCCAGCTTCTCTTTTAAATAGCTACCGTGACCCTGGGAGTTGTCATCTTCTCTTTTGACTATTGTGTGGGGCCGTGTAGAAAGAGTTCCGTTCTTAGGGCTGAAGACTAAGAGTTCATTTATCAAGAGTGTCTGGGCTTTCTGGTGACAACAAGGGGACATAGAAGTCTTATTTCTTCTCAGCGTCACTTGCTCATGTGGATCAGAAAGCCATTCCTTCTGCTCATCAAAAAGGAAGCTATCTGTGCTGGAGAGATGGCTCAGCAGTTAAGCGTGTGTATTGCTCTTACGGAGGCCCCAAGTTCACACACAGGACAAGTCACCATTACCAGCAACTCCCGCTCCAGGGGATTCAACATCCTCTTTCAGCCTCTGCAGACACCTGCACTGAAGTACGCAAACCCACACAGAGACGCACATATAACCCTAATTAGAATTAATTCAAATACCGAAAAAGAAGAGGAGGAGGGGGAAAGGGGGTAGAGGAGGAGAATATGAAGAAGAAGAAAGGGAGGGACAAGGAGGAAGAGTAACAGCCTGGGAATATCTTACATCTATTTGCCCATGTCCTGTTGGTTAGAAAACAAACCCCCACCCAACCCCAAGGGGATCAGGAGAATGTGGTCTTCCTGCTTGTATGAGAGAAATCAACATTATCAACCCTACAAAATGCTGTGGATATGTGCAAGGAACTTGCAGGTGCCTAGAACCTCACCAGCTCCCCTGCCTCCCTGGTTTCTACCACTCCTGGGCTGTCCAAATCTATGCCCACTGACGACTGTGACCCAAATGCCTCATTTTTCTCTAGCGTCTCCTTAAAGCAGACTGCCTGTCAGTCTTACTTTGCTGAACACTCAGAACACGAGACCGCTACCTTAATAACTCACCTGCCTCAAAACTTCACCCGGTTTCTCAGGTTACAGTTTTGTAGGAGATTGGTTTGAGGCCAGAGGCCCGTGCCTCTTCCCATTTTAAATGCCTACACAGAACCACTTTTATTTTAAGTTGCATCCATCAAGAAGAACAAACTTCTGTCATTTATGGAAAATAGATGAAGATGAAAATCATCATGTAAAGCTAACTAAGCCAGAGTCAAAAAGAAAAAAAGATCACATATGCTTTCTACTCTGCAGAATATGGGTTTTAAAAATAATATATGAAAATGAAAATGGAATTACATAGGTAGAGGAAGGCAGTCAGGGTGGGTGGCAAAGAAGAGAGTAAACTTCGGGCATTACTTTGGTCAGACAACATGATTAAGAAATATGAAAATGTCATAATAAAATTATTGCTTTATGCAGTGAAAAGCACAAATAAACTAAATAATTTTCTTTAAAAAAAAAAGAAATCTCAGAGAGCTTACATTTCATCTGGGAGCCACCAGGGAGTGCGGCGCGGCGTGAATCTATCCAATAGCCTGCTCGTCTCATCTTGTGGGTAGAGGAACTTAGAATTCAGGCCAGCGGAGAAGGAGAAACCTACTCAAAGTTAGACTGCTAGCTATTTTTTATTTTCCTGGAATGAGCTCTTGTAGACCAGACTGGCCTTGAACTCATAGAGATCCACCTGCCTCCGTCTCTCAAATGCTGGGATTAAAGGTGTGCACCACCACTGCCCAGCTTAGACCACTAGCTGCTCTTGGAGGGATCAGTCCTAGAAGGCTTGACTCTGTGGACAAGGTGTGTCAACTGTCAGATCTCTGCCAACCTTCATTAACTGGAATAATAATAAGGGTGTGGTGTCAACACAGTCAATGCACAACATTGCCTTGTTCCAAAGGGAATAGATAGTTTATTCTGAGCCCAGTACGAGCGAACAAATATGGCCCAGGAACACTAACATAGGTGGTGCTGAATCACATGACCCCTGGTGGAAGCATTCACAAGAACTTTCATAGTTATAGCATAATAAAACGGTATCAATTAACGCTTTTCCCACACATATTCTCGTCATTCTGTCTGGAAGATCTTCAATACCCGTGTGTGTGTGGGGGGGTGTAATTTTTTTTAACTTCAGTTCACATGGGCGTATGAGTAGCTTGGAAGAAATAGTTCCTTATGTGCCCAAGGTCCACTAAACCTCTTCCCTCTCTATCCCCAGGCCTCCTGCTTTTTTCTGTTTTTTTTTTCCAGACCTATGAACATTATTTCCTCCCCGAGGTTGCTCTGACAGTATGAGCTGATTGCTGCTGCCTGGAGGGAAGTGTATGTGTAGAGGGGGACAGGCAGGTGGCAGTGGAGGCGGGGGAGGGGCTGAGACAGCTAGAGCCTCTCACCTAAGAAGATGAGGTATTCAACAGGAACAATGCAGAATAACTAGGAGGAGGAGGAAATGGCAGGCCTGTTTCCCAGGAGACAGTCTCACTTTTCTGCTCCCTGCACCCTCTGAATCCATCATCCCCCCACCCTCAGAGGTACTAGCACTTCCTCCTCCGGGACCAATGCATGCCACTCACAGCCATGTGCTAGGGCTAGGAGCAGCTAGGATGTGGTCTATATGCTTTCCTCTACTTCTCCGACACAGTCCACTGGACCTTCCGTGATCTGAGCCAAGGTCAACAGTGGACCACCGTGGTGGGCAGAGAAGGCACCAACCCAGCTCACACCAATCCAGCTCAAGACCTTTGCTCTGAGAGGGCATTAAGCTAAAAATAAACCTAAAAGAATGAAATAAGCATCAAAATAAAAGAAACCTTTGGGGGAAAAGAGGAGTGGGAGGTGGCGGCCAGAAGAGGCCAGCTGTCAGCTGCCCTGCTTTAGTGATAATGGTAAGAGACACAAGAGAAAGATATCCCTGGATCTTCCTCAGACAGAAAACTGTGTTTCGGCATCTTGTAAAGCTGTTATTTCATTTCATGGATGGGGAAACTGAGGCTTGGAAACAGTGACTTGTCCTGTATCATACAGACACTTCTTGCTGAAGCAAGTCTCAGACTTGGGACTTTACATCCAAAGCCCAAGTCTCCATCCTTTCATAGTCCAGGTTCAGGTGGGCGCCCTGACTATGACCTGCTGCTGGGTTGGAGTCTACCTGAAAACCAGAGGTAAAGATGGCTGGATAATGAGAAGGGCAAAGATAGGGAGGAAAATGGTAGCTTTTCTCTTCTTTTCCTGTTTCGGATTATAGAAAGAGCAGCCTTTTCCTCGGAGGTTGGAGAGACACAGCGGTGTCTGTAAGGACTTAATTACACTTGCTTCCATAGCTACAGCTAGTATCACCTCAGTTTCCCCTGAATCTAAGAGCGCTCACTGGATGGCAGAGGATGACTGGAGGTAGGGATTAGCAATTACTTACTGTGTGCGCTTGCCAGGATCAAAAGCCCATGCCAGCCTATTATTACTTAGCATCTGGAGAGTTCTCAAATGCCAAGTGTTTTGGTGTCTTCTGATGAGCCACCAGCTTCGATGATTCCAGGAGTGAGGTCAGCTCCACCTCAGAGACTGGATAAACAAAGATTCATATCAAATGATTGGAATACACCACCTCAAAGGCGAGCATGCTTTGTAACATTAATTCACCATCAGCTGTATGACATCCACCAGCCGTAATCTCAAATGTCTTTAGCAGTGTGTGTTAGAATGAATGCATGATGATAATGATGATGATGATGATGATGGTTATGATGATGATGATGATGGTGATGATGTTGCCTGTTCTCAGTGTGTTATGATATTTGTTAATGTGGTGTGGGGGTGCATCTGTGTGTGTTGGTATGGTGTGTGTGTGTGTTAGAGTATGTGTGTTGGTGTGGTGTGTGCATGTTTTATGTGGCAACTAGAATAACAGTAGAAGTTGGCTCAAGACCAGCATTACAAAAGACTAAACCATCAGCAAGGCAAAGATAAAGGGAAATGAGGATTTTTTTCCTCCTAATGCCCATCCATTTCTAAGAGGCATTAGGAGGAAAGACTCCTTTTTTTCATTTTTGTTTGTTTTTGAGAATGTAATTTAATTGTATTTTTCATTTCTTTGTTTTTTCCGAACCTTTCTATATACCCGACCCCTATTCTCCCTCAAACTCACGTCTCTTTTTTTCATCAACTGCTATTACATGTATACTATATATTACATTATAATATAATATTATGTTTATATATCCTGAAATATAACCTGTTGAGTTCATATAATATCACATATGTGTGTATGTGTGTGTTCAGCACTATTTGTCACTAGACAACCATCCATACTTTAACCTTCCTACCTCAGGGCCTCACCCCCATTTTACACCTCCTCATAGGTCAACCTAACTGATTGCCCCTTCCTCCAGCACAGTGGTTCTCAACCTGGGGGCTGGAACTTCTTTGGAGGTCATTTATCAGATAGATATCCTTCATCTCAGATATGTTCTTTATGATTCATAACAGTAGCAAAATTACAGTTATGAAGCAATTACGAAATAATGTTGTAGTTGAGGTCACCACAATATGAGGGGCTGTATTAAAGGATCACGGCATTAGGGACATTGAGGACCACTGCTCTAGCAGGATTATATTGCTGCCTTCTCATCTCACCCCAAATATCACATTCAGAGAAATCATTTATATTCCCAAACCATGTCAGGCCCCCATGCTTTTCAGGACCTGTGTTTTGGTTTTGGATATGATCAGAAAGGTTTCTTTTCCACTAAGCAAACTTCTTGAAGGGAAGGATGTGTCCATGTCCATACCTCTGACCATATAAGGTTCATTATAAGATATTTAAACAATTATAGTGTTCTTATTTCTCAAATATGCACACATGTATTTAAACACCATAAACATGGTGACACAATTTTATTTAATTGAGCATGCAGAAAGAGTTGGATTGTGAATTCCACTAACCATGAAAAGGCAGGGCATGTGTCTTATATACTGGCTTTCATGGCACTTACCTGTGTTTCTGGCTCTGACAGGGTCACATTAAGAGTGTGCATGCTATCTATAAAAAAAAAAGCCACCAGGTAGGTTTTCACAGAAAGCATACTGAGGAGTAAGAAATATGTTCCTCGTGCAAAGGGTCAGCAGTGACCACGTATTTTAGGCAAGTACAAATCTCGACTTGGCCAGGGGAGTTGAGCTATTGGCAACCTAATATCTACCCAGCCAGCCTGGAATGTCTACCCTTTATTCCCATAGGCTAAAGTGTGATAGATTGCGAGTGAATTAGCTAGTATATCGCTGGTAGTTAGTTGATGTGAATAGCCATTAACACTTTGAATTGCCATTAATTTTTTATCGCCCATTATCACCTTGGTGTGAATTTCTAATCACAGACCAGGCTCTAAGGACATGGAATTGAACCAAGAGGAGGGGTGGTGTGATGGTTTAGTGGGTACAAACACTTGCTACATAATCCGGAAGACTTGTGTTGGATCCCTGGAGCCCAAAGTAGATGAGAAACTGAATCCTGAAAGTCATCCTCTGATCTTTGCACACAAGCCATAGCATGTGCATGCCTACACACACAAACACACACGTTCCTAATAATAAAATGACTAATAATAACAATAATAATCGATACACTTTAAAAATTAGAAATGAGAGGAGGAATTCAGAAAGAAAGGGCCCAGGTGCCTGATTGCTTATGTTCTTCCTGAAACTGAGGTTGCCTAGAAGACAGAGGGGATGGACCATATCTAAGGCACCAGCACCCTCCCACACTAACCTACATATTGTGCAACGCTGGGTGCTACAGAATGGGAACCATCAGAGTCCCAATCTTAGCGTTATGGGAAGAACAATGAAACTCCCTCATGAATCTCTTCTCTTGGTGTTTTGTAAAAAACCATCTGATTGAAGCTTCTCACCTTTCCCTTCAGCTTCCTTGCTCCACTCCATCCTGCATCAGGACCACAGAAGACTGTGTAATGTTTTCAGAGACTTGGCTTCCAGGTGTATCTCCCTTACTATTTCATATACACAGAGTATGATGGCTGCTTTATCTATTGACTCGATGGGCCAATGGTGGGTGTGCTGATATCTTGCACATTATGTCTGGGAGGGCTTATGAGCATGTCTGTAGATGAAATTGACATTCGAATTGCTAGGTGAGTAAACCAGTGTGTGTGTGTGTTTGTGTGTGTGTGTGCACGTGCACATGTGTGTAGGGGGGCACACACATTTAAGGAAGACATAAATGATTCCATTTCAGCTAAGAAAAGCTAAGAAAAAGTGAACAATGCATTTTTTTTGCTTGTTTCCCAGCTGCAACATCCACCTCCTATCTTACGATTCAGACTGCAAGTCAATATTTGGCTCTCATTCTCAGGTTCTCTCTCTCTCTCTCTCCTCTCTCTCTCTCTCTCTCTCTCTCTCTCTCTCTCTCTCTCTCTCTCTCTCTCTCTCTCTCTCTCTCTCTCTCTCTCTCTCTCTCTCTCTCTCTCTCTCTCTCTCTCTCTCTCTCAATTTTTCCTCAACTCTCTTTCACCTCATATAAAGATTTAGACCAGTCTTTATGCGTTCAGTCTCCAGTTGCAAGCCAAGAACAACCAATCCCCAAGCGATCCTCCATCTTTACCCCAGCTCCATGACATCTTGGAGATCTAGCTACCTTCCTCTTACTCTCTCACAGCTTGGCATTGGGTTTAGGAGAGTCTTGTTTTATAGTTAACGAAACCGTTGGAGAGAGATGTTGATTTTGTGGAACATCTTTCTTTTCCAGGATTTAATTTTACATTAGAAAGCTGAAAATGATGGGTTTAGATTGCTGTTCTTTTATTTTTCTTCGGGTAGAACTTGTATTACTAAGATATAATTACATAGAGTGAAACACACAGATATTAAAGCATACAGTTTAGTGAATCTTAGCCTGTTTATTGCACATTTTCTCTCTCTCTCCATGTAACCAAAATATTAATAAAGATGAAGAGCCTTCCCAGGATCTAAAAGTTTGTTTGTCTTTGCAGTTCCTTGCTCTTCTCTGTACACCCAAGAGTAAGAGACTATTGCAATTTCCATGAGCTAATTTTGTTTATTGTTGAATATGGTATTGTATGTAGGTACTCCTTTCTGCACCTGGCTTCTTTAATTCAATATGCTGCTTCTGATATTTGCATGTGCTGTGGTGTATATTCTCAATCCATTTTCAATTGATGAGTTTGATTCTATGATATGAGTATACTTTGAGTCATCTATACATCCTCCAACTATGAATAGCATTGCAGATACATGATCTCAAAAAAAGCCCTTCTGGGGACTGAAGAGATGGCTCAGGAATTAAGAGCACTGACTGTTCTTCCAGAGGAGCCAGGTTCAATTCAGCACTCACATGGCAGCTCACAACTCTCTGAAACTCCAATTCAAGGGGACCTGTCAGCCATGGCAAAACATCAATGGACATAAGAAAATAAATTTAAAAATTAAAGTCCTTTTGTGGGTATACGTTTTATAATTTAATTTTGGTATGTACCTAAGAATAGAATTATGACCTATGACAAATTCCACAAGACTTTTATGAGTGTATTGTTCCATCAGCAATATATGATGCCTCCATTTTCTCAGTTCCTATTCCAACATTTCAGACTATTGATTCTAGCCACATTTGCAAATAACCAGCGTAGCCTCAGTTTTGCTTAAAGTGCTGGTCATCATTGTGGATTTATTGATGAGTACTGTGCCCCCAATCTGCTTGTCTTTCACCCATTTTGTTAGATTTTCCTTCTGTTATTCATGCCCATCAATGTATTTTAATTCTAGATAAAAGGCTGCTATTTTATAGCTTCTCTTATTCTTTGTTCGCCCTTTTCTTTTTTTTCCAGAGGTTTTAAACTTTAGTTATTTTCTTTATTTCATTTTAAAATTTTACCTCTATTGAGAAAAAGTAAGTTCTGCTACACTTTTTAGTCTGAACCCATAGCTATCTAAGAAATCTATGTGGGCTACCAGATTAAAAAGAAAAAAGAAGTCCTGCAGTTTTCTTTAAGAAGTTTGCAGTTTTAGATTATCTGTAAGCAGACATAACTTATCTATTTCTAGTTAAAAGTCAAAATATTTTTTTTCTGTTATAGACACCAAGTTGATCCACTACCATTCATTTAAAGACACCTTTTCCTCATTCAAAATCATTCTTCAATTCACTTTTGCTTAAAAAAATCATTTGACCTTTTAAATATGGTCTTTCTATTGAAAGGATCAATTTGTCTATGTAAAAGTTGGTACCTCTTGTGATTATTACAGCTTAATAATATTAAGCTTAATATTATTTCTCTTCCAGCAAGGCTCCTCTTTTTCATGAATGCTGTGGCTATTATTTTTCATTTCTGACATAAATTTTAGCATCAGATTTTTAATTTACATAATATAATCTTCTTGGGCTGGAGAGATGGCTTAGAGGTCAAGAACACTGGCTGCTCTTTCAAGGGTCCCACATTTGATTCCCAGCACCCATAAGGCAGCTCACAGCTGTCTGTAACTCCAGTGCCAGGGGATCCTATGCCATCTTCTGGCCTCTGCAGGAATCAGGATGGGCTTGCAACCAAAACACCCATACACATTAAAATAGAAAAGAAAAAAGTTTGCTGAGCACTGAAACTATCACTCAATGATCAATGGTAGAATGCTTGCCTATCAAGTCTAAGACCCTAGGTTTGATTCCCAGCACTGCGAAGCAAAAACAGGCTAAAATACACCTTCCAAGTATGTGGTTGACATTTTTAATCGACTCTACAAATCAATATGAAGAGAACTGACATTTTTTAAATGTCCTAACTTTCAACCCATGAGCATGGTCTTTCTTTCCACTCATTTAAGTCTTAATTTATTTCATCAATACCTTGTTATTCATAGAGATCTCTTACCTATTTTCCAAAATTATTTTCAGGGGTTTTGTGTTGTTGATGCTATTATAATTGGAATTGATTTCTTAATATTTTTGTTTTTCTGTTTAGTGGTAGTTAAGAATACCACTCATCAGCTGTAGGAGTTCTTTGGTAGAGTTTTTGGGGTCGCTTATGTATACTATCATATCATCTGCAAATAACGAGAGCTTAACTTCTTCTATTCCGAAACGAATCCCCTTGATCCCTTTATGTTGTCTTATTGCTATTGCTAGAACTTCAAGCACTATATTGAAGAGGTATGGAGAGAGTGGACAGCCTTGTCGTGTTCCTGATTTTAGTGGGATGGCTTTGAGTTTTTCTCCATTTAATTTAATGTTAGCTGACGGCTTGCTGTAAATAGCTTTTATTATATTTAGGTATGATCCTTGTATCCCTAATCTCTCCAAGACTTTTATCATAAAGGGGTGTTGAATTTTGTCAAATGCTTTTTCAGCATCTAATGAAATGATCATATGGTTTTTTTCTTTCAGTTTATTTATATGGTGGATTACATTGATAGATTTGCGTATGTTGAACCAGCCCTGCATCTCTGGGATGAAGCCTACTTGATCATAATGGATAATTTTTCTAATGTGTTCTTGGATTCGGTTTGCCAGTATTTTATTGAGAATTTTTGCATCGATATTCATGAGTGAGATTGGCCTGTAATGGAAAAGCCTGGGATAAAACCGGACTCTCTGAACATAGCGGACAATGAGGACTACTGAGAACTCAAGAACAATGGCAATGGGTTTCTGATCCTACTGCATGCACTGGCTTTGTGGGAGCCTAGGCAGTTTCGATGCTCAACTTACTAGACCTGGATGGAGGTGGGGGTTCCTTGGACTTCCCACAGGACAGGGAACCCTGATTGCTTTTCGGGCTGGGGGGGAGACTTAATTGGGGGAGGGGGAGGGAAATGGGAGGCGGTGGCGGGGAAGAGACAGAAATCTTTAATAAATAAATAAATAAATTAAAAAAAAAAAAAAAGAATACCACTCATATTTGTATATTGATCTTAGAAATCTCAGATTTTACTGAATTTATGAAATATATCTAG
The DNA here is from genome assembly GCF_037038515.1 of Microtus pennsylvanicus. NCBI lineage: Eukaryota > Metazoa > Chordata > Mammalia > Rodentia > Cricetidae > Microtus > Microtus pennsylvanicus. Next base: position 31,171,125 of record NC_134593.1, read on the forward strand.
GAGTTGATTTCATTTGTTTCAGAATTATTTTGGAATTTTATATTCACTTTGAGCATTTGCAAATAAACATAGTTTTGCTTCTTCACTAATAATGATGATATGCTTTTTACCTATCTTGCCTAATTGTGTTGAATAGCACTGAATGCTACATTTCATAGGCATGGGGAGTATGAGCATCATGCCTTATTCTTATTTTAGAAAAGGATTTATTTTAGTGTGTGTGTGTATGTGTGTGTGTGTGTGTGTGTGTGTGTGTGTGTGTGTGTACAACCATTAATGAAGGCCAGAAGAGGGAGTTGGATCTCTAGTAGTAGGAATTAGAACTCCCAAACTTGGTTGCTGGGAATGAACCCTAATCCTCTGGAAAAGCAGCACCCACTTCCTTAGCTGTGAGTTATTTCCCTAATTATACCTTGCTTGTATAGTTATACCCTAAACTTTCAAATGTTTCTCCACTAAAATAATGAGAATTATGGGTTTAACATTCATGCTGTTTATCATATTGAGGAAGTTCTGCTTTATTTCCTTATGTTTTAGGAATGAACAATGACTTTGTTCATGTGTCTTCTTTCATTTTTTGATGGTTTTAGGAACTTTCTTTTTTACATTCTTATAGGATCAATTATATTGATTAGTTTAAAAATGTTAAATTAACTGGATATTCCAGAATAAATTTCATTTTGTTGTGATGTATTTCTTTATATGCTGTTGAATTCAACAGCTTAAGGATTTTTGATTCATCTATGTTCATGAGTGGTATGCCTTCTTAATTTTATTTCCTGGTAAGGTCTTGGTCAGGTTTTGTTAGTTCGATTGTGGTTATGTGGGTCTCATAAAACAAACTCAGAAGTGTTTCATTCTACCTTCTGTGAGAGAGTTTGTGCACCATGGATTTTTCTTTGTAAAACATTTAACAGAATTTTACGGAGGAGCTGGCCAGGTCATAAGGTCTTATGGTGGGAGGTTTTAAATTATTACTTCAGTTTTTCAAATAGATATGAGGTTATCTGGGTCTTCTGTTTTTTTTCTATCCATTTGGTAACTTTTGTTTTTACAGAAGTTTTCCCATTTTATATTTGTTTTCAAGTTTTTTAGGACACATTCCAGAAACTTCTCCATTAATTTTCAATATCTGCTTTTCTTGACCAGCCCTCTGGTACTATTTGTTTGTTGTTCCTTAATTATTTTGGTTTTTTGGACAGGGTTTTGTTTCATAGTCCAGGAAGAACTGGAACTTTCTCCATAACCCAGAGGGAACTTGAACTTGTGATCCTCCTGCCCTAACCCCCCAAATGCTGAGGATACAACATTGAAGAGCCATACTTAGCTGTTAATCTGTCTTGGGGCTTTTACATTTTTTTCTTTTTTAAATTATTTTTAGCCATGTCTATACGTGAGGATTTTGTGATTGTTAATGCAGTGCCCAGAGAGGATGTCAAATCTCCTGGAGCTGGAGTTAAAGTTGGTTGTGATCCACCCTGTGTAGGTGCTAGAAACCAAATGCTGGTCCTCCGCAGGAAAGCCAAGCACTTGTCACCACTGAGAAATATTCCTAGCCCCTACATTAAGTTTTTATGATTTATTATATATATATATATATATATATATATATATATATATATATATATATATAGGTATTTTACCTACATATGTCTGTATCATATGCATATACTACTTAAGGAGACCAGAAAAGGTCATTGGATGCCCTGGAACTGGAGTACAGATGATTGAGCCACTATGTGAATGCTGGCAATTGAACCTAGGTCCTCTGGAAAAGCAGCCAGTACTCCAAAGAGCTGAGCCATCCCTCAAGCCCCAGGCTCCTACATTCTTTAACTTTACTCAAAGAACTGAGATTTTATTTCCTTGCTTTATTTTATATTTGGTTTGCCACCTATTTCATTTATTCCCACAATATGGGGTCTCTAACCTTTAAATTTTCTTTTTTTTTAGTACTTTGCTTCAGTTTGTTATTTTTCTGGTTTATTAAAATAAAAAAATCAAGGAATTTTGTTCTTTAATCATTTTTAAATGAACACTTTAAGGTAAAACTTACAGTTTATCAGATGAATCCTATATGTATATATTTATGTGTATATATATTTACTAAATTGTATTTCTGTTCATAGAAATGTTTTTAAATTTTTTATGGATTCATTTCATACTCTTCGTGTGTCAAATTTCCACAAATGTAGACTTGAGATGATGTAGGTTTGTCTTCAAATTCTGGAGGTAAGATACCCGGATTAAAGTCAAGATGCTGACAAACCACCACTCATTCTAGAAGCCCTGGGAGAAAAGCCATTCTTTTGTCTTTTATAGGCTATTGGTAAGTATTGGTTTGTGCTCGCCTTTTTGATATGGACAGTCTGTGATCTTCTCTGCTCTCACATAATTACTTCTGTTTTTTGTGTCTTCTTTCTTGGGTTCCGGTTTTTAGCTAAATTCTCTTTTGACCAGAAGATACTCTGTAACTTAGTCCTTTGAAATGGAATTCAGATTTTGGCCAAGCACATGGTATAGCTCTGTAAATATCACAGATGCATTTGAAAAGAATATATGTTCAGCTACTGCTGGATATAATGATGGAATACAAATTAGGTCATTTGGTTGATGACACCGTTCAAATATTTATTCTTACTGCTAAATTCTTGATTTGTCTGTCAGTTTATAGAACAGAATTAATAAATTCTCAACTAAGGTTGTGATCTACTTCTTCATTTGGTTCTACTGACTGTTGCCTCATGATTTTTAGACTCTTGCTATACAACTATTCTGAAAAACACTATGTATTTTTATCAATCAGCTTGTTTACCATTATGAAAAAAATCTTTTTTCATCTTTCGTGAGAGCCTTTGTTTCAAACACCAATTGGACATTAATAGCGTCATTACAATTTTCTTGGGTTTCCTCAGTATACTTCTTCCATCATTTTACTTTCACCTTATCTGTTGTTATATATTTCAGAATAAATAGCATAGTGTCAAATATTTTTCTAGTATTCTGACAATATACAGTGTACAAACATGTGTACAAACATACATGCATGCAGTGCACAAACACACATGCATGCAATGCACAGACATACACACAGGCAATTCACAGACATACATGCACGCAATGCACAAACATACATGCAGGCAGATGCATGCAATGCACAGAAATGCATGCAGGAAGATTATTCATAAACATAAAAGAGAATGAAAGAAGGGGTGGTGAGGGTAGTAACTTCAGGAGTTGGGGCCTAATGGGAAGTGATTAGCATACTTCCCTTATGACCAGAACAGTCTTTCTTCAAGACTGGGTTAGTTCTCTGGAGACTGGATTAAGTCTTACAAGAGCAAATTAGGTCTTAGTGCAGTGATTCACAGCCTGTGGGTTGTGACCACTTTGGCAAACCTCTATCTCCAAAATATTTACATTAATATTCATAAAAGTAGAATAATTAGTTATGAAGTAGCAATGAAAATAATTTTATGATTGTGGGTCACCACAACATGAGCGTTGTATTAAAGGGTCACAACATTAGGAAGGTTGAGAACCACTGTACTGGGGGGGATCAAGGTAGGTCTCTCCAGACTAGGTACCTTATTATGAATGTGAAATAATGCATCCCCCCCTCCCTGCCTCCCTCCCTCCCTTCCTTGCTGCTCATCTCCATATGATCCCATTCACTGAGGGTTTCCCACCAGAAACTGAGCAGATGTTGGCACCATGATCTCATATGTCTCTGACTCATAAGAATGAACCAAATAAATAAATAAATATAACCTTTTTGTTTTATTGACTACTCAGCTTCAAGTACATTATTATTACAATAGAAAATGGAGTAGCATCTTTTTATAGAATCTTCTGATTTGTGAGGAAGATCATTTATTTCCATAGGAACTAGAACTGACATTGACCAGGATCCTGAGGATGGTGTCACATACAAGAAAAGAATAGAATATGGTCCCTATTGACAATACACAGGAAAGAATGGTTTGAAACAAGGCTGTTGAACAGTAGAATATCTGCACTTAAGCTTTTCAGCTGTAAAAGGAAGAGCGTGAACTCAAACTTGCTTTACGGGATTCCACAAAACAGAACCTGTCCTGCCCACTTTCTGTCTCACTAATCATCTTTATACACTGTGAGATTAGATAAAATGTCTAGAATTGCCCAATAAGGAGCAGGGGGTACTGGCATGACATTGTAATGAATGTTGACAACCTGAAGATGGATACAACAAACTCAACTTAAGGATGGTTATCTGGGAAGAAGAAAGCCCACAGGGGTGAGGGCATCTCAGGTTAACTAGAGACTATGAATTCAAACAAGACACAAACAGAAGTCTGATATGTAATAAGAGGCAATGGGTGATTAACTGGAGATGAAGTCGGATGGAACTAGCTTTTAGACGCCTCTGATACCAAGCTACGCACATGTATCTTGCTGTCCCTTCTCTGAACATACAAGCCATTATAAGAGTCTTGCTGTTAGCATAATTTCTTTCCTTATTGGGTATTGTTTTCTTTCATTGTGTGTATGAGATCAGACAGAAGTACTACTCAAGGTCACATGTCACACACATCCTGCGTGGAAGCAGGAAGATGCTACTGAGGACTGAGTTCCCAGCTAGAGACATTATGTTTGCTTTTCTGGACCCCTGTGAGGAGCCATTTCCTGGTGGGGCGCTTCAAGGTTGGGCCAATTTTTTAGATCAGCAGCATTCAAAGGGCCCCAGTCTACTGTTTACAAAGAACTTTCTCATCTCTGCCTGGTTCCTGGAACAGAATTCCCCAAGCAGAGTGTTTCCCTTGATGGAGCTATTTGGTGGCTGTTTACACATTTGCACAATTAACATGCCTTTTAGATGTAAATAGAAATCAGCCCAGAGGAACACACTATTAAGCAGCGGGCAACGTGCAGTGTGTTTTAATAAGGCTGTCAGTGAAGGGTTAACCTTGGCCCCTGCAACTGCTCTTCAGGTATCAATAGCACCAGGCAGAGACCTGCTGAATAGCTGAGCTCCCACAATGCAGCAGGGAGGGCAGTGTTGTGAGTTACTCCCAGGTGACACTGTTTGAATGTCATTTAAAGTTCACTTTCATTATTTTAATTGTCACTGTAAAAATTTCCCATTCAGGACTGATTATGTTCTAAGAGAAATCAGAACTTAAATTCCAATCAATCATAATTGAACGTGTTGTTGCAAGTGGCATATAAAGCTGTGTCTCGGGGATGTGATTAAGACAAGTATTAGTTACCCGGGAAAAGCTGTAGGGAGATTTAGGAGCAAGCAGGATTAATGCTGAATAATTTACATGGCCAAAGCTATCAGAGGAAGAGGAGCAGAAACACTTGAGAGGTGTTTCTGTAGGCTCCAGGGGGGTGGGGCCTAATGCTTGCAGCTCACACTGAGATCACCTCAAAGGTTATGAGGAGAGCCGAGCTTGCAAGGAGGCATCACCAGATCTGATAGCAAACCTTCTGGTGACTGGCTGACTTTAGGAAAGCTTGTATTTTCTCTGGATCGTGGAAAAACCGGGTTGGTGAGCTTGCTCAGGGGGTAGAGGTGCTCGTTGTGCAAGACTGGTATCCCAGGTCATGGTGTTGAGTGGCAGGCATGCGCTGAGCTACTTTCCTTCTAACCCTGAATGGGCATACAGGCACCTGGACCTGAAGTGTGTCACTTGTCACGCGGGTTAGCCCCACGTTGGGCACCATTCTGTAGACAGAGATTGCACATTTATTCCCGGCTGCCCAGACCTGAAATAATCACACTGAAACTCTATTATTTGAAATACGGTTTGGCCAATAGCTTAAGTGTATTTTTAGTTCACTCTTACATCTTAAAGTAACCCATTTCAATTAATCTGTGTATAGCCATGTGAGTGTAGCTTACCTGCAAAAATCCTGGGGCCTGTCTCCTCCCAGTGGCTACATGGTATTTCCCTGACTCCACCTACTCTCTCTCTCTATATATATATATCTGTTCAAATTTCCTGACTGGCTTTGCTCTGCTAAGTCATTGACCCAAAGCAGCTTCTTTATTAACCAATGGTAATGAGACATATACATAACATACTGAGGAAAATTCCACATCAGCAAGGTACTCATGACATATCTCCACACATTTCATATGCATACATGCAAGCATGTTCACACATGCCTAAGCTCCATCAAAATGGGAAGAAGAAGGCATAAGAATAGTTGTCAGGAGAACCAGCCCAAGACATTTGATGCCATTGAGATGGAGCATCAGGAACCAGGGTCAGAGTCCACAGGGAAGGACCCATCCTTTACACCTAGGTCCCTTCCTCTCTACCGCTTCCCATATTTACTTGTCTATATGGGTCCTGGGTTTAAGGAGCCATCCTTGTTAGATCAAACAGATCTTAGCTCCTTTGAATGCAAACCACGAAGGAATAGAGTCCCCAGCTTGCCCCTGGTCCCAAAACTCAATTGCTGAGATAAAGGAGAGTTTAAACTCACAGACTTTGGTATTAGGAAATGCAATCCATCATATATCTTAATCTCTGAAGCCTGACATCTGGATTGTAAATCAGGAATCATGATTACGCTATAGAGCTTTAGAAAGAATAAACCCAATAATGATGGAGTTGCCCAATTGTAAACCCAACATAATAATTCTTGCGAACTTCAACCCATCAATACCACAGAATCTTTCCAGAGGGATTTCAGAATAGAAGCCAAAGATTAGAACCCGTGGTTTCTGCTTCCGGGCGGGGGGGGGGGAGTTCTAAATGGTGAAGTGGTCACTGCCCTGCATTTCCTGTGGCTGAGCTAGGTGTGTGTGGAAAGGACGGTAGGTCTTCCCAGATCTCACTTCTTCCTATCTGTTCTCCGGGCGTCTGAAAGAAAGAGTAAATGCAGAAAGTGGCGCTTCCTTGTCTGGAAAGCACAGCCAGTCTCTGGTTCCAGAATGTCCCAGAAATAGAGGACCTCCACACCCCCAACCCCATTTACGAACCAATTTTCTTGGAAAGGGAAGTTGGGGGAATTGGCACGAACCTAATAAAGGCCTCTGAAAACAATGTTTCTCCATTTGAAAAATAAACCATGTCTTTAAATGCATTAACTCTGTGGGGAAATAAATGTAATAAACCAAATTCAATCCCTGCCAACATTTGTTTTCTTATCTATGTAAAATCAATATACTTGTTGCAATTATGTCTTTCAATAAATCCTCCCAAAGTCTTATTTTCTCATAAGATTTCCTGCCGCACGCGGATTCATTGTGTTCATTTTCCATCTAGAGAAATTGTTTCGTGCATTTTCCAGCCATCCGGTTTACTTGAAGGAGGCTGTTCCCCGCCCTTAGCGACCATGTCCCTTCTTCAAGGGCCATTTAGGCAACAATTACTTTAATTGGATTGTGGTGCCCGACCGGCTGGGTTTTGCACTGATAAGAACAGCCCTCTTTGGAGTAGGGGTGAATTTTCCGGCCCAACTGACGTCAGTCTGCCCTGCCCTGTCTTGTCATACTTCTCAAAGGGCAGCTGGGAAACCTTTCATCTTTTCCTCTGTTGGACATGAGCGGGAAAGTGGTTGTCTTATCAGAGAAAGAATGGCAGTGGGTTTTTCAAATGCATTTTTTTATGGACATGTGTTCCTAAGCTCGTCTCTGACAGATTTAGAGATGGAATACACCAGGCTAAAGTGCCAGGAACCTTAAATTGAAGAGATGACCAGGGTGTCCCCCTCTACCAGTATAAGTATCCAAGGAGTATGATGGCCTGCACATAGTGCCTAGCCCTTGAATAGCTGGCTGCCATCTGTCTCCAAAAGTTCCAAAAGGGAAGCACCTGGCCTCAGGCAGTCAACACTGAAGTTCAGTTTCTGACTCTGCCCTGATATGACACTAATTTCCACATGGTTGTGGTGTCTTCCATTTTCCCTACTTTTCCAGGTTGATATGAAGGATAAAATAGTTAATTTTAGCCACCAACTTGATTGGATTAAGAGATGCCCATGAAATTAATCAAATATTAATTTTGGATGCGACTGTAAAGGTATTCTGGGAGGCACTGGCTTGTTGGTCAGTTGGCTAAATGAACCGGATTTCTGTAAGATGTGTGCCATCCAATCAACTTGTAGGCTGGATAGAACAAGAAAAGGAGGGGAAAAAAAGGTATGTGCTTTCTCTATTGGAGCTGAAACAGTCTCTCTCATACTACATCAAGCAATTGGGCATCAGAAACTCTCTGCCCTTTGAACTTCAAGACTCAAGTAAAGACTCCTCAAGTTCTTAGGCCTTTGTTCTTGGATTAAGCTATACCACCACTGTCAGAAAATCTGTGTCATGTAGATGTTATAGAACTCATCAGCCATCGACATGAGGTAATTTCCCTAATGTCTGTCTGTCTGTCTGTCTCTCTCTCTCTCTCTCTGTCTCTCTCTGTCTCTCTCTGTCTCTCTCTCTCTCTCTCTGTGTGTGTGTGTGTGTGTGTGTGTTTGTGTGTGTGTATATATGTGTGTGAGTGTGTGTGCGCGCACGCGCGCGCACGCGCGCGCAAAAGTGCAGTTAGAACTGATATTCTTTGTTTTCACATTGGTTTATCTCTCTGTAGATACCCTGGCTAGCACACAGGCAACTGTGTAGCTTTTCTTATTTCTCCCAGAATTCTATGCTCTGTACCCAGATCTCCTCCTGTATCCTTCCCTCCCTGTTTTTCTTGCCTCTTTATTATTATTATTTTATTGTTTTTACATCCTTACCAAAGCTTTTACCCTCTTCTTAACACACCCTTCCCCATCCACTCCTCCTTTACTGTTTCTCTTCAGACACAGGCAGGCATCCTATGGAGATCAACCAGCCATGGTATATCAAGCTACAATGAGACCAGAAACCCCCTCCTCCACCAAGGTTGGTGGAGGCAATCCGGCAGGAGGAATGGGTCCCAAATCAGGCAGCAGAGTCAGAGACATCTCCTGCTCTCACTGTTATTAATCCCACATGAAGACCAAGTTACACAACTGTATCATGAACGCAGAGGGCCTAGGTTGGTCCCATGCAGGGACCCTGGTATTTGGTGCAGTCTCTGTGAACCCTGAGACCAGGTTAGTTGGTTCTTTGGGTTTTCTTATGGTGTCCTTGACATCACCAAGTCCTACAATCCTTCTTCCCCCTCATCTGCAGGATTCCCTAAGCTCCACCTAATGTTGGCTGTGGTACCCTGAATCTGTTCCCATCGGTTTCTGAGTGAAGCCTCTCTGGCGACAGTTGGACTAGGCACCAATCTGAGTACAGCAGAATATCATTAGAAGTGATTACATTCTATTTATTTATTTATTTTTGCTGTTCCTGTTTGGGTCTATCCTATGTCTCTGGGGTATCCTGTTTCTTGGTCCTGGCCCTCAGCTCCCTTTCAGGGTTTGGGTCTCCAATTGTGCCAGTGATCAGTTGATCACATCCACAATTTCTGTGCTGTCTTGGTTGTAGAACAACGGAACACTCCTTCACTGCTGGTGGGAGTGCAAACTTGGACAGTTAGTGTGGAAATCAATATGGCAGTTTCTCAGAAAATCGGGAATCTATCTACCTCAAGACTCAGCTATACCACTCCTGGGCATATGCCCATAGGACACTACACCATACCACAAGGACACTTGCATAAATATGTGTATAGCAGCTTTATTCATAAGAGCCAGAAACTGGAAACAACCTAGATGTCCCGCAACTGAAAAATGGGTAAAGAAAATGGGGGACATTTACATAATGGAGTAGTATTCAGCTGTTAAAAACAATGGCATTAGCCGGGCGGTGGTGGTGCACGCCTTTAATCCCAGCACTTGGGAGGCAGAGGCAGGTGGATCTCCATGAGTTCGAGACCAGCCTGGTCTACAAGAGCTAGTTCCAGGACAGGCTCCAAAACCACACAGAAACCCTGTCTCGAAAAACCAAAAAATAAAAAAATAAAAATAAAAAAAACAATGGCATTGGGAAATTTGCTGACAGGTGGATGGAACTAGAAAATATCATCCCGACTGAGGTAATCCAGGCCCAGAAGACAAACATGGTGTGAGCTCCTTCATAAATGAATATTAGCCATAAAGTAAAGGAGGACCATGCTACAACCCACAGATCCAGAGAAGTTAAATAACAAGGAGGCCTCAAGGGGCAGAGGCTTGTATGAAGCTCACTGTAAAGGGGAAATAAAATGAACATTGCCAGAGGATGGGGGCAGGGTCTTGGAAAGAGGAATTGAAATGGGAACAGGAGAGATCGGGTGGGCGGAGGATAGAGAGACAGAGTACCAGGAGAGACAATTAGAATTTTGGGGGCATCTCAAAGATGACCGCAAAACCTAGAGCAATGGAAACTCTCAGGAATCTATGAGGTTGACCCTTGCTAAGACTCCTAGCAATAGAGGACATGGAGACTGAACTGGCTGTCTCTTATAACCAGGCAAGACTTTCGGTGCAGGGTCCGGGACACCAACCCAGCCACAAACAGTTCGACTTACAATTTGTCCTGCCTACAAGCTGTGTCTTGCCTCTTGGCTCATCCTCTCCCTGGGCACCTGCACCCAGCGTCAGCAGAGGGGCTGGAGGTGGCCCAGACTCCCTGCCTCCCTGCTGCACTCTGGGCTACCCTACAAATTGCCTGTTGTTTCGACGACGACTCCTCTGAGTGATTGCAAAGGCACAGAGGAAGCACTTGAAACATCTCTCTCCCACAAAAGGCTGTTTGTTGTGACAGGACAGGAAAAGGACATAAGCCCAGGGAAGTCCTGGTGGCAGGGCACAACTTGACACGCCAAGGTGGAGACGTGAGATGAATGAGCTGTCAGAGCTGCTGAAGACACCGTAGGTTTTCACTTATTTATTGAGCTACACTATTTATTTTAAGAAGTTAGCGGCTTTGACTCATGCATCGCAAGCTGCAGGTCCAAACACTATTGTGAGTGTGTACATGACTCCAGCAGTGGAAACAATAGCTAAACAATTAAGAGACAGTCATTGATAAGCTCTTGATGGCAGACTCTGATAAAGGACGGTGGCACAGAAGTGTTGGTACTTGCACCATCCGTGCCCTGTAAGCATTTCTGGGGTTGTGCTCACAGTTTGCCCCACTCCACTCCACTGGTGGATGGAGTTGTGACCCCAGGTGCCCTAGGCTATTGAGCCACCAGGATAAAGGGGGACCATCAGACAACTTCCTAAGATGTGGTCAAAGGCTGCAGTGCCTTACCGAGATGAAAGGATTTTGTTCAATATTTATAAAGCCCCAGGTAAGCTCCTCCTCCCCCTTAGGAGTTCGGTAATTAGCACTAGCAGGAGGCTTAGCATCCACCTCTTTTCAATTATGAATCAGCAGAAAAGGCCAAGTGGGCATAGAACCCCTACTGTGAGTAGTAACAGGTATCTTTCAGTGTGAGGGGCCCAGAATTTGCTACAGACAAGAAAACCAAAGGAGGCACCTGCCCCTCCTTCCAGTCTCTCGAGGAGCTTCTGTGGGAGAAGCTGGCTCAGCTTAGACAGGAAGTCATGACTAACTTTCATTTGCTACTTAGAAATAGCCCTTTTGTGATTGCCTGAGTATTGTTTGAAGACTGTGCTAGAAAAAGAACAGAGAAATATTTTCCTCAATCACTTTTTGTCTTTCCACAAGGCCAAAGTCCAAAGACCAACATTCCAGGTTTTGAGACTAGACAAATTCAGATTTTTGACGTTCTAAATTCCTTGAGCTATTATTGACCTCCATAGCCACCATCCATATCATGGAAATAGCTGTCAACACCTCATAGGGTTGTTTTGAGAATTAATCTCAAGTTTCCATCCTCCGCAGTGAAAACAACAGCAAAGACGATGTCTGTTCCTGGTTGCTTGGTGCACGTTATCCCTTGGTCACTATTCTCTCTTCCATCCTTGTCATCTATCTGGGGGAAACTACAAGACACTCTAAATTTTTGGCGGGGCAAGGAGTCCTTTGATTGCCACATCTCTCCTCGGAAGAATCAATGTCACACAGCAGCTGACAACACCTGAAGAGCCTCTCGCAGTGGTGACTGTCAGCTGTGTAATGACAGTGCTATCCAGTGGCACATTTTGGTAGAAAGGGCCCTGAACTTAGAGTCAGAGGTCCAGGATTTAAATTTTGTTTCTGCCATTTCCCAGCAGGTAACCATGCAGCTATCCTACCTGTAGCTCTGCGAGGAAGCTGGGTAAGAACTAGGCTCCAGGTGAGGAAAGTACTTCAGAAAATACCAGAAGATAATGTAAGGAACAGTGGTCACTTACGGTAGTCAGGTATAAGTACTTTATTATTTAGTGAAGTAAGGTGTGCGTCAACATGGTATGAGTGGTTTTTACTGGGCCTTTTGTCACTCCTTGGGCAGGGCTGTGCTCAATAGGCAGGACAGTCTCTAAAGAGAGTTGAAAACGGGTCGATGGTGACTGTCTCTACAAGGTAGGCTGAAAAAGAGATAACTTCTGAAAACAGACAAGGAGAACTGCTGGTAAGAACTATCTACAAAGACGTCGTTAGGATTTAGGAGAATCAAGGCAAATGTTCAGCCACCCCAAAGAGGAAACAACAGAGCCTGGATAGCCTTAAACAGGTTGGGGGTGAAGTGCCCGGAACTTGAAAAATGCTGTGTCTGGCAGGACCTGAGAATTCTGACCAAGTATTGGAATCAAACACTTATCTCAGAGAAGGAGCTGGGCCACAAATGCATCTGCCTATTGGCTTATGCCCACTTATTCTAGATTAACTCAGTCTGGAGTGGGGAGGCTACTCTTGAAAACTCAAGTCCTTGAGTAGAAGCAAGTTTGGAAGGAGGAGGGTGGCTCTAGAGAAGACAGGCTACATACGAGTTCACTGTATTATCTTGGTAGACACACACTGAAAATCAGAGGGATTTCACTAAACATTACTCAGCACAGGGTACCAGATGGATGGTTCCTAGCAAGCCTTGTGCTTCTGTGAATGACCAGTTACTTCTCTAACCATGACTCCTAAAGCTTAACTGCTAGAAACCAAACTAACAAACTAGACACAGGCAGTGAAATCCCTGATGGCCTCTGTTTTGATCCATTCAAATTGCTGATGTTTCCAACAACATCTTCGGACTTTTCTGCTGGTGCTGAGCTCTGTTGTTGTAATCACGGGACATCTGGTCAGTTCAGTGCAGTGAGAAACCTCTACAGCAATCTGTCAGTTTGTTCTTTTCTATCATTTCTTGGGGCTCAGTATAGGTTCAGTTCCTGTCTAGGGGCTGTCCAAACTTAGCATCCCAAAGAAACTCATCAGATCTGGCTAGGATGAAGCCTGGTTGGGTTCTGGCAGAGCCTGCAGAAACAATGAGAACCTCACCTGAGTTTATTGGTGGGGCTCAGGATTAAGTTATACAAATGCAGCATTGGGAGTAATCGAGTCTCTGCCTTGTCCTTGAGTTCCCTTCCTGAGAGCAAGGCTGCCTTCAGGAATAATTCTTAGGAACAAGTTGATCTAAAAGACATAACTTTATTTTATTTTCCTTTACATACCGTGTTACCTCACTCCATGGACAAGTCTTTGGCTTTGATGTCTTCATTCACTCTTTGATCCATGTGCTACTCAGTCTGAATGAGAACTCATTCTAGGGATTATTTAATCTTACTTAGTCAGCCTGTTTGTCTCTGTTATCTTACCCCTCCAGTCCTCACCAGATTCTCTGTGCTGTTACTCTTGAGCAGATGTGATTTTGTTTTGCTTTGTTTTGTTTTGCATTTTTTTTTTTTTTGAGATCTGACCACCTATTAATCTTGTAGTGTTCCAGTACTTTGAGTTGTACTTCCCTGGTTACTTGGAAGCTCTTGTTCTATTTTCTGTCTATGTTCTGGCTGCTTTGTGTAACTGAATCTTTGGTTCATCTTCAGAAAGTCACGCCCAGTTCTTGGGTTCTCCTGACTGTGATGTTAGAGGCTGCCGTCATTGTTCAGACAGAAGTGATTGTTCATGGTGGGAAGTAGATTATCCTCATATCATGGAAGACTTTCTGAACACTTGTATGAAAATTTCTATGATCTTCTTTGGTAGAAAAAATATTTCCTGATATTTTGATTTTTCATTTTCCAAGTATTTGCTGGGTTTTCTTTCCTTATTTTCTTCATGCCTCTCTTTTCCCTAACCTCTGTGAGGACATGTTATATTTCTTGGGATTTAACTGATAGGGATGGTGTTAGTCTGAATGGCTGCCTTGATAGTTATTAGTCAGTGGGATGATAAAGGATAATGAAGGAATAGCATGCACAGAGAGGGAGAGTTCTTGGAGAGGTCCCAGCCTTCACTCCTCTCTGCCTTTCCAGAGTAGGAAATAGAACCCATCCCCTTTGTACGGCATAGTAAGTCTCAGGGTTGTGAACTGTGCTAGACACTGCATTTTTCCCTTCTTAGGCTAACTTGGTATGGTGTTTTACAATGAGGTATATCCTAAGAGAATATGATCCTGTGGGCTGTGGCATATTGCTTTCATGGTGCCTTTTACTTTCCCTCCCCAAATCAGCCATTACATGCAGGTCTGACTTCCCACTAGCTGTTCAGCATGAATTACTTGCTTACACATCAAAGAACCTAGGGAGAGGAAAATGAAAGAAACAAGTCAATGATGGTGTAATTCCAGACATCGTATAATCTGATTGGCAAAGGAGATTTTTATTTTGGAAAAGCAGTATGTCTCTCAGCACCCAGTCGGCATTAGGAGAAGAACATATACAATTGTGCCCTTTTGGAAGGGAATCCATTTAATATCACTAGACAGATAACTTTGATCTTGATTTACTTTAACTTATTCTGGAAATGAATCACACAGACACTTGCCCTATATAAAGACAAAAAGACAACTTTTTCTTTTTGGCTCACAAGTCAGCTCTAAGTAGGAGAGGGTCCTTGGCATAATTAGAGAATTGCTAGACTTTATATATTGGCGAAGGGCACCTACCTGAAATAGATGCCCATAGTGTGACTCAGACTCTGCATTTTTAGAGAACATTCATACTCACTAACCTAAAACGATCTGTTCCTAATAATAACAAGGCTGCTTACGTTGCTGTTCACATCACCCACAGACCATCTTGGAGACTCCTATTTTAAACTCCAGCATGTCCTACCAAACATGAGGGAAAATGCCATCCCTTCCCCAACAGCTCATTATCTAGAGAGGAGAATGTTCCCACGAAGACTTGGGAGGGTTTGAAATTGTCATCCTCCACTGGGGATGTAATTCTGAGATTTCTCTTAAGCTCAGGACTTATGCTCCCCACTGAGCTTCCTCTGATCACTCGAGATACATTGACATTTAGCCTCATGAAATTAATTTTCCGTAGAATCCAGCTGACAACCATGAACTGCTCTGAGGCTATCCATGTGATAGTATAGTTTTAAAATATGATAGAATATTACTGTATGGTATGTTAGTGTTGCTTCTAATTTTATCATAAGCTTTTGAGGGATAAGTTCTTACTATCCCTCAATTACGCAATTCTTTATATATGTAACTGTATCTTGCTTATGGAATAAGTAAAGAAAGGTAGACCTAGGTACAGGTGCCAAATTGCTTGGGTTGGAGGTACCTTTCTACATTTACCTCTCATCTGACTTTTCTCTCTGCGTTTTATTATCCTATCATCTTAATATAGTGCCTGTACAAAATGAGTGGATAATAAATACAGATGGAGTCATTAAATGTATGGCAGAGCTCAGAAATATGAAACTGATATCCTAACTGCTGCACTAAGGAGGTACTTAGATTGGAATTACCTTTGCCTGAGATTCTCCTTCATATAATCCAAGTTTTAGGGCAAAGGCCTTGGTTTTGGCAGCCTTAGCAAACTAAGCTTGATCACCACTGCCAATTTACCAATTGCAAAGACAAGAAATGGTGAACAGCAGGCAGAGGAGATTAAATTAATACACCAAGAGAGAAGACCAAATACGGAGGTCCAGTGACTCCAAGTTCATCTTGGGCAGGTGACACAGGTTTAAGTAGAGAAGGATCTGGGAAGGAGGTAAATGATATGTATGATTAAGATGTTCTGGTTATGGTGCAGAGTCTGGTTGATGAGTATCTCAGTTCTGGTTCTTCAACATAGTTGTTAATGCTGTCATTATTTGAGGGGAACAATCTGGATCCTGCAAGCTGACTACTTCTACTCCACAAAGCAGCCTCACCATCATGAACAATTACCCCTCTCTGAAGGTTGGTCTGTTAATCCAGGTCTGGCTATTCTTCAAATCCCAGAGAGCTGCAGATTTGAGAGTGAGTTATCTCTGTGCCTTCAGTCTGAAGCAGAATGAAGTAGCTTATGTAGGCTGAGACTCTCTGAGTGATGAATGTGGTCTATGAAGGGACAAATAGAATTCTAACCTAAAATAAAAGGGACACACACAATCAAAGCAGAGGTTGCAGGCCTTTTTCTTGCTTTGTTATCTTGTGGACTTCAGAGAGGAATCAATGCCTTTTAGGAAAAAAAAGAAAGGAAAAACAGATTCTATGTGATCATTAAATTTGTGCAAAGCAGAAACAAAAGTCTGTTTATCCTTATAATTTTTTAGACTGCGGAACAATTGTCAATATGCTGCTTTCACAGTCTTCATGAATAGGAATTTCTTTCACAGATGCTAATATAAGTCTGCAGGAAGCTTACTTACTGCTCTCAGGGCAAGTCTAGTTATTAGAAATGCCTTTCTTTGTACATCTTATGCCTGTGTAATAGGCTGTTGCCCTAACACACTGATCAGAGTGCAAACAAAAGAATGAAAACAGGGAACACTAAACAGTAAATATGGTTCTCTTGGACATCAGACCAATATCCAACGCAGGTATAACAACAGCATAAACCACAGGAAAGACAAGAATGCTCAAAAATCAACAACTCCAACATACCATAATATAATGGGCACATTTCAATTTAAAAGGATTCAGGACAAAGCCATTACAATATTACATTGGTTCCTTTATCTTTTTGCCTATTATCTATAATTTTTGTATTTTTATTATACTTTTCGGCAATATTTTTACTTTATCATGTTTTTATAAACTATGTTTTAAGTTCTATTTCATACATTTATCTGTTTGTATTTGCACGTTGTTTTTCATTATTGGGAAATCTACTCTTTCCCCTCATATATTTCTTCTTTCTTTTTTGCCAAATTTCCACACTTTTCTTTATGCTGTACTATTTCAAATTCATTTTATTAAAAACTCTCATACTTTTCTGTAAAAGAAGTTCCTGTCCTACCTGGTTCTGCAGCTATTCAATCCCTGAGAAACATACAGAGGCTTATATTAATTATACTGGTTGACCTATTAGTTCAGGCTTACTACTAACTAACTCTTACAACTTAAAGTAATCCATAATTCTTATGGATGTTTGGCCACACGGCTTGGTACCTTTTCTCAGTGCAGCATTTTCATCTTGCTTTCTCCATCATGGTGGTGACTGCAACCTTTCCTCTACCAGAATTCTCCTAGTCTGGTTGCCCCACCTATACTTCCTGCCTGGTGACTGTCCAATCATTGTTTCATTAAACTAATACAAGCTACAAATCTCCATGTGGTACAAGAGCATTATCCCACAATACTTCCCCTTTTTGTTTTCAAAACAAGAACTCTAAATCTAATCTCCTTTGTTTTGCTTTTATCCTGACCATTATCCAACTTGTTACCAACACTCTAAATATCAAATATATATATATATATATATATATATATATATATATATATATATATATAGAGAGAGAGAGAGAGAGAGAGAGAGGCTTAATCCAGCAGCATTTATAATCAAATGAATTTTAGCAGATGTTGTTCCTTCTTCAGCAGTCAAACAATTTAAAGACAACAACATACCATGCAGTATCCATATTCTCTGTACATTCTTCATCTTTACATGCATTATTATTTTTACTCTATTTCTTTTACTCTTAATTTTAATTTTTGTTTTTTGAGACAGGTTTTTGTTGTGTATATTTGACTATCCTGGAACTCACTCTGTAGACAAGGCTGCCTTGAACTCACAGAGATCCACTTGACTCTGCCTCCTAAGTGCTCAGATTAAAAGTGTGTGCCACCACACTAAACTACTCTCTTTTTCTCACTATTTTTAAAGGATGTCCTCTATTCTTTTTTTTTCTCTCTCTCCCAAGCCTAGGTATGTTTTCAAACACACTATAAACCATCTAGAGGACTTTTTTTTGGTCTGTACATCTTTTTTACTATATGACTCTCTTTTTCTGACTGTATGAGTCTTTAATTTGCTAAGCAATATGGTTGGGATTAAAGCCGTGGCTTTGGCGGATGAATCTCCCCATTTCTTTGTTTCCTGAGAGTCTAGCTGCATGGCATGACCGATGTTTTTTTACAACAGCTCAGTGGAGTTTCTGGGGCTGCTCAAAAACACTATTTAAGTGTTTGGTGACAGAGCCTCTTAAAAGAGCTGTGAGGTTTTTGCTACTAGCACTGAGTCAGGACGTCTTTCTTAAAGAACCCGTGCCTCTGTTTGCTGTCAGCAAACAGAGCACACCTAAGAAAATGCTTATACCAAGATGTTGTGCTTAAATATGTTCTTTTATGTCTAGAATCCCTTCTCATCTCTCTCAGGTTTTATGCAAATATAGTTGCCCCATGTTGGGTGTTACTCTTTAAACAGTGTTTCTGTCTCACATGGTCCCACAGTCATTCAGTCACTAAGAAGCACACAAAGTTTTATATTAATCATAAACTGGCTGGCCTATTAGCTCAGGCTTACTATTAACTAGCTCTTACAACTTAAGTTAATCCATAATT